>NC_084714.1:11063390-11688390 GCF_033807575.1 Cydia pomonella | reverse complement strand
ACTCATTGGTAGGAGCCCGGGTTTTGAACCGGCGACCTCCAGATTGCAAGTCGCACGCTCTCACTGCTAGGCCACCAGCGCTTCATTCTAATTAGTACTGATACTGTTCAGTCTATGAAAAATTACAGTAAATAATGCCTAACCACTTTAAATTTCACAAGTTTTTTGCTAACCAACTAAGCTAAATCTTTCATATTTTAACCAGTTTTCTTTCCAATTGTGTTGAAAATGTTCATAACTTCATTGACTAAGTTAATATTATGTTATGTTACTATGCTAGCTGGTTCGCCTATGGAGACCAAAAGTAAGCATAGGAACTATGTCATTAGTAGTAGTTTATGTGACTGCTACATAAAAATAGGCATTAAAATACGAGTGTGGGTTTCTTAAAAGGAACACACGAGTTTTTTTATACCTAATTATGTACAGTTGCATTATACACTATTTCATCTACACACACATTGTAAACTTTCTATGATATATTCACTGGAGTCCAGACTCTAGTCCATCCATATTATAGTAGCCAGCTATTGAAATATTACACAAATTATTGGGGAAATTCTAAAAATTTTGGGCTTGTCACAGTTTGTGTATTAGGGATTATAGTTCTGATACTAGAAAATATTTTTCTGCCCTCCGGGCGGAAAGCGTCAACTTTGCTCCCGCGGCGCTAAACGAAGTTGCCGCTTTCCGCCTCCGTCGAGCAAAATAGTATGCGCACCACGGGAGGAATCGTAGGACATTCCATCCCGCGTGTTTGCCAATTTTACCCTTTTGTCCTACTTATCCTCCCTTGGGTCACAAATAACTATTCGATTTTCTGTGCACACGTAAGGTACCTAAACTAATAAGTTAAATATACGTTCATTCATTTTATTCTTGATGGCCTGAACATCGAAGCTATTCAAGTTTGATATGGTAGCTTGATGAGGCCGCTTTTTCCCCGGAGTACTAAAATAACCATTGTTTTGTTTGTCTTAATTTCGTATATTTTTCAAATTAATCAATACAATATTATTTAAAAATCATGGCAGACTTACGAAATTCCAATCTATGGTGGTAACTGACATTTTGTGATATGGAGTGTGGAATTAAAAGGAGGAAAATCTTTTATGGCTATAGAACTATTGCAAAAGTGACTAGCTTTCGGCTATAAATAATAGTTCCTGGTAATCTCTCCGGTGGTGCTAGGTAGGCTCATGGAGTATATGAACCATAGAGGTATAATAATATAGAGATGAAATGGGGGAGGGGCAACAAATAACCCGACCAAATTACGTAGGTTGTATTTGGTATCTTGTCAGGAATGTTAAAACGTGTTTTTAATTTTGTCGCATTGCGTATGTTCTGTCTCTGTCCCTCACGGGCACACGCGTATAGCACATCTATATAAATACTAGGTTTATGACATTTTATTTCGGTGTATTGTGGCACCGCCTATTTAATGTTTTTTGATGGATTCTTTTCATACATACAGATTTTCCTCCTTTTTTCCACACTCCATAATTTTGCGAGTTTCAAACGTGTGTCTATGAGACCATTGATTTACGTTACTTTAGGTTAGGTCTGTATTTAGGATTAGGATAGACATGTTTCGCCAATATTTTTTTATCAAATTACCACAGATTTCTTCTAAATAAGGTTTTGAATAAGTCCCTAACTCCTAACATTCCAATGTTTTGATTTTATTGATATATTTTATTGATATATTTTATTGATCTTCTTTACACACTTGTCCTGGTTATGAGATTCAGGTACTTATTAATAAATTCACGTACTTAATCAGAGTTATAGGCAAATGTTAGAACTAGGACTTAAAGTAACAAAATATTAATAGAGCACCAACCTACTAAATTATTTACGACATTGCAGTTTTTCGTTATACAACGCTTCACTTCGACTTCGCACACTGTCGTCATTATTTACGAGCTTAAATAATAGTTTGCGGACCTCACTCGGTCATAGTCATTATTAATGTTATTGAAATTTCGAGGTTTGTTATACTCGTATTCCGATTGTGCTATATTCTGTAAGCTGTTATTTATTTTTTAATTTATTTATAATGTACTTTTGACGATTTAAGAGATTGTAAAATCCTACTTGAATAAATGACTTTCTAGGGTTCCTTAGCCAAATGTAAGAAACTTATGGATTCGTCATGTCTGTCTGTCTGTCCGTCCTTATGTCAGTTATGTCACAGCCACTTTTTTCCGAAACTATAAGAACTATGCTGTTGAAACTGAAACTCAAAAATTCATAATAATAAGCTCATTTAATTAGGGCTCATTAGAATCGCTTCGATAGTGACTTATTTATTTATAAAGTCAAAGTTTTTGTTGTTTTGTTTGTTTCTAAAACAAAATGATTACATTTTTTTTTTCTTCCTCGCGTTGTCTCGGCATTTTGCCACGGCTCATTGGAGTTAAGTTATTACAGCTACAGCCGTACGGCAAAAGTATACAAGTTCGTTGACTAACTTCTGAATGTATATATTTTTCCGAATTTTTATTTATTTTATTTACCTTCATAGCGAGATAGCTATGGCTAGTTCCGCCCTATCGTTTAAAAAGATAACTCAGACGACAATTTCGATCGGAAATTCCAATTAAAACTTGTATCCCATTAGTGGCGAGAACTGTGTTTTAGTCAAATGGTATTGCAGTTCAACGTCCAACGATTAGCACACACGAGTCCCAGCGATTGGCAACACCCAATAGGGTTGTTTCCATCTACAAATCTTAGGGCAGAATTGTATCCCAATAAATTCTTTTGGATTATAAGAACATGTTAAACTACTTTTACCTGACCTGTAATGACCATATTTTTGTAAATATTAAATTTAAAATATCTTTGGGCACACGTCACGTGACCAAACTCGAAACGTCTTTGAAGATTAGGATGACGTCACAACTCTCGGATTGACACTGTTGACAATTAGGCGATAAACAACAAATAACAAATGTCAGTTAACAGTTTTTTTTTTTAATGGCATCGCGCTCCTGGCGCATTCAGCCAAACGAGTAAAACGGGGAAACGGAATTAAAGGATTACATTATAACGGATAAGTCCAGTTGACAGTTCGTAATGTTCGTATCTTCTACGTGTGTATGTAGTTATGTGTCAAACCGTAAACTGTGACGTCACACAATTTTCAAAGAGCGTTTTGGGCGCGAAAGCATCCGTCAAAATATATTTTGTTAATTTAACATACTTAAAGCCGTTTTTAGCATAAAAATTGAATTTTAGGGCAACTTTTAGTTAATATAGAACGTAATACAAGCGTTTCAAAAAATAGGAAACAGCCCTATTAAAGTTAACTTTTTATTGCCACCGTTGTTAACGACAATATTGCGTTATTTCACCTCTGTGATAGCAATAAAATTTTAACAGTAGCGAATAGTTGGTTAGTTACCTACTCTAATTTGTTTTGAAATACACATCGTTCTTAATCGTTTCACTACGTTGTCATCTCTGAATCATTCATTCATTGAGACAGACAAGGACTCGAGAATGATATAAGTAACTTTACCGAATTCAACCAGAAAATGGTCGATCAAAGAATAAACACTAGCATTTATAGCCATATAGCCAAACCTAATATTCTTAGGAAATACTTATACTTAAGCGGCCCATTGATTACCAGTTCGCCGGACGATATCGGCCTGTCAGTTATTCGCGATTTTCATCGCATTCGCGCTTTTGGGAACAACTAACGATATCGGACGATATTGTCCGGCGAACTGGTAATCAGTGGGTTCCTAAAGTACTAAATCCCGCGCAACATAGGTAGAGTCCGTGCGGAAAAAGAAGAGTCGTAGAATGTATGGGTTCCCTTACATTCCACGACTCTTCTTTTTCCGCACAGACTATACAGTCATACACGTACTAATCAAATTAAAAATGTTTAACATGCCAGGAGGCCGATTCTGCTTTGAGAATTTGATAAGGTTTTCATCTTGTTTTGATCCGACCTTGAATCGTGTCATTAGACATCTCACGCAAGTGCAAGCGAGATGAATGATAAAATAAAAATAAATAATGTGACAGGCAGTGACGAGGTATAAAAAAAGGCAGACGAATTTTTGTACTAATAAGCATGAGTTAATAAAATCTCTATATTGAGACAAATAATGCAAAAACAAGAGAGATGTGAATAGGGAGTATTACTGCAATGTTCTGCCGCCAGAGTGCAGTACTAGCACGTATCTTAACTACTCGTTTGTTCGTTCGTTGTTCGTACTCGTTATCGTAGAGTAACTTATACATACTGTGCCTTAAACTGTATTTTGACAAGTTTGCATAGATAGTAAAATGTGACATTGATGCATCAAGGAGGTTTGTTTATAAAGAGCCTATCGAGAAACGCGAAAATCGAAATTTAGTTATCTGCCTCTTTATCGCTCAAATATGCAAGAGTGATTAAGTTAATATTCTTTACAGTACATATGGTGCTACTTTACCGCACTAGTGCGAAAATGAGCATATTACGTTACTGTGTCGAACATTTAAAGGGCCATATGTACTGTAAAACGTTGTACGATACATGTGCGAATAGGTAATTCGCATCTCGTGTCGATTTAAAACACTCCCTTCGGTCGTTTTAATTTATCGCCACTCGTTTCGAATTTACTATTTTTCGCACTTGTATCGTAATGTACTATTTTAATACAGTTGCTCAAAAAGTGCTACTTTACGTAGCTGTTTAGTGTGCGGAAAGTTGTATTTCGCAAACTAGTGCTTTTTACTTTTCCACTTGTTCCTATTCTTGACTAGCTTTAGTGCAGTTAATGTTAGTTACCTTTAAAAGTCGTAATCAACATAAAAACCTACTGTTGATGTAAAAATAATAAATATAACACGTTTATTTTTTAATATTGAATATTGAAAAACCTTTCTTAATAAGTTGTCTGAATGGAACGGAATAGCTGCCGAAACGCCTGTCAAAGCAAAGGCGTTTTTTCTTAGCGCAAGAATGTTTCAAGTCTCCAAAGGCAACATTCGATATCGTTTTCATACAATTTAAATAAACGATACATATACAAATAATCGTAAATAACGATACTTAGGTAATAATAGTATAATATTTTATATTTAAAATTGTTTCTGTCTTAATAGAACATTCATAAAAAAAGTACATGTTGATTTTCTTATTTTTTCGCAACTGTATTAAAGAACGTCGTTCGCTACATCGAAATGTACTATTATTGCACCAACAATTATACAATTTACATACATGTAAAACTACAAATAAAATTTAAAGGAAAATAGAACCAAGCAACAGATACCTACAGGTAGTAGAGAGGTTAGATAATAAAATTTCGATTTTCTTGTTTCGCGGTAGACCATCAGAATGTGATTGATTGTCGTCCCCTACGCAGAGCTTTGCGTAGTATTCCTTATTTAGTATAATTATTTCATGATGATTCTCGTATTACGCAAATAACAACATCGAATGCTATTTCAGTAGTTTGCTCAACTAATCCATTGCCGCCAGTCATTCAGCATACCGTAAGTATATGTTACATAAGCTCGCAAACTCACATCACATCATTAGTGCTATTGGTTAAATATAGAGATGCTCGTACATAAGTCCAGTGTTAACGCCAAGTTCGCTTATTCGCAACACTAGGCCACGCCAATACAAAAATTTTGATTATTTATCTCTTATATGCTTGTGTAATTGATAATGACAGCTGCACTATTATATAGTTTTTATATTAATTTATAATTTAATTTAACTAAGAAAGCTGTTGTACGTCAATGAATATTAAACCGATTAGAATAAAGTGTCTGCTAGAATCACCAATAGATATACAAGTTAATATATTAATTAATCCGACGAATTAATCCGTCAAACATACTCGTTCTTGGAATCGATATTTGAGTAAAACAGCAACGACCTGTACCCCTAGTGTAAATAAATTCGATTTTGAAACGTGACGTACGCGTTTGCGTTTAGTCTCATTTTGTATTGGATTTAGAAAGAGCGCGCCAAGCGGGACGTTTTGGAAACTCAAAATCCTATACAAAATGAGACTTAACGCAAACGCGTTCGCCACGTTATGATGTCGATAAAATTTACACTAGGGGTACAGAATACTTAACGTATCTTTCAGAGTTAACTAGCTAGATCAACTCCGAAAGATGCGTATTACCTGCCTGTCAGTAATAACTCGTTTGGTTTTATTACAGATTTAGTACTTATAAAAGTTTTTGGTCAAAGATTTAGTCTTTTATACAAGCTTTTATCGCTGACTGTACTTTTACTGTACAACTAATATACGGGGAGACAACTCCAGCAAACCCAAACACCATTAGGTTACGTTACATTGTTTAATCACAGAATTCCCATAGCCACTTCCTGTATCTATCAGATCAGCGCGATGTAATATTGCATTGTCATCCAACTTACGTACATATGTGTGTGCAAACTTCAGCTCAATGATTCTAATTTAGTTTGCAAGATTTGACTCGTACAAACATTAGTTACAATACATTTCAAGGTAAATAAAATAAAGTATTTCGTTCGTACTTTTCCGTTCATGTATTGGTGCGAGCGAGACGCGCGATAGCTAAATGCCATAATTTTGATATCATTTTGATGTCAGTGTACGTTCTAATGTTCTTAACTTCGGAAATTACTGTAACAATTTCAATATCCAAAGGAACTTGGCCCACTATTTATGGTGAACATTTCTGCGACCTGTCCTGGCAGTCGGCACCCTGCTGTTACCAGTGCGCAACAAGCCCTAATGAGAGCATTCAGACCGCCCTCCAGCTATTTACAGTCGTCCTCTCCGACCACAATTTGGGGTGTACCGACCTAAAATTAAACAATATTACCGCGTAATTTAATCCCCAGTCTAGTAGTATATTCCCATAGCTTACGGAGCGGAAACAAACAGTATGTAGGTTGTCTGAGTGGTGGAGTCTGAGTGAATAATGATCGATTATATTTCTCGCGGAAGAAACATACAATCAATCAATCAATACGTTTATTTGTAAACACAGGTACATAATAGGTCTTATAGTTATAGTAGCGTATCACCATGTTTTGCCATTAGGCATACAAATATTTAAGTCAAGATGGAGCATGCAATGATTATAGCTTACATTTATAATCTTTTGCAATTTATAAATATAAAACAAACTAACAACAATTAAATTATACATCAGACAGATATTCCGTGAGTGCATAAGCTTTTTTTATATTTTAAAATGCCTTCCAGCTTGGATATATCTTTTGGTAGTTTATTATATACACCGTGGGCTGATAAAACCCGACAGATTTTAACTACGCATTCTTGAGGTCATAAGGAGCAAAAAACTTAATATGAGTTTGGGCCAATTCGGCAATAAAAAATTTGCAGAAAAAAAATATTTTTGCTTTTTCTGTATACGACAGGTTATTTCTTTTTACCTCTTGGCATAAAAAAAAAACAATTACAACAAATGAGTAAAGTTTTATTTTAATTACAAATAAAGTTGCGAGTTTCTTTTAAAACTATTATGTCTGCCAGTAGGTATGTCTAAACCAAGTCCCATAGTGGCAGGGTCGTAGCCAAACGGGAGTTTTTCACTAAGTTATTATAGAAACCAATTTTGATAAAAATTGTTCTCATCTCTAAAACAAGACCGATTTCAGAAAACTTTGTATGACATTTTAGTCTTTAAATGCGGTCAAGAATACACCTTTAAAATCTGTCGGGTTTTATCAGCCCACGGTGTATTTTAGGTGCAGTGCCGAAAAAACTTTTAGTAAGAAGAGCTGTTTTAAATGATTGCGAATATATTTTGTTACATCGCCGAGCAATATTAATAGTAGAAAATTGGTTAATGTTGTTTTTAACATACATCACTGTTTCATAAATATAGAGACAAGGTAAAGTTAAAATGTTCAGTACCCCTAGTGTAACTAAATTCGATTTTGAAACGTGACGTACGCGTTTGCGTTTAGTCTCATTTTGTATGGGTTTTTGAACAGCGCGCCAAGCGGGACGTTTTGGAAAGTCAAAAATCTCATACAAAATGACACTTAACGCAAACGCGTTCGTCACGTTATGATGTCGATCAAAGTTACACTAGGGGTACTGTCTAATGAAATGCGGTTGACAACTTTCCAAATATGGTATTCTAAGTGCTGAACGCAAACAGTTTTTAACACGCTTTTATTAGGTCGACCTGTATGTAACTAATGTAATGTAATCTAAGGTAACTAATTTAACCATCTTCCAAGTGGGTGTGTAATGTTTTTAATAACAACTTTTTGCGAATATTCATTTAGCATAATTTGAATTGCATAATTTTGAATTGCAGAAATGATGATTCGGTATAAAAATAAGTGAAATAAAAACAAATTGCATAATGTCGAAAGTAATAATAATTAACTAGCATAATAATGTATTTTCATAACAGGCAACCAGCATAATGTTTATTTTTTATACAATTTATTATTCAGAAGGGTTTTCATGCATCAAAACTAATATCATAATATTGAAGGTTATAAACGCCTAGTAAAAATTAACGAGCAAAAATACATTTCCGAGACAATTTATGTACATCACTTTAGTTACTTATTGTCCAATAAAAATCAATACTCCGAATGTGAATTTTTGCGAGCCATTGCTTCAAATTTACAATTAAAATAAGTAGGTAAAACTCATTATCAGATTATATACATAATTAAATTGCATCAAAATAAACTTATCTATGAATAAAAATGTTGTTTTCTTCTATATCTTTCTGATTTATTTTGTTACCTCTTAAAAAGGAAAGCTAATAGGTATTTAAAAAAATTGGTTCTGTCCATATGGTCACAGTTCTACCTAACACTCCTCCTCGCTTCGCTCGTCGTCGTACCTAACCAGCCTTAAAGTTCAATGAGTAGATTTTGTATAATTTAATATGTCATAGAAAATTATGCCACCTGATAATTCATTAAAATTTAGTTCTACATTTTAATCATAATATGAAATGAATGTTATTAGGAGTAAAATTATTCCTGAGGATTGTTATGAAGAATGTTTTTATGGCTATACAGTATTCTGTAATTTAATTAGTATGACAAACAACATTCTGTGGTTTGTTTTTATACATAATGTTTATTATGAGTTTCCATAGTAGTTAAATGAAATTATGCTAAAAGTTTGTATTAAAATTGAACGGCACCCCTTCCAAGTATCGTAGCGTCATGAAAATTGGCAGCTGTATGTAGTTCTGATGACGATACAATAATATGGTACTGTCGAACTGATCTGATGATGGAGCCGGAAGATATAAACTGGAACTTCATGATGGAACATCGTATCATAGCTGTGTTTTGATTTGTGAGAAAAGTCTTGTAATGAACTTTGACCACGATAAGCGTGTTTTTCTAGTGTTTTTTTAAACTATTAATTTATTATTGTGCCTTAAAAGCCATTTCCCGATCTGTGGAATTGCCCCAGACTATGTGAATCTTGCGTGAACAACGAGATGAATATTCATATTTTAATCGTTGATCTCTGACTGTTCTGTTCACACTGCCATCGAGTACTTTTTCTAAGAGAAAACGCTGCGAAGTAATAAACCTCGCTCATCGCTACTCGATTCTCACTTCACCCTTTGTAGGATACATGCCTATAAACGTACTCCAACCACGCTAACGTTACACAAACTTGGCAATAAAAATGGATACATCCCTATACTTGACGTACCACTTGGCATGAAAACTTACCCTGGTCCGACTTTAACAACAGCGTAGTTAGTATTCTCATAAGTAAATCAGCTAATCTTCTTTTAAACTAATTGAATAGTATTGTATACAACCGTGATATAAGTAGAAAGCATTTCAGTCGAGTACCGTGTTTAGGCAACGAAGCTTGCTGAGTTGCCTAAGTAAGTTACGAGATTGAAAAGTTTGATTATATCACTATTTTAAATATACAATACATTTCTACGAGTCATCTAACATAACTAACTAACTTAAATAACTTTTTTAATAGAAAACCTAAATAATAATGAAATTTGATAAGTATCACGCCCCGCGCCTGCGCCCGATAAGTCTTTTCTATGGGAGCGCGGCGGTTCGTGATTGGTCATTTTTTTAAGGTGACTACAGCGTATCGAAATGAATCTTATAGTTGAGTTCTCACTCATGAAAAGTACGTAATTATAGTGCCCATACATGAAAAGTACGTAATTATAGTTTGGTATACGAAATCTAAATTCAACCATTACAGTCGACGAGTAGAAAAATTTTTTTTACTATTGCAATATTCCTTAGATTTGAAGTACGCGAGTAGTATTAACCAACCTGTATTTATGAATTTTCTAATCAATTGTAGAAAATTCAAAAATAAATTAATTCCTTTTAACCCTCATTCTTCATTACCCCGGCATACTTTTCATTGGTTTTCAGTAGCGAATACCCGCCGTCGATCTAAAAACGATCATAACATTATCTGTCGTCATTTGCCTTGAGACAGACAACATTCAACACTTTCGTGTCCTACTTCGTATAGGTACTCACTTAGAGGTCAAAGACCAATCCTTGAGGGCGTGGGCTTTTTTCCGCGTAACTAACGGCCCAATCCGAACTTTAAGAGACGGCAAACATTTGCTAAGGATACGATATAGATTAGATATGTCAGTGTCAAAAGTGACGTTTCTTCAAACATAACGTCACTTTTGACATTGATATATCCAATCCATATCGTATCTTTAGGAATTTTTTGGCGTATCTTTAAGTTCAAATCTGTCCGTAAGTCAAAATTTGATTACAAACGTTTGGGGGCCTTTTTGTTTCAGAGTGTATTCTAAACTCAGATATATATACATTTTATCTTTTTTATACAAATTTAATATTATTTTCAATGTACGTTGACATCAGTGTGTTTGATTGACGTTGCTTATCACGCTTTAGACACAACAAAATTCGCAATACATTGAGTTTTAAAATTAACTTCTATCTATACATATAATAAAGCTGAAGGGGGTCGAAAGTCTGTACATGGAAGGTATTCGAAAAAAAGTAGGCTGGGGATACTAAGAATCGTTAACAGAACACATTCCAACAGTTTTTAGAATTTTTGTCTGTTTGTCTGTTTCTCTGTTTGTCTGTTTATTTGACCTCGCATCACGTGAAAACGGCTGAACGGATTTTGATGCAAACTTTACTAATCTGTCGAGGAAATGCCCGGCCAAGTTATAGGCTATAAAAATTCAACCCCTAGAAGGGGGGGTAGCCACTACACTCGATTGAGTTAAGTTTGCACCTGAATCTATGGCGCTACTTAGGAAGGAGGTGCAAACTTTTACAAAAAATATGTGCTACGAGTATCGAGTACCCTGCTAAACTAACAGATATGGTGCTGAAATTAAGCCACCGAGGAAGGATTTTGCCAAATTAACTGGAAAGTTAGAAGAGGGGGGTACGGATATCAATTCAATTTCAATTGTGTTTATGTAATAATACCGACCTGCTGCGGCTGTAAAAAAAACCGACTTCAATGGAAGTCGGTTTTTTTTCTTAAAAAATATTAGTTTACTTGATTACTAAATTTTTACTCAGTTTCCCAAAAGATGGCACTGTGCAATGTATGGCAATTAATTTACTGTCGTTTAATTTACTAGATAGACCGGTGAAAGAACGATTATTGTTGATTTTTGATTTCTTACAATTAAATTAAAAAGACTGCGTTCTACGCCAAATTATGTAGAAAAGGAGGTAACATGTTTTTTTGTCACTGCACCCACCTTGACACATTTCAGATTTGCCCTATGGTTAACTGGTAAGATACCCGCAATAGGGTATTCGACTGTATTTAAGATAAATTATTTCACACCATGCATGGAATAAAGCACTAGATAATTATAAAAAAAACTAAATAGGATAGAAATATAAAAATGTGTCTTGAAAACCTAACTGCTTAACAAACATGCACAGAGAACAAATTGCCAAACGTGAACTATGCATCGTTGAAGAGTTCCATTCTGTTCATCATGAACAGTTCCACTTCATCAAATGTCGCTTCTACAAATGTAAATACTTGATTTGTTGATGAAAATACAAAAATCACTATATTTATACCGAGGAATCGAGGGAACTCTTCACATTTGAAGAGTTCCCTCGATTCCTCATGGACCCCATCGTCAGAACTCGAACTTGACAAAAATTTGTCTTGAAAATCTAATTTACTTAACAAACACAGCGAAGAGGACAAATCGCCAAACGTGTACTGTGTATTGTTGAAGAGTTCCATTCTGATCATCATCAGCAGTTCCATTTCATCAAATGTCACTTAGCACTGTAAATGCTAGATTTGTTAAAGAAAATACAAAAATCATTATACGTATGACTTTCATATTTGAAGAGTTCCCTCGATTCTTTTTTTTCTTTGAAATCTTGAAGTCGGTTAAAAATGAGTTTACTTACATAGTTAAGTAGTGGCAAAATCAACACGCGTATAACTGCATATTTATTTAAAAAAATATTTTCTCCGTAATTTTAACGTATCCATATTCATACGTATCGCCTCTTTTAAGCACTTAATAATGGCTACGAAGGTGGGTACTATGAAAAAAAAAATTCTCTGATGTTTGCGGTGTAAATGTCAAACGATTTGGGACTCGCATTTTATACGCGTTAAAATGTCATAAGAACTAAAAACTGAAAATGCCTTCCCGAAAAAAAGCGAACCTTTCACGAAAGTCTCGCAACGCGTTGACGTTACGAAACTATAGCGACGATCGTGATGTTAGGCGTAGCCATAACTACCAGAGACGTTATGCAGGATCGTTCCATCCATTGAAAACCTCATTCATGGCGTGTACGGAGACCTGAGCCATTCTTGGGTTTGTGAGTGATCCATACTCACGCACATAGAGGAACGGTTCACGCTCACGCAGAAAAATGAGCAGGCGGAAATCGAAGGTGAACATGCAGTATATAATTCCATTAACACTGTCTTGGATGAATGCAATGTCACAACATACCCATTAGCTCATTGAGCTCATTGAGTCCCAGCAGAACGAAGGACGAATTTGAAAAAAATAACAATTGATTTTGGAGTGTAGTTTTGTTAAGTGGTAGTACCTAATTGTAAAATATTTTATCTAGACTACAGTCCTCTAGCGTATCCATCTGTCAACTTTACTTCAAGTTCCACCTCCAGGGGAGAGGCAGAGAAATTTGCGGTGAATGAGCCGGTTACTGACAGACCGAATACCACGCGGGCGGAGCCGCGGGCACAGCTAGTGTGTAATAAAAATCAAAAAAACTGTCAGAAACCACAGTATCTTCTCTGATAGCATTTACAATCAACATGTTAATTTGTACATGCATAGAAACTAATAAACAATTTTCCAGAATATAATGTGTAAAATATATAGGAACTCTTTTATAATAATGTATAAACCTATATGTAGACTTTGAAATCGCGAATGGTGATACTCGTATAGCTTGTGCACGTCACGTAGTGATTATATGCTCTTTGGTGCACGTTATCATTGTTTATTTCAGATCGGGCTCTTGCACCGATGTGGATACTTGCAGGAGAGAACTGGTCACAAAAAACAATCGGACCATCGAAAACTTGCTACCTAACAATCATTTTTTTACAGCAGCATATGCTTCATAGGAGGACACGTGTGGGGACATCTACTTGTACTGCAGCAAAATTTGCCTTTACCTCCAAACTGGGGGTGGGCTAAGGATTGCGGTCTATGGGAGCCAGTTTGGGCAAACTTACCAGTAGCATCTATCGGGTGTATTGAGCTAATTACATGCAAATGCAAACAAAAGTGTGCAAATAGATGCAACTGCGTCAGATGACATTTGAAGTGTAGATACGGATCTTTGTGGATGTGGTGGAGCGTGTGCAGACTAACACCCGTATGCTAAGACTTTTGCAAGTTCTTCGCATCGCTCACATATACCTACTAGACTAGGTAATTTAATTTAATAATGTATTTACGAATGATCATTAGAATTGACAATCAATCTTACATGCCAATCTTCTTAAATCCAATCAGTAGGTAATTAAAAATTAAATTAATACGTTTCTATAGATTTTTTTCTACAAATGTTAGGAATAAAAAATAATGATGCAGTTTTATAAAGTTACGATGCAGAGCAACCACTCAGGTTAGCTATGTATAAAAATAAACTACAAATTACCTACTACAATCCGCACGCCGCGGCCGAAGCCCGACCGCGAGAACGGTTCCGCCGCGTCCTCGTTTATATTTTTTTAACAAGTTTTCACTTTAAAGATGTTTTTCAAGTTATACTTTTTATATTTAATAATAAGTGGGCTATATTACCATATTTTTTATTTTGTGTAATTCTCAATTATATAATTCTGATCGACGATTTTCCGAATAGTTTTATTTTATAATTTTGTGTTTTTTTTTTTCAATTTACTCCGTTTTCTATGGACGGGTAAAAAGTTTGTTCCAGAAATGAATTGCTCATCCTTGAATTATACGAAAACGATACCAAACCCGATCTGATAGCTATATGGAGCCAGAATGTAGTACGGGAGATGTACCTTCCCCCCCCCCCCCTCTCCCTCCCATCAGTCGGTGGGTACCGCGTGTCAACTGGGCTAAATCAGCTTAGAATGACCTAAGGAACAACTGTGCCAAGTGGCGTCTTTTAAGAAAAAATTGCAGGGTGCCCCATACAAATCTGCCACTAATTCCTCTACTATTTCTACATTTCTAGGCAAAAAAACCTTATCGTAAAACAATGAAATCCATGATTGCCTGAACAATACATTATTAGGTAAATGATGCATTCATTAATGTCATTGTAACAGGCATAATACATGATCGAGTGTCTGCCATACGACATAACCTATTACGTCACAGCATATCCAAATTAAAGCGAATGTCAGATTCATATGCCTACTCTAATCCAGTTGAAACCCCAATACACAGTACATTAATTAAGACTCCGTGTTCATGTGCAAAGAAGTAGAATTGTACACAAATTAACAATTTTTATTAACGTGGGCTTTTTTTTGCGTTTAACGGAATAAGTCATCTCACGGCTACAACCAGTTTAACAATGACATATTTGCTAGCGTGTGCGTAACTTACTTTCTATGCATCTCAGTCGTAGTCGCATATTAATGCGAGCGAGAATTATAGAAAGTAAGTTAGCGAATATGTCAGTTTCACACTGCTAAGGCAGTCGTGGTAAGGCTATCATATATAACACTGTATCAACAGTGATCAGATATAAGAATAAGAACTGTTTTTGCTAAATACAGATAGATACATAAAAAAGGTACATAATAGAAGAAGAAAAAAAAAATTTATACAGATCAAAAGAAATTATGGATGCAGATATTGGGCGAAGGCAACGCTGCGCCGCGATGCACGGCGCTGATTTTCAGACCGGTCCTAGACTAAGGTCCAAATTCCAAAGTCCATCAAACTATCTTCTGATAGTTCACCTTGAAAACATTGAAATGCCGGGACGTGCCCCTAGCCAGCCGTGTGTCCGAAGCTGAATGTAAGGACTTCACTTCGCTTCGCTCGCACGTTCGAAAATTCCCGATTTCAATTTTGGAGAACCATCGATGATGTCTTACTTGTGATAAACTTTCGTTCACCTCGTTTATTTCTTTTTATGAGCGAGAATTAATTGCATGTAGGTACCGGTCTCTGTTTTATATATCAATTTTAGGTATTCTATTTGTAATTTTGTATTAAGAAGGAAGATCGTAGATTTAAAACTTTCAAAAATTACCTAAAGATTGACTCTGAATCCAGTAACTTTGTCGCCTAAAAGTATGAGGTTGCATTAAATCCGGTAGTTCTGATTTTTTGCAGACTCGTTTATGTTGTTGACCCAATGAATAATCAAAGTTTGTGAAACGTTGAACGCAACTTTGTCAAAAATCTAAAAAACCGCGAAATCTTCAGTTTTTTGTTCAGATTTGGGCGATTATTACCCTAAAAAACTAGTTTTATACACCGTGTCTTTTTTTATTCCCGTTAATTTCAAAGGCGCATCCCTGAACTTAAATTAAGTAACTTTCTCAATGACACCGGTATTCTAATTATCTCCATTTTGGAGATAATCAATAATTAATTTTTATCTTATAAGGCCCTTACGAGCGTGTACACTTGCCTTATGGCCTGTTTACATATTGATTAGTGTTTATTACGATTTCATACATTTACTACTAAACGTAAGTACTAACTCGGACGATCGATGTTCGAAATGACATTGATATATCACAGTTTTCAATTGTTTAATTGAGTTAAATGTAATGTCCGTGTTATAACAACGCTATATGCAACATTTAATTACTTTTTATAAAAATAATAATAATTAAAAAATAACAAAAAAAAAATTTTTTTTGAGAAAATTAACTATGCCATTTACTTTCCTTAAACGTACATACCGATACCCCGAAGTTAACGGGATGCAATAAAAACACGGTGTATATTAATGCCGCCAGCATCCTTGGTACAATGCCTCAAGGGCCTATTTTAGATATAAACTAGTTACAGTAATCATCTGTATATATCCATTCTGTATATTGTTATTGTAAATATTGAGCACATTAATAACATTCTCGTTTTATATACTACCTTCTCAGGATTTTTTAAAAAGTAGACTAACAATCAAAAACTAGTCTTTTTAGGGTTCCGTAGCCACATGGCAAAAAACGGAACCCTTATAGATTCGTCATGTCCGTCTGTCTATCCGATTCTGTCACAGCCACTTTTTTCCGAAACTATAAAAGCTATACTGTTCAAACTTGGTAAGTAGATGTATTCTATGAACCGCATTATGATGTTTACACAAAAATAGAAAAAAAACAATAAATTTTGGGGGTTCCCCATACTTAGAACTGAAACTCAAAAAATCTTTTTTCATCAAACCCATACGTGTGGGGTATCTATGGATAGGTCTTTAAAAATGATATTGAGGTTTCTAATATAATTTTTTTCTAAACTGAATAGTTTGCGCGAGAGACACTTCCAAAGTGGTAAAAAGTGTGTCCCCCCCCCCCCCCCCCCCGTAACTTCTAAAATAACAGAATGAAAAATCTAAAAAAAATATATGATATACATTCCCATGCAAACTTCCGCCGAAAATTGGTTTGAACGAGATCTAGTAAGTAGTTTTTTTTTAATACGTCATAAATGGTACGGAACCCTTCATGGGCGAGTCCGACTCGCACTTGGCCGCGTTATAATCGCCCAAACCAAAAAAAAAAATTGTGGCGGTTTTTTCGATTTTTGAGAAAGTTGCGTTCATCGCTCGAGGTCTCAAACTTGGATTATTCATTAGACCAGCATCATAAACAAGTTTGCAAGAAATCAGAACTGTAACTGAAGGTACTGTACTGGTTATTAAATCTACTGCGCCTACAGTATGTAACTGTGTACCTAAAACGTATAATGCGCTTACGTAATAGGTTACTCTGCAAGCCTCCATAACGTTCGTCACAAACTTTGCAAATCCGGATAGATCCTTAGATACAAACATCAGTGTGTCGTAATGAATTATATGTAGCATTATGTGGTTAATAATAGAGAACTTGAATCCACATTGCTATTATGTTACAACACGAGTAATTAAGTGGTAAATATATTGATGTAATCATGTAGAGACAATGTAAGAAATAAATGGAAGACTTACTACGAGAACCGACGTTGCACCGTCAGACGGCAGTCAGTTTCCGAAAAACTAGTACTGATTAGGTTTGGAGAAATGAAGTGGCATAAAAGGCAAAATGATTTTTTTCATCACACTTGCTCGAAAAAGATCTCATTTCATGTACGTGTGCTGAAGGACAAAGGCTTATTTTGTTCCCGCGGAAGTTATGGATTGCGAAAAAAAAGCTATAAAATGAGTTTTATTTTTATAATACTGACTTTTATAATTTAATATTTTTGTTTATGTTTAAAATTATTTAATTTGATTAATTTAACAGCCGTTTAATAGTACATTTCGATGCTAGTGCGGAAAGTATGTCATTACTTGATATCTTGCCACGAGCCGTAGGCGAGTGACAAGACTCGGGACGAGTGAAGAATGACATTTCCGCACATGTATCGAACGACGTTTTTTAATACAGTTGCGAAAAAATATGAAAACAACAAGTACTTTTTTATGCATGTTCTATAAGACAGAAACAATTGTAAATATAAAATATTATACTATTATTACCTAAGTATCGTTATTTACGATTATTTGTCTATCGTATATTTCAATTGTATAAAAACAATATCGAATGTTGCCTTTGGAAACTTTCTTGCAGTAAGAAAAACGCCTCTGCTTTGACAGGCGTTTCGGCAGCTATTCCGTTCCATTCAGACAACTTATTAAGAACAGTTTTTCAATATTCAATATTAAAAAATAAACGTATTATAATGATGAAGAGTTAAGTAATAAAATATGAAATATGCTTATATTTATTATTTTTACATGAACAGCAGGTTTTTATGTTGATTATGACTTTTGAAGGAAACTAACATTAACCCTCATCAATAAGTAGTCATGAATTGGAACAAGTGGAAAAGTAAAAAGCATTAGTTCGCAAAATACAACTTTCCGCACGCTAAACAGCTACGTATAGTAACACTTTTTAGCAACTGTATTAAAAAATACTTTTACATAATTTACAATCGTGGCTGAATGCCGAATAGGTCTGTGCCTTCGATGCCTCACCTGCCAAGAAATTACAAAATGGCGGACGAATGTTTGATATGTCACCGTATTTAAGAATTATTTTGCTTAAAATTTTGTTTTTTCTTCGCAAGTGTGATGAAAAACATTGTGTGTAACTCTGGGGGTACGAATATTGCAAACTCGGGTCTTTAATTCCCTACAGCCTGCGGCTGTCGGGAATTACCACCCTCGTATCCAAAATTTCACTTACCCGGGGTCGTTGAACAATGTACTATAACTGCCTTCAAAAAAAAAAGGTTCTCAGTTTGACACGTATGTTTTTCCGCGATTATCTCGGGATTGGCTGAACCAATTTTGTTGCGGTTTTCAGAAAAGTGTTTGTTATATTCTAGAGAAGGTTTTAGTATATATGGGTGGTTTGAAAAAACAATTGGACCCGATAGGTGGCGCTGCTATCGGTATATCGTCAAATTTGATTTGCTGAAACCGATTTAGATGAAATATTGTGTGCATATTTCAACGGGTTCCTAGATGGTTTGGAAACACCATTGGACCCAGTAGATGGCGCTGCTGTCGGTATATTTTTCTTTCTGGAAACATCTTGAACGACCTAATTTAATAGACTAGACATTGATTTAGGTTTTAAATCTATGTTCATGTAATCAACTAGGAGTCAAAGTGGAAGTGGGAGCGGGAGCGAGAGCGGGAGCGAGAGCGGGAGCGGCAGCGAGAGCGGGAGCGGGAGCGGGAGCGGGAGTGGGAGTGGGCGTATGGTAAAAGTGTGGTGAGCGTGTGGTAAGAGTCGTAAAGGTGTGTATACACGTAAGTAAAGAGGCGGTATAGATGTGGTAAAAGTATCGTTAAGGTGATACGTGACAATCACAAATATGTACGAAGTTCTTCCCAAATTCATATCCATATGTGGAAACCTGTAATTGTTTATATTTCGCAACCTATTTTGTTACTCTAGCTGTATGTTTTAGCTGTTTGTATATTATCCATATACACATATTCGTACAAATACAAATATTATAAATGCCAAAGTTTGTCTGTCTGGCCTCTTCGCGTTCGACCGCTGAAGCATTTTAGTTGAAATTAATATACAGATATGTAATTTGAGTCCCGGGGAAGGACGTAAGATAGTTTTTATCCTAGAAATAATCCATTAAGGGAGTGAACATTTTGAATGTAAGTTTGGTGTGGGGAATCAATAAACGATGAATCGATTGAGATGAAATTTGATATTGATATAGTTGTATATGTGACCATTTTAATCTATATTTCTCTATGATAGGATCAGACTTAGCAAATAAAATACCTGTAATGTACCACGCACATGAGTGTCCTCAAGTCACAAATGTCAATGAGCTTCGCATATTTGATCCAGTTACTCCGGATGAAGTGGATAACATAATTAAAAACTTAAAATTAAACTGTAGCTCTGGCATAGACGGAATAACCACTAAATCAATAAAATCTATAAAATTACTTATAATCGATGAACTTACCAATTGCATAAATAAATGTTTTGATCAGGGTATTTTCCCCGAGAATCTTAAAATTGCCAAAGTTACACCAATTTATAAGTCCGGAAGTAAATTGGATCCGGGTAACTATAGGCCCATTTCTGTGCTCCCAGTTCTATCAAAAGTTTACGAAAAAGTAATTTACAATCGTCTAAATAAATTCCTAACTTTAAACCAAATTCTATCTCCAAAACAATATGGGTTCAGGCAAAAGTCAAATACCCTTTCTGCTACAATTGACCTCGTCACACGAATAAAAAATAATATTGACCAAAAGAAAATCGTATTAGGCGTCTTTATTGATTTAAAGAAAGCCTTCGATACGGTGAGCCATCAAATATTACTACATAAATTAACTAGTATAGGAGTGACTGGCAAAGCTTATGAAGTTCTTAAATCTTATCTATCAAATCGTTTTCAAATAGTAAAAATTAATGATCAGCAAAGTAGCCACAGACCCATTATCTACGGTGTTCCTCAAGGTTCCATTTTGGGGCCACTTTTATTTTTAATATACATAAATGACATACAGAATATTGGCCTCAAAGGAGATTTAACACTCTACGCTGATGATACCAGTATTTTTTATCACGGCTCTTCCATTTCCGAAATTATAACTGATGTTCAAAACGATCTACAGTTACTTAACACTTGGTTTTTGCATAATTTACTAACTATTAATATTGATAAGACAAATTACATCATCTTCGCTGCGAAAAACAAAAAGATAGAAGCCTTTACAGATCCCACCTTAAATTCTAAATCAATTACAAAAAAAACTTCCGAAAAATATCTAGGCTTAATACTCGATAGCAAGCTCACGTGGGAACCACATGTTCAGAAAATAAAGTCAAAATTATCATCATTAACTGGGGCACTCCGAAGTGTAGCACAGTGTCTACCGCACAAAGTAAGATATATGATATATAATACATTAATTAAGCCACACATTGATTATCTTATAGAGATATGGGGGGCCGCGGCCAAAATACATTTAAAAAAAATACAAACTGCCCAAAATAAATTAATTAAAACTTTATTTAATTATAACTACCTAACTCCTTCTGAGACACTTTATAAAAATACAAAAATATTTAGCATAACACAAGCATATATCTACAACACATGTATACTGGTACGTAAAATACTAAATAAGGATATCCACACAAATATTAACTTCAAAAAGAAAACCCAAATCCAAAAAATCCAACTACGGAATGCAGATCATTTAGTTTCGCGACCACCTGGAACCAATTACGGGAAGAAAAGTATTACCTTTGAAGGTGTGAAGTTGTACAATAATTTACCGAGAGACATTAAAGATGTTAAGTCTATGGCCAGTTTCAAAAAACACCTTAAATCCCACATAATTGAAAATGTTGCCCCGTGTATTTAGTAATTACAAATATATATATAAATTAATCAAACACCTAAATATATACAAAATGATAACAAAATAATATAAGTAGGCTTACCCGCTTTACTATACAATATACTCTAAAACATATTACAAATGAAATACTCTTCAAGTTAAACTCAAATTTACAACCGCCTACCTATATAACAAAAAAAAAAAACATTTTCAAACTACGTAAGCACCGATATATATTAATTGCATTAGAAAAAAAAAAAATAATAAGAAAAAATAAATAAATAACAACGAATAAAAAATATCTATCCACTAAACTTATGCTTATTATGAGCACACTCGAGTATGCCGCATCCATCCTAGCGCATCGTCTTATCTGCTTCATACATCGCTGGTTCTGTTTGGTGTTCAGTTGGTAACGTAAAGATATGTTCCGAGCGTTTAGTAATAAGTATCTTGTAATGCATTTCTACCCACTATGAATTTAATAACATGTTTTTTGTGTACACTGTATGCTTAGACTTAGTTTTAACATGTGAATTTTCTCATGTAAGTGAATTATATAATTCTTATGAGAATAAAGTTCTTTAAACCTAAACCTATATAGTTTGAGTTGTGGGAAAGGTTAAATAATCGATTTCATTCCCGAAATTATCACGTAAGAGTGTAAAATGGAGGTGGAATTTTATAAAGGGAATCAATAATTTCTTACGACTTTTACCATTTAACTTTCTGTAAGAAAAAATAATGTTTAAGCATTTTTGACCAATTAGGTAGTCATCCCTTTAGGGGGTGAAATTTACAAATTCCACGCATCCGAAGTCGCAGGTAACGCCTGGTATCTATATATTCATAATTATAACCCTAGGCAAACTAAGTCTTGGTTACATTAATACGACGAAACATAATATCTAAACTATTTACAAATTATTTAGCAGCGAAACGTCATCATCGCGCTTATTGTCGAGGTTGGCCACTACTAACACTAGTAATAGCCCAAAACTAAATGTAGAACCTAACTATAAACAAACTTAAACGTAAAATAAATGAAGTACCTATCACAAAAAGATAAAAAAAAAGATAAAGAACGTAAATTAAATTATTACTTATTATCATCATTATCACCGATATCATTATCACTAAATATCCCGTCGTAAAGCAATTTTCTGCCAAAAAGTAATTAATACTTAATAATAAAATAAAAAAATTATAACCATCCTGGTGATTACTTAGTTTTTGAAGGCGGTGCCAAACCAACAAAAAAAATCTTTGCTGCCTAAAAGAAGAAAAATATACGAGGTAGTTATGAATATATATAACTAAATTAATGAGTAAACTGTCTTTTTATGCAAGTAAGTGCAGAGTTCTACATTGTCTAAAATGTTGGTTTAGCACCGACTTCAAAAACTAAGTAATTACCAGGATGGTCATTTTTTTTATTATTAAGAAGTATTAATTACTTTTTGGCAGAAGATAGCTTTACGACGGGATAGAGACTGGATACGTGGACAAGGATAAGGGTGGGGTATATACAAATTATTTTATGCTTTTCAGTGGGTTAGTTTTTTTGAAGGCGGCTCCCTTTTGTAAAAAAGATATGAAATTAAGTTATTTTAGTTTTGCTTTTTTTTTCAATTTTTTTAATCAGTTCTAATATTTTATAATTGTAACTGTACTTCTGTGTGCTAGAAAAATAAAACTTCACCATTTAAAAATTCATGAATATAAAATAGTCTATTCTATAACTATAAAATATTCACTACACATAGCACAAACTTAGATCACTAATGAATAATTACGTTCACAACGTCTCTTAAATTGCAACAATTGTATAATTTACTTTATTTTTTCCAACATTTCTGGGCTCAAAGAAATAGCACTGTTCGTATGCACTTCCTTCAGCGCCGGTAAAATGTGTGTTATAATTATAAATAAGGCACTTATTTTCTTCTTCCGCGTCAGCAAACGAATGGTGGTTCTTTCTGCATTCGTTCACAAAGAAATCCATGAAGTGACGATTCGCTTTGATCGCATTAAAACTATGAGAGTAAGTCTTGGTTTGTTTCCATTCGAAGATCTTTTCTGGATGGAACTGGACGCCGTAAAATGGATACCTGAAAGCATATTAGTACATTACGATACAAGTGCGAAAAATAGGAAATTCGAAACGAGTGGCGATAAATTAAAACACGACCGAAGGGAGTGTTTTAAATCGACACGAGTTGCGAATTACCTACTCGCACATGTATCGTACAACGTTTTACAGTACATATGGCCCTTTAAATGTTCGACACAGTAACGTAATATGCTACTTCTCGCACTAGTGCTATAAAGTAGCCCCATATGTACTGTAAATTATATTTCGTAACTCAATGTAGCAGTAAAAACATTTATTCTAGAACGTAGTTAAAATCCGTTTGTAGATATGCTACCGTTAAAATTCAGTTTCAGTAGAGAAAAGCGCAGCCTACGAACAGAGAACCCGCCAAGCGGGTCGCCGTCAGTGAATGTGTTAAACTATAGTTTTCCATAAAGCGTAGTATTGACTACATAAACAACCGAAACGTTTCGGCGAAAACTAGTTTTTAACTAGGATTTTTCAGTAAAAACTAGGTAGTTATTGCAAACACCAGTTTTGCTAATTGTTCAAAATTTGTTTCAGTAAATATGTTGACTAAGAAAAACGCGTTTTCACTAATTAAGACCAGTTTTCCGAAAAGCATAGGTGGTGAATGTTTTAACTGGGATTTTTAGTCAAAACTATTTCGTAAAGTACCTAGTATAAGCAATAAATAATTTTGCACGTAAGGCATAATAATCAAATTACTTGACTGTGGGTACATCAATCAGAATCAAATAGATAATGACAGCCAATGTGGTCAAATCTTTGTTAGGTACTATAAAAAATATTAAAAATACTATAATCCGCTATATTTGGCCTCCGTCACTATCTATTTGATGCTAACTGTTGGCTGTACTTCGCACATAAACGAATAGTTCCTTTTGGAAATTAGGCACCTACTTATTATGTTCCAGGCTAGCTATGAATTTCAGTCCATTGGCGTCGTCGCTGTGCGCCGTTACGCGCCAGTCTTTAGTCAAGTTGTGAGACTTCAGATTCTGAAATCAAAATCATATTTATGTATAGTCAATAAGTGCGGGCATTTAACAAGTATAATGAGTAGCTCTTGCACTAATTAAATCGTTTATTAATAATGATTGTATTCGTTTTTTTCTGTCTCCGTATTCGTCGCAATATTCGCATGATTTTGCACCCTCTTTTCTGTTCTAAACGAGTTTAACGACCCTCTCCCCAGGGCCATGTATGTATGTATATGTAAGTATTATATATACATGTATGTTTATGGTTCTGCATGTCTTATGATTATATTGTTTTCGTGCAGGTACAGTCAACCAATTTGAATCCTAGGCCACTATAGAACCTTGTCGCTTTAACTAATCTATACATGAAATTTAAATGAATGAAATTACACGACATGCATCACTCAATAAGCACTGTCGTAGAAGTCATTATGACATGGTTCTATAGTGGCCTAGGAATCAAATTGGTGGACCGTACCTAATATTATCATCTAATACCACTTTTTTTTGTACCGTAAACAACTTATCTGCTTAGCCTAAAGGTTGAGAATGCCTTATGGCATTAGGTTCTCTTTTTGTACACTGTTTTATTCGACGTGCCATGAAGATTAAATTAATTAATTATTTTTTTATATGATAGCAAGCAACAATACACAATAAGGAAACTGCATGGTTAATATAAAATGATATCTGAAAAATGAAGTGACGAAATATAAATATAATGCAAGCAAGGTGAATGAGTTATACATATCATATCAATTACAAATTAAGTTCAGATTTCAAAGCTTGAACACGGCTTCTGTTCAAATCCTCTCTCTAGGAACGACTTATTATTTAAGCACGTATAATTTATTAGTATTCAATGCAGGTATTATTAGACTTACAGTCCTACTGTTAATCTTAAATTCTCATAATCGAAAGTAACTTGAAAACATTTACGTTAAAAATTACTGAAAAATAACAGAATTTTATTGAAGCAGTAAATAATGCATTAACTAAGATTATGTACTTTTTTTCCAAAAAGATACTTATTTTCTCTCCTCATTTTGGAAAAGTATGTTATAACAAGCACTGCGACAGCTACGAAGCGTAGCTCCAGCTAAAGCAATATTTGATGAAATAATATATAAAGCATTTCAATCTCATTAATATCGCTTTGAACTTGTTAAGTTATTTTAAAATTCTGATTTTGCAACTTTGAGCCTCGAATGAACAACTTATTTGGTTTGAAGGGAAGTATCCAACTGACGACATTTAGAGCGAGTAGCAATTTGGCGAGATTTTTCTTCAAGGGTGAGTATTTATTTTCTCTTTGAAAAAGTACATAGGTAGGTACTCAGGGGTTCCTTTCTTTCACACAGAATCTATCGGATAGATATTCGCTTATTCGCGACTCCCCATATACGCGCCCTCGCAAAATACGCGCAAATGTAAAACAACTTACCTCATCCACGATGCAAAATTGATGGTGATTGACTGTAATGTCTTCGCGGGATAGTATATTGATGATGTCGTCATCTGCGCTCTTGTACATCTTACTGCTGCGGAAATCTAAAAAAAACGGAAAACTAAAATGTATTAAGGCTTTAGGCATGTCTCGCTATTATAGGAGATAATAAATCTTGATTCTTGATTTCGTATTTTAAAATCAACCGAGCTGTTGAAGATTGATGTTACACGTGATCCCCGGGTGGCGCTAAAAGGGTAACAAATTTGGCAGCTACACTGTCCCATCTGGACCACCCAGCGCTCACTGGATCCCTTTATATGCTTACCCAGCTGTTTTCAAGAAATCGGGAAACATGGGTACATAAAAAAAAGGATTTTGAATATTATACCTATAAGAAAGACTACTGATGATAATTGGAAGCAGGGGTAAAATCAGGATCCCTAGTTAGTCTTAGGGGTAACAGAACTGAAAAGGTTAGGAACCACTGCTCTAAATAGTGATACGCCAGCCCTATGGTTAGAGCTGTTCTTTATCATTTCTATCCGCCTAAGTAATTAAAAAAAATATGTACCTAAAAGCTTACCTACATAAAATAAAAAAACCGGTCAAGTGCGAGTTCGATTTACTCGCGCACCGAGGGTTCCGTACAAACTTTGAATTATCTCGTGTAACTATAAAGGCAAAAGACTTTTGAACAGAAGTACCTATACTAAGTATAATTCTGTACATCGCCATCTATCGGCAAATTGTCTAATTTGCGCGGTGTAATGCACGTATGTTGGTTTTTCGAGGATAATTCTCTATCATGTAAACCGATTTCAAAAATTGATCTTTTATTTGAAATAAAAACCGGCCAAGAGCATGTCGGGCCATGCTCAGTGTAGGGTTCCGTAGTTACTCATCCGTCACAATAAGGTAAACTGGAGCTTAAAGTATAGTAAATTGTTAACCAAGGGATGAAACGGTACCTTTCGCGCGAGTTAAAGAAATAGGCAAATTTGCATAATCAGTACCTAATTAAAGTCTTTTTACTATGAAGGGGAAACTTTTTGCGATAACTCAAAAACAGCTAAACTGATCATGTCCGCTATAGTTTTCATTTAAAGTCTTTCTTAAGCTCTACTTCCCCGATTTTTTTCATATTTTTGGACCTATGGTTCAAAAGTTAGAGGGGGGGGGACACATTTTTTTTTCTTTCGGAACGATTATCTCCGAATATATTCACTTTATCAAAAAATGATTGTTGAAGACCCCTATTAGTTTTGAAAGCCCTTTCCAACAATACCCCACACTGTAGGGTTGAAGCAGAAAAAAAAATTCACCCCCACTTTAAGTGTAGGGGAGGTACCCTCAAAAAAAATTTTTAGATTTTATTGTACGACTTTGTCGGCTTTATTTAAATATTCATGCCGAATTTCAGCTTTCTAGCACTAACGACCACGGAGCAAAGCCTCGGACAGACAGACAAACAGACAGACAGACGGACATGGCGAAACTATAAGGGTTCCTAGTTGACTACGGAACCCTAAAAAGGTGTATTTAATGTAACCTCATAGAAATTTCAGGTGTAATAAACATACGTAAAGTTGGTTAAATTGCAAACTGAATTTGGAAAGGTTTTTGTTTATTAATACCAAGGTAGAGGTCTGATTATATTTTTCCTGTAAAAACCATAGTAATGTTAATACTCGTATTATATTTAAAAAAACATAATTTTTTGTCGGTAAACTTCGGAGATAAAGGGGGGGGGCTGTATTTTTTTCACAATTTCCGTCATAAATCAATTTTTTTTCTCTATGAAAAAAAATTAAAAAGTGTTTTGAAATGTACAATTTGAGCTCTTTCAAGTGATATTCCACTTGACCTAGTCACTAGACTTTGAAATTTTGCCCTCTCTCCATATTGGGCATTTTCCATAGTTAATAAAAAAAAATACTTTTAATGTGTTTGGGTTAGCATTGTTTATAACTATTCTAAATTTCAAATCGATAGCTTAAGTGGTTCTCGAGATATTTAGCAATGTGACAGACAGACAGACAGATGGACGGACGGACAGAGTCACACCATAAGGGTTCCTTTTGTACCTTTTTGGTACGGAACCCTAAAAAAAAAGAAGCAAGTCGAAACCATAGACCGGTGCCGAAGATAGAAAAACTTACCACGAGTAAAATTAAGCGGATTATTCCCAAAAGAGTGGCAAGTGACCCTGTTTTCTACCGGCCCTCGGCCGGATGCCAGTATGATGATTAGCTCGAAGCCAAGACAGGTGCCGAAGACAGGAAAATAGTCCCCGGCTTCATTCATTTCGATGGCTAAGTCGTAGATGTGTTGGCCGGCGTCCGCGAAACCATTGGACTGGTTGAAGTATGTTGCTCCGCCAGGGAAAAGGACACTGGAAAAAAACGGGAAAATAGACTAATAGGTTAACTAACATCAATACCAAATCGGTCGACGATCCGTTTTGCAACTCATGGGAACATTAATTTGTGTGCGCGAACACACAAAGATAAATAAAAAGCCTCTATTTCTCTGTATGTATCTATACATCTCTGTTGACAATAATTACCCAACAGAGAAGAATTAAAAACCTTCTATAGTATAGTCCTTAGCATTAGAAAAAACGTAAAGAATATTGACGTTTATTGACTTTTATTTAGTCAAATACTTTGTAGCAACCAAAGTAGCCAAATAGTTCGGTACACACCATATATTTATTATGGTGTACCGAACTATTTGGCCACTTTGACTGCCACAAAGTATTTGACGCTGACTGTACCTCTTTCTCTTAGAGGCAATCTTACATACTTATATAGTTTACTTTGTTTTATAATTTAATGGGTTTTATAGAAACCTAGATAAGTATTTCTACTGTAACGAAATACATTTTAAGAAAGAACAAGACTTACCCATTTAATTTGCCCATAATGTCTTCATAATAAGAACGGTCTTTCCCGATCCTGAAACAAAATTAATCATTTCATAAAATAGTATGCATGTAAGTGTCTTAGACATACATTAGGAGGGATCAAAACCACCACCTACGTTCAAAGTAGTTCATGATAAAATTATACTTAAATCATAATAAAGTATTTAGAAACTTATCATGTTGACTTGTTTAACTGAATTAGCTTCTGAGTATTGCTTTTTATCTTGCAGAAAAATCATAAGATAGGGTTCTTATCAAGTCTCTACTTTTCCATTCAATTGAATTTCGTTCTAAGTACCTAAGTGCGTCCCGCTTACATTTTGATCGTGACTACCAATTATAAGTAATGCAATGCTCATAAACATAAAAAAATATATCAATCTCAAGAGACTCGCGAAGTCCAGAGAGATTTAATAAAATAAAAAGATTTACGTACATTATAGGCACAACTCTTGCTCCGGACGCCTCCAAAGCTTTAACATACGATGCCGCGATGTAACTAGTATAGTCCTCGGGATACTTGTCCCAGAACTTGTAATGTTGCTCCTGCGCCAATACTCCGATGATAGGGCGGTCGTTGAGAGCCGACGCCGACGCTGCACCTTCGCAGTGCAAGAAATACGCCAACGTCAGCAAGGCACCCATCGTAGTCGAACACATCGCACGGATCTCGGGGTTAGTCAGCAACCTATAATTTTATGGATAGATACCTGTGAGTGATATTGTTCGAGTGATTTAACCCCCATCAAAATTTGCTGACTCTTTTACCATAAAGTTTTGATAAAAGCGATTTGGAACACTGTCTTAATTTCGTTAATAATGTATCACTGAACGTTTTTATGACACAAACGCATAGGTACATATCGAGTTTGTGCTCTTCTGACCTTAAGGAGTAACTAGTAGACAGAGATAGACGGAGATCTTTAAGAATAGCCGTGATCAAAAATGCCATCCTTGATCGGCGTTTAGTTTTTAGACATCGCGGATTTGAAAAGACAACAGTAGTGTGATCATCGGTAGTTCATAATAATCATATGAGTCATATACTTTTCAAGAGAGACCTACTACTGCTGGTATACCTCTACTTTAAACAGAAAGCAATACCTACAACAATAGAATTACTGTTCTTTCAAAATGTTGGAAATATCAAACCACTAGTATTTAGAAGCATTCTTACCAAAACCGTGAGCGTTTTAATCAGAGCATCTCAATTCAAATAAACAACGATGAAAAAATATTTACACTATAACAATATCAGTAAAACAAACAAATCAATACTGCACAGCAGTCTACCACTGCACGTACTACTAACATCGAATCCACTCTAGCGGGTTAATATCATCACAAAACACAGAACTATTTCCGTACGCGTACGAGCTCGATAAACATGAACACATGTTGTAAGCCCCTACTGAAAGTGTTAGTTAAAAATACCTCCGCTCATGCTAAAGTAATTCAATTAGCTATGAAGTTTATTATTTCAAAATCTAGGTTATTTAAAACAATATTCGTTTTGCTGACTGTGGACAGTTTGGCGTACCTAATTATAACAACAGATGTGTCGGTGTCAGTTTATGTAATCAATGGGTTCCGCATTGAAGAATGACAATGTTTATCTTTAACAGCTGATCTGACGTTGGACTTATCTCTGAAGTGAGATTGCATGAATCGATGTTACTAACGGCTGTATAAAATACTTTCGGAAAAATCATGTAAAGAAATATATCCAGTCCAATAGTAGACGTCTTTTAACTGAAAATGATGTACTATCTAGTCCAGTGACCGCGCAAGACCGGATCCGGCTTGTAATCTCTTTAATAATTTATATAGTAGTATATTGTACAATGACAGCAAATTGTAAACCACCTTTATACTCGACCCTGTATTACCCTCTCATCGAGCCTATTGTAGGGAAGTTTGTAGCCCGCCCTGCTTGACCTCACATCGAAATGCAGCCATAGGTAAAACATGACGCATGACAAATGAAAAAAAATAGACAGATCTTGTAAGAATAACTTACAGCCATCTTCAAGCTCTCCCTTGTATAGAACACCTGATAATTGCTCCATCTCTTCTTTCAAGAAAATGTAAATGTATGCGTAGACAAGCTCCAGTTTGTTCCTGAATTATTATTATCAAAACTACTTTACAGCTAGTAATCTGTTTTTGCACCAACTGAATGCTGAAATAAGTTAGATTTTCATGAGACACCTGAATCAATGACGTGTCATGACGCATGCGCAATGCAAAAGCGCAGCCAACTTTGTTATTCTTTCTAAAGAGACTGATTGCATCAATTATATTCATAAATAGACATAGAATTTTGTCAATCCCTCGTTTTTGCTAGAAAAAGTTCTAAGTCTATTTTTAAACGATGTATCTCTATGAACGAAATAGTAATCTGTATAAAATAAATAACAAAAATACACGACACGCCAGCCATAAGAATGGCTCGGCAAATAAGATTTTGGTTTAAGAGTGTGTTATCTTAAAGGCAGGCAACAACCCCTCGGGTGTTGCAATTGCTTACCATCAGGCGAATTGTCTCCTCGTTTCGGTGTCCAATAATTAATGCACAGCCACCGACGGGGCACCTCAGGCTGGTCCACATAATGCACTGTAGTAAATAAAAATATATTTGACCAACTTTCTTAAAAATGTTTATCTTAATATTGACTCTATTAGAGCTCAACGAGGGGGGGCGGGTTTAGGGTCGGCAACGCGCATGTAACTCCTCTGGAGTTGCAGGCGTACATAGGCTACGGAAACTGCTTACCATCAGGCGGGCCGTATGCTTGTTTGCCACCGACGTAGTATAAAAAAAAAAATAAGACATGGTAATAAAGATATGGCCACCATATAGGATGATTGGAGTTAACAAAAGAGCTATTAAAAAGACAGAAAAGTTCGATTATCTCGAAAACCACGAAACTTTTACTAGACCTAGAAGTGCCTTTTCAGGACCAGCCTAAGGTGTCCTGTCGGTGGTTAGAAGGTTATCCATTAGTCGTGTAAGGCTGCTGGTCTAACAGGCATGTGTCATGGCAATGTTTGGTATAACGTAGGCTAGGTACCTACGTTATACCAAACAATAATGTCTTTAAATAAAGTTTAATCCGTAACAAAGGTGATCCATAAACACCCCATTCCAGCTTACTTCTTCGTAATCTATTGTTTTGATAAACAATAGACTAGCCCATATACTTTCAACAACTATTACGACTTAGCTCACGTGGTGGCCAGCACGCTCCTGCCACTATTTTGCTTAACTAAAACGTAGTTACTCCACATGTACGGTAATATTTGTATTTATACCTCGTATTTAACCCTTACAAATTTTGTTACATTTACCTCTACATCTATTGTTTTATAGTTCAGTTTTGCTTAGTTTGTTAAACTCTGATAGGAGTTTTCGTAATTTGTCTTTGATAGGTGCCTACCTAGTAGGAACTTACGGCCTTTAAGCTCTTGATAACGCACCTATTACAATACATGAATACATACTTTTATTGCACACCTCGCACAGTTTACTATACCTAAAGATAAATACACAAAGGAATACAATTGGATAGAGGTAACAACAGGCGGCCTAATTGCTTAAGAGCTATTGTTTCGAAATGTCGACCAGATTTTTATGTTTTCTGACTTATGATTAGGAGACCTTACACATTCTATACACGTTGCTTTGGTTCGATTGAAATAGCTATTCGATTAGACGAAAATATTCTCCATGTGCGACGAGTACAATTGTGTTAAATAGTTTAATTTTGGTAATAATGCTGCTACCCCGACGTTTTCTTATAAGCATGAGTGTACGTAATGTATGTGTATACCTTTATCTGGTGTGAAAATATTTAGCTAATACGCCATAACAATGCGTTTCCACCAAAGCTGTGCGAGATGGCTGACGGGTGCAGCGACGGCGTGTAGGTGGCGAGAGGAGCTTTTCGGCTTTTCCCTTAAGGCTGCGAACTGGACGCAAGCGGCACGCGATGCGTCGAGCGGCGAATCGAGGCTGTTCATACCTTTGAACGAGCGCATGGTTTTGTTTGGATTTGCTCCGCTTGGGTCCAGTCGGAAAAACTTTTGTATGGAAAATGACCCGCTTATATTATATGACTACTGTCAGTACATATATAATTTAAGTGTATTGGTCTGCCAAAATTGCCACTGTACATGTTTTGACGATGCTTTAAGATTACCCTTGCCAGCTCTTAAAAATTACTTAAAAATGTCATTGATGTTGAAGGCTTATTACAGAGTCGAGGACTACTTGACAGACAAATATGTATGGTCCAAACCAGAAACTGTAAAAACAAGTAGCAATTAAAATCATTGTATTATGTGTAGAGTTATAGGTGACACAGCCCAGGTAAGAATGCTCATCAAATATTTTATGTAGGTATAGCAATCAGTCAGATTTATATAATGTATATTCTCATTTCTTTATTAATTATATTTTTCTCTTCCTTTTGTAAGAATTCTATATGTTTTCTGAAAGAGCTACGTATTTGTATGATTTGATATGACATATATATTTTTTAATCAAATTTCTATAAAGAAAAAAGTAGCTACTTGTAATTGCATGATTTTTATTATCATAGTTCATCTTTTAGGGATAATATTTTTAGTTGAACAGCCCATACTAAAATAAACTTTGGAATAACTGGGCAAAATAAAAGAAAGCTTTGTTCATCTTTTGATCAAAAAAATCAAGGTCTAGCCAGCTATCAATTTAAAACCTAAATTATGCGTCTACCTTTTCTATTAGATTTTATACAAGCATTTGAAAAAACAAGCCCTTACCCAAAAGTTGACCACCGGTCATCTATTGGCTTAGGCATACAATATTGGAACCATAACTTGAACTGCAAATATTTTTATAAAATAAGATAAAATATGCAATACTTGATAACGAAAACGTTAGAGGAATTAGTCTAGAATATTTTCTGTGTAAAATCATGTAAGTAAATGCAGAATTAAATTTTATACGCAATTATAAGCTTATACTTTGAAGCGCTAATTTTATTAAGATCTCCATACAAATGGTGTTTTGGTGTGGACCGCGTATTTGACGACCGCTCTCAGCCACACGCACACCACAATTGTCTGGGAGTTTAAATGTCAGCCTCGGCAAAGTATTGCCGCGTTAGGAAAATATACCCTCAGGTGCGCAAAATAATTCACGATTTAATTATATCGATTTTAAGGCCAAATGTTCATCTTTTGTGGACCGGTCATCTTTTGGTACCACTACCCTAATGCATGTTAATTATAAGATGTAATGTTTTTGCCGGTCCATCTTGGGATACCCTCCTCCAATTGAGGGGGGATTTAATAATAATAAATAATAATCTTCTCAGGTCAGACTCAGAGGTGTAGGGTTAGAGCCGGTGTAGCTTTATTTGACGTTCATAAACGCATTGTAATATTAAACTATCTTTTACTTTATCTTTGTCTTTCTACCAAACCTACACGTTGGATGGCAGTCAACAATAAGCGTGTTACTGAAAAGTACCCTAAGTTTGAAGAGTATTATTAGCTGAAGTACAGACTTATCGGAAACTAAATGGTGGTGATAGTGGTGATAAATTAACGTTCTAATAAAGTAGGTTCATACAAATAAACAATTGTACCTGTTTTATTAATGTGGCACTGATTTTTACTCCTTTTTGTGAAGCGTATTTTTTCACAATGCAGCCACGTATTCGCCTCTAATCCTAAAATAAACAAGTAGTTAATAAAGTCACGAACTAATTTTTTTAATGATTATACTTATTACGTTTTGATAAGTAAGTATAAAACAAGCTTTCAAATCATGGCTAACTTTCTTTATTAAAAGCTTTGTATTACTTTTTATCAGTGAAAACCTTCGTGACAGAACATATGACCTGACTAAGTACATACATATGAGTCTTATACATAGTGCGGCAGATTACTCCCTTGGTAAAACAGTAATTAGAAATTATTACAAATTGGTGTTAAAATCTATATTCTCAATAGGTCACAGCAGTATTAGCGACAGTATTAGAAAAACCAGAAAAGGGTTAGGAACCAGTACTAATGTTTAGGCACTTTAGATATTAAATGTTAGTAGGTACATTATGAATAAAATATCACACGATATAATAATCACACGTTCTGCTCTGACCTGCATGGCATAATTATGACATTGTACCTTTTCTTGAAATCCTAAACGCGCATAAAATACTATTAAATATACTTCAACTTTATGGAAACCTCAAAAACAACAAATATTTCATGTATATTTCAATTTTGAAACATAGACAAGATGGAATTAAAGGAAACGCTCGGAAACGGAAGCTACAATTGACAAGATGCTAAAGACCTTCCAAACTCCAAACGTCACCGATAAGCTCATACGATTTGCAATACATTGCGGCATTTGTTCGGTCGATTGAATTCGTTGCTCCTACTTAGCCGGCAAGTAATATCCATTTGCTGCATCGTCTGTAGAATTAAAGCCTTATTATTATAGGTATACTCTAATCAATCAATTTTTCGTGTTATGGCTCCCAAAGAGCATATAATCACTACGTTCTAATGGCTCCATCAAGGTGTTGATGATTCTGCTAATGTCGAGGTTGGATAAGACACGGCTAGTATATGAATCTTATTACGGTCATAGACAGTGTTCGGTGGAGTATCCGATCTGCAAAGAAATACAAATTACGACTAAAACTTTAACTAATAGACTACATACAACTATTAAACAATATGAACACTACACTATGTACAGAACAAACTACAGCTACCTAAGTATTAAATCTACGAACTTATTGTACAATAATATGATACATACTACAATTTAAGATTATTTTTAGCTAGGGCACAGCGACTTTGTGAGCAGAAAATGACGGCTAATTTAAAAAAATTAGGCGCGAAGGGTTGAACTTTTACTCTTTGGTTGAACTCCCATAGAAAATTTGAACCTGGCGCTTTTTTCTACTGACAAGTTGGATGTGTTTCAGTATCACTCCATGTTTCAGTATATCTATATAGGTCCCACCCATAGAGGTACAATATGTATAGAGATAAAATTCCCTACTGTAAATTTTAGTATGGCTTATGTTGGGCAATATATAACCCGGCCGAATTACGTGGGTTGGTTTTGGTATGTTGCCAGGAAAGTTCAAACGTGTTTTTAATTTAGCGCATTGCATTATGTTCTGTCCTTTACGCGCACGCGTATAGCACATCTAGTTGATCCTATCATCTATGGTCCTAGCGCAAAAATCGAAATATCGTTATCTGCCTCTCTATCGCTCTTGCATATTCAAGCAATAAAGAGACAAATGACGAAATTTCCTTTTTTTGCATACGATGTTCGCGTACCTTCTTATCTGGCGTAAATTGGCGTCAATAAAGAAAATCTCGCCAAACGTGAATATCAGAGTCACAAATTCCTTCATTTTATCGGTAATATTGGCCATTATTAGTGACTGTTTGTTTACCTAAATAAATTAAAAAAAAAAATTGTTGGTAATCGACACGGCATGATTTGAGCGGACAATTTAATCAGATTGGCAAAAATCGTCCCGTCTGAACTACACTTTAAAGCTGAACGTACACGCTCAACGAAGATGATATAAAAGTTGTTTTTAAGTTTAATATTAAAAGATTAAATTAACGATTTGAGGATTTAAAAAATCAAACATTTGTGTTAATTTTTAGTAAATTAATTTTCAATTAAAATTACAATCGAAAAATTGCCTAATCTATTGAATCTAAATGACACTGAACGTGTATGCGTGTTTTTACAGATTCTTTTCACTGTTCAATTAAAAGAAAAATGCCGCTGCAAATAAGAAACGTAATGATAAAGGTATTTTCGTATTTAATTGTTGCTGTTAAATAGTTTTAATAACTGTTTTACAATAGTGAGTGCGGTTATATAGTTTTAATTAGCATCCATCGTTAAGCTGTGAAGATAAAGATCCAAAGCAATACTTTGTGTTTTAGGTTGGTTTCCTGCGTTGACAGTGGAATTCGCGTATTATCGTAAATAACTCTCAATATAAGATGTTCGAAATGGTGAGCAGATTTCTTATTTTACCTAAAGTAATCCTTTTATTTGCTTAATATCGTTCATCATTAGCAGTAAATCTAAATGTTGCAATTACAGAACGCCGCAGAGCCTATGCAGGTAGATGTTCCGCTGGAAGACAATGAAAACAATGAATCAGAGTGCTATGTTGTTGAAAATCCCACCTTGGACCTCGAAACTTACGCTTCAGCTTACACAGGTTTTGCCAAGTTGTACAGATTAATGTTTGTAGCAGATCATTGTCCCTCACTGAGATTAGAAGCTCTCAAAATGGCTATATCCTATGTCATGACAACATATAATGTAAGTCTTTATCAGTCTTTACACAAGAAGCTAGCAGACGCAATAGCTAGTGCAGGCCTGCCAGATATAGCAGTGCAAATGGGCTCTCAGGATATCCCAGTTTTAGATACCATATGGGTTGAATCAAAGACTAAAAAGGCGGCGATAAAACTGGAAAAATTAGACACTGATCTTAAAAACTATAAAACTAATTCTATCAAAGAAAGCATCCGGAGAGGGCATGATGACCTAGGGGACCATTATTTGGATTGTGGTGACTTGACAAGTGCATTGAAGTGCTATTCCCGAGCCAGAGACTACTGCACAAGTGGAAAACACATTATCATGATGTGTCTCAATGTAGTTAAGGTGTCTGTATACTTGCAGAATTGGGCTCATGTTCTTAATTATGTATCAAAGGCTGAGAGCACACCTGACTTCAGTGAAATACCTGGTAAAGATACTAACCAAACCATCCTGACTCGTTTAAAATGTGCTGCTGGACTTGCAGAACTGGCTACGAAAAAGTACAAGTCTGCCGCCAAACACTTTTTGGCGGCCAGCATTGACCATTGTGACTATCCAGAACTACTTAGTAGCAACAATGTTGCCATCTATGGAGGACTCTGTGCACTGGCTACATTTGATCGCTCTGAGCTTCAAAAGCAAGTCATAGTTAGCAGTTCTTTTAAATTATTTTTAGAACTAGAACCGCAGTTACGTGACATAATATTTAAATTTTATGAATCCAAGTATGCTTCATGCTTAAGGTTACTTGATGAGATAAGGGATAATTTGTTGTTAGATATGTATTTAGCACCACATTTGAATTCTTTGTACATGCAAATACGCAACCGAGCTCTGATCCAGTACTTCAGTCCATACTTGTCAGCTGACATGCACTTGATGGCAGCAGCCTTTAACCGTACAGTGACTGCGCTCGAAGATGAGCTGATGCAGCTTATTCTGGATGGCCAAATTCAAGCACGCATTGATTCCCACAACAAAATTTTGTATGCCAAGGATGTTGATCAGAGAAGCACAACTTTTGAGAGAAGTCTCACCATGGGGAAAGAATATCAGAGAAGAACTTCTATGTTAATCCTCCGTGCTGCAATGCTCAAGAATCAGATACATGTCAAGGTAATTTATTTGCACACTTGCATAGAATAGTTTCCCAGGGGGTCCTAACTTAATAAATAAAGATTACAATAATCTTATCTTATCTTATCTTCTAATTACCAGGGAACCTTAAGATTACAATAATAAAATTATCATGCAACACTAGGTTTAAACTAAATTTAAACACAAGAGCAATTTAGGAAGTTAGTTTATAATTATTACATGTCGTGCATGTCAACATAGTTACGTATATGTCAATATTTTCCATTAGGATTTTTTTTTAGATAAATTCAATTCATTCTAATTCAGTAAGTATAAAATTAAATATTTTATGGCATGTTCGCTGAAGATTGATCCTTAAAAAATTCGTCTATGGTATAATAGCAATTCCTGTTTCCTCTGCCTACTATCTATAAATCAGATCATTCCTAAGTTTATTTGTTAGTTTTTATTTACTAATAACAAAAACTGTAAAAATAATAATAAATATTCAATTCAGCCAAATTTCAAATTATATGGAGACTTAAGTAGTAATGCGAGAAGGTAGTCTTTTTTATTTATTTGTTATTCCGATAGCTCTGAAATGGAATTAAAATACCTTTTTTAAATACAACCCTTTTAATACCCTTATTCACTAAGGCCACAGCATTATTCTACAGTTTTATATCTAAAAAAGTAGCTGTGACATAATCGGACAGACAGACGGACGGACATGACGAATCTATAAGGGTTCCGTTTTTTTCCATTTGGCTACGGAACCCTAAAAAGATACCTATATTAAACAACCAGCCTTAAGGCCAAGGGTCGTGAATATGAACCATTAGGCATTAAATATCTATCAAATATTTTTGTTGCAGAACATTTGTCGTGAGACGGGACCTCAAAGCGGAGAAGCACCAGGCTCCAGCACTAGCTTGACTCACCGCACTATTGACACTGTGCCCTTGTCATGAACTTACTCGTAAGATGATAGATTCTAACGTTTTTACATGACAATCGCAATTACACTCACATGAAGTGCAAAATGCAAGTCAGTCTGTAAATTTTGAGGAATTATATAGATATGATTCAAAGTCGAAGTTTTCAGTTGAGATTAGATATTCGATTGCTCTCATTCATGGGCGTAGGCAGGCAGTGTTGGCCGAACGTTAATTGCCATTACAAATTGAACCGTAACGGGCGGTTACAGTTTACGGTTCAATTTGTAATGGTAATGGTCAATTGCAGTAACGTTTCGGCCAACATTGTAGGCAGGTACAGGCAGCTGCCCACCCTGTAGCTCCTATTTTACATAGGCCTCCGGTAGTATCAACTCCCCCCCCCCCGATAGTTCACTGACTGTTGACTGTTGCTGCCTTTTGACAAATACGCGTACATAAGAAATACAAGTATAATTAATAATAATAAGGCATAGAGGCACTTCTACTACAGAAGACTAAATTACAGAGCAGCAGCGCAACAGTCTCAGCACCATTGTTTGAAACTGTTAATCTTTAAGTTTAGTCCTCTATGGGCACACTTTATAGGAAGTATGGTACGGATGGAGTGTTTCTAAACCTTAACTTTGACATTCTAAGTAGGCGTACTTTTCCCATCTGCTCATCAATATAATTTGTAACTGCATTGCCATGTAAAACCTAACTTGTTTGAAAAAACACCTTTTGTATACTAAAATACCTGCTTATGTTTTTTGTTTAATGAGATGAAGTAGGCTCTGTGGTTAAAGCAATAGTGCAAATTGCTATATTTGATTTAAGTAAAATGTTTTATCGGCGATCACAAAACTTAACAGCTGGTGCATTTCTCAACATTGTTTATACTGAATTATTCTATGTAACCACAAAATATTATGTCTACGTAATTTTTAATATAATTAAAAAGTAATGTATCGTGTTTTATTGATTCCCTGAACAGTACCTACTGATGAAATAAAGGATTTACCTCCTCAGGCTAGATTCGAACAACAGCTCGAACCAATCATTTTTCAAATATCGCCTAACAGGTAAACAGGATAAATATTAATGTAAAATATATTTTAGATTTCAACTATGGACTCACATGATTTCCCCTGCACGTAAATGAAATGGTATTTTTTTATTTTAATCGTTCACTTTCTTATCTGACTTGGTAATTAATAATGAATTTCAAACTTTTCTATCAGGATAATTTGTGAAGAACGACTATATACTTTATTTAGATAACATAATGACCCCGAGTGATTGAATAATGGCTTTACCACTTCCTACACCTTATTACAAAGTCGTAAGGTCCAAGGTTCACCGTCTGGGATATCAAAATCGCTACCAACTTCGCTTGGTCTGAATTCTAGGATAGTATAGTACCTAATAGGTACTATACTAACCTACATTATTGTTGTAATAAAGTACTTTCTTAATGCTTTGTTATTTATTAAAGTATTCAAGATTTTTTCTTGAGCACAGTCGACAACGCGCCTGTGATACTTACTGTGGCCCCTGGCTGTGTGGCGTGTGGTTGCTTGCCACGAGGGTAGGTAACAATTAACACGTGTGTATATAAACATGTTTTATATATATTTTTGGATATTTTTATACAGGTACTTTGACTAAAGAACAATCGTATTTATATAGTTATTTATTTATTTATCATTTTCATTACAAGTTGTCGGGTGTAAGCATGTGGGACAACTGCCAGTAGCTACTCCAAACACCGGCGGACGACCACCGGAACACGCAACCAACCACTGAAAATGGATATTAGAATGATTAGTTTAGGAAAACCATTAACCTTAAGGGAAAACTGAACTTCAAACTGCGTCGTCGCCGGGCGTGTCGCGGCGTTTGCTTACAGGCCTAATAGACCAGTAAGTTCAATATGCCAGTTCTAAAGTCCATACTTGAAGTCACGCAGTAGGTCTGGGTTCTAGCTAGAGCTATTAATAAGTTTGGGAACCCCCACTTAAATCTATTTATATTTTCATTTAAAATTACCTGGAAGAGGCAACTCCTGTGGAAATAAACTACACATTGTGGATTCTGACATAAAGGCTGAGGAACACCGGGTACTTCAGGTAATTCTGCACAGAGACAAATGTTGCAAACAACTTCTTCAGGTGAATTCTCTGAACCTTTATTTGTGGTTGGAGATTTATCCTTAACAGGAAAACTTTCTATATCTGAAATAAAAAAGATATGATAAGTTTATATACCTATAAAATTCATTGTATGAAATGTCTGTATACTGTGTCTGTGTACAGTGTAAATGAGAAATAAGTTTTTGGCAAAAATTTCATGTTTGGTACAAGCTTTTATCGCTGACTGTACTTTTTTTTCAACAGACAACTAATACTCATCCAGACAATTCTAAAAACCCCAAACACAATTAGGTTGCATTGTTTTATCACAGAGTTCCTATGGCTACCTCCTGTCTCCATCATCAGATCAGCTTGATGGTACCATAATATTTCAGCTTCATCAGAAACCGGGAAGTGGGTCAAATTTAACTTTCAAGATTTGTCCCGTGCATACTAACAGGGCAAGTTAAATAAAAGCTAGTAAAAAATATATTCTGGGAAACCTACTTTATCACAACCCTTTATGCCTACATTTTTTTTAATTTTCTTCTATTTTCTACTGGCAGAAATGGCTTGCAAAATTATAGTATTTCCTTTCATTGACAAGTAAATGGTATAAAGTATTAAATAAATATAAAGTATGTGTCAGTCATGAATTTAAAGACATGTACAAAGTTGATTTCTTACCAAACATAGTTGTAATATTTTCCACAATATCCTTGTCATGGTCCCAGTTGAGCAGACCAGATTGTAATTTGTCATGCCAATGCTCCGAATGACCCAGCAGGTGAATGTTTGCTGCACAGCCCTTGGAGGTCACTTCAACATGCAGCCAAGTCCTGTCATCTGCCAAATATAAGTATCCCTTCAAATACAATAATTTAGCATTTGCTATAAATCACCTAAAGTTCTTTTTAGGACCTTCAACAGTATATAAGCCAGATGTGTGATGAGTTTGATTTCACTGGAACTAATTTTTTCATACTATACTGAACTGTCACCCTATGCATAAAAATAACAGCACCCACTTGACAATGATCATATATTACTGGTCAGACTTTACAAGTAGCCCATAAATGAATATTCTCTAAAAAAAATGAGGGGATTTTCATTTTAACTCATACTTTAAAACACAAGTTGTGTTTAAGTCACATCTAATTATCACTTTTCTGACAAATTTGGTATGGGTTTTAACATTGACCATCAGTTTTGTGAGGATTGCTAAACTGCAGTTAATGGTACACATTTAAGTGAAATGCCCAGATAAAAGCCAATGCCTCTTAACAGAGTGGCACTAAACTACAGTATTACAGGAAAACAGTGTATCTAAATATGAAATATGTATAAGATAAGCTGTTATAGCATAATAGGACAGTAAAGCAAGGGGCCAGGGCAAAAATAGTTAATCTGCTTTCTCATGTCTGTCAAATTGATAATATCGGTAAACAGGTGGTCAGTCTGGCCACTAAGAGTTGTCCAGCAACAAATCACCCAATTGTGCAGTGTCTGTGACAAATTGACAATAAATATTTGCCTAAGAGGATACAAGAAAATATAGTTTGTGTATTATGAATAATTTCACCTAGCAATATTCTCCTAAAATCATCTCTGAATGATGGCTTAGCAGGTTCCATAACAGTGCAGTATCGGTCAATGCGTTCCAATTCATAAAAATAACCAGATAGCGCATTTACGTGTTCCTCAAAAGCTTTCACAATGTCTTTAATACTTTTATAGTCTTTGTCTTGCAATTCTGAATGTGGTATAGATGCATCAATGATACACAATTTCTTTGGGCCTTCATAACGTATGAAAACTGTATGGTCTCTAATAGCTGATTCATCAATTATAACACATTTTAGCTCCCTCAGTGTGGTCCCAAAGTGTAAAAGTACATCAGTTTGTCTGGTTACAGTCCTTACTTCTTCAATAAAATCGGCATCTGGGAGATCCACACCAATTGTATCTGATGTTTGTAAATTTTTGTACAACAGAGTGTGCAGTTGACTCACTAATGCTGTTAAGCTATCATATTTGTCCGAGTGAAATATATTATCAACAACTAGCTTGTTTTCCATACTCATTGCGTTAATTTTTATCACAAACACAAAATACAAAAGCTCGCTATTTTTTTTCTAGCAAAGGAATTTGACATATGTCAATGTCAGCAGCTACAAACAAAACGTACAACCTACAAAGGAGCGTTTCAAAACTATGAAATTTGTCTACTGATTTATACCAAATATTTATTGATTGTATTAAATGCGTTTAATTACTTCTGCATAACCAAGAATAGACTGCCTCTTTTATTACCATGGGTGCCGGCAGCGGGGTGCAAAGGCCCTGGCAGGAAAGAAAATATATAAAATAAAATTCATGTTTTTTTCGCGTTCGCACCAGCATTAGAGTTGGACCAATATTTATTAGTCTGCCATGATTTTGATAGCATAACTCGGAACTAACACAAGAAAAATAAATGACTGCATCGATTCTTCTATTCCATTTATTATGCACCTCCCTGAAAGTAATCCTGGCGGCGCCCATGTTTATTACAATTATTTTTGGCATAGTGGATGGAGGACGGGGTAGTGGACACCCACCAATCCGCTGGGTGGACTTTGTAAAGAGGGCCTGCAAGGGATCTACACAGGCGCCTATTATTAGGAAGGCGGAAAATCGTGCAGAATGGAGAGCCTTGGTGCACAACAATAACGATCTCATGTGGTCGCGACCCTCGGTCATGAGGAAACGAGGAAAAATAATTCAAGATTCCAAATTAAAAAACTAAACTAACAATTCTGGGACTTATGAGGGTATACAAGGTACAAAGTAGGGTTTAAAAGAAAATAACCAAAAAATCGCAAAAATTTATTGATTTGTCTACAACATCAATGAAAGAAATTACAAAAGTACGGTTTGAGCATTTAAACTTAACCCAGTAACTGTTAATGTCTAAAAAAGGCAAGACTACCGACCATTTTAGACAAATAGAAAAATTTCATATTAATGTTTGCACACACGGTGCAAACGTTTGCATGGTCAATGCATTTGCGCAAGTTACATGCATCGTCGTTAAACATACTTATACTATAGTCTGGCAAACAACTTGTCAGTCAGTAAGAACCAGGAAAATTATACTCATCCATGTCTTTTGGGTGCCAATGCTAACGTAAGACAAAGACAGTATAATTCTCTGTCTACGTTTTGAAACGACAGTCCTGGACCAAACTATAGCATATTAAAAAAAAATATGTACAGGGGCCCTTGAGAACGCATAATGTAAATATAATTTATATAATGCTGGCGCAAGTAGCCCGCGCCTATACTTGTTGCTGTTTTCACCGTGTACAATTAGATGCCGTTACATTAGGTACTAAGATTTAAAATGGGACCTTGGGAAACTTTCATTATATGTACGGTCATAGGTGCTTTCATGTCGAAGGAGCAAACATTCTTTAAATAAGTACAAATATTTCCCAAACACACAATTTTAATCATAGCCTTTTGTTTTGATGTTTGTAATTAAAAACAATGAATTTTAATGAAAACCAAAAAATACTGCAAGTTATAGGAGATATTTCATTAGAGACAAACGTATATTATTGAACATATTGATGGGTATATAGTAAGACAATAATAACCATTCAGTATTCAATTCAAAATTACGTATTTTGCAAGGCAAACACTTCTTTCGGTCAAATCAATAGTCATGCTAAAGTACCATCATCAACCACCAACAATTTATTGTTTAGATCAGTGCGGCCAAATCCGTCTGCAAGGTAATTCCGTACCATCATTATAGCTGCTTGTAAACTTTACTGCAAAGACATAAGTTCTACCATCGTCAGTTAGTTTTTTCACATAGCTTGGGTACGGTGACAGTTGACATCTACATACAGTACATAACCTTAAAACGTATGAATTTCAACCCCGGCTTTAGCAAATTCACCTTGTTTAAATTTATAGGGAGTAAAAGCCAGAAAGAAACGCATAGTGGCTCCTCTGTCTTGCACGGAACGGGTTGAAAAATGCGAGTACTATGAGCAACGCCAACTAGCGCGGGCGCGTACGACGGATTTTACCTACAATGTTACCCCTCGCAGGCCCTCGCGGGCGTGCACGCGCACCCGGGCCCAAGATATATGAAAAATGCTAAAAGTATTTTTAGTTCCAATAGTCACGCGCAAATGGCGCGCACTACAATCAAATCAAAAAGTAAAATAAATTTGAGTAAAATAAAATAAAACACTATTTCATATACACGACAAAAAGAAGCTGATAAAAAAATCAAAACAATTTCATTCATAATAAATATAAATGCTGGCATGCAACATTGGCAATTATTGTATCTTACAAGATACTACAAATTTATATTATTAAAACCCTTAAGTATAAAATTATACAATAATGATACAAAATAGTTGAAATCTTAGCTTAGTTTGCTGTGCATATAGATCACATTGCAATTTCATTCTCTCTTAAGAGAAAAAAAAATCAAACCTAATTATTATTCTATAACAGTCAAAACTGATGTCAATGCATGTAAACATCAGAGTAAATTTGAACAACAATTTATACTAAGAAGTTTTTGGGTTAAAATGTTACTAGTTTACAACAGACCAGATCACATACCTATATTAAGTTGTACTTCACAAGTCAGATAAAACTATTTTAATCATGAAGTTTTAGATTCCATTCAAAAGTAATATAAAACTAGGTCTGTCCGTCACACAACACAATTCAAGTCGCGCGCTATAACTGCTCATCTACTGACTGTGCGAAAAAGACAGAAAATTCAGTCTCGCGCAACCTTGCTGCAGGATACATAGGATTTATAGTCTGTCAAACAGGCGTGAAAATCATATCTTCTATGTGACAATAACCCTCCGCGCCTACATTTTTTAAAATTTGCCTAAAGTAAATCAATTTTCCACACTAACTTCCGGTTTCACAAGCCTCGTTTCAACCTTGACCATCTCGTTGCCTTTGTGCATTTCTATCTGGACGATTGAGAAGACTTCAATTACTTGTTTGATCTGAGGCGCGTCCGCCGGCGCGTCCTTGTCTTTGTGCCAAACGACTTCCATTCGAGATAATTTGGCGCCGGCGTCGTTTTTCACGCACTTGAAATCCCCTGGGAAATCCTGTGAAAAAAATAATAATACATCATACATGACTGTCCATAAGGGATTTATGCGTGTTTGAAGGGAAGATGGACTCTAATACGATGATATATGGGCGATTTTTTTGGAATTACTGACATTCTGAGGTATCCGGATTTACCCTAATTCATCTTTTTAGGGTTCCGTAGTCAAATGGCAAAAAACGGAACCCTTATAGATTCGTCATGTCCGTCTGTCTGTCCGATTATGTCACCGCCACTTTTTTCCGAAACTATAAGAGCTATACTGTTCAAACTTGGTAAGTAGATGTATTCTATGAACCGCATTAGGATGTTTACACAAAAATAGAAAAAAAAAACAATAAATTTTGGGGGTTCCCCATACTTCGAACTGAAACTCAAAAAATCTTTTTTCATCAAACCCATACGTGTGGGGTATCTATGGATAGGTCTTTAAAAATGATATTGAGGTTTCTAATATCATTTTTTCTAAGCTGAATAGTTTGCGAGAGAGACACTTCCAAAGTGGTAAAATGTGTCCCCCCCCGTAACTTCTAAAATAACAGAATGAAAAATCTAAAAAAAATATATGATATACATTGTCATGCAAACTTCCACCGAAAATTGGTTTGAACGAGATCTAGTAAGTAGTTTTTTTTTAATACGTCAAAATAAAAATAAAAATTTTTTTTCATCAAACCCATACGGATAGGTCTTCAAATATGATATTGAGGTTTTTAATATCATTTTTTTCTAAACTGAATAGTTTGCGCGAGAGACACTTCCAAAGTGGTAAAATGTTGAACAAGATCTAGTAAGTAGATTTTTTTTAATAAGTCATAAATGGTACGGAACCCTTCATGCGCGAGTCCGACTCGCACTTGGCGGTTTTTTTTTTGTGAGGGTCCATAGTCAACTTATATAGCTTCGTCATATCTGTCTGTCTTATTTAATTTAGGCTTAATTTCGGCCGTAATACCTTTCTGTAACCATTTCAGCATTCTGATTATACGAGTAATAAAGTGTTAATAATTCATAAAAGTTTATAAATTGTTACATGGTGTTGCGAAACGTTTGTCTCTTTCCTTCATTTAATATTTATTTTTGTTATAGAGACATCTAACAGGGTTTAACCGAGTTCTATAAAAAAAGGGGTTAAACTTACAGGATTAAAATAAACTCTCCTGTTAAGCCCCATAGCCACAATGATGACATCAATGTACTTCTCCCGAACCTCCACAACGACCCCTTCCGTCACCATAGGTGAGTGCATCTCAATATACTTGAGTGTGTACAACTCAGTGGACATCTCGCCGGCCTTTTTGGCATTGTATTTCTGTTTGTTGCACTGTGCTGCTATCATGCGTACTTTGTCCACTTCCCATTCTGGAGAACCACTGTTTTTGAGACTGGCTGTTAGTAGTCTGAAACGGAAATAATTTAAGTGAACACTGAGGTCTAGTTCAAAATACAAATTTAATTAAACCAAGTTAGTAAACACCAAGATGTGATTGCTTCTTCCCTTGAAACTCATTAGTCGCATTACACTCATTACGTTAATTTGCTATTTAGCTAATTAGTTATTTTAAGATTCTCATTATGACTTCTTGGCGTAAACAAAGATAGACCTGATCCCCAATATCAACAGTGGCTGACAAGAGGCTAAAAATGATGATGATGAAGCATAGAACAAATGCATGTGCTGTAAAAGATATATGTTGTCTGCTTAGTACCAGATCAGCGGTAAGGACCTCCAAGCGACACCTTGTTTACGCATGTGATGCCACCTTGAGATCGAAAAAGTATTAGACAGGAAACATTTAGAATTTTTAGAAGTAGATTTAGTTACCTGTGCACCATGATGTCCGCATATCGCCGAATAGGGCTAGTAAAATGTGTATAGAGAGGTACATTCAGAGCATAGTGGTGAAAATCATCATCATCAACCCCATCAGCGCAAAAATACTTTGCTCTCGCCATAGGCTTGGCACAAAGCATGCTGAGCACCATAGCTCTGCCTCTATCTTCATTCTCCTGACCTACATATGGCAAGATTGAGCGCTGCAGACTCCCCGCTGACTCTATTTCCAAATCAATTCCCATCGGCTTTAATGCTTTAGCTAACTGTTTCATCATGTATCCACTTGGGGGAGGATGACACCTTAAAAATGCAAGCTGCGGATGATCCTTGTATATTCTCTCAGCAACAGTCATGTTAGCAAGTAACATAAACTCTTCAATAAGCTGATGACTCTCTTTAGATTCATAAATCCAAAATGATTTTGGCAGTCCATTAAATGGGTGTAAATGAAAAGCTACCTTAGGTTGATCAATACGTAGAGCACCATTTTCAAAACGCCCTCGCCTGAATTTAGCACCAATTTTGCCTAAGATTTTAATTGTATCTCTTACATCTTTATACTGGAAGCCATTGTATATCTCTGGAAAATCAGATTCATCCTCATTATTTTCAAGTATAGCTTGGGCATGTTCATATGCCAATTGACTACAGGAATGAATCACAGTTTTAGCAAATCTATGACTAAGAACGTCAGCATTATCAGTTATTTCCCAAAACACGGAAAAAGCTAACTTGTCAACCCCTGGAAACAGGGAGCAGAGCATACACAGCTCATCTGGTAGCATGTGGTAAGCTTTGTCTACTAAATAAATGGTTGTAGCTTTTTCTGCTACTTTCTCATCCAGGTCTGTGCCTTCAGTCAAAAAATGGGACACATCAGATATGTGTACACCAATCTCATAATTCCCATTGTCGAGTTTTCTACAAGACACAGCATCATCAATATCACGACAATTTGATGGATCTATGCTGAAAATGCAGAGTTTTCGGCAGTCCTCTCTCAACTTTATTTCATCTTCTGGTATAACATAATCAAGTCTCGGGTACAAGTGGCTATATTGCTGCCCGAATGGAGTCACATCCAAGTCATTTTGTGCCAATATAGCTGTAGTTTCTGTCACCATGTCCCCCGATTGGCCAATATTTTTTATAATTTTCCCATTAGCAAATCTTGAATCAAACCAGTCCATTATTTTAGCTAAAAACAAAGTATTTTCATAGCTTTTAGCCTCTTTATAAAAATTATCAGGCCAACTTGTAAAGGGAATATTGAGGCGTGGTATCCTGTGATCGCGAGGCACAAATAAGGCCTTTTGTCTGTTTTTATCTGGCATTAGTTTTAATACTCCAATACATGTGCGGTTATGCACTTTTTCTTTCAGATACACTACTCTTCCTCTCTTTTGTTTTTTGTCTGGTTTGGGTGTCATATCAGTATTATTTTTGGCATCTTCATCATCATCATTTACATCCTCAAAACTTGTCTGAGTATCATTACCATCTTTTTCAGCATTTTTGCTGACATCATCCACGGGTACATCTCCAGATTCATTCATTTCACTAACTGCATCATTTTTCTTGTTTTCTGTATCAGCCTCATCACTGCTGCTGTCTGTGATAATTTCTACAACCACAATGTCACCTTCCAAAGCTCTGTTTCTATCTTTGATCCCCTCTATAAGAATGTCTTGCTCATCTCTATCCTTACTTGATACATAAGCGTGTGTGAACTGTTTAGGATTGATCCTCACAACTCCCTCAATTAACTGTTTGCTCTTTAAGCCCATTTCTACTTCACTAAGAGGCATGTAAAGTCCAAACCTTTTATCACTATTCTGGTTGTTTTCTTTGCTTTTTGTTCTACTCCTGCGTTTATCTGACTTTGGTGTGTGTCTGGAATTGGAGTTTGGAGTAATATTTCCCACGCTTTGCCTCTGTAGTTGCTGCTGTTGATATTGTTGGTAACTGTCCACTGAATATGATTTATTGAGCAAAGGGTGTTGCATGACATTTTGCAAATATCTTGGAGTACTAGGATCTATCTGTCTCATGTCAGGGTGGTGAGCATTGAACAAGGGTAGCTGAGCCAGAGGTGAGCTAGGAACACTTGCTGCATTATGAGGTTGTTGTTGATACATGTATTGAAAATGAGGGTGATAACTTATATTCTCCAGGTAGTGTGATGGGCTCACTTGATACATAGGGGCTATCTGTCTTGTAAACAATTCTTGAACTGAAGCATTACTTGGTGGCGCTGTCTGCGATTGCTGTGGTGTGACATTCTGTTGTGTAATTTGCAGCTTTTTCAGCCTTTCTTTCTTTTTCTTTGCATTCTTTTTCTTTGTAGTTTTTGGCGTAGTGTTTTCAGTTACCTTATCAGCAACTTGACTTAACATTTTCAGCACTTCATTGTTATTTTGGCTTGCGTTTGTAAACAATGGCTTGGAAGACGTGTCAGGTACATTTTCCCCCTGGATCGGTTTAACGGTTGATTCCTGCAAGGCTAAGTCTTTAGTGAGTTTGCAGAGCTCTTGGATGTTCCCACTTTGCGTAACTCCTGATTCAAGCTGTGGAGTTGCAGTAGTAGCACACGATGAAGATGCTGGTGGAGTTTTCATTTCTACCTGGAGTTCTGCTGAATGATCACAACTTGCCATGACAATATCAGGTTAAGTACTGCTTATTCACAAATAAAAAGAAAACTGTTAATTTTGGGTCAAAATTACCAAAAAAACTGCACGACACGTAGATATTTTTGGTCGCTACCTTTCAGACTGACTGAACTGTCAAACTGTCATAGCAATATGACAGATAGGAAGAAAGAGCACAGAGTAGAAACATTAAAGCCTTTACAAACGGGCGTACTGGACTGCGACCTTGGTGCAAGAAAAAAGGTTGCAATAAATAAATAAATATGAAATAAATAAATATGAAATAAATATGAAAATATCTCTTTTTCGCTCTCACTTATAACTGCGTCCTTAACGGACGGCGGACCATATTACACACTCTGTAATGGATTTTAATGATTACACCTATAAATCTTTAAATACACCAGCGTATTGAAATATGAAATTTGGTAGGCTTCTATGCTGCTGATAAATAAGGATAATTTTTAGAATATTGCTTGTTAACTATATTACATTCTTAAGAACATTTCTCATTGCGCTTATAATTATTAATTAATTATTACTATTATTAGAATAGAAAACTCATAATACATTATTTTACTTAACGACGAAGGTGTAGCTTGACCTTAAGTCCGCCTATAATAATTGTTCAGAAACCATATACTATAGTGAAATCCACACTATTTTTAATAAAAATATTCTATACACGTACAGAGAAATTTATCAATTTGATTACCACTATTGATAAAATTTGTTAACTGTATTTATTTATACCAGATCAATTAACGAAAATTGATATTAAGCCCCAAGTGAGTGATGAACAGTGTTCGTATAACGGTAATTCCGAATGTACTCTATATAAAATTCAATAATTATTGTCAATGTCAATTAGATGTCAAAAGTTAAAATTGGCGAGACGAGGCAAGCAAAGCAAGGTACTTGAGGCAGAGACAAATTAAGAGCAGGTGGAATTTAATTCAGATTACTTGTCTTATTATTTTATTTTACTAAGTGTTACACATAAAACACTTATGAGATAATTACCGTATTGCTCTAAATTAAAATATTATTGTAAGCAGAACAGAAAAGTACAAAATGAAGCTTATTACCCACAACATGCTAACGTCTAAGTGCTTGAAAGGTGTTACAACCGGCTATCCACTTGCTATAAGCGCTACAGATATTAAGATCACAGAAGTTGACTTTAATCCAGAGTTCGTGTCGCGTGTATTACCAAAATTGGATTGGCAAGTGTTATGGAATGCTGCTGATAGTTTAGGACACAGTGAAGGATTACCGAAAACACTTGAAAACACAGAAGGAGACCAAGAGTTTTTAAAGAAAGCTCATCGAGTTTTACTAGAGGTTGAAGTGGAAGAAGGTCACCTCACTTGCCCGGAATCAGGTAGACAATTCACAATCACAAAAGGTATCCCTAACATGCTGTTAACAGAAGCTGAAGTACAATAAAAAGTTATTATATTAATATGAGTTTCTTTATCCCACCCTTTTTGGTGATCCGGATGTATCATAATTCTGAATTTGAATTTTGTAACAGTCTTTCTCTGCCTTCGCTTAACTACTGACATGGATGTGAAGGTGGTACTTTGCCATAGTTGTTATGATGTTTTCTTAGCATTTATAATTGTTTACCAAAGAGGCATGCTAGTGGTTAAGGGTTAATGTTATTCTTATTCCATTTTGTTCAGTAGTGGCTAGTGTTTTTTGATCTGAATCCTTTTTGAGAGAAGCTTTATCCTGTACATCTAACAAGCTGTCTGTATGTTATATGACTTGTCTCAGCCATGTTACTAAGTAACTATTGCAGCTATTAATATATTAAAGTGCATTTTCAGATATTTTTGAGCACCTTGGCTGCTACAATATATTTGATCATGACAACAATTCACTTTCAACAGTAAAATATAACTAATTATTATTAACCTCTTCTGTGTATGAGGATATGGACCAAATTTTTATGCATATTTTTGAGCATGAGACAGCACAACTGAGGTTTGAACTAAAGATGTCACGAATATGCGCATCATTTTAAACATTAAATTCACATCAAATGAAGCAAATGTGTGCAGGTTGTGTCCTGTTTCGTCGACTCGCGTATGGGCAGTGCTCCCAGACTGGGCTATAAACGCGAAAATCGAAGTTCGTAATTGTGGGCATTTTTCTCTATCACTCTAATTATCTTAAGAGAAAGATCCCCGCAATTTGCGAATTTCGGTTTCCACTGTAGGAACCCTGTTTTCATTTTGACCAGTAGACAAGACAGCATTTCTCAACACTTTATAACATCCTATTCTAAGGAATCTTATACCTTTAAACGAGCAATTGTATATTTATAATATAAATATATAAATTTTATATATATATTTCGGGGATCTCGGCAACGGCTCTAACGATTTCGATGAAATTTACTATATGGAGGTTTTTGGGGGCGAAAAATCGAAAATCTTATTTTAGGGAAAACGCGCATTTCCGAGTTTTTATGTTTTCCGAGCAAAGCTCGGTTTCCCAAATATTTAGTATTCTAAATAGGAATGATAATAACAATTACATTATTTGCTTGAGATTCAGTGAGGTGATGGATTCTAGGTGTTCAACTGTCCCAATTTAATTTGTCAATGTGCCATTATGCTGCTAGTTTCGTGGCGCATTGGTTCAACTGTAATTTCACAGTGTAAAAAGTAACAGTGGGCCGACGCCTTTGATGTTTGCGTAAATGCCGACACCGCTCAAGGTCACCGTACCTACCTAGGGTTGTCTGTCATGGCTCCTCTACATGATGGCCCAGCGTAGGCCAGTCCTAGGGACGCATTTATGCGTTAGAGGGAGCAAGTGATATTGCTATCTCATTTCACCGCATAGCTGCGTCCCTTGGACTGGCCTACGCTGGGCCATCGTGTAGAGGAGCCCTCACAGACTTACACAACTGCCCAAAAGAAGAGGGAAATGTTTTTAGGTTTCATGTATGTGTACTAATTTTACAAATGGCGTCCATTTTGGAAATAAAGATGGCGGACGTCACTTTTTTGAAAAAGTCGTCATGGGTGTTGTTTTCTGGGTTTTTGGGGGTGTAGATTCAAAAAATGGCATCTATTTTGAAAATAAAGATGGCGGACGTCACGTTTTGAAATAGGTTTCGATGTGTAGCACTGATGTCAACCATCTTAAATTCTAAAATGGATTCTATTTTCGAAATCTGCACTCCCAAAACCCCCTAAATGGACGTCATTTTCGTAATCAGAACCCCGAGGAACCTCGGAGATGACACCCATATCGATTTTTAAGAAAAATTAATGTCCGCCATCTTGGATTTCAAAATGGATGTCATTTTCGTAATCGGAACCCCGAGGAACCTCGGATATGATACCCATATCGTGTTTTAAGAAAAAATAATGTCAACCATCTTGGATTTCAAAATGGACGTATTTTCGTAATCGGAACGCCGAGGAACCTCAGAGATGACACCCATATCGATTTTTAAGAAAAAATAATGTCCGCCATGTTGGATTTCAAAACGGATGTCATTTTCGTCATCGGAACCCCGAGGAACCTTGGAGATGACACCCATATCGATTTTTAAGAAAAATTAATGTCCGCCACCTTGGATTTGAAAATGGGTGTCATTTTGTAATCGGCACCCCGAGGACTGTCAAAAATAATTAAAACATCAAATACTACATGATACATATATAAACAGAAGCAAGAAACAATTTCTTACTTTTTAAATAAAGTCTTAAACTACTCGTAATTTCTTAAAATAAGCTATAAAATATGTCCGCCATTTTGAATTTAAAAATTGATATCATATGATATATTTTTGTTTACACTGAAACAAACAATTAGCACATGTCGTATGCAATATTTTAATTGTGCACAAATTGATTGATATTTACAAGACACGCGTCAGCCCTCAAAATCATATCCCTGAATACTAACAATGGCGTGTATTGAAACTCAGGGACCGCCCCTCCCGCCCGCCGTCCCTCGCACCCCGCACGGTTGCTTTGTTTAGACGCCTTCGTCGACCGACTGTATTATTTCTTAGACTGTGGTAATGTCATGTAAACATTTTATCAATAAAATAAAATATTCCTTAATATTCGAATTCGGAAATTCGCATCCTGGACAATCGGATTCGCATTCGCGAATGTGATGAATGCGACATTTGTGACATCCCTGGGTTGAACATAAACAAATAACTAAAATTAGGGGATCAAAAATTATGTAAAAGTTCAAGATTTGAAATTATTGGAATGGCAGTTTTTTCTAACAGCCAGATTACACAAAAAAATATTGTCTACTTATATAATTTATAAAGGATATGGGCACCCTTCCGCAGGGGACAGACTTGGGGGACTGTTCATAGGAGGGAGTTTTTTAATATTTTTATTTATGTTAATTATTTTATTAGATTTAATTTAGTTGTTACATTGAATAAGGACTTTTAAACAGCTTTTAAAGGATAAAACACGAACATCTTACTTGATCAGTTTTTCAAAGAAACAAACATTTTTTCAGCAAGTAGGCCACACAGGGGCACATTTTCATGTAAATTTTTTACAATCATGAAAATAATAAAATACAATTACAAATATGGAATTAATTAGGTATATTAGAGATGTATAATAATAATAATAAACCTTTTTATTCCTTAAATAATCCTCATTTTTTTTAAATAGTTGAAAATATGAAGAGTTTGTATATGAATATTTGAAGAAAGAAAAGTTGAGGTTTTATTTACGGTCCCGTTGGGGTAAAGGTCTCCTCCAACAGTCTCTAAATGTCGAATTACACAGAAAAAACTATGACAAAAAATACTAAAATTCTTTAGAGATGTAAAAGTGTCAGAGATAAAATATAATCTTAAAAAAAGATCATTAAAATATCCTTAGAGATGTAAAGGATCTCTAAGGCTTGAATTCTTATATAAATAATAAAAGACATGAAATTAACAAACAGACAAGAACCGAATGAAGTGGCTCACGTTAATGGCACTCAAAAGTAAAGTTACATACTTACTTATAACATTATATTTTACATATTCATTCCAATCTTTATTGTTAGTACTCAGTTTAGATCCTGGGTGTTTGAGGAAGTATGAAACTTGGCATGCACATAACTTATGGAAGAACAACAAAAAATAAAGAAGTGCCAACAATTTGGCATTTTTGGCAAGTGCTTGTGTCCCCCTCCCACCACTTGAGTCCCATTGGATTTTCATTGTATTTGGAAAAATGGTTGGTCACAACAAAACTGCCAAGGATCAATATATTCTTCATTAAATTATTTACAATAGTTTTCTTTGAAGTATGTTGCAAGGACTTAGTTTTCGAATTATGTGTGGCGCGGCGCTTTAACGAAAAATATAATTTTAATATATTGCTGAACTTACAGTGTTCTTTTCGAATAAAGTTAGGAAAGTTACTGTTACAGAGAAATAAAACAGTATACCTAAAACAAATCATTTATTTATTTAGGAAAACAATAAATAACTCCATGATTACTAAGATGTTCTCATTAAATTATCGTCTCAAAACAATACACATTTTCTATGGTGGTAAAGCACTATCTTATAGTTCGTCGACGTACGGAGTGAAGGCCAGGTTTCCGACGGCGGCCATCGCGAGCGGGCTCTTGGCGGCAGCCGCAACAGCCTGAAACGAAAAAGGTTTTGTTCATCCCATGAATCCTAAGAATTGGCTACTTGACTGTTTTTTGTAAATAATGTCAAACGATCTTGATTTTCCTGAGGATCAAATGTCTATATAGGACTCATGGCATTTAAGCAACACAAAGATCAGAAATGAGAGTTAAAGTCTGACGCTCGCACTCGACGATTGAAACGCGTCTAACAAAATGATAAGGTGATGTGACGTCACATCATATAAGTCTGTCCTAAATGTATGGAAGATCAAGGAAATTGCCATTTTGACCCTGAAATATTGCGTTTATGTATATAGTTGTCATACAATTAATTTATCAATAAAATGTAAGGAATCGAATTGTACCATTTTCTTTTCTATTTTTGAAAGACAAAAAAATTTTTTTTTTTATATTTTCCGAGCCTTGTATTTTTTTATAAATTCAATATAATTTTTTAAATTCCACTTTTTTATAATGGATGGCTCATTTTCTGTCCTTCTAACTGAATTTTGTTATAATATTCAACATGTGTCAAGTACCTATTAGCGCCATCTACGCTTATAGGCGGTAAGGCGTACGCTGACAAGTAAGTAAGGTTGTGCGTGCTCATTTACTGAAAAGATCGCTTACAATCTCACAAATGTACTAGTTCGGTGTTCTAGTATTGTTAGTACAGGACACCAAGAGAAACTGAGCACAATAATGTGAATGGATTGGGCGGACGTTTTGTAAAGTAGTACAATTGAAAATATCTCGCTTACTCCCGTGCAGTTGCAACGGAGCGGCGGCTATGCGCTGTCTCGCTCATATTAGCCGAGAGCCGTTCGGTCTCTCGCTTTCTGTCCCATTCACTGCGATATTCAATCTTAAAATCTGATTCGATCATGAACAAGGCGCCGCCATTCGAGCCGCTTGGCTACCTTCCGCTCCCAGTCAGAAGGCTCTAGTTTGCATATTAGAAGTAGTCATATTCGTCCACAAAAATATTGACATGGAGTGTCGCAAGAGATAAATAGAGCCAGGTGCTGCGCCATATATGCGCAGTTGCGCAAAGTGCAGTGCTTCGGATAGTGACAGATGCTTGGCTAATACCTGTGAAACGTCTGAAGCAGTAACTTGGTCAACAGCGCCCGCCAGCTCGGCGGGGGTCCTGGCCGCGCCGGTGTGCAGGCCCTGCGCGGCGACGGCCTCGGCCAGGTTGGTGCCGTCGTCGGCCTCGCCCAGCAGCTGCACCTTCAGCTGCGCCTTGGCGGCCTTCACTGCGTCGGCGGAGACCGGCGAGCGGATAGCTGTGGCTACTGCTTTGATGGCCTGAAATAAAAATTTAATATTTTTATTTTCTTGTATCGATGCAGTGCGAACTACGCCTTACCCTACACATTAGGGTTCAGAACCGGGAAATCCCGGTCTCGAAAGTACCGGGAATTCCCGGTTCTTTTGTCAGTAAAATGGAACCGGGAAACCAAATTTGATTCCCGGTTCTTTCGGTACTTTCGGGAATTTTATTTTTATTAAGCGATTCACACTACTATTTACTTATTTACTCTTACTTTAATTTTCCACACTTTCTACTATTCAAACATTCAAAACTAACGTGAATAATTCAGCGTTAAAATAAATAACGCGCGAAATTAATGGTGCGTTCGATATTACCAATAACTACCTACACTCGCTCGCTGTTGCTAGGAAGGAAAGTAAGTATACTCTAAGTAAGTAGTAGACTCTGATGTGCTTGAAGTTCAAAACATTGCTTTGACAAAAGGCGATGAGTTAAATGCTGAGCTTGCAAAGGCTGTTAGTGAAAAACGCGTTAGATCTTCTGCTCATGAAGATCTCTTTACGAATGTTAGGATTGAAATGGCTCTCTTTGAGAATGGAGGAGATCGTGGGCGTTACTTGTCTCAGGCATATAACCATCTATTAACGATTCCGCCAACCAGTGTTGAGCCAGAAAGAGTTTTCTCTTCGGCAGGTTTGTTATGCAACAAAATAAGATCTCGTTTGAGTGACAAAAGTCTAGATGCACTGTTGTTTTTAAGGTCCTATTATAGAGAAGAGAGAGCTAAAAGCTCTTAAAAAGCTAAACTTTGGTTACGCCATATTTTATGAATAGGTAGGTACTCGGAAAGAGATATTATTTTTAAATATTTTTTGGTAAAAAAGTTTAATTTTGTTTTCTTTGAAAAATGTTTAAGATATTTATAAATATTTAAGGAATCTCAGGTGACTGGCTAATTTTTACCATTTTATTGACAGTTAACACTTACTTAAGAACCTAACAAAAACACTGTGATTGACAATAGTCTGATTTATATATAATTACTTACTACTAGGTATGAGAATAGAAAATAGTTTAATTTTGTTTTCTTTAAAAATGTTTAAGATAATTCTAAATGTTAAGGAATCTAAGATGACTGCCTTATTTTTACCCTTTAATTGACAGTAAATACTTACTTTAGTACCTAACAATAACATAACACTATGATTAATTATAGTCTGATTTATATATAATTACCTACTACTAGGTATGAGAACAGAAAATAGAAGAAAAAATTTCGAATTAAAGTTACTTGAATACAGAATTTTAGTTTACTTTTGAAGCATAACCCTTGTTTTCTATGACAAAAACTAGCAAGAACCGAAAATACCGAAAAAACCGGGAAATCCCGGTTCCGTAATACAAAAGTACCGAAATTCCCGGTTCTCAAAAAGAATACCGGTTCCGAAAACACTACTACACATGTATACACTCTATTATATATTAAGTTGTTACTTTAGACAATATAGGTCTATACTCCAAGCACGTAGTTTGATTCATCGTACCACCTCACATGGCGAACCTGCCAGGATATAAAAAATTGTATCATGATGAGATTGATAAGGTTTCATGTTTTATACACGGGATGCCCAATAGGCATTGATGTAGACAGCCATCGAGCTCAGTTATGCGGGCATGCGGGGCTGCGCTTTAGATGTGCCATAGTTTGTGGTCCTATGGTATTGTGAGATTTTTTAATGGTCTCAAATTGAGACTGTTTTTAATGAGGGTCAAATGTGATATGGGGCTATAAAATGATCTATTACAGTACATATGGGGCTACTTTATAGCACTAGTGCGAGAAGTAGCATATTATGTTACTGTGTCGAACATTTAAAGGGCCATATGTACTGTAAAACGTTGTACGATACATGTGCGAATAGGTAATTCGCAACTCGTGTCGATTTAAAACACTCCCTTCGGTCGTGTTTTAATTTATCGCCACTAGTTTCGAATTTCCTATTTTTCGCACTTGTATCGTAATGTACTATTACAGTACATATGGGGCTACTTTATAGCACTAGTGCGAGAAGTAGCATATTATGTTACTGTGTCGAACATTTAAAGGGCCATATGTACTGTAAAACGTTGTACTATACATGTGCGAATAGGTAATTCGCAACTCGTGTCGATTTAAAACACTCCCTTCGGTCGTGTTTTAATTTATCGCCACTCGTTTCGAATTTCCTATTTTTCGCACTTGTATCGTAATGTACTATTTTAGGCATCAAATGAAAGTCAAAGTCGGAGATTTTCACAGTTTCACATTGTAAATGATGGTCGAAAATTAACGAAAAACACCATACTCGACAGTAGTTTAATGACCACACAAGCACCATGTGAGTAATATAAAGATAGCTGACGCTATGACTGGCGTCTGGTGGCCGCTGTCTGGGCGTTGCGTACAGCGTTTAACCGGAAACCAGGGTGCCAAGCCAAAATGCCAATCGTTCGCTCCGTAGCAAACAAAACGGTAATCTCTATCACTCTTCGATATTAGTGCGACAGAGACAATAGCGTTTCGTTCGCTACGGGGTGTAAACGATCGGTATCTCGGCTCGACACCCAGGGCCTTTTATTACCTGTGCAGCCTCATCCTTAGGCACGGACAGCACGGCGCCAAAGAGCCCGTTGTCGGAGTAGGCCACGTTGAAGCCGGCCGCCGCGAACGGCCCGATGTTGCCGATGGACTTCGCCAGCACGGAGTTGTCAGCGCCCCACTTGGTGACCGGCCCGCTGCCCAAGGCTAAAGCCAATTTTATGTAGTAATGTTAGGTATGTAGCATATAAAACTTCGCGCCAAATTGAGGAAATTTATTTCAGAACTATATCCATAATATTGGTTACTATACATTACAATCTCAACCTAGTGTTATCTACCACACACACACACATATAAAGATAGCGGATATATATATCTTAATAGCTATTGAAGAATGGTAAATTCTTTTTCATCACACTTGCTCGAAAAAGACCTTATTCCACGTAGGTGTACTGAAGGACAAAGGCCTATATTGTTCCCGCAGGAGTTATGGATTGTGAAAAAAAGCTATGACTCCCTAGGGAAAGTGCGTAAAGTTCCTGAAAGTTGATTGTTGAAACTGTTGAAAGTGAATTTACCTTTGGCAGCGACGGCGAGCGCGAGGGCCTGCGGGGTGCCGGCCTGGGCGCCCTGCAGGCCGAGGGCCACGTGCACGAGGTCGCCGCCGGTCTCTTTCCTGAAATGAATTCATGTTATTAGGCTCTTGTGCCACTTTAATTTTAAGTGCACATGAATGAGGCAAAGACCAATGGGACGAATACTAAAGAAAAAAAAACGGGTTGCACTCTGGTAGTGCCGGCAGAAGTGAAAACTTGAATATGAACGTTGTGCATTTTTGATATTTTGGAATGGTTAGGGAATAATTTTGCACGAATTGCTTTAATTATCAGTATGAAAGTACTATCTTTTATGTGGTTAAATACGCCGCCTAAATGAAACAGCAGGCGCAGGCATACATTTTCGCCGCACGGTAGAAAGAGAGGGGGATACCTCCTCTCCTACGCCGCGCCGGCGGTCTACTGGTTTCAATGACATTGTAACACTTTTTCGATCAGGTCACATGTCCGTCTCACGAATTTTCAATCTGACGAATTTGTTTGTCACGTGACCTGTCGCGAGTTAAACATTTTTTCCCCATCACAAAAAGTGCACAGCGCCGCTAAAGTACTTTTCACTTCAAAAATGATAGGGTAACATTTTGGGTGTTAAGCTGTAAAGCTACTTGAAGCTACTAGGTGTTGGAGAGAGGAGAGAGAAGGTTTTTTTCTAAATTAAACATACCCTTTTTTTTTATTGAACTTTACTTTCAGATTAGGTAGCCTGTACGACTCTAAATAATTATAATATTTTTAATAATAGAATGTTATAATATCTATTGTTTGAACTTACCTCAGTTCTCCACCAAAGTACTTGCCAGCTTCGCCTTTAGCTTCAGAGGAGGAGGAGGACAGCTTCAGAGCCTGAGCGATCATGGTGGCGGTTTCCTAAAAAGATACATTTATTTAAGTTAATTTAGTTATTTTGCCGTAACCTATGGAGACTTGTAACTATTCAAATATACATCATGTTGATATTTACGAGAACGTAGATTCCACGTTGTTGCACTCTGCATTTAGTGCAATACTTTAGGAAAAAAAAACCGGACAAGTGCGAGTCAGACTCACCCACCGAGGGTTCCGTACTTTTTAGTAATTGCTGTTATAGCGGCAACAGAAATACATCATCTGTGAAACTTTCAACTGTCTAGCTATCACGGTTCATGAGATACAGCCTGGTGACAGACGGACGGACGGACAGCAGCGAAGTCTCAGTAATAGGGTCCCGTTTGACCCTTTGGGTACGGAGCCCTAATAAACAGTTCAGTTGTCTCTGGGTTTTCTTTGAGTCTAGATCTACCTTGTTCTCGCCGACTACGGCTACGGCGCAGCGCGCCGGGGTGAGCGCGGTGGCGGTATAGTGCTGCAGGGACTCGGAAGAGATCTTGCCGATCTTCTTGGGCGAGATGAACAGGGAGTTGCCCAGGCCTCTGCGGAACGCTGCCTTGTGGAGAAGGTCTACGGCGCGCACCTTTCATATAAAATATGTTTAAAATATATACCCAATTTATTTTGGGTGTTTTATCCTACATTAGAAAACATTTTGCGTTGTCTACTATTTAATATAAAATACACCATGCCGAACCAAAGAAATAGATTAAAAACAGTCAAACCATCCTTTTAACAAATCTATTCAGAATATTTCCAACCTCCTGTACCTTTAAGTATTGTGGCAGGTAGATGTCTCAACTTTAATATAATTTAGGTATTAGTTATGCATATTATGAAAAAAAAGCTGCACTTTAAGATGGAAGCAAGCCGCTTTGCATGGTGATAGTAGACATCAAGGTAGACGTTATTCTCCGAAGCACCCTAAAATTCACCCCTTAGAAGCCGAGGTTTAACGAGGTCTGTTAGGAAAAAGACAAAAATTCCACAAGTTTCAGGGATTAACAAATATTGAAAAATGTTATACTATTTGAAAGAAAATATCTTTTTTTAACGTAAAAAAAATTGAAACGAAATCTCTTCAAACAATATTAGTGTGAAATATTTAAAAAACCTATTTTTTCTCTTTTTCAGTATATTCTTACAAATAATGTCCTAGAGTTTGAAGAATGTCTGAAAATAAGTATCTCGTGTTAAATTCAAATATATTTCTTAATACATGACGAAAACAGCATCAAACTCGGTTAAGCAGTTTTTGAGATACAAGTTTCGGAAGTTGGCTTACTTTTATTTATATGGATTTTTTATTTATTTAGTCAAAAAAGCTTGTATGTAGTAAATTTTAAGTAAATAAGGAGGTATGTACTTTGTCTACATTAGGGAAATATATGTATAATATCATTATAATATATATTTACAAGAAAAGGATAATTCATCTTCAGCTTCATTTGTATTGGCCAAACTGGTTAAACTAAAAAAAAAACATACGTAATATTGTAATACGTTTATGGAATTGGAACTGATACCATGATTAATCGTTCTTTATAAGGTACTAACATCCTGAAGAGATACACATATCTATTTATTAGCAACTTATTCACCTTTTATTTGCACTGTGCAGCGCAGTGTATGGCAAGTCGACGCGTCGGCAATAGGGATTGCAGAACCGGTACCTACTGTTTAAAACGAATCTGAATTTTCGGTACCAGCCAAAAATGAAACCGGGATTTCCCGGTATTTTCGGTCCCTTTCGGTTCCGGTATTCCTCGAGAGCAAACCCTAGTCGGCAACCACAGTGCATTATGTTGCAGCCTGACTGCATGCGCCGACCAAATTGGTACGACATGAGACTAATGTGGTACCCGTCTGCGTTGTGCAGTTGTGAAAAGTAAAAAAGCACTAGTTCGAAAAAATCAATTTTGCGAACGCTAAACAGCTACGTAAAGTAGCACTTTTTGAGCAACTGTATTAAAATATATATTACAGTACATATGGTGCTTCTTTCCCGCACGCGTGCGGGAATGAGCACTTTCCGTGCATATGTCGAAACTTTAAAGAGCCATATGTACTGTAAAACGTTATACGATACACGTGCTGCGAATAGGTAATTCGCAACTCGTGTCGATTTAAAACACTCCCTTCGGTCGTGTTTTAATTTATCACCGCTCGTTGCGAATATCCTATTTTTTGCACTTGTATTGTAAATAACTATTATACTTTGATTTGCCCAAAATTCAGTAGGGATTAAAGTAGGGTTCGGAAACGGTTTATTTTTAAATCCCGAAATAGCAAAATATTTTTAATTATTTTATACTCTTTACGTAGGGCTGGATCATGTATTTAGGTAACAACTTCGCATTATTAGATAGTCCCATTAAAAATGAAATAATAAACCAAAGAACGAAAAAGAACGTAATAATACCGGTATTTTTTGTATGAAGAAAAAACCGGTTCCGAGCCTTGGATTAAAGTACTAGTACCTATTTTTACAATTCTGAATTTGGATATACATATAAATGTATTATAGAAATAAGGAAAGAACAAAATAGTTAGAACTTTCTACATAGAAATAGTCACTAACTAAAAATCGTCATGTCAATAAAACTTGATGATTGATTTTGATGCCGTTTTCAGTTTCCGATAAGAAATATGTTTGACTTTATTATAAAGTACTTATTTGCAGATACTTTCCAACATGAAAGACACTTTTTGGAAAATAAAGCGTTTTTATTTTTATAATTATTTAACACCACATTTCTTTAAAAATATGTTTTATATTTCTTTCACATTAAACAAAGCTATTTTCTTTCAATTGACACAAAATTTATCCTAATGGGATGATTTGCGAAACTTGTAGATTTTTTTTCTGTTTTTAACAGACCTCGCTTTACCTCGGCTCCTAAGGGACGAATGGGTGCTTCGAAAAAAATATTTTTATTGGGTATCTACTATCATCGTGCAAAATGGCTTGCTTCCATCTCAAAATGCAGCTTTTTGGCAAAAAAGCTCCAAAACCAGTAAGACTATATATTCTTAACTAAGCAAGAATTAATTTGAACCTGTAGCATAAAAACAATGGCACATAAAAGTGATCCATTTTGTTACTCATTTACTTCCTAAATAAACTTCTATGAGGTAGAAACAAAGGACAAATCTTAATTTTTTTAAATGTTTGGTTGATATTAAGGAGTGATTCAAGAAGAAAGTGTCATTTCACAAAAATTATAAATACCTGAGGCGCGAGGGCAACAATATCGTATTTCAGGCGGGGCAGATTGTCGCTGAGCTCCCACGGTCTGAACTCCTGGCTGGAGATCAGGTTGTTCAGGCACTCCAGAGCCGGGCTCAAGTTTTCCTTTGTTGTCTAGGGAAAATATAATATATTATTGTTAGAGTATGGTGGTCTGGCTCACAGGTACGTGCTGAAGCGATGGAGGGAGGTCAAGGTTATCTTCATACCGAAACCAGGTAAAAGCGACTACTTGGACCCCAAATCCTTCAGGCCCATCAGCCTGACCTCTTTCATGTTGAAAACATTAGAGGTTGTGCGACAGGTACCTGAGGGAGAGGGTGCTAATTCATGTGCCCCTGCATCCAAACCAACATGCCTACAGCCCTGGCAAATCTACAGAATCGGCACTTCATGCAGTGGTGAGCAAAATTGAGGTGGCGATCAAAAACAGGTCCATGTGCTTAAGTTAAGAACCTTCATAGATATAGAAGGGGCTTTCGACAGGACCAGGTTCAGCAGAATTACAGCAGCGCTGGTAAGACATGGCGCAAATTTAGTTATTGACAGAATGGATAAACAACATGTTGAGCCAACTAACCATCAAACAAGCGAAACACAGCAGGCATTTGTGGCAAAAAGATGCCCCCAAGGAGGAGTCCTATCGCCACTACTATGGAGCCTTGTGGTGAATGACCTGATCACCACACTAAATAACAATCACTATTACACAATCGGCAATGCTGACGACATAGTGATACTGACGAGCGAATAGTAAGCTGTTTATGTTCACCAACAAACGCAATTTGGGAAACTTCCGCCTTCCCAAACTGTTCTACACTGAACTCCACCTATCTGCAGAGGTAAAGTATTTAGGGGTAATTCTTGACAGCAAATTAAATTGGAGTAATCATTAAACGGCAAAATTGACAAAGCCACAGTCGTATTCTGATAATTTCGTAGAATGGTGGGTAGAACCTGGGGGCTAACCCCAAAGATAACTCTATGGCTGAACCAGGCAGTCATATGACCAAAAATAAGCTACGGTGCGACAACGCACCAAACTATCCATAGTTGAAGCTAAACTACGACGACTCCAGAGGCTGGCCTGTATGGCGACCACGGACTGCATGAGGACAACACCAATCGCGGCCCTAGAAGCCTTACTGGGCCTGCCGCCGCTGCACCTCTTTATACAACAGGAAGCACTAGCTACGGCGGTACGCCTCAAAAAATCTAATTTCTGGAGACCATCTAGGGTACCACACACCGAGATCCTCTACGAGGCGATAGGTAAGGAACCGCTAATAGAAGCAGTGACTGACAGGATACCCAGGCAATTCGTCTTCAACAAGAAATACAAGATACAGTTACACGAAGAACCTCGTGAAGGACTCAACCTAAGAGAGCTGAGAATCTTCACGGATGGATCAAAGACAAGGTCAGGCACTGGCAGTGGAGTATTCTCAGAGGACCTAAACATACATATCTCAACACCACTATAGGTGCCCACAACACAGTTTTCCAGGCAGAATGTATGGGCATCATAATGGCAGCACACGCAATCGCCTCAATGAAAGTATTGAACTACTCCATCCGCATACTCTCTGATAGTCGGTCAGTACTACAAGCTCTGCAAAGTTATACTTTGACCTCAGGGCTAATCTACGAATGCCACAAAGCTCTGTCAGAGGTATGTACCACCAATAGCGTAATTCTGCAATGGATCAAAGGACTCAGCAACTCGCGAGGTAATGATGCAGCCAACGTATTGGCAAGAGGAGGCTCGGAACTGAAGGTGGCAGGACCAGAGCCAATTATCCCTCTGCCTTATGCCTGGCTCTGGAACATTATGCCACATAGCACCAAGGTAAAACACCAACCGTACTGGTCTAACCTAGACACATGCAGGCAGGCTAAGGAAGCCCTCCCGACAATCAACCCTGGTTTGTCAAGGAGGCTGGGACAGCTGAAGAGGCCACAGCTCCGGCTTTTGACTGGGGCCATAACCAGCACACCCCACTTAACAAACACCTATTACCCCAGATAGCCCCCTCTGCAGGGCTTGCATGGAGGCAGAGGAGACAGCCGCCCATGTCATTCTTGAATGCCCAGGGCACAATACCTCGGTTCGCCGGGGTCTCTCCCAGAAGTCATTGGCAACATTAAGGGTCTGCTAGGCTTCTTGGTAGAGTTGGGCTGGCAAGAGTAGTGCCGACAACCCACCACGCAATATAGCCGCGATAATATGACGTCAAGTTGCAGAAACCAAGCCCGCGAATACTTATAACCTATAGAGTATGGTGACTGTAAAGCATGAGCAAAGTAACAGCAATATGAGCAGAGCAACTAAATGCAGAAATAATTATTCCACAGACAATACTTGTCATCATTTTGACATTAAAGAGTAGAACTGAAAACTAAAAAAAAATTTGAAATGATACTATTTCTAAAGGAAAAATTATAAAGACTGTAAAAGCTGTAAAGATACTAGCTCAAATCTAGTCTGGACATCAGTAATAATTGTCATCCCTTTAAGTTTTTTTAGTAATTTACATCTATTTCCAATTTCAAAATCTTCCTCACCTCAAGTGTGTAGTAGATAAACTCGCGGTCACCAGAGCAAGTAACAGAGGCTCCATGCTGGGCCAGTTTACGAGCAAGGATGAAGCCACTGGCACACCCAGTGCTCTGACCAGCTGCTGTGCGCAGGACATGGGTCAGACCGAGCTCAGTCGGGGCCTCATATCGGGAACCAGCTCTATAATATTATTAACTTATTAATTGACATTTTGCATTTATATTTATTATTTGTTTTATAAAAAAAATACCTGAAAAACTTTTTTTTAAACTTGTTTACAAGGAGAAAGTATATGAATTGCTGATTTTGCCTTTTTTAATTTAGTTCAAGCCAGCAAACAAAAAGGTTTTGAAGCCTATGGTAAGGCTGTTTCTTTAGTAGACCTAATCCAAGGTATGTTTTCTTATGAGTGACCAAAGTAAATCATAGAGGTTCTGGTGGAAAAGCAGTTGTAGAATTTAATATTTTTGTATAGTTAGGTTAATACAATTTATTTTAACTAAACATGGTTTAAAGCAATAATTTCTTATACAGCAATCCTTCATCGTGTTTTTAAGTTTTTCTAATATTTTACATGCTCTAACCTTGAAATTTCCCAACATTTGTCAAATTTACCATAATCACCTAGAACTTGACTTTTCTTTTCACAAAGCCAGACAAATATAGTCATAGTAAAATCCTTACTTGAAGGCTACAGTCACCCTTGTGACTGGAGACCCGTTGTCCAAAGCAGCAACGAATGTGTTGTTCTGGGTCGTACCGAACTGTAGGGTAGCAGCCTGCTGCCTCACGGCAGCCTGAGCAGCCTGAGCGTAACCTCTCGCCTGAAATACATTTATCCATTATTTCTGCTAAAATAATCATTGGTAAATCTTTTACATAACAGGCATTTGACAGCTAGGTACTAAGGTGAATATTATAGGCTAGAAGTTCTACCAAAAGTCATAATCGTATGGTGATATTTACCCCAGCGTGACGAATTATAGAGTTTTTCAGTGCGTTTGATGCCATTTTGCCAAAATTGTAAGGTTTTCGGGCACTCACACTGGCAGTGGCACGACCACCAATTCGATCGAAAAATACGATTTTTAATTATTTGACACTTCCTGTCAGATGTGTTCTTTGGATTCGTAGATTTTAAGCAAGCGGATTAAATTAATTATTAATTTATTAGTATGCTATTAAAATTATCCAGACATTTCTGGTTCAAGGCAGCTTAATAACCTACAACGAAAAATCTAAAAGCGTTACTTGCCCCCAGAGCGATAGAGAGGCAGATAACTATCAAAGAGCATATAATCACTACGTGATAACTATTTTCGATTTTTTTATGTTGGCGGTACGCCCTTAGGTTGTATTACCAAATACAACCCACTGAACGTGTTTTATAATAACTTAAATAGCAAATTTGACAAACCATGTGATCGCTTTGCGCGTCACTGACATTTTACTACAGAGTCAGACAGTCACACTTGACAGTTTTGTTTACCGCCAATTTTGCTGTTTTAGTTGTTGTTGTTTTAGAAAAATATTTAATTATGTGATGATGGAAAGAAAACAACACCGATAATTGTGTACGTGTTAATTACTTGATACTACTCGTATATTCTGTAATAACTAGGTAACCCACTGACAATGGTCTAAGCTAAGCTGAAACCGTTTTCATTTGTTTAGTATGCGTGGCTTATTTGATATTGCATTGGTTTTTAAACGTGGGATTATTTTTGCTGCACTGGATGTACTTAGAGGGCTACTACGAAGAATATTTTACTATATCTTAGTTGCGTTTGTGTGGTTCATTTCAAAATATTAAAGTGTTTTCGTTTTAATCTTTTTGTGTAACCTATAAGAGTTTTATCTTGCAATTACTGCTCATTTTGATCTCATCTTATTAGACTTTAATGTTATGACGCGTTAGGCACAACGTAAGTCCTAAAAGAAATCATTTCAGAGCTCAGAGCAGTCACTACTCAACAATTACTGTGCCTTTTTTAGCAAAAGCAGTTACATATGTGTTATTGTTAGGATGATTCCTAGACAGGTTTTTTGTCACTTCAATATGATTTATTTGATATATTCTGTGTGATTTGCATGCTTCAATTTGTAATTAATGCTTCTGCGGTCTATTTTACTATTGTTTCTTGTATATCTTTATAATTCAGATTTAAGTTAAAGATATAAAATGTTAAATATTAAGAAAATAATTTACCTTTATTACTTCATACTCTCAACTTTTTAAAAACAAACATAACCTAATAATCTAAGCAGTTTTCAGCTGTCAGTCAGCAGCTGGTATTCCACTCAGGATTTACATCTAGCTGATTTCTTCATATATCATCAGTAAATTATAATTCAAAACTAGCATTTACTTACCTTTTTATAATATGTTGTACCACAACTAAAGTTGAGAATATACAACACCTCCCATTTTCTCCCTAATCATTGGGGCTGTGAAAAGCATTATGTGTAAATACATTCATAAGTCTAATTACTCGGCTTTACTCTGTGTCTAATAATTTTTTTGTTTTGGATACTTTGAGATTTTTTCATCCTTACTAATATTATAAATGCAAAATGCTCTGTCCTTTACCTCTTCAGGGTTAAATGACTGAACCAATTTAGATGAAATTCGGTTGAATTATTCGGTTCAGTAAGATCTGAACCGAACATTGGTCAAATATTCATATTCGGCAAACTTCATTTTCGGCCGTATTTCTATCCCCAGAGTTTTTTTTTTGTTTTTATATGTACATCTCTCCATTGGATATATTGTAAAATTTTATTCTATATTTTCTATTCGCAGATAAAGTAATGTCCACTGTGCTTAAGCCAATTATCGGAGATTGGGACCTGCAAGAAATATCAAGTAATAGAATAAATAAAATTTTACCTGTTATAAGGCATAAAACAGGGCATGGCATAAGATATAAAGAAAATAGTTTTAAACATAAATGCAATAAAGCACTTAAGAACAAGTTAAAAAAATATAAACTCAGAAGAGATGGCAAAGAAGATCCAGATGTTATAAATGTGTCCCACATATTTCAGAGCACTTTAAAAATTAAATCTCCAATTATCAATAATAATGAAGAACTAAATATCCATGATACAGAGAAACCAAAGAATTATCTGTTCAAAATGGTGAGAAGGAAGAAAGATGCTGAAAACGTCAAGTCCATTAAAACATTGTTTAAGGAGCTTCCAGAAAAAAATGAACCTATACACATTTCAGATGTATGTACAGAAATTACTGAAAAAGAAAAACTGTCTCCTAACAGTCAAGATAAAAAGCATACCAATGCTTTCAAATTGATGATGGAATCTAGAAATAAAAGTATTGGAGGTAATTCACCTGGTAAAGAAAAACTGATTGATGAAGCTGAAATACAATCAAAAATAGAAGAGAAAAACACTAAAGCTAAGAGACTATTAGTTTTACAAAAAATGGCAGAACAAAAAGGATCTCTTAAGAAAAAGGAAAAAGAGGAACTTTTGGAAGAAGCTATCAAAATAAAAATGGATAAAAGAGCAGAAAGATTGACTGATATGATAGTAAATAATGGCATTAAGAAAGTGAAACCCAAAAAAGAATGTCCAAAATTAGTAACAAAGGTAGCAGACACTAAATTAGCAGAAACAATTGATAATGTAAAAACACTTCCTGAAAAACTACCAATAAACAAGAAAAGCAATGGTGCACTCCATTTAATTAATATATTTGATGAACCAACCAGTGAGTCAAATATTACAAATGGCTTAAAAGAAAAAAGTATACCCAAAGAAGATTTGGAATTTCTCAAAAAGCTATCACCTTCAATTAGAAAGAAGGAAAATATGCTTTGTTATTTTAAAAAGATAGAAAAAGATTGTGATTACTCACCACCTGTTAGCACTGATAACAATGAAATGAGTCCTATAATAAAAGTCAAATTTGGAGCCAGAAACAAGAAGAAACTAAAGAAGAAGAAATTGAGTTTGAATGATAAAAAATCTCTCAACTTAGAAGATAAAAATACATGTGGAGAAATCACAGATATAGGCTCATCTTACACATCCGCTAAAAATGATAATGAGTCCGTTGTAATTGATATACCTGCAGATAATAAAAACGAGTCCAATACTCCTACTGAAATAAAAAATGAATCGCGAAAACGAAAACGCGAACAACTCTCTAAAGAAGAAAACACTCAGATTAAAAACACTGAATGTGTGAATGAATCTTTAGAAGCAAATGAAATAAGAAATGAGAGGCCAAAGCGAAATGTTAAAAAGCCTATACAATATGAAGACGATTTTCTACTCTCTAGCTCAGATGAAGAGTATAATATATTTACTCCAAAAAAGAAAAAGCATAGTGATAAAAAAACTGATACTCCAAAATCGATCAAAGAGCCTAAATCCAAAACAAATGATGGAGCCATACAAATCAAGCCAAACAAGAAAGATATTAAGAAATCTGCAAAACATAATGATGCTAATAAAAATACCAATGTTAAGTTGGCTCCTATATTTGCACCTAAACCACAGTTAGACCCAGCAGCATTAGAAGCAAAACAGAGATTTCTTCAGAGTGGGGTGCCAGAAAAATTAAAGAAAATTGCAAAACAACTCAAACAATTAGAGACAGAAAGTAATTGTTTTCCCACGGTTGTTCATGTACAGCAAATGGAAAACTCAAAGAATGATATATCTAACAGCCCAATGATTGATTCATTCAGATGCGAGTCACCTGATGTGAGCCCAGTGAAATGCAGTGATAAAATATTTAAAGCTATCTTAAGCCCGGAAAAACCTGCAAAAAATTCACATGTTGCACAACCAGATGACAACATAAGGAAAGTTTTGCAAAATATTAAAATATCATATCCTAAATTTCCAGTTTACCGTACATATCAACTATTGAAAGAAAAAAGCAAAGGAGAGTTTGGGGACTGCAATAACTTTCCTGAATTTGATAACAGCATAGAAATAATTAATAATACAGTGGATAGTAACAAAGTACAAGTGGATAAATTGAATTGGACAGACAAATATAAGCCTATGGTTACTAGTCAAATAATTGGAAATTTCGAAACCACAAAAGAACTAAAAAAATGGTTAGAATCTTGGTCTGCAAATGATGATAAACGAAAAACAAATGGTGCTGACTCTGACTCATCTGATTTTTACCATTCAGATACAGACAGCAGAGATAGTGTAAAGACTGTTGATAATCTTCTTATTTTGACTGGTCCTACTGGTTGTGGGAAAACCTCTTGTGTTTATGCAGTGGCTGCAGATCTAGCTATCAAAGTCATTGAAGTTAATGCCAGTAGTAAGAGGAACGGAAAAATAATGTTACAGGATTTACAAGAGGCTACCCAGTCCCACAAAGTCAATAGAGGAAAAAGTACTAGCACCGAGAATTCACAAAAGTCCCAGGAGATAGCTGAAGTTGATTTAACTATAAAAACTAAGAAACGAGGAAGACCTAAAAAAGTTAAAGATGTAATAACTAAACAAAAAAGTGATACAGGCAGTCAATCAACTAATAGCCAAGAAAGTACTAGAACTGGAATGTCACTTATTCTGATTGATGATGCCGACATTGTGTTTGATCAAGATGACGGCTTTTGCTCTGCTATTAGTCAATTAGTCCAATATTCCAAACGACCAGTTATATTAGTTACAAGCTCCTTAGTTTGTCCACATCTACAAAGATTTTTGCAAAGTGCGAAAATTATGACTATGAAGCCACTTTTACCTAGAATGCTTGGCACATGGCTGGACATAATGTGCTTAGCTGATAGTGGCACATGTTGGCCAGGCCTTGGCTCAGTCTTATTAGACTTATACAAAGGGGATATTAGGAAAACCATAAATTGCCTTCAATTCTATGCAACTACCCACACACAAGGGACTAGGCAAATAGAAGAAAATTCACAAAATATGGAGGCCTTATGTGATGAAACGTCAAGTCTGTCGTGGGCTGGATCGGAAAACCAAGATGAACGTAACTTAGCGTGTGAAAGTATACAGTTGGGTGACACATTGTGGAAATATTTTATGGAAAGACAATCGCAATTGCTACACATCAGGTTTCCTTCCGACTTGTGGCATGTATGGTGGAACATACCTAGCTTTTTAATGACTTCTCAAAATGAGACACAGGAAAATAAACATAGGCAAACTCGTGAACTAGAAGAAGTAGCAAATATTTTTGACAACATATCTGCAGCAGATTTTTTTGGACGTCTAAGACCAGATACAAAGACGAATATTTGTTCACAACCGTGGTACTCTTCCGAATGTGATAGTTCTTCGGAATTCGAAAACTTTAACTATTACAACAAAAGCTACGATGTTGCCGATGACATTTCAAAAACTTTTGTAGTCAGATCGATTTGCAACACACAGAAGTGCTTACAATACAACGAGGAGTTGTATGTGAGACCAACTAGTATGGCAGTGCAAAGGTTAGTATTATAAAAATTATAAAATATGAAAATACAAACGTGAGCAAGATGGTGATAAAGACCGATACGCGTAATGGATACCCTTTAAAGTCATTACTACCTAGACGTCACCTAGTGATTCTCCTTATTTCGAACGATTGCAACATTGTAAGGAGGTTATAGTTAGTTATAGCTTGTCTTTTATTATCGTAACAATGTTAACACAATCGCAACAACATGGATCGTATTGCTTCAGAATATAAGCAGTTGTTTACTGGGTGTATTGGTCCCCTCCACTTAATATTTTTGTATGCATAAATTAAATCAAAGGCATTAAATTGATAACCAGTATCTTTAATTTAAAAAAAAAAAACTTAGCAAGTATAAATGCAGTCTATAAAGTTTGATCTACCTAAGAATTACTGCTTTTTGTTACAGGGATAGAGATAGAATAGTCAAACGGCATGATAGCATATCAACTCATCTAAGCCCGGGCGCAATGCTGGACCGAAGAGCCCTTGCATTAGACTACTGGTCGTCCTGCCGGGCGATATGCAGGTTTGAAAAAGAGAAAACTGACACTAACTCTAAAAGAAACAATCGGTTTTGTCACTACCTTAGATCTCTTAAAATTATGTGCAAGAATGACGTGTTCGATAAACTCGGCGAAAGTTTACATATCAAAGGGGACGATTCCAACTAGACTAATAGGTACATTAACTACAAAGCGTATTTTAAGATGGATGTACATTGTAGAGATTTTCGAAGTGAAAATGAAGTTAGTTTAATAGTATTACCCTTTATAACCCTTTGAACGCTTTATGTCAAAGACACGCCAAGATCCCGGGCGCAAGGGAGCTAATGTGAACCTTACTCGAAAGTTTGAAGGTTAATTTGACAGCGTCCGCCATAACACCTATAGTTGTCCTTGGCGCTGTGGGCACGGCTAGTAACGACGCCTTTAGGTGTTCAAAAGGTTAAAAGGCGTATTTCGGTTTGTAAAAGTAAAATTCACTGCATAACCTAGTGCGCCGCAGTGAGAAGAGCTATCATGTATGTAGGTACGGGTAGTGTATTATAGTATTTCAGTTACATATTTGTTAATTATAATTAAGTAGCTCGTTATACTCACTTTTTGTTTGTTTTTTGTATAAATCAATTGATGAAACATTGATTTACTTAATTCAGGAGTTTTATGAATATGCATAGTATGTTTACCTAGTTCATTTTACTTAGTGTAATTTTCTTTGGTTTGTTTTTTTGACATTACTTTTCTAAATAAAACTTCTCATAAATTAAATGTATGCTCTTGCTACTTAACTACTATAGTATTCTTGCGTTTCGATTTTCTTACCTCTTTCTCCATTCATCATCGTCATTTCAATTTTATGTCAGTAATAAACAATTATTATCGTATAACAAAACTAAGATATCGCGCGATGTTATAAATTTTATTTGACATGGTCCCCAGGTCCCCACTAGTATCGTTTGTGGTGAGCCTAACAGAGCTCTATTGCCAAACATTTTTTTTGTCGTTTTAAACGAAAGCGCAAATTCACGTTGGTTGACGGCTTGGGATGTCTAGTTTTCAGGACTGATTGAGAAGCTAAGAAAGGCTATAATTGCGGGTATCTTTCTCTGTCTCTCTAATGACGCCTTCATTGGAGTAAAAGGGAAAGATGCCCGCAATTTGCGAACTTCAGTGTTCACGGTTGGCCCTCAGAAATCGCGTGTCCGCGGCCACGGCCTCTCGACCTGAGATCGTTCATTCGTCCTTTTACTTGCATATTCGTCGAAAATGTTCGCGGTAGGCTTTATACTATACTACTTTATATTAGTCTCAGAACCGGGTTTTCAAAATATCACAATCTGTAGTTTACTGTAATCCCTAAAGCGAACGGCAAATTTAATATATCTCCGTCTAATGGCATTACATTTAATGTATATCTTGAAAATATGTAACTATAGTGAGATTTTTCTAACATCACATATTTGACACATGACAGCACCCATATAATGTAAATGTGTATGATCCATTCACATAATTAAAAACAAAACCACGCAATTATAATATGTCTTTCGTTACCACTTAAACTACACTCACTTTTTGAATGTAATTATGCTTATAGTTATTTTTTTCGCATCGTATATCTGAAGTATTTAACAATAATAAATCACTGCACAAACGTTTACGTCCTAAGGGTCTTTTTTTTTAAAACCAGCGTTGTGGTCAAATCATTTTTTTCGATTCGGGTAACATATTCGTAAGTTAAAGATAATCGATAAAATCGATATATTTATAACCTACAGAAAATACAAAAATAAGGTATTATAACTAAGAAAACATTAACTTAAACAAATACTTTTAAAAATCCATTATAATAATAGATCTTTACCGTACGATTTGCAAAAAATATGTCGATTTCTGAGCGGATCAAATTTGACGTCAAAATCATTCGTTTGTCAAATGTCAAATGCGCAGTCTGTCGAAGTTTCTCCGCCTTACTGTGCGCATATTCCGTTTCTTTTCGTATTTTTCACCTGGCTTTATTTTTGGATTCTTCTCTTTCACATCTGGTTACCTTGGCTCGTATTTTTGGACTTTGACTTTGCTTATATTTGAATTTAGTTGACTTTGGATCTAAAAATGCCTGATTTTGCTAATACTAAGTAGTCACTAGCAGTATAATTTGCATGTATGACTGCTGTGCAGGTTCCTAATATTGATTTTTTATATAGGTAATCGATTCGATCTCACAAATCGTAACTGTAATCGATCCGATTGCTGGATTTGACATATTATGTTGTCTTAGCCACATCACTTCAAACATCAAATGTCATGTGTCAAATATGTGATGTTAGAAAAATCTCACTATAACAGGTATACAACGTGTCCCAAAACTCAACGATAAGCCGGCACCAGAGGATGGAGCTGCTTATGATTAGTCGAGAAAAAATAAGGAAAAAATATATCTCAATTATTTTAGAAAATACAGAAAAAAAATGAAATTCATTGAAAATCGACATCCCTAATGGTATTTTTAACGACCATGTCTACAAATATTCAAATATTACTGTTTTTTATTTTGTTATTGGAAACTTCAGTAGCCCTGCTATCTAACACAGTTCTTAAAAATACCAAAATACATGTAGTTTTTACACAAAAAATAATCAAAATTCATTTTGTCCCTACAATTTTGAAAGATTGTTTCTCACAGTCCACTTTCAATCATCATGGTGTAAAAAAATAGTATCGACACCACTATGGCAATTATTTTCAAAAGTTGACGCAACTAACCAAGATTCCAAAATGGTATAATAATTTGGGAAACCTAGTCACAACAAAAAACAACGAATTTTTAAACAAGAACCGACATTTTTAAATGTTGATATTAATCACTTTTGAAAAGGGTTGTTGTTGCAAGTTTTAAAATTTCAATGGAAAATGTGGGTAGTTAATACAATTTTCAAGTCAGTACACTCTGATCCTTTGTTCGCTGTGCACCGTTCCGTATTAATTGATGTGGCTCTCATACTAACAACTCTTGGCTTTGCTTTTTGGACTGGTGAAAGTTCTATGGTCGGATGAATCAACCTGCAAGAAAGATGGCTATTCAAATCTACACAACTTACATAGTTGGAGCAATGAAAATCCGCACTTGATGAGAGAAGACAAATCTCAGTATCAATTCAAGGTTAACTTATGGACGGGCATCTTAAATGGAAATGTAATTGGACCCTTTGAGTTACAAGGAAACCTTAATGGTGATGGCTATTTGACCTTTTTACAAAACGACTTGCCTGAATTATTAGAAGACGTGCCTTTACGTGATTTACAAAACATGTGGTTTCAAAATGATGGTTGCCCAGCTCACTATGCCCGTGCAGTGCGAGAATACTTAAACCAAGAGTATCCAGGGCGTTGGATCGGGCGACTTGGTCCTATCTTGTGGCCACCCCGTTCGCCCGACCTGAACCCCCTGGACTTCTTCTACTGGGGCTGTCTTAAAGACAAAATCTACTCAAAACCAATAGCAACATTGGACGAGCTTCGCCAAAAAATCACACAAGCTGCGGATCATATCAATGGTAGAAGATATGCACGACGGATAAAACGATCATTTCTAAGGCGATGTCATGTCTGTATTAATGCCGGTGGCAGGCAATTTGAACATTTACTGTAGTATTAATAATGTAGTAAATGAATTAAAAAAAAAGGAAAAAAAATTGTACCATTTCTTTGCATTTATTCAACATTTTTCAACAACAAAAATCCTTTTTTGGGTACAGTAAAAGTGATTACCGCCAACATTAAATAATGTCGATTCTTGTTTAAAAATTCGTTGTTTTTTTTTGTGACTAGGTTTCCTAAAGTATTATACCATTTTGGAATCTTGGTTAGTTGCGTCAACTTTTGAAAATAATTGCCATAGTGGTGTCGATACTATTTTTTTACACCATGATGATTGAAAGTGGACTGTAAGAAAAAATCTTTCAAAATTGTAGGGACAAAATGAATTTTGATTATTTTTTGTGTAAAAACTACATGTATTATGGTATTTTTAAGAACTGTGTTAGATAGCAGGGCTACTTAAGTTTCCAAAAACAAAAAAAAAACAGTAATATTTGAATATTTGTGACATGGTCGTTAAAAATACCATTAGGGATGTCGATTTTCGATGAATTTCATTTTTTTTCTGTAATTTCTAAAATAATTGAGATATATTTTTTTCCTTATTTTTTCTCGACTAATCATAAGCAGCTCCATCCTCTGGTGCCGGCTTATCGTTGAGTTTTGGGACACGTTGTATATGGGTCTTGAAATTGGGAGAAAGGCGACTGAAACAAACAATGAATATAATGAAATCTCATACACAGATAAAAACAGTATTGAGATAGATAAGAATTTTAAATTTTAAATAGCGCTGAGGGTTTCATGTCAATACCCAATAACACGACTGTTGTATACATGACCTCTCACGGTATCTATCAACCTACCAACTATCGCGGTTATCACACTCGTGCGGATCTGGGCTATAACCGCGAAAATCGAAGTTCGAAATTGCGGGCATTTTTCTCTGTCACTCAAATTCTTAGTGAGAGTAAAAGAGAAAGATCCCCGCAATTTGCGAATTTCGCTTTTCGCGGTTGGCCCCTGCAAGCGGCCCCTGTGTGTGAGCGAGACAATGCTATGCACGATTATAGGGATGTACCGCTCGGACACCAGCGGACACCTATATGTACTTTTCTCTTCCGTCTTTAACAAATAGCAGGTATAACATATAGGGCCTTAGTTCTACCCGTAATACAAGGAATTATCCCCAAAAAATTGAGCAGCTTCATCTGCAAATATTTAGAAGATAGACTTCAATAAAATTGATCACAAACCAAATAGAAAAAATATTAGGCAACTACAGATATGTTTTAATTCAGAAAGTTTAAGCATATAGCTCAATTAAATAATGTTATTAGTTATGTCAAAGCGTGGCATGATGTGGATGTTGACACTAAGCTATTCTTGGTAGTAAATTATTAATATATATATTTAAGTAATTGGATTGTCTCATTTATAATGACGATGTATTAAACTAGGTATGTAATGTAAATTTGATTTATTAATTACACTCCAGTTTCCATTTTTATCCTCTTATTTTTTTACACATACATATTTGCGAGTTACCTACATACGACATAGACATAGCATAGCTACCTGCTTCATTGCAAGATTCACTTACAAAGTATGATGTGTAAAGCCTAAGATAATTTCATGCTTAGAATTTGACAGCTAAAGAAAAGCGCAGTATAGCGCCATCAGGTCTGTGACGACTGTCAAACTAGGTGGCACGTTTTTTTCTTAGATTTACACCTCTATTGCAATACATAATTCTGGAAGCTAGGTTATATGGTAACTACCTACCTAATATAGCCTCTCGGGGTTCAATGTCCTAATACTAGTACTAATTATCTCCAATGTTTAAATCTGAATGAAATGAAACAGAGTTGCTTTTGTGTGCTTTTCTTTTGTTTCGTTCGATTTTAAAACAAAACGAATTCGACTCTATTTTCTAATACCATTGATTCAAATTCGATTCCGATCTTCCTTGTATGGTGGGCCGCTAGAGGTGGAGTTTGTGCGGAAGAGAAGAGTCGTGGAATGTAAGGGAACCCGTACATTCTACAACTCTACTCTTTCCGCACAGACTCGACACTGAATGGTACAGTATACTATTATAGCTAAACATGCTAATGTACTAAAAGCAACATTTAACTGACCATTAGTAAATAGACCATACATCTTCGAAATACGGTTTAGAATTGTCAGTTTACAGTGCGGACGATAGCATGCTTGCGAATCTTCGCGGTCAAAAGAACAAAAGAAAGAGCGGCGTACAAAATTGGAACTGAGTTGGTCTTATCATGGTCTTGTCTACTTTAAAAGGGTAACGAATTGTACTAATTAATTTATGTACTGGAAAAAAAGTTCTGGTTAACACTTCTTCCTTCCTTCCTTTGAGTCCTCTGCTTTAAGACTTGATTGAATTTTTAAGACTTATAATAAGTCTAAACTAGAGTTTTCGCAACTTTATCAGAGGCTGGAATCTGTTGTAGAGGCTTGTGTCCTTTTCAGAGAACTCATTTTTAACAAAAAAAAAAACACTAAAGCATTGTCTTCGTGTAAAATGCATGGGGGTACGGTTTGGATACGACTTTCAAAATTGTTGATCGAGTTTTATTCGGAGGCTCGAGTCCTTGAGTTGCGCTTAAAAGACTCAATAAAGGACTTGACTCAGGACTAAAAGACTCGGAAGTTTTTTTAGCGCAGTCTCCTAAAAAGGAGTCGTGATTTTCAAATTTAGACTGAAAATACTCTAGTCTCTACCAACACTACTCGGGCCACAGAAGTAACTCATATTGCTCTTGCGTGGTAAGTGGGTTCTTTTTCTGAAGGCCCTGGTTTGTGGTAGATAGGTGTAATTTGTTTCCTGCTCTTCCTGACGTTCGCTTCGGGGTTCCTAATTATTTTTCCGCCCTTCCTCACGTGCGTTTGGGCTCAGAATTGGTAGGTTTATTTATGAAAGTGTGATGATAATGCAATCTTATCATGACATCAAGCTAAGGCACCAGGTGGCCATAGGCACTATCTGATAGAACAACGCAACAATTGAGTTTGGTTTGTTAGAATCATCTTAAGAGCAGTAGATGACTGTTGAAAGAAAAATACAGTCTTCGACAAAAGTTTGAATCAGAGATGAAATTTTTGACAAAAGAATTTTTACAGTTTTACACACGTACTTAGTCAGGTCATAAGTTCTGTCCCAAAGGTTAAGACTGATAAAATGTAATACAAAACTGGTTTTATACTGATCAAAACGTGATATAATTAGTTCAAAATTTAGATCGGGTCTTTATTTCGATTCGGGTCTTCGGGATTGTCATTAATCATTAGTCGCGAATATGCGGCTAGCCTGTGAAAAATTATACTTTACAAAAGGGAGTAAAAATCAGTGTCAAATTAATAAAATAAGTACAATTACTTATTTATTTGTATGAACCTACTTTATTAGAACGTTATCGTATCACCAGCATTTAGTTGTCCGACGACGGCAGCATTTGACGACCTGTCTGGCCTAGTGGGTAGTGACCCTGCCAATGAAGCCGATGGTCCCGGGTTCAAATCCTGGTAAGGGCATTTATTCGTGTGATGAGCATGGATATTTGTTCCTGAGTCATGGGTGTTTTCTATGTATTTAAGTATTTATAAATATTTATATATTATATATATCGTTGTCTAAGTACCCTCAACACAAGCCTTATTGAGCTTACTGTGGGACTTAGTAAATTTGTGTAATAATGTCCTATAATATTTATTTATTTATACAATAATAATAATAAATTATTTTATTTCAGATACATGCGATCCATAATTACACAATCATTAATATTGTAGCAATTTTGACAAAATTAGCTAGACAATATATAAATTAATAAAAACAAAAATACATTAAAATTACAATACTTACTTAATTACTTGCACAACACTATAATACGGGATCTGTACCTATATCTCTTTTATCAGTCAAAACTTTTTTGACAGAACTTATGACCTGACTAAGTATAATTGAGACAAAGAGTGTATTAACCTCTTTTACTGAGATTATATTTGCAAGAATACTTTTGACAATTGTTTTTTGTAGAATGTTATAGGAGTCGACCTCTGTATCTGAGATAACGTCAATCTATGACCTCTTTAACTAGCACTATTCCAGATCAATTCTCGTTTTTTACTAATTCTTACTTTATCCACAAATTCCGCATTTGGTTAATTGCTTAGACACAAAAGCAAATGTGCCTAAAGCAATTAACCAAATGCGGAATTTGTGGGTCTTCAAATAAATGTAATGATATTTATTCAAATGGTGAGACGTGACAAAATCCTTTGCAGAATCATTAAAAAAATGGGATTTTTTTTAAATAGACTTTACAAGTTCACTCAATGTGCAATGTTCTGAAGGAGAAGGATTATTTTACCTTATTTTTAACTCAAACATAATGTTTACAAAATAAGTTACTAATTACCTCTATAACTGAAATATCCTCTATTTTCACCTCTGTAAATAGATAAATTTATTTATACCTGGTTAACTGAGACCCTGGGTAAGTGGAATACCTCTTTAGGTGGGACAGATTGGCAGACAGGCCCCTTGAAGTCTCAGTTATCCAGGTTTCATTGTATATGTCATTCATTGTATGGTTTCATTGTGTAATAATGTCCTATAATATTTATTTATTTATATGAAGAATAAGGGATCTGTACCTATAGCTTTTTTATCAGTAAAATCTTTGTGACAAAACTTATGACCTGACAGTATATTTAGTAACTAAGATAACTGGTGCATAATATCGAGAGCTTAGGTTTCCATTTTCCAGCACTGAATCCAGTGTGCGTTGATTGAATTTGATTTGGAGACTGGTGCAAAAGCGCAGATGGTATCACCATACATGGGCCTTATACATCAGAGGGCCTAGCCAAGATGCCAATCGCTTACGCCGTAGCGAATGAAACGGTAATCTCTCTCTCTATCACTCTTTCATATAAGTGCTACAGAGAGACATTAGCGTATCGTTCGCTACGGCGCAAACGATTGGCAGTTTGGCTAGGCACCCAGCATCACTAACGTATTCTTCCTGTTATTGTTAAGTCAATCACGTATGGGCGGTGTGGTAGATTATTTCCTGTTTAGACTCGTGTAAGCTTATTGTAAAAATAGTTATTGACCACTAATCAAGTTGTTTTTAGTAGTGGGGTATTTTATTGCCCGGAGATACAAAAATAGTGCAGATGTGGTTCAGATAACAAAAGTCCTATAAATAATTTTTGTAGCGCCGAGCAACAGTCAAATTGAACTTAACTTTAACGTCATAATATAAAACATTATGTTATCGTACCAATTATGAATAAAAATAATATACATAGTAGGTAAGTAATAAGTAGTAAAATTATAGTAGTAGGAGAGCCCAAAGGGGGATATATTTAGTTACTCAAGCGTGTCGTGTCGTGTATATTTATGCTGGGATCCAAAAGGTAACCCTTAAATTGACGTTTTCTTAATGCCATAAAATGTAACTCTCGTCAACAACCATATTAAAAAAAAAACCATATTACTGTTGCTGACTGAATGTAGATTATGATTATGACAAAAACTTATTGTTGTAACTATTAGGTATTTATTTGGCTTGTAAACTGTCTAGTATTTAGCAACCCTTGCAGTATACAAAGGCGCAACCTTTCAACATCGTGTAATTCTTATACTATTTGCAACAGATATTCCTAACTTTTGTCGACTCTTCACTGACATGACCCATAGACACACGTAATCGTAATGCACACAGCACGTGCTTTGATATAACACTGACCGTTGCTTATCAATACTACTATATATTAATAATACTAGATTCAAAAAATCTAAATTATGTACCTACTCCTTAACTATTAACCATAATTATGTGTGTATCTTTAACTTAAATCCATTGCATCCAAGTACACTTTTATATTATAATATAACAGACAGAAGTTTTTGTGGCAAAAACGAGTGTTTGAGAAAATGAAACATCGACAAATAATAACATCGATAAGTCAGTCATAGATTAATAACTAAAAGATGTAAATTCTACTTGCTGTAATTTACCGGGAAATTTCAAGAATGCAAATCAATTACAAATCCGACGTATATTAAGTATTTAAAAAAAAAACCTAAACTGTAGAATACAGTGTCAAAATATAAGAAAACTACCAATGGGTGGGTGTATAAAAGAAGATATCGAACGTGTTGTGTATTTCGCGGTTGCTATCTTTTTATACAATGTTAAAAATATCTATAATGCTAAGGTAACATCGATAATAGACATGTCGATATTTGATTTGGTCGATCAATTTATTTTCCCACAAAAACTTTTGTCTGTATATAACAATCAGGCGCATGGACCCTGATGGGGTGTCGTAAAATATTTCTGGAATTCAGTTGCCGAGCGGACCCCAGGCTCCCCAAATGAACTGTGACCAATGCTAAGAAGAGGTTTCATTTCTGGGAATAAAACTTTTTTCCGGGTTTTAACGAAATTACCCTGAAAGCAAAAAAACTAACATAGGCACTAAGCATGTTAGCCTTACAGAAGTCTACTTTATATGATTAACGCGCTATAAATAGGTAGGAGGTAGGTATCTAGTGACGTACACGTACAATTAGATTATGCTTTACTCACTTACTAGAGGCTTGGGAAAGTAGCGAGTTGATGAATGACCGCCAAGTACTCGCACTTTATAAATAGCATTGGGTTGTTTACTCCGCGCGGGCGATAAGGGTACGCGTAGCTTGCCGATCCCAGAATTTATGGGCAATTTCTAGAAATAACTTGGTTAATAGGTTCATGGGGACAATGTTCATGAGAGAAAATATTTATTTACTTCGCGTTCGTCCACAACTACCTACGCTATTTTTATTCATATTTTACACTTGATCTATTAAGTAGGTACGATGAGAGGATGGAGTTAAAAATTGCCCGTAGCACACACAGACAGGATTTTTAGATTTTTACAAAGAGAATTGGTTCAAATGCTTCAAATGAAAACTACCTATCAATTTTACAACAGCCGTCATGAAAATTACAAAACAACCAAGCCTATTTCCTAAATAAAATACGTTTATTTATTTATTTTTGAAACGTAACATTCGAAATCTCACCTATTACTTGGAATCATTTCGCTGCAGTCCGCTTAGCACAATTTATTACTCAGACTATTCAGTAAGCAAAATCATTGTATTTAATTGTAATATTTAAATTATCAAGTTTTATGACAAAATAAATATACACACTGAATGTACATCTAGTTTCTTCTACAAACGTCGCAATTGGGTGCCGAATTAGGAGCAACAAGTGCATGCAATTGCTAATGAGGTCTGATAAGCCGGTCTATTCTGGTAAAGATCTAGAACTCGATGTATCTGAAAAGGACAATATTAATGAGTTGTATCAACAAGGATAACAACGGGTTTTTACCGGTTATGTCACGATATTTATTACTAGACTTCGGACTGGGTATTTGTTATTGGCAAAGGACTTTATTTGACATTCAAGAGAGCAGAATTGTTGTTTACCTCTTGTGCTTATACATAATGAAACCCGAGCAAGCGAAAGATTCCAAAATTGTACTTTGATTGACCTGTCCATGATATTCTTTAATGTTAGTATTATCACAATTATTTATGAATAAATTAAAGACAAACACTAGAAGTTAAGTCCTACCCTACCTACAGTTAAAAACGAGCAATAGCGTACCTACAGATAACCCTCGAGTAGGTACAGAACCTTAAAAATGAACCCACATGTATTGTACTTAGCTACTATTTATCTTGCTTGACTTACAGAGCATCATACGAAGCAGTCTATCACAGTCATTAATCATAATGACTTTCGATAAATACTGTCTAGATTATGGTAGGTGCAGGTACCCAAAGATATGGGTTAATTTCAATCATACTTTACACTGATCCCTATTCCGGGGCAAGCTCCGACTATAAGGTTAGGTCCTACCAGACCTCGTGTAGAGCTAGCAGAGACTTCCGTATCCGAGCGGTCCAATTATATCCCGAGTCTTCCATTATGACGAACAGAACTTTCAAGATTTGTCTGCAAATGTAAGAACATTTTTGAGTAATAGACTCTAAAATGTTTTGAATTATTTTATTTATTTCATAATTTTATTGAGTAAAAAATTACCCATATACCCACGACTAGGCGGCTTTCTGTGTACTTGAAGAAGTAGAATGGATAGACTTTAAAATGTATCTTAAGCCTTGGCAGGTGAGCTCGACTCGCATTTTCTGCGCGACATTGTGGGATTTTTTTTTACCATCACGCGTCAAATCAGTGTAGTAGATTTAGTAACGACTCGGACAAGATCGTTCACGACATTGTGATCACGATATCGCACACAGTTTTAACTGAGATTGTTGTCGGCGCGGCAACTGGCGCCGGACCTACTCGTGAGGTTATCAGCACGGCGCGTGCGCGACGCCAAGGCATCGAGAATAAATACGTCGAGTGGACACCGACCGCATCAGTCTTCCAAGTTAGTCACACGATAAGAACGTGCTACGATGGTTAAAAGTGTTCTGCGTGGTGAAACCTGCGGGTACTGCAGCGCGTGCGTGCGTATACGCCTGTGCACGGCGCGCGGCCGGAGTCCTGAACCTTTAGAGTGTGCTTACAAGCATATTCTGGAATCATACGGGAGCGGCAGCGGAGCGCCGGTGAAGACACTAGAAGCTCCCAAAGCAGCTTGCTCTTCATGTCGATGGACGTCGGATGCACAGTTTCCTGAAACCCCGCCCTCCTACAGTGACCTCAGCCAGGAGTGGAGTTCCAGATCTTCCAACCGTTCTCGGACTCGTCGGCGCAAGAGATAGATGTTATTGCGTCAGATTTTGGAATTTCTCTACGGGTGTTTATCCCCAAGTACATAATTGACCTTTCACCGTAAGATCTCGTCGGTGAAAATGTCTCAAAGGTGCTATTTTTAATGCGCTGTGTGATGATGATAATATATGCTAGTCATTTGTTAAATATTACAATTAAATTTTGATGTTTAACATGAGTAGTTTCATTTTATCCCCATCCATTGTGCCCAAGTTAGGAGCTAAATTGTTGTGGGGAGGAGGGGGGAATAGAAATAATACAAGTACACTGTAGTCTGAATATGAACAGTTTTTAATTCTAATCAATTTGTTTTATTCATGATCACAAAATAAGGTCTTTAAACTAAAGTGACACGTCGCAATGTATCACTGAAGTATTAAATTAATGTCCATATTACACTTTTTTACCTTATTACGAAGAAGCCACGAGAAAGGGCTAAGATTTTAGAACTGTAGTTTATGTGGATGAGTGTACCATTTGTATCCTCTTTACGTTTGTTACCGTAGCGTCGACATTACTTAGCTGATTCTGATGAACGACGTTTCAATGGATTAAATGTATGATTTATGGGCTAAATAGTGGCTTGAAATAAAATAAAAATCATTTGATTTCAATTTTGTATGTGACCGATAGATACGAAATGTGTTTGTTGTTGAAAGGGAGAATTTTTGAAGTTCCAAATTACAAAACTATAGGCACCTACTGCCTATAGTTATTTATGAGACAAGTGCGAAAAATAGGAAATTCGTAACGAGTGGCAATAAATTAAAACACGACCGATGGGAGTGTTTTAAATCGACACGAGTTGCGAATTACCTATTCGCACATGTATCGTACAACGTTTTATAGTACATATGACCCTTTAAATTTTCGACATAGTTACATAATCTACTAATTTACGCATTAGTGCAGAAAAGTAGCACCATTTGTACTGTAAAAATCTTTTGAACATAGCTTTCAACAGAAAAAAAATCTTCGAAGATTGTGGTAGCCTGTAGGAGCTGTGTATTTATAACCAGTGAAATAACAGCGCTTAATAGTACTTAAGGTTATTTTTTAATAACTATCTCTCTAGCTCTTGCTCTTGCTTGACTGTATACTATACCTTGATTAGGTACAATGCTTTCAGATTCAGATATAGGGTCAAGAACAGTCGTTTATGGCAGAGCTTGTACAGGTATTATTTGCTGCGATCAAAGTGTTCTTACATGCTGTAGCTATCATTTACTTATTTTATCTAGGAATTATATATTTGGAACACATAATGTGTACTTGTGCGTAAACACAAAGACAAAATATAATATGTTGTCCGTATATATACAAGACTATTATATTCAAGATTTATGTAGGAACACAAAAGATTAGAAAAAAACAGGACATGTTTAGACAGTATTAAGTATGTAGGTACAGTCAGCATCAAAAGTAGCGGATCAAATAACGTTTCATAAGTATCTACCATTCTGTAACAGCTTACCAAAAAGCGATGTCTTTAGTATAGAATAACTAAGACAGTAAAAGATATACTTTTGAGCGCGAATTTTAACAATTTATCTATATTTGTAAAAGTTATCCGGAATATCAGATACTTTTGGCGCGTTGTTTCATCCGCTACTTTTGATGCTGACTGTACATATTATTTTACATGTACAAGTTTGCATATACATTTATCTAACATATGATACGGTATGGGCTGGTGTATGAAAGCCTAAAATTATAAGTTACATACCTACTTACAAAAGAAAAGAAGTTACTCATCATGGCCTTCTTTATTCAAATTTCAAAATTTCATTTTACAAAATTCTGCTAAAAAGAAGGTAGAGGGATAAATACACACAGGTTTGTGAAATAATTGTGGTTTCTGTTCTTGATTTATTCTTTTAGTGACAAAGAAGCACAAAGTTAAACGAAATATTGTATCCACAATTTGATAGCTGAATAAGGCCGTCTAGGCCTTACACAGCGCCATATGTATTGTGGTAGGTAGGTAAGTAAAAAGGATTGGAATCCTTTATCTAAATTAATATAGAAAACATATTACAAAACATTGCGGAAAATTAATAAACTCAAATATACATTTCAGTATAACAACATGAAAGCAATAAAAATACTTGAATATATATATTTAATTTTTTTAGCATAAGTAGGCAATATATTTCACACAAGGCATATTTTATCACTCTCGCTAATACATAAGAAAAAAAGACGTCGACACCAATCTGTACTACAATCGCAAGGATTAAAGGTTATCTTCTTATATTGTTACAAGTTAAATAATGCATATAACTATAACCAATATTTCTAGAATTATTTTCACATTGAGTAGAACATTTTTTTACATTTCACAGTGTCTTATAGAAGCCAAAAAAGTGACATCGCCATTTTATTCCAAAAAACTGTAATTTAAATCATTACAAATGCGAGACTAAAACTCCCGCGTTTCTAATACCTATGTGTAGTTTTTGAGAAATAATTTTTTGAAAATCTTGTTTGTGACACACGGAAATTATGAATAAAATGTATATTTCGCAAATTAAATAAACTTTTCTGTTGTTCAAAGTGTTGTTGGATAAACCATTCAAAGACATACATTTAGAGGTAATTACGACCTCTCTATGTACATTTGTTATTTATTTATTTAAAACTTTATTGCACAAAAGACAAACTTAATGTACAAAAGGCGAACTTAATGCCATGAGGCATTCTCTACCAGTCAACCTTAGGGCAAAGCAGAAAAGATTGTAGGCGGCGCGTTTAAAACTAAAAGAAATTGTTATTGAAAGAATTAGAGTCCTAATACACATAAATTAATTATAAACTACTTAAATACATAAAGACACATACATACATTACATAAATAAATAAATATATATATACATATATATACATAATATACATAACCGATTCGTGAGACTGATACTTAATTGATCTTTAAACTGCCAGCAAATAAATCACGCAAAGATTTTTTGAAAGCAAACTTGTTGGGAGCTTTTCTAATGTTAGGGGGAAGACCGTTCCAGAGACGTGCTGCCTGAATGGCGTAAGAGTTAGACATGAAGCTTGTTCTATGAGTGGGGATAGAAAGAGAGAGATTGCCAGTAGAGCGAAATTGACGGTCACGAGAAGCACCATAAAAGTGAAAGAAGTACTTAAGGTATTCAGGGGAGTGTGGATCATTGAGAATGGAATAGAGAGTGCAGAGCATACGAATATTACGCCGTTGACGAATAGGGAGCCAGCCCAACTGGGAACGAAACGAGGACACATGATCATATTTCCGGAGACAGAAGATAAAGCGGATACAATTATTAAGAAGACGGTCCAACTTGTCAAGTAGCTCCTCATTTAAGTCAGGATAGCACACATCACCATAGTCGATAATGGGTAGGATTAAGGTGTTAACTAATAAAGTTTTAGTTTTGACTGGCAAAAAGTGTCTGAGTTTATTAAGAGCGTGAAGGGTGCCCGTAACCTTCCGACTGATTTCGGCAACCTGCGGTCTCCAGCTCAAAGTACAAAGATATTAATATAAGAATAGAATAGTGTTACAAAGATATTAATTATTTTGTTGATTTAATTTGCGAAATATACATTTTTTTCGTAATTTCCGGGTGTCACAAATAAGATTTTCAAAATTTTATTTCTCAAATACTACACATATTAGAAACGCGGGAGTTTTTGTCTCGCATTTGTAATGATCTAAACTACAGTAATTTCGAATAAAATGGCGATATCACTTTTTTGGCTTCTATAAAACACTGCATTTTGTAAATGCAGCTCTTTTCTTATACAGTTGTCTTAATGCCCCCACTTATATAACATTGTTTGGAATAAAGCACTATACTGTCTCATTTACTGTTCTAATCCTCTGTGTCACTCTTATCTTTTTCTTGGGTAAGTATAAAATGAAGAATGTGCCGGCCTTAATTGTTACGTGCATGACCTTACTTTTGACTGTAAAGTGTATAATGAGAGACATCGATAATGTGTGACTTTAGTGGAAAGTAACTAAATATTTTCTGATTAGATAAACATACCCTACTTTCATTCAGATAGTTAATTTAAAAATGAGACTGATAATGACAACTATAGGTTACCATTAACCGTCGTATATAACTGAATAACATAAAGTATTTTTTGTTAAATGGGTGAGTAGGCTTGGTTTTTGTTGTACCATTTAGTAAGAGCATTAACTAATTAGAATAACAAAACGATTTTTCTTTAATTATAGCCAAAATAACACCATTCGTATCTGTCACTTTTAGACATAACAATTGCCCTTAAAACTCTATTTACTACTTACCTATCCAGTTTTATTAACAAATATTTTGTGTCATTCAAGCTCGTATAATTATTTACCACAAACTTCTTATTTTACTCTAATCTATTGCTAATACCTAGAGAGTGTGCACTGTGAAGCATACACTTTAGCTGAGTATTTATATTGGCATTCAGAATTAGCTGGAGTAGCAGTTTGAAATAATATTTTGTGATTCAGGCACATTTTCGGGAAACTAGTATATGGGTAGGAGTCCAAGAACAAAAGAAAATAATAATTAATATCAGTTTATATTAAGTAGTACTTATGTTAAAAAAAACCGTTAAGTAGATTGTTGATTTGGTCATTTGGGTTTCGAGCTTGTAACTATCAGATAAAAAATGCGTACTAATAATAAATAATAATTAAATAAATAATTGTCAGATTGAGTATTAGCACAATTATTGCATCTACGTGGACCAAACTACAGTGCGACATAAAATACATAGTAGAAATTAAATGAGAGCGCCACTTTCTACATAACTGTCAGATTTTTGACTTAAAATGCCACCAAACCTCTGCCAACCACCCTAACTACATAGACGGTTAAAAGTGGTTAAGGTAGATCTCCATGTTAACAAGATATCACTCATATCTTTGGGTCAGTTGTACCAAACCGTCTGTCACCATTAAAGCGTTCGCTACGTTTTATTGTATGGGAAGTTTTATAGATCTCTGCTGCGTGACGTTGATCAGCCTGTTCACTGCGGTTGGTGCAACTGGCCCTTAATCTGCTTGCGCTTAACACGCTCGAGTAAGTCCAAAAACTCCTCTGGGGCTCCCCTACTATTACAAAAACGTCTTTATGTAAACGTTGATAAAACAATTTAATTACAATTTAACGCAGGTGGCTAATAAGTAATAATTACAGTAAAAAAGTTACCTTTAAATTTTAAACTTAGATAGAGCCTGTGGCTATTGCAAATAGATCTTTATCATAATGAAATTGAATACTCAATACCATGTAGGTATGTAAACTCTGTAATGTATAGGGTAGGTATTTAAATGAACAAATATACATATGTTGCGTTGCCGCGTATTTCATTTTATTTCATAAATTTAACTTTTAGCCTGATTTAAAACTAGGGTTGCTTAAATATTTTTTAATGGATTTCCTTGCCATAATAAGTACTTAATTAGTTCTACATTGTACAATAAAGGAGATATGGTAAATATTGTTGACAAGATTCAGACAGCCCGATTCAAACTTTAAGATACGTCAAATATTAGGTCTAAATACGATATGGATCGGATATGTCAGTGTTTTTGTTTGAAGAAACATCACATTTGACACCGACGAAGATTAGATTCATGTCGTATCTAGACCTAATATTTGACGTTGTTTGAAGTTCGAATCAGGCCGAAATAAAAAACCGACGGAGGGGTTTTATACTACTCGATTTTATAATTTTAATATCACCGTTATACACATAATTTCATCACACTTGCAACGAAATAAATATATTTATCTATAGGTCAAAATAAACGTTTCCTGCTGCAAAATGTGATGAATAATTCTTCGCTTTTATAAGGCTTACACCCATGGTTGCTACAAGTATTTAAAAAAGATTAACGTCTATTGAATGTGGCTTTGGGAGAGAAGTGTCATAAGAACTATTCCATCCAAAAAGGGTCTTTATACTCCATGTGCATAAGGACCCTTTTCTGATGCAAAGCCACAAATTGTTTCTACTTCATTGTTTACGTGCCATAAATAAATTAGTGAAATTAATTATTTACTATTTAGAGTATTTTTAAACTAAAATGTATTACATTTGATTTACAAAAAATAGCACTTCTAACTTTATTGTTTCGTAGGACTTTCCATCCAATTCATTCAGTAACTACTCTATTACAGGGAGAAAGATTATAGTTATTACTCCCTGTACTGTGTGAAGTAACAATTTAGGAGCAAGTGTGATAAAAAAACATTTATAATTATTATACATTGTATAAAAATATATTTAATTTATTACTTAACAAATAACAGCACTGCCATAACATTATATTGAGTCGGTAGCAGAAGTTGCTAAGCGCATAAGGTGTTCAAAATGTACTAAACACAACTTTATTTTAAGAGAATAAGAGTATGTGTAGTGTAGGTTTTAAACATCCCACTCGATCAGTTATTTCAGCTGCTGACTGTATCAGTACCCCTAGTGTAAATTTAGTCGATAGCGAAACGTGACGTACGCGTTTGCGTTAAGTCTCATTTTGTATGGGTTTTTGAACAGCGCGCCAAGCGGGACGTTTTGGAAAGTCAAAAATCTCATACAAAATGACACTTAACGCAAACGCGTACATCACGTTTCGCTGTCGAAAATATTTACACTAGGGGTACAGATAGTTCATTCACAGGTTATTACGGTAAAATATTGTAAAATACAGGGTGAAATTTTAACCACCAGCCAATCCAGCTATACTCTATGACATAGAGTCTATGTAGTGACTTATTAGGCAGTGGGGTAGCGTGGTCTACTCGTAATCTAGCCGTGGGCGAAGTGGCATCTACGAGGCCCCTTTCTTTCAATGTGCCCGAAGGGGTCTCGTGCGAGTCCGTGGGCGAGGGCCCACTTCGTCGCCCGCGCCATGCTACGCCGCTGTTTATAGGTCAATGACCAATGTCGAAATCGGGAAAAAATTGGCTGTTTCATATATATATTCCGGCTGATATGATGCCGCTGATTTCTATGGGACAGCCAAATTTCTTTTCGCGATTTCGGCATTGGTCTCATAATAAAAGTTGTTCAGAGTGACCTATAAAGCTACTACGCAGAGTTATGACTGGTGATTAAAATTTCACCCTGTATAAAATTTATTGCACATTGCACAGCGGGCGTAAGATAGACGGAGTTATCCACGTGATAAAGCACACGTCAATTTTTAACACCGTGCGGTTGAAAGAGACGGACATTGGCATTATCAGCTTGTAACGAAGACAAGTGCGACCATCATATCCTTGCAGAACGTAAATAATATTTAAATAGTAAGGTACAAATTTGGGTGCTTTTACTAATATATCTACAAGCAACATGTGATAGTTTAGGTTAATATTTTCTTAGATGTATTTCTAAATTCTACTAGTCAAAACTTACTTATTATAGCAATATGAACAATTTGACCTAATTTTTACATTCGTTAGGTACATTCAATCATGACAAATCCCACAGAACGGTCCCATCACTAATTGGCCGCTATATTTGAAGGCTCTCACGTACCATGTTTCAATATCCAACGTACGAGTAATAGGGTCAAACAACACATTTTAGAAAAAGGTCACTTCTGTGGACATTATCCCGACGTTTACGATTCTCATATCCCGTTTTTCTTTGAGTCTCAAGTACTGAAAAAAATGTAATACTGTAAATGCCTCGTAAACATTAACGTTGCAATGTCTACAGGAAAGACGCGAACAAGTTTGCAAAAAAATGTATATAACCCAATAGATAATTTAAGCGACTAGACGCCTGACTAAAATAGTGTGTCTTCGTGCTTATTTATATGTACAGTCAGCGTCAAATACTTCGTAGCAGTCAAAGTAGCCAAATAGTTCGGTACACCATATATTTAGTATGGTGTACCGAACTATTTGGCCACTTTGACTGCTACGAAGTATTTGACGCTGACTGTACAAAAAGTTTGCGTACATATTCCACGCATTATTAATAAAACTGTACACACATTACTTATGGTTTCTGTTTTATAAAGATTGCAAGTGTCATAAGGGTTGACTCCTTTAAATACCATCAGAAATGTATATAAAATTGGTTTCAGATGCTTATGATTTTTCCTGGAGACAAAATCATTTGAATTTTGAGATATACTTAAACACACCCAACTGGCCAGAAGAAAAAGGCGCGAAATTCAAATTTTCTATGGGAAGTCAACTCTTCGCGCCTACAAGGTCGCTGTGCCAGAATACAGATATCATTTTCGACGATGTTCTGGATATTTTTCTTTCCTGCCGCTCCTGTAAGTTGACGTCATATTGTCGGTAGGAGCGTAGCACATTGTAGCGGAGCTGTTTCTTCAATTGTTTAATCTTCATACATGAGTATTTGAAAAAAAAAATACGTTTTATTAATAGTAGATACGACACCAGCGAGCCGGACAGTAGCGCCGTTGTATTGTTGATATACAGTGAGGTTGGAATGCTTGGTGGATGCGAGCGTGTACAGCATAGGCGTGACCGGTGTGGGGCGCCGGTTGGTGCGCCGACCTAGCATGACCAACAAAAGTAAGACACCATCGAGCCAGAGAGTACGTGTGGTGTTAATGTACAGTAGTGAGGTTGGAGTGCGGCGTGGTGGGCGCGATTGTTGGCAGCACGGGTGTCGGGTAGGCACGGCACGGGGCGCCGGTCGGTGCGCCGAGCATGCCCAACAGGAGGTATGACACTAGCGAGCCGGAGAGTAAGCCGCCGTTGTAGGATAGAGTCATCATGTTGCCTGTAGACAACAATGGTTGATTATTTCAAAAGTATCTAATACGTACTGTAGTACATTCGCGTGGGCTATTCCTCTTGTATTTCGTTTAAAATGTCAACACGAACAACATTACTTTTATTTCATGACGATATTTTGCTTTAAAATGAATATGGTTAAAAGAAAGAAATTAAGAAACCTCAATTTTATCTACTTTGTTATCCAGGTTCTCTCGCATCAGGCGCCATGAAGTCATGGATAAGTGTGGTCAATAGAAACCTTTCACTCACGTTCGCGGTCATCAAACAAATGGTGAGGTGAATGACGAGCGCGATTCTCGAAACAATTCGGTCACTTTTATAAAATCAAATATGATATGAATTGGGAGAGTGCACGACTGTCACGCAACCTAGTGTCCGCAAGTCTAGGGGAAAACGTCAATTCACTACATCTTATAAAACTACTCCAAAACTAAAAACTACTGAACGGATTTTCATACGACTTTCATCTATCAATAGAATGATTCTTGAGGAAGGCTTAAGTATATAACTTAAGGTTTTGTGTAAATTGTTTGAAATATAACGATGTTGTCGGAAAAAATCACGCTGGCTAGGAGCTTTAATCGAAAACGCTGCCTAATCCGTTTGAGCTATAACAACACAATGTATGGTGGGGTTGTTTCTCATTCATAGGTCTACAAAAAAGTCCGCGATGTTAAATGTCTATCTTTTAAGGATAACTTACTATATCCATTCTTAACTTCTAGAAAAAGATCACGTAATATGTGGCATTTGCAAAGCTATTTACATGGATACATTATTAACAATTATCATAATAAATACGTTAGTTATATTAAGCATTTCATACAGATTACAATGGTCCCTTACACCATTCAATTTAAATGAATATTTCAGGAATAATCGTAAATCAAAGTTTCATTTTGAGCCATATAATTGTACGAAATGTTAAAGACGCTATCCGCAGTTAGTTCAAATTTTTACCACCTTATGCGCTGGGATCGCTTTACTTACCCCCACCATGCACTTCGCACGGTCCCAATAGAAGATATCTAATTTGATGAAAAGTCTGCAGCAATACCTATCTTTTACACAGCTGTGAAGGCGGATATGTGGCGGTTATAATGGGAACATACTCGTATAGGTACCTAGTTAGGTTTAATGGTGATCTTACCAGCGATTTCGCGATGCTCACGACCGACTCGTGAAGGCGCCATGATCATAGGCACAGAACCGAACACCCCGTTGGTGAAACCCAGAACGACGGAAAACATGATGGGGTAGAACTGTAACAAATATTAATTTAGGTATACATGTTAGAATAGAAAGAGAATAGAAAATGACAATCTAGTTCGAAACAGTCATCAAGCAAATGTAGTGTTCCTCTGACGTTACCTACTCTGCTCCGACTTAGCCCTTAGCAGCGAGGCAGCGACCCACCTGCCATACACTATTTTGCACAACTGCACAAAACTCATAATTAGTAGGTACAGATTTTTTAGTTAGACAGACGCCGTATTGCTGTGATTGAATGTCGGTCGCCAGGTCGCCACCCGCGGCAGGTGACCTTGGTACGTCACAAGTGGATGTCGCATGTTGCGGGTGAGCCAGACCACGAATACCTATACATTTACGAACATAACATTCGGACGTCGTCTCTGTTGTGGGAGGCTGAGACACACCCACCGCGGATGGCATGTGGTCAAACAGACCGTAGCCTGAAGACGACCTCTAGATGTACGAGTATGTTCGCCGATAAGACCAGTATTTCATCAAGAGTGTAATCCTCTTTGCTTACATCCCCAACGATATGCGGAGAGTGGCGCGGCGCGGCACACAACAGCATGAGCGGCACCAGCAGTAACCGCACGCCGCTTGCCATCAGCAGTTGGCTGCGGCTCCATTCATATGGCCACGCGGCTGCTATCTGGAAGTATTTTTTATTTACTACATCATTTTTGAACATTACGAAGAATCTCATTTTGATACCAGACGTTCGGTGCCGTTAGATTGAGTCCTTGATTTTAAATCAAAACACTAGCAGATACTAAACTGACAATTTAATTGCCAGAATTTATCCGACTGGTTTGTAAATTTACTACAAAAGCAAGATGATTGGGATCACCCACTAAACTGGCTAATCAAACTGTCAATTTAGTATTTGGGATGTAAAAACAGAGCTTAAAGCCTTAAAGCACCAAAAACAAACCGCAAATCAAATCCTCCTGAGGCGGATTTTTTTTAAATATTGTTAAAACAGCTATGTTATTACCTTTCCAATAAAGTCAAAGAGATTAAACGCTGACATGAGTATGATGGGCATCCAGTCACCGAGACGGCAGGACGGGACTTCTGAAGCGATGCCGGGGTACAGGCTTAGTGTGGTGAAGTATACCAGCCCGATGGATACCATGTAGGGGTAGATAGACCGGGCTACCGCCCAACGGGCTAACACGCCCCCTGAAATATAAAAACCTATATGTGAAATAGTAAAGAATTATAAACTACAGTGCCATCAAGTGAGCGTCTTTGAGAGGGTTACAATAGCGGGCGCTGTATTTGCTACCAAGTGCGTCGCTGACCCCCTTAGAAAACAAGAAAACGGTAATAAGACAGAACTAGAGAGACTACGAGTATTAAGAATGTATCGCGCTCTTGTCGCTATTCTTGTGCCTAAAATCACTCTTACATTACAGAAAATCATCATAAATTACGTTTAAAGGCCCTCCACGACGTAGGCCTCTCAGGGGCCTCGAACACAACATCCTCAACCTTGTAGGAGGGGCGGGGGGTTCGCAGCGCCTCGGGAGGGGATGTGGCCGGCTCGGAGGCGCTCGGTGTGGACAGTGGCACTGGTGCTGATGCCGTCGGCGAGTACAGCGGGTTGGCGAAGCTGAAGGTGTTGGTTTCTATGTCTCCTGCAACAATTTTAAAGAAATGATTCCCGTTGTAGATATTCAAAGGTGTGAAGTCTGCAATACTCGTACGTGACCTAGCGTGGAGACTAGCTCGAACCTTTTTCTCTTGATCTTTGATCTTGAATCAATGACAGGCCTGTGCTTTGGCAGTGGCTCGGATGATGACTTGTATTTAGTTATTTAATAAATTAAAATTAAACCTTGATATGTTTTAAAGTAAGAAGGCCAATTTGTGGCCAATTTAACCAATTAAGCTAGGACTAAAGTAACCAAGATGCCCGCGGTATTTATTACGTCTTTGTTTCAATCTGGTTTCAATAATTAGTACTCATCAACTGTAGTTGGGTTACCCAAGAATACCTGTGAGTTAAGGTTAGATATATACCTACTTATATAAGTCAAGTTTAGAAAAAAAGCGTTGTATTGCGTTTTAGTACTAATATAATATACCTTGTCCAGTGGTTGATAGCACTGGGCTCTGCAATTTTAACACTCCGTAACTGCCATCGCCTGCTTCTCCTTCCATCTAAAAAAGGGGTCATATTAAGTGGAGTAATATTATATTTCACTAAACATATTTTTACGGTTGTTCAGTAGGTATAAGAGAGAGACATACATTAACCACAGAGTTATAAAAATATTAAGCAGTTCTAGCAATTTAATTGTCTTATTGTTGTCTCCTAGTTAAGGGGAGAATAACAAGTACCTCAAGTTGTTTCATCAAAATGTAAATAATAACGATTTTTAACCTAATTGGCATTAGTCTTACCAATGTAGGACGAAGTATTTCGATTCATTCCCGAAAACTTTGTCAATTTAAACAGCTCATAATAATTGATATTTACCAATGTAGCATCCTCATTAGGGTTCAGATGTAACTGTATTCTCCGCCGGTGCCGGGACTCGTTAGTCAGCCTCAGATAATGCAGCACGAGGGGGTGTTTCATCATAACATGGTGAAGCATGGAGTGCCCCAGCAGAATCAGGATGGAGAATACAAAGAACATGAAAGTGCTGCGGCGCGGTTGGCGGAAACCGTACTTTGTTACGATACGGTCTAGTGATACCCAGAAACCGGCAGCGCCTGGAAATATATTGCGGTTATTATTGCTGTTTGTGATTTGCTAGGACTTTGTTAATTAATACTTACTCGTAATATTCATTACTAAGGTAGTATATTAACGAGGAAGTAGTCGGAGTAATTGCAAGAAAACTGTTTTCTTTATTTATAGTTAATATAAAGTGGCAGTTGCACCTACAATCGACTTGACGGACTGATCAACGTGAATAAAAAACTGCCCAAGAAAAGAGACTGAAACTTCACATACGATAAAATTTAGAGATAGTAAGTATGTATAATCATATGGTGACGGACGGTTGTTGCAACCAACCTTGATCCGACCATTCCCACCTTAAATACTGAACTACCGGAAATAGCAAAATAAGTCTGTTTTAGACATTTTGGACGATCAGATATTGATGTTCTCTTAGGGATAGTTCACTCACACTCACTTCGCGATATTGGGCTAGATTCTAAAGTAGCCGACACCGAATAACATTCCCCATAAACGACCCCTTATAAACTAAACGTGACTTACTTTCTCCCGCCATAACAGCCTGCGTGTACCGCGGCGGCAGGCATCCAGTGAACCCGTAATACGAGGCCTGCTGCACGGTGCAGCCGAACGCGACCACCCCGATGGCCACCAGGTTGATGGTGTACGACACGCGCGTCGAGAACCCGTCCCAGCCGATGTTGCACACGGCCACAAATAGCATTGTTGCCAGGGACACGAGGATACCTGAGAAATTAGAAACACATTAAAACATTGATTTGAATGATTTCATGGTTACATTATAACGTCATGCCAAAAGAAATCCTACACACGGGGATTCTCATAGTCTAGTATCCCTTGTAAGATTGATTACTGGCTGGTTGATTAGAATCTGAGTTACTGAATTTACTTGTTGGGCCCAATGATTACATACCTACCATAAATTACATACGACGATTACATACCATGTCGGTGGCACACAAGCATACGACCAGCCTGATGGTAAGCTGTCACCGTAGCCTATGGACGCACGTGGGCTGAAATTCGACTCATTGTCATAGAAACCAAAGTTGTTATTTTTATTGAAATTGGTTTGACCAACATTGTTATGGTAACTTTTGAGTTTGGAGTAATAAGTCGAATAATGATTTATTTTCGAAAAAAAAATATGGAGCAGAAACACAAAATCAATTTATTTCAAAAAGTTTCCTCGCAGATACTTTACTACATATATCCGTCACGTATATGGTTTATTAAATTGTTTCTATGGAAAAGTGGTAAAAACGAAATTTACATTTTAAAGTTTTTTTCTTATTGGAATAAGTCGAGTTAGGGTTTTTTCAAAAACAATGTATAGAGCAGGAACAAAAAATCTATATAATTCAAAAACCGCGAAAAATACCGTAATATATATTTTCGATAAAAAAACAGCACCCGTTATGCAAATATGAAGTACACATTTTTTTGTGTCTACAAAAAATAATTAACTGGACACTTTATTCCAAATTGTCCCAAATGCAAAAGTTATCATGACAATACGAGTACTAGGCAAAACCCATTTCAATAAAAAAAATTGTAAATAACAATTTTAGTTTTTATGTCAATGAGGCCTGCAACTCCAGAGGTGTTTACATGCACGTTGCCGACCCGTTAAAAATGTGTACACTCCTTATTACCCTTACATTAGATTAGAAATTTATACATTTGTTGGTTAACGTAATAAATGAGTTATGAGAGAAGGAGATAGAGGGAGGGAGGAAGGATAATGTTCTCCACATTATGGGTGGTGCAACTGACCATAAGTTTTGCCGTGACTAAAATTGACAGAATTATTACATGGATTCAACTCACCAAAAGTTATCCTAGTATTGTATGTAAACAAATCCAACAGTAGATTGTTAGCAACCACCGCGACGCAAGCCGAAGCGATGTAGACTGTCGACATGTCAAACATTATAGTGGTGTTCGGGTAGTGGTGTTGGAAGTAGTCCACTGCCATTATGAAACTGTGAACACACATTGACAAAACCTAGTATAATATAGTAAAATTATCGCAATACATTAGAACCCTTTTTTATGGAAATTATAAAATAATTCAAGATCACTTAAAGTTCATCATCATCACTCATTCATCATTTAAGTTTTTTTACATCCAAACTAATAAAAAAATGGTACCAATCGATTTCTTAAATTTACTAAACAATATATAAACACAATATTTCACCGTCAAAATATCAATATTTTTGGTTTCCATTAGGCACTTCAAGACGGCTTCAGCTCAAGTGTGACGTCACGCTCAAATACCATTTCGTAAGGAGCGTTTCGTGCGAAGAGTACGACTCAAAGAGTAATACGATTGTCGGACTTTGGCTGTAATTTCTGATCTTTGTATTGCATCAATACAATGTAAAATAATAATAATAATAACTTAGCTGCTGCGTACCTACTAATGTTAGAAATAATCACTAGATTGAACCACTGCTATTATTCGTGTTCAGTCGTGGGTGAACTGATACTGATACTGATACTTGGGGTAACTCCAGCCAGCAGATCCTGCAGCAAGGACTAGGAAGAGGAGACTACAAGGGGGAGGCGATGTTGACACAAAATAGCACTGTAACCTCGCATGACTCTGCTGATTCAACCTAAGAGGCAGCGAGTCGGTGGATTATGTCAGCGTCACATGCCACCGGCTAAGCCTCAAACGCGAAATCAAACAAAGTACGCTCGCACACCGGCTCATTACGCAACAACCCCTGCCACCCCGCCGTAGGCACCCGCAGCCTGCCCGAGACACCGGAGCACCCAGTAGATAGGACTGGAGTGTAGGGTTTGCAGTCAGGATAGTAGGAGAGACGGGAAAGTTTTAGCCGACCCGAATACAAGGCATCGTTAAGTCAGCATGGGGTAGATAGATACTATACTTGGTGTGTAATAAATACTTGGTATTAGGAATGTGAGTGTATGTGACTGCTGTATTCTTATTTTTATGAAGTCCCCCCCCCCCTTCCTTGTTTCTTATAACGTTAAGAGCCAGGATAATCTTATCCTTAATTCGTAATGTCTGATGCAAATCAAAGCGTGGTAGGTCACCTGGGGCTGGCTCCGTATTACATGTCCTACCGCTAGTGCCGCCATCGCTTTCGGCTTCCTCTGGCTCTGATTCCTTCCATTTCCGATTGTTTATATATTCTTTCCACTTGTTTCTTTAGGCTGTTTCTGATTTCGGATATGTGTTTCCAATAGGATCAGGGCAATAGTGCCGAATATCGTGGTTCAGTGAGTCCTCCCACGTATAGGTATATTGGGCGTCCCTCCTTCTCTGTATTTTTCAGAACTGTTTTTATCGTAGCTCTCCTGTCATGACCTGAGGTGATATAAGTGCCAAGATATTTAATTTTATTTAATGGCTGTATTGGTGCAGGAGTATCTAAGAGGACCATTAGCTTTCTTACTATACGGTCGAGGATAATCTCCACTATGCACTGTGTTACTGATGATAAACCAAAAGTAATAGCACTTATCAAGCAAGGCTGGTAAGCTCGTACATAATAGCACTTGACCCAATAAACATGGTAGTTTATATAAAATAATAGTAAAAAATAAACAATGCTGGCATTAGCACGGTAGAAATATTTACATTTCTTCCCTATCCATAAATATCAAACTTATATATATATAGGTATATAGTAATTTAAGTGCACCAAAACTAAGAACTTCTAGGCTTCGCGAGGTGCCATCAGGTCACTTTTAGACATGTCAGTGTTAAAACAAGTAAATCAAGTTGCTTGAGTTGCGCTATAGTTTTCTTCTGTATTACCTTATTTTTTATACCACAACGGTGGCAAACAAGCATACGGCCCTACAGAGGCGTTACATGCGCGTGTTACCTAGTAATGATTTACACAATTTCAGCATATGTAAATGTCGATAGTACTCGTAGTTTAGACAGTCACGACGGGGTTGGTTGCTCAGCGGACATACAAAACTGGATTATATCACTGCACAACACAGACACTTCTAGCACAAGGAAAACACAAAAACAGATATAATTTGCACACCGACTTAATTACTTTGAGCATAACAGAACTGCACTATCACTTAACTTAAAGAAAACACACACACATTCAATAATAAATACACAAAAACTATTAGTAAAATTTCACTTCCATTGACTGTTGAACTTGAATGTTATTAGGTAGTTTGGTCTACCACATACCCCTGACACCCTCTTCCATTCATGTAGGTATCTAGTCTATTTCGTAATGCAAAGATTCCTTTTACTGATCATACTTGGTATCTTTTAGTTTGCAATTCAATCTGGTATTTATTTCGAAGTCTCTAGACCAGCATCTCTATTAGGTATATTTCTGGCGCTCCGGCGCCATCGCGGTGAAAGTAGCCATACCCTTTTTTTACAACTGCACAAATGCACGTGTTGGGATGGGACCATTGAAGTCGGACCATATAAAAAAAGAGTTCTGTAATGATGTCAGTTCGCAGTTAGTTAATAATAGATGACCGTTTGTGGGGCTTCGTATTTTGATTTCTTTGTTTAACTTCTCTTGCGTATTGCTTGCTTGGCTTGGCTTGGCTTGCTTTTGCCAAATACTTATAATGCAGCGTCCCTCATACGAGCCCTATAAATCATTTATTTAGAACGAAATTGGAATACTTAAGAGACAAATTAATAGAGTTCGTTTACTAACCTGTCTTTAAGTACCTAGACTAGTACGAATGCACTGTACCTATTTTGAGGCAAGAGTCAAGGATGTTCGTAAGAAAACAACTGTTACCTGCTTGAACATGACATAATTATGCAAAATAACATAATTTTATTTAGAGGTTAAATGGAAAGCTCTCACCAGGTAACTCGTACAGCTCGTACTCTTGGCTTCGCTGAGGTTTAACTTCGGCGCGGTGATTTTACACATTATAAAACCGACATACATTAAACCCGCGTTTCTCGGGATATTTTAATAAAGTCGAAAATCAAACGAGAAACCCGCGCGGTCAAAACAACACGGTCCGAATGGTCCTCAAAAGGGCTCCCAGAGGCGTCCCGGGACCCGACCGACCTCGACGACGGTCAAAACCAAACTCCTATTCGTGTTCAGTCGTGGGTGAAGTGTTTTACCGGATTACTACCCTACTAACTAGGCTACTACGGTGTGTAAAGTACATCCAACTTTTCAGTCAACTCTAATGATTAAAAACTTCAGTCTTACCTATTAAAGGGCAACAAGAAAGCTGCGCCAGCGACGAACAGCGTGAAGTACACAGAGTTGTACCGATCCGGGGGCGGAGCGCAGGGCTCCATGTTGCCAAGAGGCTCCCCTCGCGCTGCACGTATCGCCTCTATCCGTGCGTACCCCCGTCCGAGCGTCTCGTTCATTTTACTTCACTTACAATCATTCATTTCTAAGATAACTTCATTTCCTAGCAGATTTCTTGACAACTTAAATTTTTAGCTAGAGGTATATTGAACGCTTCACGTGTCTCGCATATCGTTGTTTTTTGTTATTTGCCCGTTTACACTTTTAATCAGACATGACCAATAGAAATATTATTGTCACAAAATCACATTACATGATTGTAATAAATGGCAAAATTTATTTTTAGAATCACAATCACTAGTCGTTATATTCGTTACATTCAAGTAACGTGTGAAGTTATTCGTTTGAACATTTTTTGTTTTTGTTTTCTAGATGTTTTTTTTCAGTGTGAGATTGTTTTATCGTGTTATTTATGGGATTATCAACAAAATATCGCCGGCCGAGCTGGCTGTCAAGCGCGAACCGGCGCGCATGCGTGGTCGACATTGATTTTCAGGTATTCCTTATTACTTATACCCGGTTCAGGAACAACAGAATAAACGTGACCGCGAGGTCCGAAACAACTCTGCATAATCAGAGGTCCTAAATATACTGGATTCATACATTAGAGACGAGACGATGAAAGGTCGAAACTAGCTGATAGAAAAAAAGGAACTTGTAAAGTGGAATTTGCCACAACTACCTTGACGCGCTTATTCAGACACTGTACTGATTTAATGAACTAGTAGGTATTATCTTATACAGGGTGATTCATGAGACGTGAGCAGGACTAAGCATACACAATCAGTAAATGTTAATGAACCGTTCACCATCATATTTAAGTAAAACAATCTCGCTTTATTTCTGTTATTTAACTTTTTGGGAAGGAAATTTGATAATCTACAATCATGGACACCCTACAATACTTAATTAAGAAAGATAAACCCTCTTTAACCGTTATGACAGCAGTTTGATTATGAAGAAAACAAAATGTCACACTTGAGTGAGATACGATTTTTCAAAAGTAACCAGACTCCGATGACATTCAATTTGTCACTTGTTATGGATAAAACAAAGAGGGTGACCATACATGGCGTAAATAAATCAAAACATTTTTTTTGAACAGTAAAAAATAAAAGAACGTTAATCTCACAAATACTGGTACGAAACAGTTGCTTATAACTTACTGAATGCTCAAGCTTGATCCTGCTCACGTCTCCTGAATCACCCTGTATAGTTATTATAGTCCTTTTGTTACAAAAATGTTTGTAATTTTTTTAAGGGGATTACAATTTACGATTTCTAAATGTGTATAATTTAATAAAACATTTTTTATGAATAAAATTATGTCTATTTATTCCGTTGAAACAAACATCACCTAGTACCAGTAGCACCTACCTAACTACCTACCTACCTAGTACCTACCTAGTAGTAGTAGTAGTTCAGTTAGTAGTAGTAGTTCTAGACCTATAGTGTAGTATAAGAGCCAGAATTTCAATAAAATATTATTTTAATAAATTACATAATAAAAGTAGTTTTCCAAACTTTGATACAATGTTAGCCACCCTATATTAAATTTAATTATCGTAAATTTTTATGCCACGACGATGGCGTACAAGCGAGAGGCTTCCGTGATGCGTAGCGGCCACCGCAGCCTACGGGCGTTTGCAACTCTAGTCATCTAAGGTAGTTTTCGGAAAATAGTGTACCCACTATTACAGCATGTCATTGCAGAGTGGCTGCGTTCGAATAAAATTTAATTTCCACAAAAAGCATCCAAAGCTAGATTGGTGGAGATTTTGAGACGTTACAAACCTGAACCAATATATGAAATAGACACGATTCTCTCCACATACGGACACAAAGTGATAAGATTACCGCCATATCACTGTGATTCAAATCCTATTTAGATGATTTGGGGCATTGTAAAAGCTAAAGTGGCAACTAAAAATGTGTCTATCGATAATAAGGCTTTTCTAAAGCTTGTTGAAGATAGTTTTCAGGTATAAAACTTATTTTAATGTTGAGAATTTAGTTAAGTTATGTAAATTATTTTGAATTCAGTCTATATCAATAATGATTAAAAAATTTAATAAATTATTATCATAACCCAAGAAAATTGGAGCAATTGCTGTGACCATGTTAAAAAAAATTAAGACTACTATAGGAATAAAGGTCCTATAATCGAATTGGAGACTGAACGTTTTATAATCGAGGTTGGTGGACCTGAAAGCGACACAACATCTGATGAAAATCAGAATTTGTCAGAGTCAGAAAACGAAGAATATATAAATATTGAATATTTAGAATCAGATTTTGACGAATAGGTAAATTCAGAGAACCGAATTCTCTGTAAGTAATTATACGAGTATCAACATGAAGCCAATGTCTACATGAAACTTAATGCTTAATTATCGTCACAAAACGGACAGTGAATTCTTTACAACTCACGCTCATTGGGTACACTCGGACCCGGGTATGTCCTTAAACTACGTCCACAAGAGAGGTATGGGCATTGTGAATGTCATCTCGCTCTGTGTGGTAGGGCACAGCACAGCGGATGTCATTCCAGATCTAGAGCAGAGCCCAACTGGGGAAGTACCTCCACCTTACAGAAAATCGCAGCCAAATAATACTAGACCCTACTCATAGTGTTGTGTTCCTGCCGGTGAGTAAGGTTGCCAGAGCTCAACGAGGGTGGGAGGGGGTTAGGGTCGGCAACGCGCATGTAACTCCTTTGGAGTTGCAGGCGTACATAGGCTACGGATACTGCTTACCATCAGGCAGGCCGTATGCTTGTTTGCCACCGACGTAGTATAAAAAAAAAACACTATTTTCTGAAAAATCCCCAAAAATTTAATTTATTTTTACCCGAAAGTGAGTCATAATAAATTAGTCATTAGTAATAGGTATTCGTTATATCCATCGAGAAAATGAAATACGTCGTAAAACTACAGTTAGAGCATATTATCAACTAATTTAAAATTTAATAAAATAACGAAATGTAAACACTCACCAAAAAACCATTAGGTAGTAGGTATAAATAAATGTTATATAAAAATATAATACTTAATTATTAGAAAAAAAATGTAAAGAATAATTCTGACAAACTAAACAACTTATAAAGATTTTGTGCCAAACCGTGCCTACAAAGAACTGGTCACTTAACGTCTCGGCCTAAATATGAGCCTGAAGGGTTCCGCCGAGAGTGTCACCCCGTTGACCGGTTCCGTCGAAGGTGTAGGGTCGCCTTCAGGTATTACTAGAGTGAAGTTCTGCAGTATGTATGTCAGGAACATGAACAGTTCAGAGCGGGCTAGGCCTTCGCCAATGCAACGTCGTTTACCTGAAAGATAATTTATTTATTTAATCTTTATTGCACAAAAGAAAAAAACACACGTACAAAAGGCGGACTTAATACTACAAGGCATTCTCTACCAGTCAACCTTCAGGCAAAGCAGATAAATTGTAGGCAGTGCAACATCAAGTTGTAATTAAAAAACAAATTAGATACTTTTACACAACTCATACAACTAAACAAATACGAGTAATATAAATAATACATGGGTATAATACATACACATATAAGCAAATAACAAAAATAAAATTACATATACTCGTACCTACGTTGTACACATACATCATAAATCAGATGAAAAAAAATTGCCATTTTACCAGCAAGGCTTGTTTAAAAGCAATTCTATTCGGAGACTGTCTATTTTTAACAGGGAGACTGTTCCAAAGGCGAACTACCTGAATGGACATGTAACTTGTTCGGTGAGATGGTATGGATAGAGACAGGTTGTCAGTGGAGCGAAGTTGATGGACACGAGAAACACCATAGTAGTTGTAGAAAACTTTCAAATATTCGGGGGATTGAGGATCATTAATGACAGAAAAAGAGGCTGCAAAGCATGCGAATGTTGCGACGAACTCGTATAGGAAACCATCCAAGTTTAGAGCAGAAAGAGGAAACATGGTTGTATTTACGGAGACAGAAAATGAACCGAATGCAATTATTTAGTAAACGATCTAACTTGCAAATAGCTCTTCATTTAAGTCCGGATAACACAAATCACCCTAGTCAGTTATGGGTAAGATTAATGGCTTTGCTAATAATATTTTGGTTAAACAGTGTGTAATAAAAAAATATTCATTAACGTGTGTGTACCGTTTGTTTATTTGACACCGGAGGCCGGTTCTAATTTTACAATCTCAACTTAATTTCACATTGTTATGACACGACTCGCAGTGCATCTCGCATGCACCAATAAAGACAAATGATATCATGATAATTAATATCACTGGTTGCTTGCTCTGCACTTTCATGCCTTAATATTAGCCATTGAAAAACTATTTTACATTTGGGATTACAGTACACACTGAATCAGCTTTCCAGTGGGTGTTACGGCTGTTATGCTTTCTCTTCCGTTTTAAAATATTTCGCTTGCTCGGGTTTAAATATTAGTACGAGGTTTAATAGCAACTGTGCCTCTTTGTAAAAATATTTTATTTATTGGTTGTCTGTATCTTTTTGCTAATCTTCGATTTTGATTTGTAAAAATACAAGACTGCGATGAATTGAGAACATTCTCCTAGCTTTTTTTTGAAGTCGGTTGAAAATACTGTGGATGTATAAGTTACTAAAAATTCGGCAACGTACTAACTGATACATTCATAATTAAGAGGCCCTCACGCGTTTAATCGGTGCGGGAATAGGACCCCGGGTTCTAGGGCTTACCTGTCCCAAAGGGCATTAGCCACTCATCCTGTACTAGATTCCCTTCTTTTGTGAGAAATCTCTCGGGTCGAAACTCGTGCGGGTCCGTCCAGTGAGAGCCGTTGTGAAGGTCGTGTAGAGCCAGTAAGATTAATGTACCCTACAATAAATAAAATATGTTTTACATTTTTTCTCAATATATTGCTCAAAGTTTTAATTATTCGTTTTTAGTCATAGATTAGGATAAAAAAGTTAGATTAGTAAGGGAGGGCCAATGTGAACATGAGTCGGCCATCTACTAAGGTTAATAATCTGGTCATACTCGTATGCGCTATGTCATCGAAATCAAATCGGTATCATATTTTACGTTTCTAAGTTCTTCCTAAGTTAGATATGGTATACGAAATTCTAAATAAATGTGCATTTGGGCAATTTTATCAAATTACCCCGCCACCCAATCAACTTGCCCATTTCAGACCGTTGGACTCCATATTTCACAGCCATAGTAACCAAAACGTAAGGTTCACCAGGGGTGAGTTAAGACTATTCTTGTTATACATAGAACTATCACATATATTCTATGTAACGGATGGCAAAATACCTTAGGGATAACATAATTCTTGAGCCGCGTTTTTTCCCTTGCCATGTGGGGGATGCCCACTGGGGCCACGCTTGAGATACGGAGAGCTTCCATGATCACCGCCTCGGTGTACACCATTCTGTAGAAGTTCATAGTTTCATAGAACATATTTCGTTTATCGTCAATATATATATTTATTTGTAATCATTGTTTTGACGGTTATGTTCTCACTCGCTTAGTTTTAGTTTAGATGTAGCGTAGTTTTAAGCCAGGTCTCCACTGAAAATCAGCGCCATGGCTTGCCGTGGCAATATGCTGAGTGGGGATCCTGTTTAACATCTAAGTAATTTGTAGTGTGTGTTATTTTACAGTTTTGTCAAATGGTTGTACAAATTATGATGTTAATAAATATATTTCTTTCTTTCTTTCAATATTACCGCTATACTGACCGTCGTGGTACGCGATGCTTCACTAATGCAAGCATTACTTGTTATACTAGATATTAGTTTAACAAATCTATAATGCGTGATACCTCGGCCAGGGAATGCACGCTCCGAGCGTACACGTGCGTGCGGGCTCGCAAACTGCTAATTTGTGGCGTTAGCATAGAGCGTGCATGCCCCTGACGCTCTGAGCGTGCATTTCGTGGCCCTCCGGTATGTGTCTTGAGCGCTGATGGCTTAGCCGTAAGGCATGCGGCTTCTAAGCATGAGGTCATGGGATCGCATGCCGACTTGTGCGAAGTACAAAATATTATTAAATACTTATAGGTAGGCATTTGTGTTCTTCGATGAAGAAAAACATCAATTACGATGAGAAAATCGGATTAATTCTAATAGATTAGGAATATCCAATTTCCTCCTTTTCCCCTATGGATTCAAAGGTCAGATGGCAGTTGCTTTTTTAAAATCAAATGCGTCAATTCTTGAAGTTATGTTGCCGAAAGCGGACACTGAGAGTACTTAATTAAGATGAGATCGGAAAAACGCAGACATAGGACGCTAAAGAAGGAATACCTCACAAGTGTTTTACCTTGTTCTATCAACCAACGCCGGCGATCGTTTTGGGCCGACTACATCATCAATCTCTTGTCTAAGACGCGCTTGCACCTGTGGATTCAGAGAGACGTGCAGGAGAAGAAACACGGCCGTGTTGCCTACGGTCTCCATTCCAGCTTCCAGCATATCAAGGCACACCACTTGGAGCTCTTCTTCTGAAACTGTTATAGGCAGAAAAAATGCAATATATTTGTTTGTTTTCCAGTATATTCATGGAATTTTGTTCGAAAACACAATCAACTTTATTATTTAGGTATTTCCATGAAACAAAATGGAATGTTTGCGGACGCGTATGACAATTACACTTATGGGACAGTTTTGAGTGGGCACTTACTTAATTATTCGCGAATCACGTAATAAATAAGTATTAGTGATACATAACCTAAATTTACATCTCTGTGATGAAATATAAGAGAGCCTATGCATGCATGCCTGTGGAACCAAGTGGCAAAATACGTTCTTCTAATCGCATTTAATCCTAATAAAATGTATTTAATCCTCAAGATAAATAATAAGTGGTGATGGAATACCTTACAATGAGCGGTTGCTTATCCGTTTGTGTAGGCGTTCGGCGTATAAAAAGTGCGCATTCTGTTTGTATATACATTAATACTGTTAACATTAGGTATCTGTATGTATTTATCTATACAAGGCTGCGTTTCCACCAGAGATGATGCGAGGGATGTGTTTGTTAAGAACGAATAGAAGATTGCAGATGAGAGTTGCGCTAAGCGAGGATAGGTAAATGAAAGTGCTTCTAGACGTACTTAACAAACACATCCCTCGCTAGTCTCGCTATTCTCGCTACGCATCCTCGTACAACTATGAGATTGTTCCCAAATATTTATTTCTAATATAAACTCATGCAATATGCGTAAGTAGCAGTATACTCGTACCTACCTATAATATTAAATAATATATATCACAAAATTGAATAGTGTAATTAGGTAGGTAGGTAGAAACTTGGTAAATGTGATGTGATGAGTATTCTCTAAAATTGATAAATCGGTAACAAAAAATATCATACAGGTATTGTGAATAATATTCGAGAAAATGTAGGTAGTGCCTTTGCACTTAGCCTTGCTCGCTTTGGCGGGGGCACTACCGTCCCCCAGATTAAGTACCTACTTAAGAGCATGTCTGGGATTAGATAACGCTGTTCTATATATAGACATAACATAATGACTACTTATCAAAAACTACCCGATTGATAATACAGTGACGTCTAATAACATCAATATTACATTTTAGAACTTATATCCGAGGAGTAAGATACTAAAATGGTTCAATAGAATTGTACACACTTGCATCAGCCTTGTTTTCTATCGATTCAATCAGGAAGGCGTCGATGACATCTCTCGGATCTTTTGTAATGATGTTTTTCTCATGCTCTTTTATAGTTTCCTGTAAAAGACGAATGGGTTAAATACAATAAGGGAGCAATAGTTATTTGTGCAACAAGAGAGGAAAGTTGGTTTTTCTTGCGAGTGTTGATTTTGAGTCCCGAGTAAGCGAAAGATTATATAATTGAATCACGAGCGGAGTGAGTGATTCTAAGTTTGAATCGTGACCGTAGCGAGGGACTCAAAATACATACAACTATTCACCTCAGTAGTGAGAACATATTAAATGTTAAAAATTCAACATCAAATAAAGTTAACATTTATTTACTTTCATGAATGAAAGGCATCGTCATTATGACGAAAGCTTCTAGAAATATTCCAGTATTCATGGCCTTCACTAAATTAAAAAGCTACTTTGTCTCACTCCCTGGAGTGACGAAAGTAGCACTTTACTCACTCCCTGGAGTGACGAAGCAGGCTTGTTTGAACTGCTGAGGTGAAAAATTACATTATTACAGCGTGAGCGTACATTGAGTTCAAAGCGCGTAATAAGGGATTCAGGTGTTAGTGCCCAAAGTAAAAATAATTTTGCTACTATGTAATAGATACTACTTTTCACATAATCTATGAGGAAATGATTATGTTTGAAACTATTATTTAAGTTAAAGTAAAATAGTATGCACGTCATAGATTATAAAGAAATTGTAATCGTTTATGTGCATACTATTTTCATATTTCATTATGTTGATATTTTATACTGACAATAAAATCCTAGAACCTAAAAGTGCCACTTTAATCCCTCCTAGCGGGTTATTCCCACTAGTTACCACCAAGTTGTTACCAGTGGTAACTACTGGGATTTTTTTCCACCTTTTACCACTGGTAACTACTGGGAAAAAAAAATCCCAGTAGATATCACCAAAAATTTGTTAGCATTAAATACTAATAAAAATAGTATAAATATAGAGTTCCTTAATAAGTAATTACTTAAACTTCGAATTAATTATAAGTTAATTAGTTATTCGTTTCATCAGAAGTCGATTTCTAATTCAGTGTTTGTTTGTGTGTTTATATTGTTTTTATTAGTACGGAACGCTAATCAAATTTTGGTGGTAACTACTGGAAAAAAATATTCCCACCTTTTACCAGTGGTAACTACTAAGAAAAAAATTCCCAGTAGTTACAAGTTAAAATTGGTGGTAACTAGGATTTTTTTCCCCACCTTTTACCACTGGTAACTACTGGGGGAAAAAAATCCCACTAATAACCCCTCCTAGCAGGGAGGAAAAAGCCAAATATTTTTATTCACCGACTGTATTAGATACTTTTATTAAAACAGTCATCAATTTCTTATCAAGAAGATTTTAAAGAGCCCAAATTCAATGAGGTTGTTTTGTTTCAGCTCCAATGCCCACCTTCGATCTGCATCATCAGCTCGAATTCCCTGTTCTTTTCCTATCCGAACACTTCATACAGGGTTGAAACGAAAAAAAGATCACCCTACTTTACGTGTGTAAAGCTTTCTCTTTCTAGTTTCTATTAGAGGTATTTATTTACCACTTGTGCCGATGTGATTGATAGGTATGTTACCGTAAAAAAAAAAGTTTTTAGCGAATACACGTTTTCCCTAGTTAAATACAGTTTTCCGTATCGCCTGAGAGAAAACGCGCTTTTGCTAGTTAAAAGTTTTCCGTAAGGCGTCGGTGAAAATTAGTTTTAACTGGGATTTTTCAGTATAAACTAGTTTTCGCAAAGTGCCTTGGTGAAAATTGTTTATCACTACCGAACTTTAAAAAAATTGCCATGCCGCACCTCCCTTTAGCATAACATTTTAACGATTAGAGAATTTAACGATAACATTTATGACTGCATATCTTACTTATCATCAGACAAGCGCATTAGGCTTTTCTTTTTCACGACACTCTTTATTCATATTGTGCACGAGTGTGCATGACTACTAAGACCTAAAGGTATAATATAATATTTTTAAATGATCCGTTCTCTGGGAAGGTTATCAATAAGAGGCAAAAGCCTCACTTCAGTAAAGCCGTATAGCGTTAGTGCTGAATTGAACAGGATGAAGGGCAAGGTAGCTATAGTCACAGCATCTACTGAAGGGTAAGTTTCTTCAACTTTTATCAATATTTATTACGTTTTAAATATTTTTAAATGTTTTAGGGATTTTAGCCCTGCTTCGTTCACGCGATCTCGTAATATTAATGTTTAAGTTTCTGAAACATTTGTATTTATTACTTTTTCAAGATTTTAAGAAGAAATAAAAATTGTAATATCAGCACTAAGAAAGTTTTTAGGGCTTTTAGCCCTGTTAAGTTCACGCAAATGCTATTATTATTTATTCTGACGTGACGCAATGAAGAAAACTTCTCTTTGCCCAATAAGCATATGAGATCTGGTAAAAAGCCATTTATTAAGCAAAGCATAATTAAAGGAAAATGTACAATAACGTAAATTTATACAATAATTAGATGACAAACTTGTATTTATAGTTGCTAGCCTATACCGACGTATGGACTATCAGGACGTATCTAATCTAACAGCATGGATACGTTACGTTTAAGGTTATAAATTGCATGGAGATGACGTGTGTCACCGTACTCATGCTGTTGGAAAATAGAACAGTTACATTACACGGAAGCCTTTGTGCGCAAATTCGATTCGTACTTAGTCGGTTATCATTGTCTTAAAAATGCAAAAAAGACTTGGTTTGTTACAGGATTGGTTTTGGTATTGCTAAAAGACTTGGAAATGAGGGTGCATCTGTAGTAATATGCAGTAGGAAAGACAACAACGTTCAGAGGGCTGTTAAAGAGCTTCGTAGAGAAGGCATTACTGTAGAGGGCGTAGCATGCCACGTCGCGGATGCAGAACAGAGGAAGATATTATTTGATACTGTACGTCGAACCTTATTTCTAACCGAATATGATGATAGTGTGGACTGTTCTCAGGTACTAGGTACCTAAATATGAGCTAAATCAATATCTCTTTGCAGGCCAATGCTAAATTTGGGGGTCTAGATATATTAGTATCGAATGCTGCAGTTAATCCAGGAGCATCATCAGTGTTAGAGGTAAATACATTACAATGATTTCATCTATTATAATATGATTACATTGCTACAAGCATATAAAATAATAATATTTGTTTCAGGCAGAAGAAGCCAAGTGGAACAAAATATTCGAAGTGAACGTGAAAAGCTCTTGGTCGCTAGCTAAGGAAGCCTACCCTAATCTCGTCAAGCGAGGCGGTGGCAGCATAGTGTTTATTTCATCCATAGTTGGATATAAACCTATGTGGGTGGGTATTTGGTAACCATATGGTAATGATATTTATGCATTGACTTATATATTACTTCGTAAAGACGGTCCTTACGGGCACTAAGAATGGCGAATGCCAAGCGTGCGGACTGCACGATAGCTGCGAGACCAATCGCGCGCGTGATGCGAATCGCGTTGTAGTTTCCACCGAGGCACATCAAACCAGAATATTCGGTCGAAATTATATGAACGGGCCTATCCTTACTTTTGACATCTTTGTATTTAAGACTATTAATTTTATTGAGTTTATGATTATTTTAGCCTATAGGTCTATACAGTGTGAGTAAGACAGCATTGATCGGGTTGACTAAAGCTATAGCGAATGAAGTTGCGGGCGCCAACATAAGAGTTAACTGTGTGGCGCCTGGTGTTATTGCTACTAAATTTGCTTCGATTGTAAGTATATTAAACAATTTACCACAATATTCATAAACTTTTCAAGCCTCAATAAAGTAGTCAATTTATATTTAATCCTTTTCTTACAAATACAAAAGTCAAAGTGACAGATTAAGACAAACGATTAATAGGTATATAGGTAATTCAGATCATGACTTGGCATACAAATGTAAACAGTAAACATCCAAATCGCAACATTATGGCTCTCCGAGAGTAGGGTATCTTACGCCGCTGCGTCTTTCTGCGTAAACCAAACAAAATTTACTTATAAATTTACAGCTTACTAGTTCGGAAGATCTTTGGAAGGAAATTTTGCCACAAATACCAATGCGACGGCTGGGAGAGCCATCAGAAATAGCTGGAGTTGTGGCGTTTCTGGCGTCCAGCGACGCCAGCTTCATTACCGGCGAGACCATCGTGGCGGCGGGAGGAATCCACGCTCATTTATAGTTATAAATATGGGTAATTACCCATACCCTGGTTTAATGAGGCCAAGGATGTATCAGAGCTAGTGATTAATTATTTAATTAAGTATCGGCTCAAGTGTTTTCGATATCGACAGGAAGCAACTTGTAAATCATAATTAATAACAAATGTGTCTCCTCCTTGAAGTATATATTATATTTAAATTAATTAAATAAATAAATAAATATTATAGGACGTTATTACACAAATTGATTAAGTCCCACAGTAAGCTCAATAAGGCTTGTGTTGAGGGTACTTAGACAACGATATATATAATGTATAAATATTTATAAATACTTAAATACATAGAAAACACCCATGACTCAGGAACAAATATCCATGCTCATCACACGAATAAATGCCCTTACCAGGATTTGAACCCGGGACCATCAGCTTCAAAAATCATCAGATTAAAATCGTTAGCTCTATCGTTACTTATAGAGCCCCATTTAGATGTGCCCAGAACTTGCATGCAATATTCGATACATTGCTAAGGTAGATATTACAAAGTACAATGAATTCAGCCGATAGACCAAATACAGTAATGTAAAAAACCGCATGCAATGTTAATGAACCGCCATAAGAGGGATTAACTATACCTACCTTAAATTTTATAGAACAGTAAACAGTGATATTTTCTACCTGTCATTAAGTCCAGTTAGGATAATAATAATAATATACGACACTATCATGATTATTTGCTTTATATCTACTATTGAAAGAAGAAAGAAAATAAGTACATTTATTTAACGCCACAACATATTGCACACGAAAATTCAATAAAACCAATATACTGTGGTTTGCTATAGTAGTTATAACATAATTATAGATCGTTCCAGAGGCAAGAAGAAAAAATAAGACAACTTATTACGTCCATGATCTAAATAATAATCACTTGTTGTTATTGAACCGTTATCGCTATTGCAAATACTTAAAATAAAAACTGAACTTGAACTCTTTATGTTTTTTTATTAAATTAATGGATGTATTATTTGTGTTCTACCCATTAATTAGCTACATGCATAGACATAATACACAGAGACCGATAGTCTCCATACGGCAAATCTGCCAAAAGTGAAGCCGAAACATGATCGACGTGTGCGTGCGACGCTCGTGTCTTACGCTCAGGAACGCACACACGTATACAAAAATATGTTGCCAGTATTTATTTATTCCCGTCAGAGTAGGGGTATTTTAACAACATTCTTATACTTGGTTATCAATAATTTGGAAGTGTGTAGATTTTTTTTATTTTGTAATAAATACTTTTTAGGGTTCCATTATTACATTGAACCCTCAAAATTTGAGTGTGATATTAGTATAGCTAAAACTTTTCTGCCAGTAATGCAGTCAGCAGGATTGTCGTGCCGCAATACTGCTGCGATCGACTGCATTACTGCAGGAAATGTCAAATACATAGGTAATTTACCTAATACAAAATAATAATAATACTTTGTTGAGCTCTGGCAACCTTACTCACCGGCAGGAACACAACACTATAAGTAGGGTCTAGTGTTATTTGGCTGCAGTTTTCTGTAAAGTACTTCCCCAGTTGGGCTCTGAGATTACGTTCACACTGCCAATATTTTTCACCACACCATCTCCTAAAAGCTCTCTTTATTCTTCAAAAACGAATGAGAATGTTGCATTTTATCCACAACAGTACTATAATGTTGAGTTGTTTCTTCGTGTTGGCTAGTGGAGTTGATGGCTAGTGATGATTTTGAATGATATAGTACATTTCGATGCTAGGGCGGAAAGTAGTTCATTATTTCACGATGCCACGAGCCAGAGGCGAGTGGCAAGACTCGGGAGGAGTGAAGTATGACATTTCCGCACGTGTATCGAACGACGTTTTTAATACAGTTGCGAAAACATAAGAAAAACCACAAGTACTTTTTTATGCATGTTCTATAAGATTGTAAATATAAAACATTATATTATTATTACCTAAGTATCGTTATTTACGATTATTTGTATATCGTGTATAAACAATATTGAATGTTGGAATCTTTGGAAACTTAAACATGTTTGCAGTAAGAAAAAAACGCCTCTGCTTTGACAAGCGTTTCGGCAGCTATTCCGTTCCATTCAGACAACTTAATAAGAATGGTTTTTCAATATTCAGTATTAAAAAATAAATGTGTTATAATGATGAAGATTGAAGGTAAGTAATAAAATACCTATGAATTATGCATATATTTATTATTCTTACATTAACAGAAGGTTTTTATGTTCATTTTACGACTTTTAAAGGAAACTAACATTAACACTCATCAATAAGTCATGAATTGGAACAAAAATATATGGAAAAGTATAAAAGCACTAACTTCGCGAAAACCAACTTTCCGCACGCTAAACAGCTACGTAAAGTAGCACTTTTTGAGCAACTGTATTAAAAAATAATTAATAGCGTTCATTTGGTTTGATTTGCAATCTATTACAGTTAGTATTTTCCTAGCGTTAGTGTAACATGAAGGTAGGCAAAAAATTAAAGTGCGTATAGATGAAAAAACGCGATGTGAAAATTTGCTACTACGAGTATGAAAATTTTGTTTTGTGAATAACATCTAAATCTTCATTGATTTTTACCACCATAAAACTTTTAGGTAAGGTTAGGTTACATTATTACACAAATTGACTTAGTGCCACAGAAAGCTCAATAAGGCCTGTGTTGTTGGTACTTAGACAAAGATATACATATATAATATATAAACACATAGAAAGCACCCTATACTTATTGAAATTTAATCGGTATAAGGTCATGTTGGATATTATAGTATTTTATGCAACAGTTGTATAAGAAGGGTCAAAAAAGGCGAGTGGCGTGAGTTACAATGTGAGCCGGAGCCGAAGGCGTAGGCGAACATTGTAAAGGAATACGCCACGAGAATTTTTTGACCTACTTATACAACGTTGCATACAATATTTTTCCTACGAGTCAACAAAAATAAATCTTAATTTAGGTAAACAAATTACAGCAAAAGTATATAGCCAAGACGCGCGAGCATACCTTGTTACGCGCCCGGCCCGCCCCGGGCCGCGGCCGGCCGGTCGGCGACACCTCCTCGTAACTCATGAGGCCCTGGTACTTGCTACTTGCTAAATTAAGTTTTTGGACAGTTTTTTCTCAATTTTGGCCACCGTAGCCTACGGAGACTAACAAGCAACGCTAAGCGGTCTTCGTAGTCTATGGGTGTTGCTATATTACGGGTGTCACATGCGTGTTTCTGACTTATGAAGTAATTATTTTTACTATGCAACCAAATGAATATTTAGTTTAAAACTGTATTCGTTTTGGTTTTGTTAGGTTGGTAGCCATTAATCGCAGTAACATTATAGCTTATAAAAGCACAAGAGCTTTTATGAGGAATAGACAATATAGACTTTTCTTGAAATCTTTTATGCATGTTCTTATATTCGTGTTAATGAATGCATAAATGACAGATAACAGTAGAGGAGTAGGAAAATAGGATTAAAAGAATAGTTATTTGTGCAACAAGAGAGGCAAATTCGTTTTTCTTGCGAGTGTAAAACACGAGATGTAAAATAACTTTGCTCTCGTGTGACACATACAACTTTTCACCTCAGTAGTGAGAATATATTAAAGGTTAATAAAATTCAACAGTAATTTTTTTTATTCCTGTATTGATGGTCCTCACTAAATTAAAAAGCTACTTTGTCTCACTCCCTGGAGTGAGGAAAGTCGCACTTTCGATATTCCCTGGAGTGAAGAAAGTAGGCTCGTTCGAGCTGCTGAGGTGAAAATATATTTTTAATGGTGTTCAGGGCAAGAGGAACCTTAACAGTAAGTAACCCTATCTAACCTGAGGTACAATCATAATAGTTATATTAATATATTATACATTTTTTATAAGATACCTAAACTTTTACCTTTATAAACGAGTATAGTGTCTCGTGAAGTTCTTTCAGCTCCGTGTATCCAATGGCGCCAGGAATGATATGTCGCAGAAAAGGCATGAAGTTCATCACGCCGCCACTCATGTCCACAACTTTAAATGCCCGTTTGATCATATGACATAACTTCTTTAATCGAATGTCTTTCAAGTCGTATCTGAGGAAAAAATACAAGTTTTATTACACGTTTACCATATATTACCAATCCCACGCCGAGGCGGCTACAGTTAGGGGCGTAGGTATGAAAATAACAGGTGATTTCAGGGAGGATGCCTGACTGAGTGATGAAAGATGGCGTTTACGAAGACAATTTACGAAGTTTGAAAGATCGCTACTTAACACAAAATATCATTAGCCATATGGTGGTTCCTCCACTGTTGGTCACTTCTTGCAACAGAAAGATGGAATTTCATGTTTTTCTATCCAAAACATGTTGTTTCCACTTTTTCTTCTTTCCTAGGTGTACATATGTTAAGATAAGGCTAATTTCTATGTATATGGGATCCACTGCATTAAAGCAATACAAAAGTCAGAAATGATTGTCAAAATCTTACAATCGTACTCTACTCACGAAACGCTCCTAATAAAAAGGCAAGCAATTGCTACGTCACTGTTGCTGAGAAGCCGTCTTGAAGTATGGTAAACTAAGAAATAAATATGAATATCTGGGGCCAGTCTTACACAGATCGACCAGCCCCAAGCCATAGCAAATGTAAGTAAGTAGATATAGAGTGCTCTCTATTAACTCACTTAATAGTATTTTGTACAATCGTTATATAATAGAGAGCTTTTCAGTCGAGTACCGGGTTTAGGCAACGGAGCTTGCTCAGTTGCCTAAATAAGGTACGAGATTGAAAAGCTTGATTATATCACTATTGTATACAATACTTTTTCTACGAGTCAACAAAAATAATACTTTAAACTATTAGAATCATACAGGTAAACAAACCAAAAGTACTATTTAAGATACGATACGCAAGCAGCCGCGATATGTTCATGCTGATACGCGCCCCGGCCGCCGGACGGGGCCTGGCGGGTTGGTCAGCGACACCTTCTCGTAACTCATGAGGCCCTGGTACTTGCTCCTTGCTAAATTCAATTTTTAGACAGTTTTTATCTTAATAACAGTTTTGAATGATTCACGGTTAGTTTCAATCGAGCGGGATATAAACCGTGATTACCTTTTATATTGTTTTTGAGCTCCCGATATTTCGACGCCGTTACATGCATCTTGTTCACGGGTAACATTTGACTTGATTTTGGCCACCGTAGCCTATGGAGACTAACAAGCAAAGCTAAGCGGTTTTCGTATTCTATGGGTGTTGCTATATTAAGGGTGTCACATATACGTTTATGACTTATGAAGCAATTGTTTCTACTATACAACCAAGAATTAAAATAAATAATTAATTTGAGCTATTGTTTTGTTTTGTCCTCTTGACCGCGGCGAACTGTGATTGGTCAATTTCATTATAGTTGACTAAACCGTTTCGAAATGAATATTATAGTTGAGTTGGAAGCCCATACATGAAATAACCCAATAACAGTTTGGTATACTTATACGTAATCTTAATTCAAGCATTACAGTCACCGAGTAGAAAAAACTTATTATCGTTGCCGGTACCCCCCCCCCCCCCCCCCAGTTCCCATAGTTCCCATTAATACACTTGGCGGCATTAATTTCAATACTCAGTGACACCTATTTAATGCATGGAAAATTTCATACTTTCTTTCGGTTGGGACTGTACTTTGAGAGCTTAAAAGCTGAACTTGTAAAGAAAAAGGCATTATGAAGTTTACCAACCTTGTGCCAGCTACCAGTCGCCACAGGATATTGACGATTGATATGTCGAATAAATCATTAACTATTATAGGCTGCCGCGAACTTGAGAGAAGTTTGATAAGGTCCGTGCACTCCTCGGCTATGTATGCCTCCATGGAGCGGGTGCCGTAACCAAAACCCTTCAAATACTTGAGGAGTACTCCACGCGTCGCTTTCCAGCATTGCCCGTCCGAAAATACTACTCCTGTAAATATTCATTAATAAATCATGGGTTAAATTAATTTGTAACAAGCAGAAACGTCTGCGAACGATGCTATTAAGCTTATAATAAATTTAAAAGTGGTAAAGAGTGAAGAGGTGTAGTTGCTGCCTTTGGATGAGGTCTAGGTGGCTCAGATGGCAGAGCGCTGGAGTATCGATTCAGAGGCCGTGAGTTCAAGTCTCACCCAAGGCAGTAATTTTTCCACTTTTAAATTTATTATAAGCTTAAATCATGGGTTAGTTAAATTATATGCAAGTTATTATGCAAATACTACAACTAGTTACAACGTAATTAAAAAAAATAGTAAAAAAAATATGTTATAAGAGGATATGAAAATTAAAACATTGTGTAAGAAGAGTTATTGGTCTGCAATGTCTGCATATGCATAAAATTCTAGCTAAGGTGACAATCGATGCTGGTGTGACAATGACAGTTGCATTTCGTTCGCTACGGAGCGTAAGCGATTTGCATGTTGGCTACGCGGCCTGGTTTAAGAAGCCGTTATCGATTTTAGTCGCAAAAATGTCAAATTGATAGATTCAGTCGATGAAATAATTCGTCACGGTCACCGGGGTCTTAAAATCTTGCGAGAGCTTTCTGTATGGGCAAGGAAAAATTGTCAGGCGTTTAGCCTCCTGAGACTCAAAAGCAGATGTTTTGTGTTTAGATTTGGTACCTACCTTTAGTTAAGTAATCAAAACAGTTCCGTAAAATTGTTGAATATGCACAAAAAGTGGTACACGTGGGGTCTCAGGAAGCTAGAGTGGTTTAATATCTCGTTACGAATTTTAGTCTAAGAGCCTAAGTTTTTACCTATTAATACCTATTGTCATTTTTCGGTCAGTTGTTGTCAGTTGTCCCAAACTGTCTGCAACGTTAAAGCGTTCGCTAAATTTTATTGTAGGTATGGGAAGCTTCAGAGATCTCTGCTGCGTGATGTTGATCAGTCTGTTATGTGGTTGGTGCCACTGGCCCAAAGGAGACACAAACCTGATGTTTGACGAGGCAAAACTTGGGAGTGGTATATTTACTTCGTTTTCTTAGCATTAGAAAGAACTTCGCTAAGCTTGTGGTTCTAAATCGGGTACTTTTTGCGGTAAAATTTAGAAGTAACAAAATTTAAGTATTGACCATGCTACTAAAATACAAAATGAGTACTCACCTAATTTTTTACCAAACGACCGTATCATATAAAATAATCCATCCGGCCTCCCCTCAAACATATCTCTTGAAGAAACTTCCTTGATCAAATCTTTTCCAAATACCACAACAACATTCAAAGAGCCTAACTGTAGACCCACTATGTCTCCATAGATATTCGCCCATGATTGCCAAAGTCTATGGTGATATTTCTGCTTTCTCAACCCGATCCAAACGGAAATAAGGTTTCCTATTATTGGTAATGAACAAGGACCTTAAAGTTAAAAAGTTAATAATTTAGGTAGGTATATTTTATTTTATTATTGAGCAAAAACGTATAATTTTAAAATTGTTATTGCACACCTGGAGGATAAAAACGTGATCGGCCAGGAAATGTAATCTTATAAAAAGAAAATAACAAAACTATAAAAATAGTCAATAACCACATTGTCACTGCTTTTGGCCACGGTATGAACTGAGATGGGTGCTGAGATTTCTCTCATTCAGAATTTCAGATACTAAAATTAGGTGTTATTTCGGTAGCTTACCGAGCTCCACGTATGAAGCGAACTGGTATAAGTGAAATTTCGTGATCCGCAATAATTTGCAGGTTGCCTATGTTTTTAGCGTATAGGTACAATTTTAATGAAGATAAAATGACTATTTGAGAATGATTGCAACTTCTGATGCCTCAAATACTCATCATTCATCAGACACACATATGTCTGACATGAAAAATAATAATTTAAATATTTTCCCAATTAAATATTACGTCTACCTGTGTTGGATACTTTATTTTTATTTTACCTAATATGTACCTACATGATGTTTATAAAGTTCAACATTGCTATTCGTATAATCGGTAAGTACCTAAAACAAGGACCAGGTTTTTCTGCCAGAAGCCCTGAGGCGATGCACTGAGAAAAATGTAGAATATAAAACCCGATTTCCATAAATAAGTATGCTTAGAATTATAATAACAACAATGACGCTCTTTCAGGTTATCTTTAGTCAATCGATGATTTTTAAATCAGAAAAAAAACGTTGTTGTAATAATCAATTGTTCGTTGTTTCCTGTGGGAAAGACAAAACATTAAAAACCAAGAGACCGATTTGAGTTGTCAAATTGACAGTAAGATTTTATGAAAATTATGTAAGATTTTGGAATAAAATTAATCCTTTGGACTCGGACGCCAATAACCCCTAATAGGGTATGTGCAATGAACGGAAATAAAACATGGAATCCGCATTTGAGAACATTAACGTTCAAATTACGCCGACATTTAAATAAGACGATACGTTTACAGAGCCTGTAATCAAAACTGATAAGTAAACGAAATAATAGTCATCTTTTTACACTAATGTACACGGATATGTATAGATGAAATGCATATACTTAATGTCAATAAACACCATTCAGCGACATTAAGAGGCTGTCAACACCCATGTCCTTGAAATTGATGTTACTTTTTTAAGAAAGACTATTTGTTTTAGTCAAGTAAGAAAAATACATGTTCATATTAATTATATTTCAAAGACCGTGGTTGTACTCGATACATGATTGGTACAAAAATTGGTCTTAAAATCACAATTAAACGGTTCTATGTCTTTATTGTTTTAACTTATGGGTCTGCAATTAAGATCACAATTTCAAAACATTTATATCTAAACCGCTAACGAGTAAAATATTACACTAATATAATCCACTTTTTTTTATTTAAATAATTTTCTTATTATTCCCTCGCCCAGGCCCAGTAACATGCGACAGTGCTATCTCATTTACTCCGATACAAATAGACAGTGTGCGCGCTTTAGGTATCGACAGCCTCTTAACTTATGTTTGATTTACATATTTTCTATATTATAATAAATTCCTTATTATTTTGTATTTTCCTTTTATCTTTCATGGGATGGATAGAAACTACCTAGTTATTTGTTATACTTTAGGTATAATCAGATTCCCACAAGATGCTATTCGCAGCGAACTATAAAACGAACGAAAAAAGCTGTCCAATAAGCCCCTTAATAAAATAATTTACTTCATTTGGCATAACATCATCCCTGTTATCCTCGTAATCTAAAAAGACGTACTTATGTTGTTATGAAAGTCGTATGCAGTTATTACGTTTTAAATGAGCATGGTAATATTGAAAAAAATTCGTCATGTATAATCCAAATTTTACTGGAGTTACACTTAGGAGCAAAACTGTCCCAATAGTAGCATATTAGTAGAATGTGGAGAAGTTGATGTCGATCAAGGGGAGGGGCACATAGTTAACACATAACAGTACTCCTTGAAATTTTCTAAAAATCGGCCTAACATATGACGTACTTGGAATTTACGGTTATTTTGTAATTTCGAATCGAAAAGTAGAAAAAAAACACATTTTTATTTTAGGTTAATTTAGGCGGATTTGTAGAAAATTTCAAGGAGTATTAATCTTGTGCCCCTCCCCTTGATCGAATCAACGGTCGAACTGACGTTGCCAATCGAGTAGTTTGTAATCCCCGCCTACCTCAGAGTAGTTTATGTTGGGCTATAATTGAGCGTTCACAATGCTTCCATGTTTTATTTCCGTTCACTGGGTGTGACTACCTACTAGTCAAATCAGTTTCTTTTTTCGAACTTTGCGATTGCGAAAGCGATTTGCCACTATGGAATTTATATGATTCATATTGCCAGACATAGAAGTTTTGGTGGCAGAATAAAGTGATTGACAAAATGAAATATCGACATGTCCGTTATCGATGTCACCGTAACGTTATAGATATTTTTTACATTGTATGAGAAGATAATAATACACATCACGTTCGATATCTACTTTGATATATTGGTATTTTGCTATTCTTTTGGCATTGTATATTACAGTTTACGTTTTTATTTTTAAATTCTAAATACATATATTCATATACTTATAATTCAATCAAATACAACATCTGGGGGCACGGCACGGCAGTGCCCCCGCCAAGTCGAGCAATCAAGCGGCACGGCCTTACCATCCTTTTCTCGAAGAACTTCGAAGGAAGTTCAGGCCATGATCGACCCCACTTCCATGTGGATAAAACTAGAAGCCTGAATTTTCTGTAAACAAATTGACATTGTATAAACCCGGTATATTTCAAATTTTATTCAATTTGAACCAGTAGTTTAAGAACTACAACTAGATAGTCAAAGTTTCTTAATTTTGTCACTCACTCACTGACTGACCGGTCATCAAAACTCTAAGGTACTAGGAGACATAGAAGCTTGAAATCTGGAATATAATTAGTGATTACTGTATAAATAAAGGAAAAACTCAAATATTATTCAATTTCAGTCCAGTTTTCTAGACTAAGATGTTGTTAGGTTAGCTAATTACGTAATAACTTAAGACAGAAAGTCCCTTAAGTAGGGGCTGAATAAATTAACCGACTTGGTATTACATGGATCTCACAAATGTTTACGGTAGAAGAACTGAGTTACGAGACTTCTTTTTTTTACAAGTTATGTTTTTGATGGCATTTGATTGACGAGAATATTTTTTTTTTTATTGGCAGAAAATAGTAAAAAAATAGTATATGCCTTTGTTATTGTCTCAAATCAATTTATAAAGTAATAAAGTGTACGTACTAAGAATTTTACTAATATGAACATATAAAAAATCAACGACATAAATATTCCATTGCCTACAAATGATACTTAATCATTGGACAGTCTCCCGCGACACTGATCTAGCCGACCTTGCACAGACAGCACATGAAAACGCAATGTATCTCACAAGTAATACATATGATTTTAAGTGACATTGTTTATTAGTGCGACTGCCAAGTCAATCTATTTATTTGAAACATAAAGGATTTTTAATATTGATATGGTCACTATAAGATGTTTTTAGGTTAGCTAATTACGTTATCACTTAAGACAGAAGGTCCCTTAAGTAGGGACTGAATAAATCCCCCTGTTCCACCTATCCTTACCACCTTATCCCCCCTGATAGAGATATCAACCGACTTGGTATTAGGTACATGGATCTCACAAATTTTTACGGTAGAAGAACTGAGTTGCGAGACTTGTTTTTTTTTACAAGTTATGTTTTGGATAGCATTTGACCGTCGAGAATATTAAGTTTTTTTATTGGAAGAAAAATAGTAAAAAAATAGTATATGCCTGATTGTCTCTGTTATTGTCTCAAATCAATTTATAAAGTAATAAAGTGTATGTATGTAATAATTTTACTAATATGAACATATAAAAAATCAACGACATAGATATTCCATTGCCTATAAATGATACTTAATCATTGGGCAGTCTCCCGCGGCACTGATCTAGCCGACCTTGCACAGGCAGCAATTAACCGCACCCGAAGCCTGACATTGATTAGGTGGATAATGTGAAACTTGAGATTTGCACCATCTATCCTTCAACAGAGATCACAAACCTAGGTAGCAATTCATCATGTAGGTAAGCATGAAAAATATAATATAATATTTGTTTAATACACAAACGTCTCTTTTTAGCCCAGTGGTTGACTGGTATTAGAGAATGCCTTAAGGCATTAAATCCGCCATTTGAACCAATTATTTTTTGTGCAATAAAGTTTAAATAAATAAATAAATAATAAACACATTCAACGACACGAAATTAATGTCAAAACCTGAACGGGTCAATATTTTATAACATTTTTCTAAAAGATAATCAAGTTTTATTAAAGATCCAAGAGTATCATTACCTAAACAATCTACTTGTACTCTTAGTACTTACTTACACAAATATCATAAACCATCTGTAGCTCGTGTCATCCACGATAACGTGCAGATTTGTCAAATCTAACCTTTAATGACATGCAGTACGAGTCAAATTATGTCCAGGGTGCCTATCAGTATTTTTTTAATGTAAAATGATATTTTATTCCCAGAACCACTGGTAGTTACTTGATGGTAACTAGGCGGAATAACTCCTCATTTATAGTATAAGTCGAGATGACGTGTTACAAATGTCAGGTGCAAACAGTGTCTTCAAATGCCACAATGGCGCTCGTAACATGCGGTTCCTGAACAGATCATTAAATATAGTAATTATTAGAGGTTATAATATGTGTGTAGATAAAGTTTTTAGTGTGAAATCCACACTTTATTATTATCTTCCTAGCCGCCGTACAATCGAAGCTACGCTCTTATTTTAAAAATAGGTACACATTTAAATGGCACTTACAAACATTTAAAAAAAAAATGAAATTTGGCATGAATATTCAAGTAATATACAGGTGTAACAAAATAGTAGGAATCAGTTTAAGGGCATAGTCGGTATCGTGTTCTAATGAGGAAAAAGTAGAAGAAACATTGTTTTGAAACGAAATATTTTTATTTCTATGGGACAGGTCGCCCAAGTCGGCCAACGCTCCATACAAAGAACGAAATTTCCCCACGGATCCCCATTATTTTTGTTATTCCTTGTATATCTATGTCTGGTACGCACTAGTTTTCGTTCATAGATAAATTGTAATACAAACCATTTGAGAGCGTGTAGAAGTTTTACATATAAATTGTACTCGCTCTTATATTTTCTTTGTATTTAATTTTTTTATCAAAAATCTAACAAGTTATAGATATGTCTATGTTACTTTAGTCAAAGTGTTAATGTCAAGTTTAATATTATTAAAGCAGAGAGAGTAACTTCGATTGTATAGGAGCGGTATAGGCGGGTTCATGTGACTCTTAAAAGCCTGAAAATAAATGATACCGAGCCGAGAGTGACAAAACTTAAACAAAACATTCAGTTTAACTCGCGCATCGAGGGTTACGTACAAACTTTTAAGTATCTCGTGCAATTAAAAACACGAGATATTTTTGACAAGTACCTTTAATAAGTATAATCGTGTACAGTGCCATCTCTCGGCAAATCGGCTAACTAGTTTGTCTTTAATGTAATGTAATCTTAAATCTTATAGAAAACATACGCAAAGGTGGTTAATTCGCAACTTGCAAAATGAATTAGATTTTTTTGTTAATTGAAAAAATATCAAGATAGAGGTGTGATTACGTACAGATTTCCAGTAATATTTTAATGTTCGGTAAGTATTTAAAAAAAAAAACAAAAATTTTCTTTGGTAAACTTTGGAGATAAGGAAGCGGGATGATATTTTTTTACGTTTTATTTCGTAAATATTTTTTATTACTGTAAAAAAAGACAATTGTTTTGGAATGTACAATTGAGCTCTTTTAAATGATACCCCACTTGACCCAATAACTAGACTTTGAGGTTATTGCCAAAAAAATAACTCTTTCAATGTGTCTGAGTCAGTCTTGTTCAAAACTATTTCAAATTTCAAATCGATGGCGATGGCGTAAGTAGTTCTCGAGATATTTTGCGATGTGTAGACAGACAGACAAGAGTCGCACCATAAAGGTTCCATTTTACCTTTTTATACGGAACCCTAATAGACGATTGAGCGTAAACGACTGAGTTTCGGAATATGACACAAGTACCTACAATTAATGATAAATGACAAACCACTTTGAAAAACCGTACAATTTTGCGCAGCTATACTTATAAATAGAATTTAGAATATTTTTTCACCACACCAGCGGCTGTAGCACGATCGCATTTTTATCAATTGTTACTGTGCCTGTCACGTTCTAAAAAGTATGTAAGTGCGATAGTGACAGGCTTAATGACAAAAAAGCAGCTCGTAAATGCTCTCTTTATTCTTCATAAACTGATAGCAATGTTGCATTTTATCCAAAAGAGGGGCAAAATAATTTGATGCAAATTTAGAGTGACTTTCAAGTTGGGTGGTACAATCGACTTTTAAGTGACGATTTTAAATTATAAATATTTAGGTACTAGTGTTCATTTGAATTCGATTTGTAATGTTTTAGTATATAAGGACCGTCAGTATTTTCTTCGCGGTGTTTGTGAAATTTTTTGTGTTTCATATAGTAGCAAGAGATTCGAATTTTCGAACCACTGGTTACGCTCATGGTTCAATATTGGTTTCGTACACTTGCTCGGGTATCAATATTAGTAGTAATTAAACAACAACTTTGCTCCCTGTAATACAAATAACTATGTATTTAATTTTCTGTTTGCTACTTATGTTCGGTTGAGTGGTTCAAAGATGAATCGATATAATTTTGTACAAATTAATAGGTACCATAGATTTAATTTAATATTATTATTACCTATATTATGTTTTTTTTATACGACGTCGGAGGCAAACAAGCATACCCTCCCTCCCCTCGTTGAGCTCTGGCAACTTTACTCACCGGCAGGACCACAACACTATGCGTAGGGTCTAATGTTATTTGGCTACAGTTTTCTGTAAGGTGGAGGTACTTCCCCAGTTGGACTCTGCTCTAGATCTGTAATAACATCCGCTGTGCTGTGCCCTACCACACAAAGCGAGATGACATTCACAATGCCCATACCTCTCTTGTGGACGTAGTTTAATGACGTACCCGGGTACGAATTTATTGCGTTTACAAATTATCTGATATTACATTATTACGGTGATAAAAACTTTGACGAACACAACAATAAAACGTTACTCAGCGGATACAAGAAAATAATATTTATAGGCTTAGATTATCTTACATGAGTACATGACATAATCTTGGTTCCAACAGTAGGGCCTATCTGAGATATCGCTGTTTGTCATTTCCAAGGCAATATTGTAAAAATAAAAATGCTAAATACGTACGCAGTCGGAAGCCGGCCAGTTTAATGCAAAAACTCATTTAGTCATGAATTATGTAAGATTTGTAGTCTAAATAAAATCGCTCCGCGAATTTTACAACTGAAGAATTTACCGCATAATGTACGGAGTCTCTCAGCGCCATCTACATTAGCTGTCAAATTCGAAGTTCTCCCTCTTCGTTTTGTATTGTACATTCTAATATAATCAATAAATCTTTTTTGATCAAGATATCAATGGAAAAAAGTTATAGGTTTTTGTAGATAAAAGGACTGTTAACTACATACTAGTAATACTACTTATTTACCTACATATATATCTAACAAAAACATTATCAGGCGGCCGAGTTTTGAATTTCGACCACTCGATTTCGTGTTTTTTGTTCTGTGATTTTGTTCAGTACTATTTCCACTACTACTACTACTAGGCATTTAAGTTCTATATGAAATATAAACTACTAGACATTTAAGTTCTACTAATAGAATTGCAAACGAGTGGTTCATACCACTAGATTCCCAAATTCTATAGATGTTCTATAGATGTAGATTTCCACAGATTTTCGAGTGACGATGCATTCAACTTATTAAATAATATCTAATGATATAACCGCAGAAAAGTGACTTCGAATACGGCTTATTACAACAAAATGATTATTATAAGAAGTGCTGACGAAAGAATACGTAAGAACAAAATAACAATTGAGTAAGTCTAGGGCAGTTGGGAAATATTGACCCGTAAAGTTTATCAAATGCAATTCATCCACTGATGAGCACAGAAACTGTTGGAACTGAACAATATCTAGTGTTATTCACAAGATAATCTGCCTCAACAACGACCTATTGTCTATTATAATGTGAACCCTAGATACCGAATAGTAAAGTATAACAGTAATCAGACTTTATACTGGCTATCAACAAACATGCGTTTGTTGATTCGCCGAGTAGTAATGAGTGTCATCCCTGGTCCGTCATATCGAGATATAAAACTAACCGAGACCACGGCTCCTGCATTGCATGCTCGGGCATCGAACGCTGCAGAACCTCTCGATCTTAATATATCTAAACGTAAACATGGCTCCTGTCAATGAAAAAGTGTTAAACAGCGCGGAATACGTTCCTGCGAAGAAAGCCCTACCTGAAGTGAACTCGGATAATGTAAATGGCAATGGAAATAAAGCCAGGTGAGTCGCATTACAAACCTTATGTTATTTGTGAGTTCTTCAATTATCTTATAATTAGGTATCTTAATATATTCTGTAAGTCAATTTTTCCCTATAGTTACTAATAGTGACTAATAAAATTGGATTGGATTGGTTGGATAAATTTCAGACGGATAAGAGCAGGTAAATAGTCAAAGAAAAGAGTTTGTAGCATGGCGTATTTATTGTCACAGTTTTACGTTTTGTAATTTGTGCTGTTGTTCTGAAATTTTCATACAATACTGAATAATAGAAAAATAGTGATTGAATATCGTATTTCTGTATAGGCCAAATTAAATAAAACGATTGAAAAATAAATGCAAAACAATTTAAAAAATATTTCAAGATTAGCATATTTATTGAACAGTAGAAAACAATTACGGTAACCATAAGCAAAAATTGTACCATATCTTTTTGTAGAAAATTTTGTGTAGATTATTTACGTATAATAACGTTTTATTGCTATTAGCTACCGTTTACGTGTTTTTTACGAAAATATAGACAAATGGAATTTTCCGCTTTAATATCTTTTTAAATGTTGATCCTAGCAAAAAAGTGTATGGAATCTTTCTTGTAGGCAATTTTATACAGATTATTTGCGTATCAGATCATTTTTCGCTATGGACCACTGTTTACGAGTTATTTACGAAAAACTAAAAAAAGGGACCAAACCCCCCCTACCCGTTAGCGCCACCCCCATCCATCAGTACTTTCAGTATATGTGCAAGGCACCTTTACCTACAACTATACCAAAAATCGCTTATACACGAATTGTTTCCCCTTTTTTTTTTCCTTCGTTTGGTGGCCTAATATATTTTGCCTTATATCAATACATGTTTTGCCTTAAAAAAATAATCGCGTCCTTTTGAATTTCTACTTTACAAGGGTCGTATTAATAATGTTGTGATTTATTGAGCATAACGTTATCTAAGTAAATAAATATAATAAGGAGGTTACACAAACAACAACAAACATTACTTTTTTGTTCTGGAACATCACACTAACATGATAAAAACTAGTTTCATAAATCATAATGTCAACTAGGGTTAATTGAACGCAATCACAAGAACAGTCAGATCACATTCATATCAATGAGACATGAACGATTTTAAATATTATCGATCTATTGGAGGCTACTTACATGAGTAAATATTATCCTCTTTACTATTTAAAAAAATCGCATAACATAACAAAATAACCTTTTGAGTTAATGCTCATGTTTATACCGACCACTTTCCTGCTTTACTACGCATGGCAGTCGAAAAGGAATTTAAAAACTACGTAATGGAAATTTGGGATTTGTTGCCCAAAAATACTTACCTACTGTAAACAATTGAATGAGTTTTCCTACGGCTGTTATGCTTGTTAGAGTAGTGGTCAGGATATACATAAATAGTATAAGTGGAAATGTATTGTAGAGTAAGACCAAATTAAGTTGGCAGGGATTTTGATAGCGCAGACTGTGTTTGTGTTATTTAAAACGTCATCATTTCATAGAAGTTATTAACTGCATTAAGAAAATATTAATTGCAAACCTTCAGTTTAATTGGAGCGGCCAAGGTGCTCAAAAATATTTTAACAAGCACTTTATCGCCTTAGCAATAAAGGCGTGTTCAGATATTTGTGAGCGTCTTAGCCGCTCCGATGTATCTGATGACGATTGTACTTATCATGAAGCGATTAAAAATCGAAGTAAGTGGGCATATTAAACACTATTCGCTTTAACCTTTCCTACGGGTATGGGTATCCCTATTTAATGCGAAAGTAACTCTGTCTGCCGCCTGCTGCTTTATATACTTATGTACCGCTGAACCGATTTAGATGAAATTTGGCAATGATATCATTGTTTTATACAGACAAAGTTGCGGGCCGAAGTTAATTCTTAATATTACTTAATTCGTGGGATCAAAACCGGTCGTACCGCATACAGCAATAAAAACCCTTCTTAAAATAAATGCAAAAGGAAAATACTAAAAATATGTCCCGTTTCTAAACAAACTCAGACGAATGGATTATGTCATTAACTGATTATGTTCTTTTCAAAATATAGTTTGGAGTATGACACACACTTATATCTGGTTTAACCAGTTATTCACTTGTTACCTAGTTAGGTAGTCACAATCACAATGTCACCACAAGTAAAAGTCCTTTTGCAGAAGGCATTCCCTTAGAATACATAATTGAATTAAAAGCATTTGGATTGTCCAAAATTACTTTTCAAATCAACTATTAGTACTTACCTAACACAATTTTAATTTTAATTAATTTCCGTAAGTTCATAATCACTAAATCAGATTGCTTTCCTTCGGTTCATACATATAATGGGCTGTTATATCATATATGTATGTATGAAGCCCGCGTAGTCAACATGCCAATCGTTAACGCTCCGTAGCGAATGTCGCACTAATATGGAAGAGTGATAGAGAGAGATGACTACGATACGCTACGGAGCGTTAACGATTGGCACGTTGGCTACGCGGCCAAGGTCACAAAATGGGAACGTTAACGTGCCATGTTAAATTATGATTACACTAGCGACCTGCCCCGGCTTCGATACCTAAACCTTCCTCAAGAATTACTCTATTGATAGGCGAAAACAGCATGAAAATCCGTGCAGTAGTTTTTGAGTTTATCGCGTATATACAGACATACAGATAGACAAGCACGGCGGGGGGCTTTGTTTTATAAGATGTAGTGATATTTTATTTTAGACAGCCATCTGACGAGTTTAAATCACACTGATTTCCTTATATTATGCTATATGCTCTTTTACTATTTCTAAAATGAATAAAACTGGTTGGGATAATACTAAAAGAAAAACTTGCGCCAATTTAGTACCAATACCAATACCCTCAAAGGAATCTGGTCAATCACGTATCAAGTTGTTAAGGACAGCCTCGCTATGTTGCACGGAAGAAACAACAAAATGACCATAATCACGAGAAATACTTAGCGCATGTTCAATACAATGAACTTTAAAATGGTCAAGTACAAATAAATATGAACTTTAACTTCAGCGGGATAACGTCGAATATCACAATTTTTATTACAGGTTACCTACTAGTTTATATAGGGTAACATCACGTTACAATTTACAACTTCAACAATACCTATATAAATGTATGTATATTTATTTAATTGAAAATTACAGATCATCAGAAACTTGAAACTCCACGTGTATGGTGTACCTACTTACCTATCTTAACTTAGTTATATGCTCGTAATTATGGCAAAGGCTGTACCTAATACTTACTTAAATAACTTAATTGTAAAATAAGTCATGGTGGAATTTTTACGTTGTTTTGAAAGACTAGATTTTCCTATTTCTAGGTATTCTTACATATCATAAATTGCAAAGTATTGTAGTATATGTATACGGTCTCGAAACCTACCAGTAATAAACTAATTATCAGTGAAATGTAATAAAGAGGCATATTTGAGACAAAGATCTCTTACAATGTGTATGGAGTGTGGCCACCAAAACTAGTATCTTAATAGAAAATAGGATATATTAAACGTATATAAAAATACACGCCGTACCCTTTTTCCTCCCTTTTTGTGTTCGTTGCGCGGTCATTATTTCCATACAATCCATGCGATGATCCACATGTTAAGACTAACTTTTGCTTAATTTTCGTCAGCGTATAGATCTATAGTGTAGATGTTGACTGTTCCTTACTGTACCTTTACTGTAAACAGTCATTTAATATAGACGTATATGCTTGGTTCCAGCTCATATTCGTATGAGACCCTTGTGGAAACAGCGAACTTCCTGCTGTCTCGAACCTCGGTGCGGCCTCACATTGGGATTATCTGCGGGTCTGGGTTGGGTGCGTATTGGAAAGAGGGTATTTATTGACACATTTTTAGGCATGCTTTGGGCATCTTAACTAGTTAATATTTAGAGTAGAAATGTACTAACTCACGTTTCCTAACTATCAAAATTTTACTAAAATAAATGTTTATTTAGCGTCCTTCCTTAGCTTCTACAGTTTGCGCATGCAAGAGCAATATAATGCCTCCCATAGAGTGAGTTCGCTGCGTTTTTATTTTGAGTCGAAGGGTGTCCATGTCCACGTTGGGGTTCATTTCTAATATTCCGTACCCGAAGGGTGACAAACGGAATCCTATTATACTAAACTCACGCTGTCCGTCCATCCATCTCTTTGTCAACGTCCTCTATCTTAAAAACCGCTAACTGCTACCTAAGCTATGTCTTTCTGTAGCCGCTATAGCAACACATATATTATAAATACTGCAAAACAAATAAAGTGTGTCAGACTTACGATGTTTATATCCTAATCAACTGCAATAAAACGTTATTAAAATTAGGGTCTTTCCGCAAAATAGCCGTCACAAGGCGATGAAAACGAAAATAGACCGCGGAACCAGAGCATCTTCCATTGTTTTTATAAAAATAACAAATAGTCAAAAAGCATGCACCCTTAACCTTATCCACAGACGAGCAGTCGTTGCGTCCGAATATTGAACTACATACATCTTACTCGTCCAAGTATCTAACGGTTTAGGTATCGCAAACATCTCAAGCCGGAAATAAATGACTGTCCCTATGCTGTAGCAGAACGACCACCGAATACGATGTTATTTAGAGAAAAATACTTCTAGTTAAAATAAAACCAAATATAGGACGATTAGGACCGATCGGTAACATGCACCCCGAGGTGACGAAATGTTTTTGTTGGTAGTTTATCCGCTATGACAAAATACAAATGGGAGAAGATTTAAATATAATAACTATAGGGACTTCTTTCATTAAACGCAGTTATTTTAATGAAGAGTGGTTGGTGGTTGTGTGAATCATTTTAAGTAGGTAATTTCAATTTGATTCGACTAATTAGAGATTAAATTTGTAGATCGTTCACAACTGTTACATTTAATAAAATAATCACACACATATTCCTATTTTCAGGCTCATTAGCAGAACACATAGAAGACCCAGACAGTGTAGACTATGAAGAAATCCCTAACTTCCCCGTCAGCACGGTGGAAGGCCATCATGGCAGACTGGTGTTCGGCAAGATATCGGGCGTCCCAGTGGTCGCCATGCAGGGTAGATTCCACTATTATGAAGGCTACCCTCTTTGGATGGTAAGTAAATCTAGATATTCAATTTTACATTGCCCTTGAAACATCAACAAGGTTTTAATCGGAAACAAAATTAGTCCTTAAAATACATGAGAGTTCCGGGGAGTTTTGATATATGATTTTGCTGATGTAATTTATAAATTAATTATTATGTGCATATGGATTATGGTCTCTAATCCCAAATTCCCACCACAATTATTAAAATTGCAGCCTATACATTGCATTTCTTATTTACTAAGTACTTAGGAAATTATTGACTAAACCTATTCCACTTTCCACTATATCTAGGAAAAACAGTTATACCTGAAGACGGCTAATTTAATCACCGCAGTGCCACCAATACAAAAAAAAATGGCAATATGGCAATAGCTGACGACATAAGCGGAAGTCATATTAAATGTTGTTACTATGGATTATTTATAATTCAATCATTTCAAAGGTTAAATGGAAAATATTGTGGCTGATGCAAACCAAGCTCGACCCCCAGCGGTGGGGTTATCAGTTGTTTTTACTAGCATCACAATGAGAGGGTAAACATTATCAAAGAGATAACGCTGTTGCGTCAGTATATTTGGTTATTTTTTCTTAAGCCGGCTGTGTTTAGCAAAAAATATGGATTGTCCTTCACAGCGTGGATTTTTTTAAACAAATGCCTAATTTTATATCGTAAAGATGATCTTTGTAATAAACATGCGTATTTTTAACATGTTTTGCTCCATAACGAGTAGTTCAACAGGAGCTCGCGTTGGCGACCGACGAAATATGTCTGTCTCAGGGAAGTTTCATTGTACATTGGAATATAAAATGGGATTATCGAATCACTGAATTCCGTATAGATAAATGCATTATTATTTCTGTTTGGCATTAGATGTTGACCAATTGTATTGAAAGATACTGAGAAATCGCCAACAATCTTTATCGACGACGCCAAAACGAACGTCGTTTTATACATAAGTTTATTATAATGGATAGGTTAAGAACGACTAACAAAAACACACTAGGTTTTAAGAGTGATATGTATGCCGAGAGTAATTCAGCTTCATTTAAACAGAGCCGGTCGAGCAGTAATAACTAGCTATACTATAACATACGTACTTTTTTCATTCTAGTGCTGCCTACCGGTTCGAGTGATGAAACTCCTGGGAGTAAAAACTTTGATCGCTACAAACGCAGCTGGCGGGCTCAATCCCAACTACAAAATCGGAGACCTTATGATTGTGAAGGACCACATCAACATGATGGGCTTCGCTGGAAACAATCCCCTCCACGGACCCAACGACGAGAGATTTGGACCTCGCTTCCCTCCAATGAACAAGGCGTACAACTTAGAATATAGGAAAATAGCGAAAGAAGTAAGTACATAACCAACGATAAATCGCAACCAAAAATTTAGTACAAGATTAAAATTTAGTATTTGCTACCGCCGAGCAGAAATCGTTCCAGAGGTAGTTTTGGCTTTTGTATACCTACAGAAAAGACAAATTAGAACAGAAACAGTAAAAAAAATTGGTCGGATTTCAAAGATTCATTAATTATAAGATGCGTAACGTACTTATATGACAAACTCATGCTTGGCATTTAGACAGTGCAATGTAGGCGACACTACCGCGCCGTACATTATGCGGTAGCTCTTGTTTTTTTTATGATATAGGAGGCAAACGAGCAGAGAATCCCCTGATGGTAAGCGAATACCGTCGCCCATGGACACTAGAGGGATTGTAACTGCGTTCCCGGCTTTTAAGATGGGAATCAAAATCAAAACGGGTTGTCAAAAGTTGACTTTTACGTACTGTAGCTCCGTACAACGCCATCTACTTCAGCTGTCAAACGAGGATGCACGATTTTTTCATAGACATTAGGTACATATCTAAGAAAAAATCAATACACGCCCTTCCGGCACGCATAAAAATAATTCCTTCGTGGTTGATGCAACGGTAACTGCATGCGTAAGTTCGAGGTTATCGAGGGTTATTGCATCTGGAACACTTACATAACAAAACAGCTTATCTCTACGATGCGTTAGTATAGATTCGAATACTACAAGAGTATAACACCGTTATCGCCTACCAATGAATGATAAAAATATTCTGGAACTAAGATAAGGACGATGACCATTGATGAGACGACATTAATTTTAGAACAAAATTCTTATCTATTCCACGAATTCCATATTCATTTACACAACAACCATAATTACCAATTGTTACTATTTAGTTACGATTCCTGGAATAAATAATGTCTTATACTACTTATTAGGAACCTATATATGTAGGTATGGGTTATTCATTAAACAGATTCAGTGTTCACATTTTTTATTTTTGTATTTTGTTAGTTTCAAAAACTACGTTGGAACCGATTCTGGACAATATGACGCTAGCAGACATCAATTCCTATTTCAGTCTTATCCTTATTATGGTATGATCAGTTCAATTAGTACCGAATGCTAATTGTAAGTAAGTATTACTACGATACGAGTAATTACTGGTGGCTTCAAAGTAAAGTGATTTCTAAAGACTAACCATAATTGGATTGAAGAGATCCATAATATGTAGGACATAGTGTACAACTTTAATTATGGAGCCAACCCTGATATACTTAATTGGCTACTTGGACAGTTTTTTGTAAATAATGGCAATCGATTTTGATTTTCCTGAGGATCAAATGTCTATATAGGACTCATGGCAACACAAAGGTTAGAAATGAGAGTTAAAGTCTGACACTCGCACTCGACGATTGAAACGCCTCTAACAAAATTATATTGTAATGTGACGTCACATTACATTGGTCTGTCCTAAATGTATGGAAGATCAATAAAATTGCTATTTCGACCCTGAAATATTGCGTTTCCTATCCATTTAGCAAAATTTTGTTATAATATTCATTTGTGTCAAGTACCCAATTATAATTACTTAGATACCTACCTAGGTGTCTGTCTACTTGGCTAAGCTATTTAGGTAGCTAAATATACTAAAAGGTTTCCTTAATATATTTTCAGGTGGCGAAGGAACTGAATATAGAAAACATCGTACGCGAAGGCGTGTACACCTGTCTAGGAGGACCTAACTTCGAAACTGTAGCAGAATTGAAGATGTTGAAAATGGTGGGAGTCGACACAGTGGGTATGTCGACAGTACATGAGGTAATGGAACTGTTTACTAGTAATAACTAGTATTTTTTCCCGAAAGTATATCAGACTCCTCGAAACACCAATACACCTTACACTGCAATCTACCTACAGATCGATTCATCTCAAGTTCGAATTTAGAATTTTTTGTTGAATAACCTGAATGAAATCCCAGTAAAAGTTTACTCTTGGATATTGATACACATATTACGGAACTTTACACAAACAAATATTTGGCAGTCTTTATAAACGCCAGTTAAGTCTGATAAGCCCGTGATAGTCGTTTGTCCTTATCCGTCTTTTTGACCGAATTTAAGAATGATTTGCTAAGTTTTATGAATACGGAGGATTAACTACTTACATCTAAAATCGAAATGGCATAAAAACACTTATTTACGAATGATGCAAAAAATTTAAGGAGACATTATAACCTGTTTTACTTTCAAATGTCCGTTCTTCTTTGGGTCCGTTCCCTAGTTGTCATCTCAGCACTTGGAAACAAATAATCGACTTATTAATATTTGTTTTTTCCAGGTTATCATCGCCCGTCACTGCGACATGAAAGTATTCGGTCTGTCGCTGGTGACCAACGAGTGCGTGACGTGCGAGGACGCGGCAGACGAAGCCAACCACGAGGAGGTGCTCGACGTCGGCCGCATGCGGCAGGATATTCTTCGCAAATACGTCTCAAAACTTGTTGAGCGATTCGCCGCGGTAGATGGCTTAAATTGACACTCATCTTGAGAGTTGATTGGTTAAGTAACTGAACAAACGGCGATACTTTCCAAACTTGAAAACGCAACCTCAGTTGATTAAACGTAGTTCCTCATGAATGCTTCGAATATCGATCAACAGACGATCGCGTGGCCAACCGCTGTATGGTAGCAGTTGCAGTACACCACTACCTTTGTATGTATCGGTCCTGCCATCCTCGATCTCCTGGATCCATCTGAAGAAACGCTTAAGATTAAGTACTTAACGACTCTCAAATCTGGCTGTGAATGTTAGCAAAATGGCCAGAAGGTAGGTTGCGGCACAAAACATGACAAACAGTTCACAGATCCTTGTTAAAACCTCCACACGTATTATAATTTTATACCACCAGTAATTTATCCAGAATATATGGAATATCATAACCTACACCTTAGTGTAACCTTCGGTACCCCTAGTGTAAATAAATTCGATTTCGAAACGTGACGTACGCGTTTGCGTTTAGTCTCATTTTGTAGGTATTGGATTTAGAAAGAGCGCGCCAAGCGGGACGTTTTGGAAACTCAAAATCCTATACAAAATGAGATTTAACGCAAACGCGTTCGTCACGTTATGATGTCGATCAAATTTACACTAGGGGTACAGTACACAGGTCACGTTTCGAAATCGAATTTATTTACACTAGGGGTACTGATCATAACATGTGTCAATACTGTCAACTCAACGTGACTTCTACACGTGAGAAATTGCTTTCTGTATGCACCATCCAATTGTCCTGTTATCACATTGGGTCGTTCGGGTCAAACCAACAAGTTGTGAACTGATAATTCTCATGTGACACTTGGCGACTGGCGACCACCTGGTCTTGCCATGATAAAGGTAATGCCTAACTAAATATTAAATCGTACCTATACATGAATTTAATGATAAAAAGTCAAAACTCCTATAGGTATATTTTTTGAATAATGACAAAAATGTGTTTTTGTTTATGATAGTGATAGAGCGGAAAAGAGTACTAAATTAAGAAGTCTAAGTGAATCGCTTGTGATTTTAATGTTGTCATTTACTATCTATTAGGACCTTAGAATCTACTTAAAATAATGTAAACAAACAAAACCCCGTGACTCGTTACACATATAAACTTGAAATCGTTAGACTAATGAGGTACATTTTATGTATCTATGACTACATTGCAAAACGACTCAACCACGGGATTTCGTGTGTTTACATACAGTTTTAATCACGTTTTAATGTTCTAATTTACTATAGAAGCAGTTTATGTTAGTTAGAGGCAGAATATGACGCACTTATGGTAATTGACCATCTTTGTACCATATTCTAAGGAATAAACATTTGTGTTTGTGTTTGTATTTAGGCCTATAGAAACTCTTAAGAATAATAATTTAGACAGAATAAGTAAACCAATTATTAGAATTAAGCATAAAAGAAATATTTATTGTTAATTTTATGCAGGTTTTTAATGATAAAATAGATATTTTAAGGGTATTTTCTTGGCTGTATTTTACCCAGTTATAATAGCAATTACGTATTAAATGACAATAAATATATATATATATATATCACATCTGCGAGTAAGGTACTTTATGAAAGTAATGCTTAAAAAAGGTTGTTACCTACTTCTTTGTCCGAGAAAATGTCAAGATTAATGCATTTATATATTTTCTTATTTGATTATATTATTATTTAAATGTTATAATAAAACTATAATTATTTATCCGGCTTGTATTATTATTTGACAACCTTGTTGTTCTGATTTAAGAATGATATAGTAAATATATCAATAATTATGTTATTACGTTATGAGTATGTTATAATGTGTTGTTAGTTTGCCATTAATAAGATATATGTTGAAGATATATATTATTCTAATATATGTTGACAGCCGGTATGGCCTGTCCTGGGTTCGAATCCCGGTAAGGGCATGTATTTGTGTGATGAGCACAGGTATTTGTTCCTGATTCATGGATGTTTTCTATGTTTTTAGTAGGTACCTATTATAATATTATATATATTGTATATATTATATCGTTGTCTGAGTACCCACAACACAAGCCTTCTTGAGCTTACCGTGGGACTTAGTCAAATTGTGTGAGAATGTCCCTATAATATTTATTTATAATTACCCAAGTAAATTAAAATTGAAAAATATTTTGTACGAAATAAAAAAGCTCATGTAGAAAATCTAACTAGGTACTTTAATTGCTTATTAAATTACATTATAATAAATTAAATTCTAAAGAAATAATTCACTAAGTATTGTAAATATTGCACATAGAACAACATCATTTCAATTCAATAGCAAACTAATCAAGGAGATTGAAGTCAAAATGTTTCGTTTGTAGCTACTGGTGGGTATTTCCTAAAGTTTTTCATTTTGTGATCATGGCATAATAAATGGTGTTCTAGATGAGATGACTTAGGAGAAACAAATGCAAAAAAATAATGTGTAGTAAAAACTTTCCTCGTAAGGCCCTCCGTACAAAATCCTTGCTAGATGAATTAGAATCCAGTTTTAGTGAGGTATATTCGGGTTCAAAAAGTTCCCAAAATGGATTCTATTATGAATAACAATTAAGGGTGATTTTCGGCCTTTTTTAAGTAATCTGAATTACCCAAATACACCTTACATAAAAGGTTTAAATTCCAATGAAATAGACATTCTATAGCTTTACGAGGATAGTAAATTTATATTGCTATTAACAAATGAACAGGTACATACATTTAAGATTGTTATTTACATTTTTGCCTGAAATAAATACGTGACATTTTTACTTGTAGATGCATTCTTGGTGATACTGTTTTTTTTTACTAGTATCTGTACTTTCATTCTTTAGACACATAAAATACTAATTATTGTTCCATCATAGTTTTTCAGGGTTTAACTGGGCATATAATTTCCGGCAACGAACAGTGCGCTGGTCTATTGAGAGCAAGACTGAAAAGACATTAAAATTATAGGTATCAATCCGTAAGTAAAAATGTAAATTAGGAAAGTTTAGTCCTGTTAATTATAAGGTTCAAAACAGAAAGCTCATTACCGAGGGCCCCGAGAAATATTGAATCCAAAATCAAGCAAGTTACGGAAGTAGGACCGAAACCGATTGTTGTATTTCCTGACTTGTCTGTAATGTAAGTACAGTATCGATATAATAAGAACAATTTATTTCCGATTGGCGCGGACGCGAGGTACACTCCAGCATTCGCGTCGATTAGGTCAAATGTCGCATCGATTTTTTGTTTTCAAGTCAGTTAAGACCATAAAGGTGGCAAGAGGTGCACCACAATCTTCGATTTCGAAATTTGTCTCCATCTATGTATTTTGCTCTTGATGTATTCGAGTTGCGAGAAGTATTCCGAAAGCTGCAAAAATGATGTATACGTACGCACATCTTCAATTTGCAGGTTTCTTTGGAAAAATATGTGCAACGTCCTTGCATGCTTCATCTAAGTTGTGGTACTTGTAAGAATATCCGAGTTCAAGGACTCTTTTAGGCGTAACGTGTTGTCCTTTGGTCAATAGCATGGCTCTCTCAGGGTTGAGCAGCACATTTAGAATTGTTTCTGGCACAGGAAAAAATGCTGGTCGGTTGAGGGCTTTGGCAAAAGACTGAAAAAAAAAGTTGTCATTGAAACCTGGCAAGCTTTTATGATGCAGTAGAAGTAGCTGTGCAAAATAAGGAATTGATATAGAACTTCTTTTCATAGCTAGTTCTGTTGCTAATTGTAACCTTGCAACTTTTTAGGAACAAATCAAATTATTTTTGTCACTTTTTCTTTGGTGGAGTCTGTGCAGAAAGAGAAGAGTTGTAGAATGTATTTGATCCCATGCATTTCACGATCTTCTCTTTCCGTACAGACTATATGTGACATTTATTTTTGTTGTACAGTACCCTAATAGTTTTTAATTTCAAATACTTAAATACAATTGTGGCTCTAGTGAAAAGGTGTACAAGTCTCGCGCAGCTCAGGTGAAGAAGGGTACAAGTGGTATATGTAACTATGCCCTTCTTCATCACTTTCATCAGCAGTTTTAATGGGTAAAGTCAAAGATGTTATTCTCTTCAGCTGATTTACTTCAATAACCTGGTCCACACACAGCAACGCGTTTGGGCTAGGAAAACGCGCGCGCCGCCTCGGCCAAGGCACATCTACACTGACCGTAGTGCGTGAGGAAATTGCCTCGCCCGTATGCTCCCTCTGTGTGGACCCGGCTATCAGGGCTCGGAACCGGTTTATTTTTAAATCCCGAAATAGCCGAATATTTTTAATTATTTTATACTCTTTACGTAGGACTAGATCATGTGTTTAGGTTACAACATCGCATTATTGGATAGTCCCATTAAATCAAAGAAATAATAAATCAAAGAACGAAAAAGAACGTAATAATACCGGTATTTTTTGTATGAAGGAAAAACCGGTTCCGAGCCTTGCCGGCTATTATCCATTGCATATGTTTCTAAGGTATATCTTACCGCTGTAAAATCCTGATTAGTTATAATGTGAGGAGATACACCATTTAGTATTCCATCAACTTTTTCATTTTCTATAGCGAATTTGATAATTCCTGTGAGATCATCCACATGTATCCAAGGCAAGAACTGCTTGCCTGAGCCTATACGCCCACCTAGTCCTAGGAAGAATGGTAGGATCATGTTCTTTATCATTCCACCTTCTCGGCCAATCACTACACCGGATCTTATTATAACCTGTAACCACAAAATATCTACAGTTTATTAAAAATCAAATTTGGAAATACTAGGTCACTTTTATTTGCATTCAATTCTAAAATAAAGTTATATTTTAATTTTGTTACCTCAGAACTTTCTCATCATCATTCTCATGCCCTTGTCCCATTCATTTGGGGTCGGCGCAGCATGTCTTTTTCTTCCATATCTTTCTGTCACCCGTCATCTCATCATTCATTCGCGTTCGTTTCATGTCATCTCTCACACAATCCATCCACCTTTTCCTAGGTTTTCCTCGCCCGTTCCATCCCTCCACATTCATTCGTAATACCTTTCTTGTCACATGACTTTCATCCCTCCGCATCACATGCCCATACCACGCTAGGCGATTCGCTCTTACTTTATCTATTATGGGTGCAACTTTCAGGCTTCCTCTTATATATTCATTCCTTATCCTATCCATTCTTGTCACACCACACATCCATCTTAACATTCACATTTCCGCTATGTGCAATCTCTTTTCATCCGTCACTTTTAGGGCCCAACACTCTGATCTATACATGACGACAGGTCTTATGATGGCTTTATAAATTTTACCCTTCAGTCGGAGGGGCATCCGAGCGTCACAAATTGTTCCCGTGACCTGTCGCCATTTCATCCATCCTGTGCTAATCCGGTTTTTCACGTCACAGTTAATATCGCCATCGCACTGCACGAGCGAATGTTTTAATTATTCAAATTAGTACTTATATGAAACCTTCAAATTAATATTTCAATTAAGGAAGGATTAAGATATAATAATAAGAATTTTAGGAACAAACACAAATGTATTCCTAAAATTTGTAGATTATTTTAAAAGCCTCTCATTTATGTACATACTGTTCCTGAGACAACACCACCTGCGGCAATTAGGCAAATCCACACAGAGCGAGCATACGCGCGAGGCAATTTCCTCGCGCACAAACTAGACATGCCTGGACCAAGCCAGCGCGCGCGTTTTCCTCACCCGCGCGCGCCACCTAGGCTGAGGCCCATCTACACTGTCCGGTTTGAGCGCGAGGAAATTGCCTCACACGTATGCTCGCTCTGTGTGGACTCGCCTATTAATGTAACTCGTAATTGACGTCGAAAGACCCCTACTGCTATCAATGTGTGTGTTAATCAGTTTGGAACATGGAATGTTTTTATCAATAACCAGTATGTACTTACAAGTCTAACTGATGGGTCTACTTTACTGGCTGCTCCCTCCCATTCAATAGTTAATCTGGAGAAGAAGTCTGAGCCAGTGACAACACTACTTTCATCATACTTGTTATACTCTGAAGGCTCATATGCACCAACTCCAGTGACCACAACCAATACCTTAGGTTTAGCTTCTGCCTTATTTATGGCTTCTACTAATGATTTGGTAGTGAAAACTCGAGAATTCTGGATATTTTGTTTAAACCTAAAAATAATAAAACATGTTTCAGAATACATGTTATAGTGTAATATAAAAAGTACTGTTCTGTTATTTTAATGTACATTTTGAATGCGGTTTACGGAAACATTACTTAACACATTCACTCCCAGACAAAAAACAGCACACTACCCCAGAAACCGGTGGTCTATAGCTGCATGCAAAACAACCCGCCCAGCGGGTTGTCCGGCATCTGAACAAAGTTCACGAGCACCCACCAGGTGGGTTCCCGGCAGTGAATGTGTTAACTGATCATTTAATAGTCTCCTGAGACCCAGAAGCAGATGTTTTGTTTTTAATTTGCCATCCTCAGTAATTCAATAAAAATTCAAAATAGATTGCGGAATATGTACTAACAATTGTACGCAGGATCTTAGGAAATGGATGGTTTGAATACTAAACAAATATAATTTATTTATTATTGTCGGTAAAAAAGCCTTTTTACCTTTTGAACTGTATCTAAATGTCTGAGTCATAACAATACATACCCAGGCGTCCAGGCTTTGGTGAAGTCCATAAACTGTTGCCCCGCAAGATTGACCACAGCATGCGTGTTGTCAGGTAAACCTCTCATCGCTATATCCGACCAACATATGTTGTTTCTGCCCGGCATTCGAGAAACGTTCGTCACATCATATCCGTGTTTTGAAATAAGATCGCCCAACCGCCTACCTATGAAGCCAGTGCCCCCACCTAAAAAATAAACAAAATAATCAATACCTCTCCCCAAGTTTCGGAGGACAACAATAAAAATCAACTAACCGATTAAAACTTTCAGATTTGTCATTTTGGGACTAAAATTATGTAACGTGCACTTTTAAAAATATAATGAATTATATGTTCGCGTCTGTGTTTCGAGCAGTAGACGTGATATAAATAGACTACATTAAATTGTTGGCCGGTATTATAATTTCCATGTAACTGCATCAAAAAGCAGCTGAAGCTGACATATTAATCTGACAGCTGACGGGGCTAATGCTGGGCTATAACCGCGAAAATCGAAGTTCGTCAATTGCGTGTGCCTACCGCGCGAAACAGGTTCGACATGTTGTCTCTCTGTCGCACTTGTAAATACGTACGTAAACGTGACAGAGAGACAACACGATGAACGTGGTATTCGGTAGGCCATTAGACTCCTCAGAGGCCCAAACGTCAGTGTCAGTCAAAGTAGTCAAACGTCAAACAAAATAAAATGCTTTGTGATAGTGTAATGCTTTGGTTTAATGCTTGCAAAAATAGTGTCTATTTAAATATATCCAGAAGAAATTAATTAAGACATTTCTGTAATACTCCTTACAAGAATAAGTTTTTGCTATGATATCCCTTTTCGTGGAAAAAGGAGTTGCATATGTATGGAATGCGGAAGGTTGGTTAAATTCGAAGTGTCAACTATAATTACTGTTTACTTTTATTCTAAACTTTAAACTAATACGTTGTATTTCGTTTCAGATTGGTTTACCCTTCGTACGCAACATAGAATATGCGGCGCTTTTGTTGGAACTCTACCTTCCTATCCAAGGCAAAATGACTTCTTAGGTGACTAAAACGAAACAAATCCTTTTGCTTAGCTTGCAAATTGCAATTAACACTACATTCATTAGCACCATATTTTTTGTACCTAATTTGTGTATTTTAGGTCTGCCGGTGGCCCTCATGTCTGAAGAAGCAGGATTGTTAGTAAATAAAGGAATATGTGAATTATATGAACTTCCAAAAATTACATGCAAGCCTAATATATCTGACAGACAAGATGCAAAAAATATGGAGGAAAAGTTAGTACCTATACACCATTTCCTATATTACTGGCCAAATCGTTTCCCTACCAAAAAGGTACAAAAGGAACCCTTATGGTGCGACTCTGTCCATTGAGAACCACTTAATTTGGAATAGTTATGGACAATGCTAACCCAAACACATTGAAAGTATTATTTTTTAATTTATTTTTTATTAACTATGGAAAATACCCAATATAAGAGGGAGCAAAATTTCAAAGTCCAGTGACTAGGTCAAGTGGGGTATAATTTTTTTTTTTGTTTCGTTGTACAAAAAAACATTTTTTTTACAGGAAAAATATTTCTGAATTCAATTTGCAATTTAACCAACTTTACATGTGTTTATTAAACTTGAAATATTTTTGTCACTTGGTTCGTATTGATATTTTTAGATGTGACTGTACTACACAAAGTTATTCAAAGTTTGTACGGAACCCTCGGTTCGCTAGTAAAACGAACTCGTACTTGACCGTTTTTTTATGATGTATGTGATAATTTTCTTAAATATTTCTTATTCTGGCCTACATTTTCTAGTACCTAATATTAACTGAATAAATTTGCATATTATTTTAGAGTATTAGCAGAGCAAACGGAAGCCTTAAGAAAGCGAAGAATTGAACAGCTGTCCCAGAAGATTGACATTATAGTTGCTGGAAAAAGGCAGAAACTTATTACAAAAAAAATTCCCAGTAAGATTTTGTGGCTCAATATTACCAAAATCAAGTAATGTACTTGACCCATGTAAGGCCCAGTGCCTAATAAAGCCCACTTTTTAAATGATAGATCATTTTTACAAAAATGGTTGTCAATATTTTCTAAGCCAAAGCTACTAATATTATACTTACCGCAATACCAATTGTCGACTGAGGTCATAATGCTATCTCCTTTACCCATGTTCAGACCAACCAAGAGTGAAAGAGATGATATTATGACCTCAGTCGCCAGTTGGTATTGTGGCAAGTTTAGTCTGTTGATGATTCAATCAATTAATTAATCAATTTTGCTATTTTTTTCTTAAAATTCATAGATACATAGAATACTCTTTATTGGCACACCTCAGTAAAAGACATAGCCATAGTTCTATTTCTGGATTTAAAATAAAATAAAGTCAGGCCTTACAGGGGTCAGTTGCTTTAGTTGATTATTTTTGTTTATTTCTGGATCTAAAATAAATAAAGTCAGGCCTTACAGGGCTCAGTTGCTTTAGTTGATTATTTTTGATGTGTATTCCCAGTTGTCCCTGTCGGGCACAGATGTAGATGTAGTGCAGGGACGCCTGGCCCGAAGCAGCTGGGCTGTCGATCGCTCGTTGCGTTCACTTAGCCCAATTCCCTGAAGTTGGAGCTGCAGGTTACTGTCCTGGCGGCATTCCCCCACTATTCTCCTCAAATCTTCTCGTTTTCCTGCAGAACAGAAGGACATCTTTAAGTTCGACATCCTTTAGTTCACTCTCTTTTCTCTTTTAGTGTATCACTACCGAATGTATCACGTCGCGGTGCCGCATACATAGTAATACATTCTGCTAGTAAGTGCAAGCTAGTCTCCTCCTTACCACAGTGTGGACAGGAGGCATCTCTACTTATGCCCATTATCTTCAGATGTCTATTAATTACCTGGTTCTCCTATGATCTAGCCATTAATCATCATCTTCGACTGTCTACATCCAGTCTCTTCTTTCCATTCTCTTTGTGCCTCAATCTCTTTTACCTTCTCTATAACTTCCTTCGTGACATCGGCTGACATAGGCAAAGATCTCCGCCCCTATCCTAGCCTGCTCGTCTGCCTTCTCATTTCCAGTTACTCCCTGATGTCCCGGTACCCATGCCACCGTGACATATCTTTGCTTGCCTATCGAGTTTGGCTCCTCTCTGCATTCCCTCACCAGAGAGGAGGTGACCGATACCATTTTAGTGCTTTCAGTGCTGCCCGACTATCTGAGTAAATTACGACAGCCCCCTCTTGTTGTTCGCTCTCCTTAACTATACGTGCACAGCTCGCTATAGCACATACCTCTGCTTGGAATACACTGGCATACCTACCCAGTGGTATTCATACCTTCTCCCCCAGTTTGAGAATTACTATGTCCGCTCCTGCTAGTTTCGTCGAGCTTCTTCTTGAGCCATCCGTAAAGCAGACCGTCGTTGGGTGACTGACTTCTACTTTCCAGTTGTCTCTTTCTCCTATAATGTACCCTGTACTTCTTGTCAAATATCTCTTGCCTCTTTATGAGGTCATTATTGGCCATAAACATCTCAAATCTTGATAGAGCCTCTCTCTGTATCAGCGCGTGTCTCTTGTCCACGCAGCTTCCTCTCCATTCGTTACATGCTTTCATTCTGTACCACTGTTCTGTGGCCCTCTTCTCCACCTCAATTCAAAGTGGCTTCAACCCTAACATCACCTCCATTGCATGTGTCGGGGTCGTTCTCATTGCCCCCGTCATCATTAGGCACGCTAATCTCTGTGCTTTGCTCAGATCTTTTTGGTATTCTTTGATATAGGCTCTATGCCACCTACGGCCCCATATAGCACCCTGGGTAGTATCACTGCCTTGTAGATCCAGTTGATCATTCATGGCATTCAACCCCCATTTCTTTCCTACTGCCCTCTTGCATTGACACAGTGCTCTTATGGCCGCCGGTTTCGCCGTCTGCTCCTTGAGGTGAGTCTTATATGTGAGCGTTCCGTCCAGAGTAACCCCCAGATATTTCAGCTCGTTCACCATCTCCAGCTCTTTGTCTTTTATCTTTATTGGTTTCATCTCTTTTATCCTTTTCTTTGTGAATAACACAAGCTTCGTCTTCCACGGATTAAGATCCAGTCCTCGCTCTCTGCACCATCCCAGTACCTGTCTGAGACCTCTTATCATTATGCCTCTCATGGTGTTGAGGACTGTCCCCCTCACCAGTAGTACTCCGTCATCAGAGTAAGCCTGCATGTACATGCCCCCTCTGTTGAGCTTCTTCACCATCGAGTCTAGCAGTAGGCACCACATTAGAGGTGACAGACAACCTCCTTGCGGGAACCCTCTTCTTGGATTGATCGTCTTTGATAATCCGCCCAACTCTGCCCTAATGGATCTGCCCTTAAGCATTCTTTCTATCCATAGCGCTATTGTTGATCTGATACCCTCTCTCCTCAGGCTTTCTTCTACGGCAGCAAAAGTTGCCTTATTAAAGGCACCTTCTACTTACATCGAAGAAGCAGCCTAGTGCATATTGTTTTGCATCTAGTGCTCTTTCCACTCTCACCGTTAGGTTGTGTAGAACTATCTCCGTTGATTTCCCTGCCATGTATGCATGCTGATTTCCATGTAGCGGGTCTCCGCTCCATTCCACTTGCTCTCTATATGCTTGTCTATCACTTTCTCCAAAGCCTTTAGTACAAAAGACGACAGACGTATGCTTCTGAATGACTTCGCTTCTTGGTATGATTTCTTACCCGGTTTCGGCAGGAACACCACCCTCACCTCTCTCCATATCTTTGGAATGTAGCAATGTGTTATACTGGCCTTGTATAATTCCACTAGGTTATCTTTTATGTATCTATATACTTTCTGCAGTAATGCCGGCAGGACCCCGTCCGGGCCCGCAGCCTTGAAGGACGCGAAGGAGTTAATCGCCAATTCTACCCTCTCTTCCTCCACCACCTCCAATGCCGCTGCCCGCGCCTGCTCGGGCCAGGTTTGGCTCCTCCTTTGGTATCTCCCTCTGGAATGCCACCCCTTTCCTCAGAAATCGCGGCCTTTCTTCTTAATTCCTTAGCTCTCCGCTTCTGAGCCTTGGACTCGTATTTGTGGAACGGCTCACTCACCACCGGTGTGGCTTCCCTGACGGTTTCCCCCCCCCCCGCTGGTGACCGAAGCAGCTCCTCTTCTTCTCTTAGCGTTAGGCCCCCCAGTTGTACGACATCTGCAGTACCCTGCCTTACTCTCTGTTGTGCTCCTCCATGCTCCTTACCGGAGCTCAGAGTCCCACCGTCTTCTACGTTCGGGGGTCCATCAACTGGCTTCCCGCCCTCCCGCACTTCCGAGATGGTTGGAGGTCCCCCAGCTGGTTTCCCACCCTCACGTCCTTCTACCCTGACGGGTCGCTTCTCCGCTCGGCGGTGTTGGTTGTGTTTTTATTTATTTCATTTTTTAAATTCTCCATACAAATCTGTTTTTAATGGGAAGAAATAACATTAGGGTGGTGGCAGTGCTCCCTTACCGCCCACCCAGCAATATTTACCCCAACGCAGTGGCGCCACCCCCCTGCGCATAGCCGGGCACAGATAGGCTCTGCATACATATCATTCCCATATGGCCACCATACATGAGCAGGGTCAACTGGGAATGGGGATGTCCCCACATGGGGAAAAATGGAAATACAATATCTTTTAAGTAATTTATTATTATTATTTTATATGTTTATTCTTGCAGTTACAGAAGACAACTTGAATAAACAAGTATTGTTGCAGGAAGAAATAGATAAATTACCACCTTTGTTGCCAGCTCATGTGCTCGTGCATTTACCTACACAGCATCATATTGATACAGGTACATATATTTTTAATTCAAATTTGTATTTTAAAAAACAGTTTCACTGTCGTTTATTTTATTCTGTGGTAAATACCAAAGGGGTTTTATGAAATAAGTAATCAACACTTATTTAATATTTTATTTTATAGTAGGTACATACTTGATGCCACATTCTCCCTTACCACAAATTATATAATCTAATGGTACAATGGTACCTCTTAATAGATTAAAACGGGCCTTACGGGCAATAAGAATGGGCCTTGTACAGTGGTGTCACACACACAAATTAGAGCCAATCGTGCAATCTAACGCCACAACGCGATTGGTTGATGAGTTCGAATCACACGCGCGATAAGTCATAATTAGTTGCGTTAGACATCAGCACGGTTTGCTCGAATTCGTTAGTGATACCACTGAACTAGCACCATTCTTAGTAAGGCCCGTCTTTAGATATATGGATTAAAACAACTCAATGCTGAAGTAATGTGACTTAATTTCAGAAAAAAGTAAAGTTGGCTTAGATGTGTTGAGTCCTAGCATACGGGAAGGAGATGGCGCTCTGCATTTCACTATTTTTAATGATCTTTGGGAAAAAGGCCATTATATTACTAGTGGCTCCAAATTTGGATCAGATTTTCTTGTTTATCCAGGTAAATATCTGTTTCTGTTTAATTCATGTAATCTGCCATTTTGTGCGATATTATACATATGTATTACTATGCCACATTGTATATTTATACATTTGTTCACAGGGGACCCTGTCAAATTTCATGCTATGTATATGGTTTGCTGTATAAAAGATTATAAGACATCCTTCAGACCTATCAACTTAATTACAATTGGAAGATTGTCAGTAGCTGTGAATAAAATAGCCCTTTTAGCGTTTTGTAACATATATGGACAAGTTCAATACCAAACTTTACAATGGCACGATAATACTAATTAAATGAAATATAAACTTAAAGTTGTTTTATTGGTGTTAATTCTTATTTTTATTAGTTATTTTATTACAACTATGAAGAACGCACCAATTGTGCATCAGGCGTACCGTATGCTGTATGCTTGTTCACCACCATCCAATTTTAAAGATAACGCTGTAAAGCGCTCTATTTATGGTCGTATATAACATGTACATAACTTCCGACCGAAAGTAAAAAAAGCGGCCAAGTGCGAGTCGGACTCGCGCATGAAGGGTTCCGTACCATTTAAGACGTATTAAAAAAAAATCTACTTGCTAGATCTTGTTCAACATTTTACCACTTTGGACACACATTTTACAACTTTGGAACTGTCTCTCGCGCAAACTATTCAGTTTAGAAAAAAATGATGTTAGGAACCTAAATATCATTTTTGAAGACCTATCCATAGATACCCCACACGTATGGGTTTGATGAAAATTTTTTTTTTTTAATTTATTGACGTATTAAAAAAAAACTATTCACTAGATCTCTTTCAAACCAATTTTCGGTGGAAGTTTGCATGGTAATGTATATCATATATTTTTTTTAGATTTTTCATTCTGTTATTTTAGAAGTTACAGGGGGGGGGACTCACATTTTTTCACTTTGGAAGTGTCTCTCGCGCAAACTATTCAGTTTAGAAAAAAATGATATTAGAAACCTAAATATCATTTTTGAAGACCTATCCATAGATACCCCACACGTATGGGTTTGATGAAAAAAATTTTTTTTTTAAATTTTTATGACGTATTAAAAAAAAACTACTTACTAGATCTCGTTCGAACCAATTTTCGGTGGAAGTTTGCATGGCAATGTATATCATATATTTTTTTTAGATTTTTCATTCTGTTATTTTAGAAGTTACAGGGGGGGGGACACACATTTTTTCACTTTGGAAGTGTCTCTCGCGCAAACTATTCAGTTTAGAAAAAAATGATATTAGAAACCTAAATATCATTTTTGAAGACCTATCCATAGATACCCCACACGTATGGGTTTGATGAAAAAAATTTTTTTTTTAAATTTTTATGACGTATTAAAAAAAAACTACTTACTAGATCTCGTTCGAACCAATTTTCGGTGGAAGTTTGCATGGCAATGTATATCATATATTTTTTTTAGATTTTTCATTCTGTTATTTAAGAAGTTACGGGGGGGGGACACACTTTTTACCACTTTGGAAGTGTCTCTCGCGCAAACTTTTCAGTTTAGAAAAAAATGATATTAGAAACCTCAATATCATTTTTAAAGACCTATCCATAGATACCCCACACGTATGAGTTTGATGAAAAAAGATTTTTTGAGTTTCAGTTCTAAGTATGGGGAACCCCCAAAATTTATTGTTTTTTTTCTATTTTTGTGTGAACATCATAATGCGGTTCATAGAATACATCTACTTACCAAGTTTGAACAGTATAGCTTTTATAGTTTCGGAAAAAAGTGGCTGTGACAGAATCGGACAGACAGACGGACATGACGAATCTATAAGGGTTCCGTTTTTTGCCATTTGGCTACGGAACCCTAAAAAGGAACTGCAGGAAACTAAAGCTTTTTTACTAAACACTCGAACACGTTTGCCAATGTCAATGTGACAGTTCTTTGTGTGGTCAGCTTAGTGTTTAGTTTTTCTTAACTCGAGGACCTTGTTATACAATTTAAGAATTGGCGTAGGCGTAACTACTCAAAAACGTTACTTATATGAATTAATTTATACAGCTGAACAGTTGATTTGTGATTAGAACCCTTCATTGTGTTTCTAGTTTTAGCACGAATTGTAAACGCATGGCATGTAGTGCGTTTCGGGTTTTTTGGTTTTAATTAACTAGCAACACCACCTGTTTTGTCGTCGAGCGAGTTGAAACTGCTATCAGAATATATATTTTTTAGATTTACATAGCGAAACTACAAATTTCTTCGACAAAATGGCAGATCCAGAACTGGAACAAATCAGACAACAGCGATTAGCTCAGTTACAAGCTCAACATGGGGTATGTATCGTGATTTTTACTGTTATTGAGGTTAACTATTTCTAGTAACAACATACCGACATATCTACGATATCGGTTCAATTTGTTTGTTTTTAATGAAGAAAATGATTGATTATTCCAGGGAACAGGCGATCCGAACCAGGCTAAGCAGCAGGAAGAGAGAATGCAAGCTATGGAAGAAGCAAAACACACGATTCTTGCACAAGCCCTTAGTCAAGATGCTCGGGCCAGATGTGAGTCAAATTTTCTTATGACCAGAAACTAGAACCTTGATTGTTATTATTTCTTTAAAAAAATCGTATAAAATACATAAATTACGAGATTCAAATCAATTTACTTCATGAAAACTGGGACCAATGTTGATTGTGTTGCAAGGGTTTTGTAAAACTTGGAGAAGTTTTGTTGTTGCTATGAAAGTTTATGAATTTACAATATTGTGTTACTCGTAAGTACTTTTCAGTCGAATGTCGCATAAATATGCATAGACGTTTCTGTTATGTGCACAATTGCTTTTCCTGTAATATATTTTATGGTAATTTTACATTGTACATACTAAGGAGTAGGAGGCAGGTATGAATAGACCAGGTATACCAGGTATAGGTATTAGGTATATCAATATTCAGGATATGTCTTGGTTATTTTCATATTTAGGTAATATTACTTTTAATCAGAAGTAATCAATAGGAAAAATGTGTAGTGAAGCCATGAGATTGACCAAAATCTTGTTTCAAAACTCAATTCTTGTCCTCCAATCTGGCAACTCTATTGAAAGTTAAAACTTGACTTGATACATTTTGCTGATTTGTACTGTAAAATAATTGACTTTTTTATCACTTATCTTTCAGTGAACACAATAAAACTAAGCAGACCAGAGAAAGGTGCCATGGTGGAAAACATGATCTGTAGAATGGCTCAAATGGGACAAGTACGCACCAAGATTTCAGAGCAAGAACTGATCCAACTTCTAGAGTCAGTCAACCAGCAAATGGGGAAATCAGCTAGCACTGTTAAATTTGATAGGAGGAGGGCAGCCCTTGATTCTGATGATGATTTGTAGCAGATTTGGCCACTTCACTGTAGTCTAGTAAAATAATGCAAACAAATAAAATCATGCTTAATAAACTTTTTTCCAATGTCAGTTGCAGTCAGTAGGCACGGTGGGGCACTCAGTTATGTGATTGTTTGTTTGCATTATTTTAACTGAGCAGACTATAGACTTTAATTATTTTACTCACATATTACTATAATCCATAATGCCTTAAGACTTGAGAGAAGTTTTAATAAAATAAATCATAAAAATATTTTTCTTAGCAAAGCTACAACCATATCATCATGTTGCTAGCAACAGACCCACTGCTTTGATTATTGTATATTTTTAGTGTATATTGTGCTTTATACATAGTACGCTGACCATGTAGTTTCATAAAGTTCTGTTAGCCCTTAAGTGGCTAGTAAAGTCATCTAGGACATGACTGTACCTCTCAGTAATATTTTTCCAACAGGATCTAATTAACAGATCTTTATAAAAGCAATAGACTAATCTTTTGTTTTTTTAATTTGTTTCAAAACAATGATTTTGTGCCTTTAGTTGCTGTGCTGTATATTGTAGTCATAATAGCATTTTTGATTTATGTTCAGATTCCTGTTTAAAACGTATGTAAAGAGAATTGGCTTTAATTCTACATTTATTTGTGTTTTTTTTTAATAAAAGAACTTACTTGTAAAATGTCATATTATTATTTTATTTATACTCGAGTTGCTGTTCTCGAGTGACCATTTTAGTTAGGTAATATTCTTGAAAAAAAAATCCATGTTGACAAATCACTTACTTTTTGGCAACCGGGGTTTTTTACCTAATTTGACCCCGCGAGACCCTCACATTTTTCAAATATATATTTTTATAATAATTTTTGCAAGAAATAACCGACGACCGGTTTGGCCTAGTGGGTAGTGACCCTGCCTACGAAGCTGATGGTCCCGGGTTCAAATCCTGGTAAGGGCATTTATTCGTGTGATGAGCATGGATATTTGTTCCTGAGTCATGGGTGTTTTCTATGTATTTAAGTATTTATAAATATTTATATATATCGTTGTCTAAGTACCCTCAACACAAGCCTTATTGTGCTTACTGTGGGACTTAGTCAATTTGTGTAATAATATCCTATAATATTTATTTATTTATAACAGTAACAGTAACACGTATTTTCTGAAAGTATGGAGTACCTATCTACCAGGGTTATTCCCACTAGTTACCATCAAGTTGTTACCAGTGGTAACTACTGGAATTTTTTTCCCACCTTTTACCACTGGTAACTACTGGGAAAAAAAATCCCACTAGTTACCACCAACCAAAATTTGGTTAGCGTTCAATACGAATAAAAATAGTATAAATATAGAGTGTTTTAATCAATAATTAATTAAAAGTCGAATTAATTATAAGTTAATTCGTTATTCGTTTAGTTATAGGGACCCTGCGTGTTGGAGGGTCTGCCATCTTGTGGCCCGAATCGGAACCATAAACATGTACATTTACACGTCACGTGTTTTCTTGTGCATAGTAGGTTCTGCCATCTTGTGGGCTACATCGGAACAATAAACATCACATTTACGCCTCGCGCCAAAAATCTGACGGCTCCTGTGCTGCCTCCTACAGTTCATGCACGCTCCCTATAAGTCGATTACTGTTTCAGTAAACTGCCTTAAAAGTGATAAAAAAATCGGTGTTTGACTGATTTGTTTGTTCGTTCGTATAATTTTGACGTTATTTATTGAAAGGGACTTTGTTGTCGATGACACTTGATTTTTTTAGTCTAGACTATATTGAATACTGATGCTATTCCATATAATTCTCAAACCTATTGAGGTTTATAGGTATAGTTTATACGAGGGACAGAAAATTGGGAAAGGAAAAGGTTATGGAGCAGCACTGGTCATGATGTCTAATCATTATTAGATAATCGTTATTGTAAATCGATAGACACTTACCGCTTAGAATTTTTGATCGAGCGTGCTCGTGTCGCCGTTGTTACGAAGTTACACGAAGTTTTGTCTTATTTATCAGACTGCATCGAAATGAGCTGGATATTGTATATCTTATTTTAACATTATGAGTAGGGTTTAGTGTTATTTGACTGTGTTTTTCTGTAAGGTGGAGGTACCTACTTCCCCAGTTAGGCTAAGTTCTAGATCTGGAATGACATCAGCTGTGCTGTGTCCGGTAGGACGGTGGTGTTGTGTGGTAACACAAAGCGTGAGGACATTCACAGCGCCCATACTTCTCTTTTGGCGGTAGTTTAAGGACATACCTTGGGCCAAAAGGCCCGATGTATCAAACTACGGCAGTTAAAAGGTTACTAATTTATTATAAATTCGAAAGTAACTGTCTGAATGTTAACTCTTCACGCTTAAACCGCTGAATCGATTTAGATGAAAGTTGGTATGGAGATAGGTTGAGGCCCGGGAAAGGACAGGAACTTTATTAATCATTATCATCAGAGGTCGGACAAAAAGTGCGGATGACGTCAAACCACTTATAGGATGATTTCAAATAGTATTTTTGATTTTAATAAACAATTGTCACTTATCATTTATCAACCTCTTTATTAAACGATATCGCCACTTGAAATGAGTAAGTACGTTTTTGACTGACACATTGTCAATCAGATGAACAATAAATTGACTTCGTTATTGTTTAGCTATTGTATCTTCACGATTATATTTAGCTAAAATTTATATTTACTAATGTATAAGAAAACGCTCTAAAATGTCATCTTTACTCGAATATTGTGGCAATCCCACAGACTTGTTCCAACTAATTTCAAATAATTATACCTTATGGTAACAAGTTTCGTGAAATTTATTTTATTCACTACATCACCCTACCACCTGTATTATTAATTCCATGGATTTATTTACGATTATTTTGTTACTTCTTTAATACTAATTTGTTACTACATGTCACACGGAAGTTTAAATACAAACTCAAACATCATCCTGTGTGCAAGATTACGTCATTTTTACGTCATCCGCACTTTTTGTCCGACCCCTGATTATCATCATTCGAAGTCGCGGCAGTGGGGCGACAATCCTCCTTTCGTTCTCGGCTCTGTCCGATTCAGCATTGCTCCGAGCAATTATTAGGGTTGGCACAACTTGACGTCCCTATGTTTACACTCACGTATTTTTAGTTACTCGCGCGACATGTTTTGGAGAGCCTAGGTCTCCTTTCTAAATATGGTCGATTTAAATACGGTGTTCAAATTCAATTTATTGTTTTGTTTTTTTCACATATATGTACTCAAAAAAATCCTGCTTGAGTTTTGTAGTGCGTGGGCAGTGGTTGCCTAAAAATATTATGGCTCATATATTGCCCACTGGGCGTTTAGCTGATCTAGCGTTTTTTTCTTGGGTGGCACGAGGCTAGAGCCGTTCATTTTATTAAAAAATCATAAAAATAGGTATTTAACTCGGGGGTTTGATTCTTTTTGTATCTTATAAAACATATTTAGTTTTAGGTATATGCCGCCATCAATAATTAATTGACACCTTTTAATTAAAATTACTAATTGAATTTATGCAATAAGTACTTTAGGCTGGCGCCCCACTGCAGCGCACGCTATGTACACGACCCACGTTCCTATACAAAATTTCGTGGGCTTGCCCACGGTTTGTATTAAAACGTGGGCCGTGGATGTAGCGTGCGCAGCAGTGGGGCGCCGGCCTAGTCTCATTATCGTGGCGTGGTCGGACCCGGATCATAACAACGTGGTGGTTGTTGATACGAAATCATGTATCCTGGTTCTTCTTAAAATTGTCTTAACATCTGTTGATCTATCATTTGCTATCAGTTAATTAGATAATTAATACGTATGTGGGTATTTTGATAAACAAAACACTGTTATTATCTTTTTTTATTTCTTTAAGGGAAAGTCAAGTTAAGAGGTAAGTACACAACGTGATCGTCCATACAAAAAGAGAAAACGTTTTTCCACTTCTAAACATTTTCCATTCTCCATGATTTTTTTTTGTATGTTATTGACACAATGAAAAATTAGGTTTATAGGTTTTCCTTCTTTTCAAAATTTGCAAACTAACATTTTTTTTGAAGTGAAACCTATGATGATGATGATATTGTAATCCTGTTATCCCTCATTAGGGACATAGGGCTCGCAGAAGAATTTTCCATTTGGCGCGATCCTGAGCGGCTACTTCCAGCTCTTTCCAGCCGAGTCCAGTTGAGCCAGCCTCCTTCTCAACTGATCGCCTCCATGTGGTACGGGGCCGCCCTGACCGTCTACTGCCAGTCGATTGCCAGCGGAGACACTGCTTGGATAAGTGGTTGTCCGGTCTACGGTGTGTGTCCGATCCATCGCCATTTCCTTACAAGGATTTCCTGGCCTATGGGTTTCTGGTCAGTCATCTGCCACAATCTGACGTTCGAGATAGTTTATCTAGAGAGCCCACCCAAAAAAAGCTGAACGCACACTTAATAATTTAATGATGCGGTTGGCAGAAATGTCCGATGAAAGCGTTCAAAATGCAATTGCTTATAGTTTAAGAATAGATGATCAATGTTTCCCCGCTGTTCAAGGTAACCCCAGTTTACCGGTAAGTGACATTTGCCAGACTATATGTAGTCATCGTATTGTCTTCATTGCACTATCTACAGGGTTCAAATGGTTCTTGACGAATAGTCATGGACTACATGGTTCAAAATCCTCCATAAAAATTAATAACTAATGACATCATAACTACTGACTTCCGGGAAGGTACCTAGGTAGAGAAAGGCGGTCTTATCGCTAAAAAGCAATCTCTTCAAGACAATCTGTGGATAGCGGAATGAGAGAATATTGATCAAAAAGAGTAGGTAGGTGTTGCAAAACCGTGTATTATGAAACCTACTCTATCACACAATTAAGGAAAAAACAACTATAAGAAAATTATTATTTATTTTCATTAGTTACTTAATTTACCTATTGCTTAGATTAAAAATATCATAATTAAATGCTCACAAATAAGTGATTTACCTACCCTTAACACTAATCTAAGTAAATCTTTATATCAGTTTAGTTTCCGTATAAAAACGGCGACTTACTCAGGTGTCCATGATTCCTTTCAATTGCAAACATGTGGCTAGGAATCCTGCTGTGCGCTGGCGCAGTTTTGGTGGCCAAGGCCTCGCCCCACGCGGCCGATATAGAACAGCTCATTAAAGATAAGCAGTTCATCGGAAGGATCTCGGATAATATTTTTGAAGATGCTAGACTAGATGTGGTAAGTGATTAGATTAAACATAACAAAAACCGGTTGATTGGATGTATTCACATTTGTCCTCGCTGTGCAAGATGTTATTAGGCGCATTTATATAAATAATCCAATTTGTCCCCCTTATGTATAGTGGCGGTCACATGAGGTAGGGACTGGGGACAAATTGGAATACACAGTTGATTGCAGCCGTTGGTTATTAGAGTCAGACCAAGATAAGTTGGCAGCGATTTTGCCAGCCCAGACAGTGCGAGTGTTATTATAAACGTCAAACTTCTAGGAAATTATGACATTTACTTAACATTTGCACAGGCTGGGCTATCGAAATCGCCGCCAATTTATTTTGGTCTGACTAAAAGATTTTTAACAAAGTATTGGTTTTGAATCACGTATCAAATATGCATTAGCAAATGCGCTTTCAAAAATTTTACCGTATCATTCATTGCCTATGTCAAATCAAGCTCATGTTTACCTAGGTGTAGTTTAATTATAAAACACTTATGCGCCTTAGGATCATTGGAAGTCGCTAATGTTTGTAATACAGTCAGCGTCAAATACTTCGTAGCAGTCAAAGTAGCCAAATAGTTCGGTACACCATGTATTTAGTATGGTATTTAGTATGTATTTGGCCACTTTGACTGCTACGAATTATTTGACGCTGACTGTACATTACATAATAGATACTTACCTACTCGACTGATGAATCCAGGGCGGTTTATTCGAAGTTTCATAAAAAATATAGTTCAGATTGTATTAACTCAATGACTTCGGCTTCAAGGGCTATAGCGGCAGTGGCATAAATTTAGTTAGAAATGTTATTCTCTAGGGGACCTACCCCCCTTGGCGACGCCCTTGTTTGGCTTGTATGCTACAATGCAGTCTGGAGCACCTATTCGCCGTCTTGTCGGTATTAAGGACCTACTGAATGGAATGTTGTTATTAGCAATGAGTTTGTGTTACATGTATAGATTATGTTAGTTATAAGTTTGTAAAATTCACTATATTGTGTTAAATAACTTTGTAAGTTATTTAAATTGTTTGTATTTGCTACACCCTATTCAGGGTCCATGTGATACCATAAGAAATGTGTAACTACTACCCAAAACTGTACCATGGAAGCAAGAAATAAATGAATACTGAATGTAAGTCACTTTTGATACTAAGGCAGCAGCTGCATATCTCCGTCCATCAATGCAAACAAATTGGCGCGAATGGTTTCTAATGAATATGCCTGTTTAGTGACAAGAGCTTTTTAAAATGGATTCCAGTTTAATCAGTAATTTTTTTTTATGAAACCTATCGTGTGCGGTACTGGGCTGTACGCGTTAGTTGACGTGTTTGGCGGTCAAAGGTTAAACAACTGTCACTGTTTTAGCATGAGCTGATCACGAAGTACCGGTATCCCCTGGAGATCCACTATGTCGTAACCAGCGATGGTTACATCCTCACCATGCATCGCATCCCACACGGGCGTGATCAGAACAACGACCCTAGCGTCAAGAGACCCGTTATCTTCTTGATGCACGGCCTCCTGTCTTCTTCAGCCGATTGGGTTTTAATGGGACCGGGTTGTGCATTCGGTAGGTAACTTGAATTAGAAAACTGAATGAGCCACCTTGTTAGTCAAGATGTCAAATATATTTACTTATTATGAGTGTGCCTTTATCATGTAAGTATCGCGTTAATGCCTCACTCTCGCATTTAGGTAGATATGAATCATATGATAGGTACTTAAACGTCACAATCACGATGACTGATGAAAATTATAGACCCACGGGCTACCACATAGCTACTTTTGTGATAGGTGGCGATTGGTTTTGTACCTACACGATACAACGTTATGAAAAGTTGTAAATTTTCAGCGATTCGTTATCACTGTTATCTAACGGGCGCTTCTATATGTTAGAGCCGGATCAAGTAAAATTTGTAGTAGCAAAGCGTGGCAATGTGAAATTTCTGTGAAAATATGACGTTTATAATATCACACCCTCACTTTATTATATTCAAGTCGGTGCAAAGTTAGCCTAGACGGACCTGACTGTGACTTTGTGGTTACCGGGACCGTAGTCGTTCACGGTAACCACAAAGTTTATCGTACCTAACGGAAAATGTATTAGATTGTATACAGTCGCTTTTTAAATTGTCATGGACGTCGACTTATGTACGAAATATTTACCAGTCGCTTTTCGGTGAAGGAAAATATCGTGAGTTCGTGAGAAAACAGGACTAATCCCAATAAGGTCTATTTCGTAAAAACTAGAGCCTATACGCCAATTCTAGGGATTAGTGGCAAAGCGGACCCCATCAGGCTCCCATGAGCCATGGCAAAAAAGGCCGGCACAACGCGAGACGTCGACATCTACGTCTATCCTTAGCATAGCATTACAAATAGCTAACTAGTGCTATTTATGTTTCTCAAATGTTTTATTGTGCCAAGAAATCACATGATTTGACATTAACTTATTTTTTCTACAGGTTATATACTAGCTGAAGCTGGCTATGACGTATGGATGGGCAATGCCCGTGGCAACTACTATTCCCGGGAGCATCTCCGTCTTCGCCCGGATGCTCTGTTCAACACCGACTTCTGGGACTTCAGTTGGGATGAAATAGGGAACATTGACTTGCCCACTATGATCGACTTCGCATTGCAACATACTGGCCAGGAAAGGCTTCACTATATCGGACACTCTCAAGGAACTACCGCGTTCTTCGTGATGGCTTCGCTCCGGCCGGATTACAACCAGAAAATCATTTCTATGCATGCCATGGCCCCAATAGCGTACTTGGAAAATAGTAGCAATTTGCTGCTCAGAGCTCTTGCTCAATTCACAAGCCCACTTGACGTAAGTTTATAGTTATACAATGTGTACACGTATAGTGGAGCCGTTAACCACGTATAATACGATTAATTTTATCGATAAATACCTATGTTTTTATGTTGTTCACATAGGTACCTATGTTTTTTCTCAACCATTTTAAAAATCCACTCCTTTAAAGTTGTATAGTGCCACACACGACTGCACATGGTTAATGTACCATTGTCTGACCCATCGCACATTTAAAAAATAATAATCAATCGATACTTTATGAATTAAAGCATAAATGTCACAGATTTTTTTTACATATGGAAGGTGGAGGTAAGGAAACGAATCTCCATATATCAAAAAGTGTCATCAAAAAACCTTAAATAGGTGGCGCTAAAAATCAAATCATAGACAGCGCACTTCACTCCGTCAATACCGCCTAGGTTCTTAACTACTCTAGCGCTACTCTGAAAAGATTTGGAACTATTATATATAGCTGGCAGCTTGATACTTTTGCAACAGTTCTATCATAAGATATTTCTCTCCTCATAAATCCACACTCCATATTTCCACAATTACTCGAGAATTAATAACAAAGGTAAAATTGTCTTGAAAATTTTACTTTTTTTTACTTTTTATCTTTTTTTTTGAAAAAGAGGTCGTCGACCTGTACTTTTTATTGTTAAATGATAGTACTGGATATCAGCTAAAAGTTGACATCAAAATAATAGCCCTAGTTAAAACAATTCACAAGTTACACGAGTCTAAACAAGACCTAAAGAGAAGATCTTGTTTGGACTCGTGTAACTTGTGACATATTTTAACTATCGTACCGATAGGATGTAAAACGTTTTATCAATTCTATCATTTTCAGACTCTGGCTCGTCTTATCGGTATGGGCGAGTTCATGCCTAACAATGCAATCATGACTTGGGCCGGCCATGCGCTTTGCATGCAGGAAGTGGCTTTCCAGCAGATATGCAGCAACATCTTGTTCCTTGTAGGAGGCTGGAATGAGTCGCAACATAATTCGGTATATGCTTCATTTTTTTTATAAAAACGTAACGCGGTAATAATCTAAGAAGTGGGCAAATATATACTTAAATAGACCAATCAATTTCATGAACTAGATGTACCTATCTATTGTTTGTTTAGACATACCTACTGACAGACATTAAAATTTCAAAGGAATCTCGCAATATTTATCTGTAAATAAATAAATCTTCTCCTTCAACCTAGCGTTTTCCCGGCCTAGCACCAGGGCCCGCTTTCCTACTTAATCTTCTCCACTTTCTGTAAATAAATATTATAGGACATTATTACACAAATTGACTAAGTCCTACAGTAAGCTCAATACGGCTTGTGTTATGGGTACTTAGACAACGATAAATACAATATATAAATATTAATAAATACTTAACCTTTTGAACGCCCTTCTTCTTCTCTCGTATCAAAATGTGGCATACACACCAACATCTCAACTAGAAATGAATTTACACCTTATCTTCACTTCTTTTAAAAAATATGGCTTCAGTCCAGTGGGACTATTTCGCCAGTATCAAGGTATTGGGAGCTTTGTACGTTTAATACAAGACAGTGTACGGTGATTTGATTATCTTCTTCTTCTTCTTTTATAATTCGCCAGTATCAAGGTTTTATGAGCTTCAGATACGACTAAAATTGTACGGTTAGTACAAGACAGTGTATGGTGAATTAATCAGCACTTGTAAAGCGATAGCTGGACTTTACAAGTAGCACGTGGACTACCGGCCGTTGGCTCCAAAATGGTGTAAACGTGTTTCAAGATTAATTCTACATTCACTGACACTGCCACATTAGTTTACTGTATAATAAAGTAATTAATCACGAGGCGCGACCATCAAGATGGCGCTCGAACTGGCTAAACCTTATCTGTAAACAGTAAAATTGCTTTGACAGCGTCTGCCATGACCCCCTTTAGTGGTCGTTGGCGTGGTGGGCACGACAGCACATGACCAGTTTAGTGGCTCTATGCGTTCAAAGGGTTAAATACGTACATAGAAAACACCCACGACTTGACTCAGGAACAAAATATTCGTGCTCATCACACAAATAAATGCCATTGCCAGGATTTGAATCCCGGGTTCATAGGCAGGCTCACTACCTACCCACTAGGCCAGACAGGTTGTCAAAAAAACAACTACTTATTTGCTGTAATATTTTTTTATCGCCAAAATAAAAAAAAGAAATAACGCATCGTGAGCAGAAAACATACACATACATACACACACACGCACACGCACACACACGCACGCACGCGCGCACACACACACACACACACACACACACACACACACACACACACACACACACACACACACACACACACACACACACACACGCACACACACACACAGAGAGAGAGAGAGAGAGAGAGAGAGAGAGAGAGAGAGAGAGAGAGAGAGAGAGAGAGAGAGAGAGAGAGAGAGAGAGGAATGGGTGGTTATCGTCTGTCGGGTAACTCGAGCCCACGGTGTATCTAAGTACAAATGAATTTCGTCGTGATATCGTCGTTATATGAATGGGTACTAGACCCACAACACAAGCCTTATTGCCCACATTGTGGGACTAAACTCTGTCTAAGCTAACTTTGCACCCACTTGAACTAAACAAAGTGAGGAAGTGGCATTAGAAACGCCATATTTTTATAGAATTTTGTCATTTTACTAAGTATTGTGAAATTGTCCTTAAATATAATATTTATTTATGAACTGGTGTGATATTATAATATTCTTTAATGTTATTGCCCTACTCGTCTTTAAGAATAAGACCTTTATATCTATACTCTTCATCTGATTTTCAGACAATGCTTCCCGTCAAGCTCGGCCACACCCCCGCGGGTTCCTCCGTGAGGCAATTTGCTCATTTCGGCCAAAGTATAGCTGACAAGACATTCAAGCGCTTCGACCACGGCCTTATGAAAAATAGGAGGCTATACGGTAGCTACAGAGCGCCTGCTTATGATCTATCCAAGATCACCACTCCGGTGTTCCTCCACTACTCCGCTTCCGATCCTATGGCGCATGTCAACGACGTGGACAGGCTCTTTAGAGAACTCGGCAGACCTGTAGGAAAGTTCAGGATTAGTGATCGCACCTTCAGCCACTTGGACTTCATGTGGGCAATCGATGCGAAGTCACTTCTTTATGATCGGATTATAAACCTTCTACAGGCAATGGATGTGAATAGTCTGAATGAGAATTCCGATTTGAGGATTTAGTCAAATTAAATGTTTACGACTTCTGGCAATGAGTATGTATGGAAATGAAAAGACTAATTTTAACTCAAATCAAAATCATTACCGACTTGTTGTGGTCTAACTCTATTTTGTTATAATTTTTAGCTTATCTCTTGTCGAGATCAAAAAGATCAATAGTAAGATTGGGGACAGGAAGGATCGTAGGAAGGGTATCAATTGCGTTAGTTAATTACAGGGCTGATTCATTATAATAATCTTCCACTACAGTATAGATTCTGTACTTAGTAGAATTTCTGTTATGTTACTCGTATGTCTAATACCTATGTAAAGATAACGAAAATTAAAGAAGTAAACTTCAGTATTTCAGTTTTTTTTTTTTACCCTAGATAATAACCTAGCGAAGAATGGCCTCTACATATTTAATCGCAAGGTATACGTACTAACCCTCATTTATAAAACTTTACGAGCCTAAATTAGTTAAATTATGTATTATCCCTTTCTTACAAATACATAAGTCAACGTGACAGATAAAGACAAACGATTTGTAGCTAATTCAGGCTTTTAATGTGCTTATGAATAATGCTCTATTCTATTATCTGCATGTCTACGTTTTCTTTTTTAGGTGTATTTCTCTACCTTAAGTAAATAAAATTTTCAGTTTAATTTATTTTGAATAATAGTTGTTTATATACTTTCTTTGATATTTACATGTGTGAGCTGTGGTCACCTGGAAGTGCCTAAGCATCTGTTAATGTTCTACTTCCTAGTTCCTATGTAATTGTGTACCTATAATATGTATTATCCGTTAATGATCCTTAAATAAAAAAAAATAAAAAATTGAACGTCTTAAAAATATTTTGTTACGGGAAGTACATATAATAAAGGATATATTGGGGCGTCGGCCTTGTCCTTGTGTTCTGCAAAAATACATAACGGATAAGAAACAGTTCTAGGATATTCATATTATACTAATTCGTGGTTTGGTTGATTGTGCGTGGTTTGGCTGGGTTTTTTTATTGATATTCAGAAACATATTCCTTATACTCAGTTTAATAATCGATACCTAAATGATCAAATGTTACCCTACGAAGGAAAGTATTAGTATACGGTATTAGTGCCAGTAATACTAATGGAGGCAAGAGCCGAAAACGATGATAGCCTTTTACCATCAAAATCGGCTGAAAAATAATTGGCGGCATATGAAACTTTTGTTCAATGGAAAATCAGCAAAAACGCTCAGTTTTTCTTGGAAAACGTGTTGGTAGCTTATTTCAATGAACTGGTGAATAAGTGCTTACAAGCCCAGCTCGCTTTGGTGCAATTATTCGATGTTTAAATTAAACTGTAAGCCACCATTTTGAAAATTGTACGTACTTATACTGTTTTGACAAAATAAATCTAAGTTATAAGTTTTGTTTATTTCCTCGCAAGTGTGTTGAAAAACGTCGTATGAGACGCGTGTGCTATGGTCATTACACACATCGGCTTTCTTATTACGCGCTCGCTTGCAGCTCGCGCGCACAATATCGCCTCGTGTGTAATGACCAGCTTAGCACATTTGTATCATAATGTACTATTCAACGTTTTAAAAAATTCATCCTTTAATAGGCTTAAAAAGGGGTTGAAATTTGGAATACATTAAAAATTCATTGAAACTTATAAAGGCATAATAACCGATTACAAATAAAAGTTATTTCCACGTTTTTGGAAGTTCAGCCCCTAAAAGGGGTTAAAAAGGGGACAAAAGTTTGTATGAGGTTCAAGTTTTATTTTGAGCTAGGAACTTGAAACTTGGTAAAAAGGATTTTTATTAAAATTAAAGAAAACTGTTTTCAGTGTTTTTGAAAATTCATTTCCCAAGGTGGTGAAAATGGGATTGAAAGTTTGTATGGAGATCAAATATTTTTTGAGTAAGAGACTTGAAACTTTGTATGTGGCCATATTATTAGAAAACAAGAAAAGCAATTTCAGCGTTTCTAAAAATTCATCCCTTAGAAGTATTAAATAAGGGGTGGAAAGTTAAAACCATTACAAATGCTTTAAGTCTTAGAATAAATAAGATTACAATGAAGTTAATGGAACGTTATTGAAAATTCAAACCCTAAGGGGGTTAAAAAATGGGATGAAAGTAAACTTAAGATAAATCTCAGGGTTCAAATTTCATTTTAATCTAGGAACTTGAAATTTGGTTTAAAGGTATTTTATTAAAATAAAAGAAAACGAATTTTCGCGTTTTTTTAATTCATCCCCCAAGGTGGTGAAAAAGGGGTTGAAAGTTTGTATGGAGATCAAACATTTTTTTGAGTGCGGGGCTTGAATTTTTGTATAAACACATATTATTAAAATACAAGGAAAGTAAAATTAGCGTTTTTAAAAATTCATCGCCTAAAAGGGTTAAAAGGGGTTGAAAGTTTGTATGGGGTTCAAATATTATTATAAGCTAGGAACTTGAAACGTTGTTAAAAGGTATTTTTTCAAGAAAACAAATTTCAGCGTTTTTGAAAATTCATCCCCCAAGGTGGTGAAAAGGGGGTTGAATATTTGTATGGATATCAAACATTTTTGTGAGTGCGGGACTTGAATCTTTGTTTAAAGGCATATTATTAGAATATAAGAAAAGTAATCTAAAAGGGTTAAAAAGGGGTCGAAAGTAGGAATCCAGTACAAATAATGCTTTAAACCTTTTTAGAACATAACATTACTTAAATAAGCTGGGAAATTGAAACTTGGTAAAAGGGCATTATATTAAAATAGAGTTGGTCAAAAAATTGTTGAAAGTTTGCATCAGGAACAAAATTTTTTGTAAACAGTGAACTTGAAATGTCGTAAAAGGACACAATAATAGAAAACGAGAAAAGTGATTTCAGCGTATTTAGAAATGTATTCCCTAAGGGAGTTAAAATGGATTGAAAGTTATGATTAATCTCCTAATTCGATGAAAAAGGGTTGAAAGTTTGCATCGGGAGCGAACATTATTTTAAATAGTGGATTTGAAAGTTTTCGAAGGGGGCTGAGAATCCCTCTCAGAATATCCAGAACATTTTTTTCAGATAGGGGCTTGAAACTTCGTTAGTTGGGACAAACAAATCTTAGGCGTTATGTAATAATCAACAATTGATTAACCGTCCCTACTGCTATCTTTTGCTGCATAATTTATTTTATTTATTTGTTGAAAACACGTTTATATGACATTACAGTTTGTAACTAATGCACCATGAAAGTTAAGTACATATACAGTATTATTATACATTTATAAGACTATATTTTTACAGTTGAACAACTATCATCCATTCTCTCACGAAACCTCAGACATTCACTGCACACAGACGTCCATCGCCACGCAAACATATAAACATAATGTTCTAATACGCTTATGTATAGAATATATAACCACCGACATAAAAATCCACGCGTACAATGTTGCGGGCAACAGCTAGTAAAACATGGCCGCCATTTTTTTCTTTACTTTTGGTATGATCATGGCAAAAATCCGAAAACGCCTTTTCACCAGTGTCTGATCCACCAAACTATGCTGGTAGTGCCATTCTAATTAATTGTGGGTTCCTTCTACATTGAGTGGTTTGGCAATCCATAGAAAAAATTATCTCCTAAGGCTCTCAAAGTTTATGCACACCTCCTGACATTGCGCCAACTCGGCTTACACGCATTTAGGACGAAATGTGACGTTTTCACTCAAAAGGTACCACATTGTCGTTTGTCGATAAGGTTGATTTTAAATTGAAGCTATATGGAAATAGCGCCTTATTGACAACCGACAATAAGTACCTTTTTGGTTGCCTGCCTCTGCTCCTACCTGCCTGCGCCCATGTAATTTATTTACCTAAGTTTATTTTTATACAACGTGTCTCTACCCTCTGGACATAGATGAATAGGACTTGTCGATGAGGGTATTTCTAACCTATGTAAAAAGTCTCATTTCAAACGCCACAGTATGAACGGAGCCAAACAGCCTGTATGTAGATACACGGTAATTAATGAGTATGTCATGTCACTAGTGTCACTTTAATCTTGGCGCCTTTGTGAACGACCAATACAGAAAGCTCCTATTTATTGATGATTTATTTGTTTTAATTAACCTTATTAATTTTTTTAAATGTTTACTTAATCAAATAATTTACCATAGTAGAACATTCCTGAGAAGGAACTCTACACGTGATCTCGGTCAATGTCCAGAGAGTAGAGATATACAAAACCCCAAAAGCAAAATCCCCATAAAAACGCGTATAAAAAATCAGCCAAGAGCATGTCGGCCCATGCTCAGTGTAGGGTTTCGTAGTTACCTTTCTGTCAAAATAGGTCAAACGGGGCTATTAGTAAGTATCATGTAAGTACATTACAAGCATAAGGAAGTACCTTTGCCGCGCTTTGTACTCTTTTACTAAGAAGAGAAGAATTTTTGCACTAATTCAAAAACGACTAGATCGGTCATGTTCGCTATAGTTTTCAATGAAAGTATTGATTAAGCTTTTGTTTCACGATGTTTTTCATATTTTTTGGGCCCATGGTTCAAAAGTTAGAGGATGGGTGGGGTGAGGTGGGAAAATATTAACTTTATCAAAGAAAGATCTATCCAACGATCAAAGCAAAAAAAATAATTAAAAAAATCATTTTGTATCATAATAAAAAAAAATACTTTTAATGTGCATGATTTATGTATTCATGCCAAATTGCAACTTTCTAACAACAATAACGAATTGCGATTTTTTGATGTCGGTTAAAAACAATAAAAGATTTGAGACACTATAACCTGACTACGGAATTTTATTCATGCTTAAACCTGAATCTTTACATTAGAATAAGTGCGAAAAAAATAAGGTCTTATTCCAACATAAATGATTTACCGTGACGTGATAATGTGATAATATATATCTAAGACATCTATCAAACTTAATGTTCAACAGCAATCATTATTAATTGCTATCTTATTTGTGAACACTATATCTTTATCTGATACCTAAAATAGTATAAATGCTGTGATTTTGTTGAATTATCTAAAACTTCCGCGTTGCCATGTGGGGTAAAGTTTTCGTGTTATGTGCGGCGGTGGTAAGCGCGGCTGCAAGCCGTTTACCTTATGCCGAAGAGTTGGAGCTGCTTATAAAATCGAGTGAAATTGGTTCTAGACTATCTGATAACATACTCGAAGATGCTCGTCTGGATGTGGTGAGTTTTGGACTAGATCTTAGGTTCCATTAAACAGGAGGTTTCCTTCCCTACCTTGGTAGGTATTCATTAGTGATTCGTATGACCTACTTACCATGTGGATTTGGATTTTAACATGTAGGTACTAGAACTATAGAAAATAACATTTTGTACCCAAAAGATATGTTGACACTTTTGCACCTTACTCCTTTGTAATAAGGCGAAAAATGTAAACATAATTTTTACGTCGACTGTGCCTATGATGTAACATGTACACGTAATAAATGACGACTTAAATATAGTTTAAGTTTGCATATAAACCTCAGGACCTTCCCTGTCTAGTGTATCATGACTAGGTATGGACTAATATTAATCACTAAATCCATCGAACTGTTTCAGCCCGGACTGATTAAGAAGTATGGGTATCCCTTGGAAATCCATACACTTACAACAAGTGATGGTTATATCCTGAATATGCACCGAATTCCACACGGTCGGGATCAGAATACTGACCCTAATGTTAGAAGGCCGGTTGTTTTCTTGATGCATGGGCTACTTTCATCTTCGGCGGATTGGGTCTTGATGGGACCTGGTACTGCATTTGGTAAGTAGTAGGAATTTTTCTTAGTTTACGATTGTTAGATACTTAGGTACTTATTGTGGCTTAGATTTATTTTATCCTGTACATTAAAAATAATAGATTAGGGAGAAACTTCATGAGCATAAGATATTATGTATCCACAATAGTGAAGGTTACTTTGACAGCGTACGCCATAACCAGGGCCCGTACATTTCATACCGTTGACGGAAATATGACGTCACGCTATAGAGTATGATTCCAATTAGTATTTTCGTAATAAGTAATCATTTGTCAACCTCTTTAGTTAACTGATATACATAGATACTTGTCAGTACAGAAACGTCTAACTGACCTTCATCTTATGGTCACTCAACTAAATAATAGATTGGAAACCTGCATACATCTGCGAAGAAATTCTAAGGTGTATGTTTTTTTTTTTTAATCTTTATTTAACGAGCTTAGTCTAAAAGACGATGCCGCTCAATAGTACACATCGAGAAGTGTTCTTACACTAAAACATTTAAAACCTAAACACATCATTATTTTTGTCTTCGGATGCCCACCATCACCATACTGAACAGAGCTCTAGCCTCCCTTGATTGAGGGAAAGCTAAAATCCTGTTACAGCCGTCCAACTCCTTAATATTAATGCCTTGGAGCAAAAGATCATTCCTTCTGTCCTCGTTCCGAACACACTCCATCATGATATGATAGACATCTTTTAATTTACCACACTCTGAACATTCCGGTGGCTGGACTTTTCTCATTAAAAATGCAAATTTATTGAGTGGTATGTGCCCGGAGCGAAGTCTGAAAGCAGTTACAAGTTGAGATCTACATAGGTCACTACTATCAAACCACGGGGTTTTCCAAGGCTCGGGTTGAATGGTTTTATACCATATTCCCCTTTCCACCGACCTTTGATCAAAATGCTCTTTCCATAATATATGACAGTTTGTCTTCACTAAATGTATGTACTCTGTGAAGTATGGTTGAACTGTTATAGGCACTCCATCAAATGATGCTTCTTTAGCTAGATTGTCCACTATCTCATTTCCTAAGGTGTATGTGAAGTCCCCAATCCGCATTGGGCTAGCGTGGGGACTATAGCCCGAGTCCTCTCGCGCATGAGAGGAGTCCTGTGCCCAGCAGTGGGACGTATATAGGCTGAATTATTATATTATTATAAATAAATAATAAATAAAAATAAAAATTATTTTATTCAGTAACTTCATAACTTAACAATATGCAGGTTGGCGTCTCTTTTTAAGTATACAAGATACCTGTGTCAAGAGACACCGCTCTTTCTTACTGGTTTGCTAATTAACAATAACAAAACAACGGTTAAAAGAAACAAAAATATAACTAAAAAATTTGATTAAGTTACATTTAAATTTACGTTGCAGGAACTTGTATGTATGTGTGTTTGTGTGTTTGTGTGTGTGTGTGTGTGTGCGCGCGTATGCGTGAGGTGTATGTGTTAGCATAAAACTGTAGCATAGAAGAAAGTTGGAGAGAATTGGCGAAATATTACGTGATTTTAACTAATAAATCTTCTATTTCTGTGTAGTTCTTAGTTTTAATTAGATTTTTGAGATGATTATATATTCGTTTACATTTTTTATTTTGAACAGTATATTTACGTAAAAAGTATTTATTTTTCTACGCGTCAATAGCTAAGTTACCTAAATGTGTAGTGTTGTAAATAAAATCCTTGTATGTTAAAATACGTCATTTTTGCGTCAATGGCATGAAATATACGGGCCCTGGCCATAACACTCATAGGTAGATGTCTAGTTGTCCATGGCACTGTGGGCACGACAAGTTACGACGTCTTTAGGTGTTCTTGGAGTTCAAAAGGTTAATAGTTACAGTATTATTATGTATGCTTCAGGTTATATCCTGGCCGAAGCCGGCTACGATGTCTGGATGGGGAATGCTCGCGGGAACACATATTCGCGGGAGCACATCAAGCTTCGCCCTGACGCCATCTTCAACACAGATTTTTGGGAATTCTCTTGGGATGAGATCGGAAACATTGACTGCCCTGCAATGATCGACTACATACTCGCACACACTGGCAACGACAGACTTCACTACATTGGCCACTCCCAAGGAACCACTACTTTCTTCGTTATGGGCTCCCTTCGACCTGATTACAACGAGAAGATAATTTCCATGCACGCCTTAGCTCCTTCTGCGTATTTTGCCAACAGCCAAAATCTCTTATTGAGAGCTATTGCTCAATTTACCGATCCACTAGATGTGAGTTACATTCATTTTCTTTATTTTACTGTTTTTGATTTTAGGTTTCTTAAAGATCTTGCTCATGATGAAAACGCACTATTTTTTTTTACACATTGCGTGTACTACTACTAACTTATCATGTTTCAGAGTCTGGCTCGTATTATTGGTTTAGGTGAATTCATGCCTAACAATCTCATCATGGCATGGGCTGGTCAGGCCCTGTGCATGGATGAAGTGATTTTCCAACCGATTTGCTCCAATATTCTGTTTCTTCTGGGTGGATGGAACGAGGCCCAGCATAATGCGGTAAGATTTCGATAAATTCCTATTGATATAATTTTATTGTTTAAATCTAATGATCTATTTGCCATCATTATGCCGGCGTCACAGACACACAGCTTCTTTTTTTAATTGAAATAAGAGAATCGATTTTCCATCAAACGAATTTAAGTAGGTATCTAATCGATCAATGACATTTAGTAGTTTAGTTAATCAATCAGTTTGAATCGCCAAAATACGTTTCATTTCAGACAATGATTCCAGTGAAGCTAGCCCACACTCCAGCGGGATCTTCTACAAGGCAATTAGTACATTACGGCCAAAGTGTAAAAGACAAGACGTTCAAGCGCTTCGACCACGGCTTGTTAAAAAATAGGAGAATTTACGGTAGCTACAGAGCACCTGCGTACAATCTTGGAAGAATAACAGCTCCAGTCTTTATTCACTACTCTGCCTCGGACCCGTTGGCACATGTTAACGATGTCCAAAGGCTGTTTAATGAACTTGGCAGACCAGTAGGTATTTTCCGGATTCCTGATCCCAATTTCAGCCATCTTGACTTTATTTGGGGAAAAGATGCCAAAACTCACGTATATGACCGGGTTATAAATCTGCTCCAATCCATGGATATACATGGTTCACTACAGGTTTAATGATAATTGTGGACTGGTTTCGGAAAGCGGCAGCAAACTCTAAATCTTGATCAAAGTTTCACGCATACTTTTTGAACTTACCGACATTTTCTTGTCACATGATGGTTGGCCAGATTATAACTTATGGCGTCTAAAAATGCCTCGAATTCGCCCAAATATTTGTGATGCATCTCTTACTCTGAGATGCAGAGCCAATATTTGCGCAAATTACGGTGAAATGTTGGATTCAATAAAGATTGTTTTGTAAACCCACAATATTTAATTTTTATCAAGTGCTTTCAAGAAAACACTCATATGCGGGTGTATTTTCACCACCCGAACTATAATTCTCTACGTTGTTATACGATGCTCACTGTTGCCCTTGATTGCACTTATCCCACCTAACAGACCTATTAACATCTTATTTTTTTATCACAGGTACAAAAAAAAACTTATAGGTACCCCAATTTGACCGCCCGGTCTGTCATTTTCGTACAAAATTGATAAGCAGGATGATCGGGTAGTTAATTGGCCAATCAATGTCGTTTTAGTATCTGAGATATAAAAACGCAGTGCTTACGACTTACGAACCCAAAAAACTATGAAACTATAAGTATGCATCAATCGCCGGGTCAGGGTTTGGATGAGTAGACAGGGCCCGGTAGTCAATTCGATATTTTTTTATTGTAAGTATGATTATCATCATCTTCCATGCGTTTTCTCGGCATTTTTGCCACGGCTCATGGGAGCCTGGAGTCCGCTTAGCAACGAATCCCAAGAATTGGCGTAGGCACTAGTTTTTACAACAGCGACTGCCATCTGACCTTCCCACCCAGAGGGTAAACTAGGCCTTATTGCTGCCTGAAAAAAAAAACAATATTAAAGTACCGCGGCGGCTACAAATTAATGATGTTCTCAACTAGCTTTGTCTTGAAAATTTTCAGTTTGTCAGTTTAGTTCTTTTATAAATCTTTATTGTCTGTTTGACTCATTGTCTACATTACGATAATATCAGTTCAATGATATCTTAAAGTCACTTTAATCATTTTGTTAGGTATAAAAGGCTGAACTTTTTGTGTAGACCTGATTATCGCTATGATTGCATTGGTTATAGTCTTGTTCTGTGGAAGTGCAGCGCTAGTCGATGCGGCTCTCGGCCGATCGCCACACGCTGATGAAATTAAACAGCTATTTCAACCAGAAGTCAATGCGAAGGTATCCAGCAATATTTTTATTGACGCTATTTTAGACGTGGTGAGTTGAATATACCTTCTATTTTATATTGAACAATCTTACACAAATCAACCTATTTAGTCCCGGCATAGTGGGTAAGAACTAGGCAACGATATATGTATATAAATATATAATACATAATAGACATAATGTCAAGGGTAGACCTACTCCAACCAAAACTCTAAAAGGTTAAAGTTTGCTCGATAAAAATGCCACGAAAATATATTTAATTTTCATTGTAGATCGTTGACCTACATAGCAGTATAACTTTAATATAAAATAGTTGTGATATTGCCAAGGCATTGTGCATTGTGACCGGTAAAATTTAAAAAATGGGGATAATTTTAGAGTAATTTGGATTTTCAACTCTTTCAAAAGTATCTACGACCTACGTACTAAAAAATTTTTTATTAAGTTTAAATAGGAAAGGAAAACCTCTTCCTTTCCTATTTATCCCTTCTTCCATTCTCCGGTCACACATGTACCTAGTACCTACTTAAGAATAATCTTTAACCAAGAGCACCCTCAATCCACGGATATGTCGAATATTTATGAGAAACAGACGTGATATCTACAACGAAAAACATGCAAGCAAAAAGTCGTTACATGGTCTCACATAGCGTTTGCTATGGCTTTGTTTTTCCTGGCATTTTGATCGAGTTGCAACACCTGTTTTTTTGTACTACTTATATCGATGGCAAACTATCATAGGACCTTTTTACTCATGGGCCCATGGACGCCTGCAACTACAGAGGTGCCACATGCTGTACATTCCTTCTTTTAAATCCGATAATGTGAACCCACGAGAAAACTGGCAGCGATATCAGTCCATGCGCGACCTATTAGGCATTTAACGCATTTTCAGCCTCTACTGGTTAGAAGGTACCGATATCCTATTGAAGTCCACCACGTGAGAACCGCCGATGGCTATATCCTGGGCATGCACCGCATCCCTCACGGACGCAATCGGAGCAATGACGCTGGCGTCGACAGGCCCGTCGTGTTTTTGATGCACGGTCTGCTGTCCTCATCGGCTGATTGGGTATTAATGGGACCTGGTTGTGCATTTGGTGAGTCTAAATGTTAAATTTGTTTTGATAGATAAATTGGATGGCACTTATAATTGTGTTGGTGCTGACATTCTTTATCCGATAATAACAATTTAGTGTGCTTTTGATAATTTCGGTTAAAAATATATGACAATAATACGCATCGTAGAATGTAACATTAGCGGGTAAATACACCTATGATCTAGCAACAGCGACGTTTGTGGCTATATTAATTCTTGAACGATAAAAAAGAGAAAAAAGATTCATAAATAATAATAATTGTTATATTGTTTTGTGTCACAAACAATGTGTTAAATTAAAACACACACGAACAACGTGAAAGTGTAGAAACCGGTGTTAATAACTTTTTCAGGTGAGCAGGTGGACCTTCTTGGCCCTTACATATGCTTACAAAATGCATTTACCTCGCAAAGGAAATATAGCTGAATTCACTAATGATACGTCTCTATCATCCTTATTAATTGCATGTCTATTCACCTATCCAGCCAAGGTACGGTCACAGACTTTAATTGTTGACCCATCTACTGTTCACGCTAATTTGGTTGTCAATAGTTACTAACGCTATGACATCTACAATGTAAAGTAAACCCTAATAATCAATGTCCGTAACTGTACACATTTTGAAAATATTAATTGTTTTTATGAAGTGAAAACTTCATTAGGTGCGTTGGGCATTTTTGAGATGGGAAGAAACCATTGAACTCGCGATCATCATCATCATCCCCTCCTAGCCGGTTTCGGCCTCGGCGACTGATTTTGTACTGGCTAGTGAGAGCGACGATCATGAGCTCTCAGGTGGCTGACGTAGCCTATTTTCGCAGTAAATGTACGCACCGTAAGTCTGCACCCCTCCGAAAAAATTGTAGCTTATGACCGCAGGTGGTCAGGCCTTTAACTCGTCACGCTTTGCGTCGAGTTCCACTCGCCTCTGCTCTTCAAAGGCTTGCACTTTTTTACTCACTGTATGCCTCCACTTCGGCCGATCTCGTGCCGAAGTCTCCCAGTGCAATGGTTCAATGTCGCATCTCCGCATGTGACGCTTCAGCACATCTTTGTAGCGCAACAGCCGCCCGGTTTCCGCTTACCACTTTGCAACTCTGAGTAGAAGGTGCGCTTAGCAACTCTGTCATTAGACATACGGGAGACATGACCACACCATCGCAGTTGTCGGCGCATTAGATAGGCTTCAATGCCGTTAATATTAGCACGGCGAAGACCTTCGGTGTTTCCGACACGATCTGACCAAGAGATGTTCATAATGTCACGCAGGCATTTAAGGTGAAACCTATCCAATGAACGAATGTGTTTTCGGTAGAGACACCACGTTTCAGAGGCATACAGAAGATTGGGCGGAACTATTGCCATGTACACAGATACCTTTATCTGGAGCTTAATATCATGTGAACGGAACACCTTGACGCGCAGTTTGCCAAAGGCAGTGGCAGTCGCTTCGATTCTGCTGTTAATTTCGTCGTGAAGGTGGCACTTGGATGTTATTGTGCTCCCCAGATATCAGAATCTGTCTACTTGCTTAATAGAGTCGTCGCCGAGCCTGACGTCAACGGGCACTAGTGTCTCCAACCCCATGATTTCGGTTTTTTTGACACTGATTTTAAAGCCGAAATGCTGACAGGACTTATAAGGCTCGTCATAAGCATTTGTAGACTATCCGGGGAATCCGCCACAAAGCAACGTCGTCTGCGTACATTATCTCTGTAATAGTGTCCTGAGATACTTTTGTGCGCGCCTTTAGTCGTGCTAGATTAAACACACTGCCATCAATGCGAAAACGAATACGGATGCCATCCGCTAACGTTTGTAAGGCATCTCTGACGACAACAGCAAAGTAAAGAGCGAAAAGAATTGGTGCCAAAACGCATCCTTGCTTGACGCCACAAGTAACACCAAAGTATCCGGAATTTTTGCCCCTTACGCTGATACAGCATTGCATGCCGTCGTTCAGAAGTCTAATGAGCCTGACAAACTTAGCCGTGCACCCCTGTTTCGCCAGCACCTTCCACAAGGCTTCACGGCTTCCTCTGTATATAAGTATGTACATATATGGTATATGTAGGTACGTACATAGATACAAATGCATGTTGGCATATTTTATTGGCAGGAAGGTAGTATACCTAGGTAATGTTTTTCTAGAACGAGTGTATGTAGGTTGACTAAGTATATTTTCTTGGCACGTGGCAGTCAACCTAAGGGCTTGATATATTTCGATGTGTATGTTTAACCATCTTTTTTTCTCTTATGATTAATGGTTTATACATTAGTAAGTGAAGCTACCATATTGACTTGTAATCTCCTCTTATCAATCTTAACAATACTCCTACTTTTTCAGCTTACATATTAGCCGACAAAGGTTACGATGTTTGGATGGGCAATGCTCGGGGTAACTACTACTCGAGAAACCACACCATACTAAACCCAGATACAGTTCCAATATTCTGGAAATTCTCTTGGGATGAGATAGGGAACATTGACTTACCTACAATGATCAAGTACGTGCTTATGCACACCGGGAAAGAAAGACTTCACTACGTCGGTCACTCCCAGGGTACCACGGCTTTCTTCGTTATGGGCTCTTTGCGACCTGAATATAACGAAAAAATCATATCGATGCATGCTTTGGCTCCAGTCGCATACATGGCACATAGTGGAAGTCAGTTTATAAAAGCTATTAGTGAACTATCGAATCCACTTTACGTGAGTAAAAGCCTTCATAAAGTACCCATATGTGTCATTATTTCTTTATTAAGGGCATTTTACTAAATTGGATTGTTTTGATTATAGACTCTTGCACGTATGATTGGTTTAGGCGAATTTTTGCCTAATAACGAAATGTTGACATGGGCAGGACAAACATTGTGCAGGGAAGAAGTCGGGTTCCAACAGATTTGTAGTAATATGTTGTTCCTTATGGGCGGATGGAATGAAGATCAACATAATGCGGTAAGAATTTGGTTCTAATTTACAAGCGTGTTTTCCTATTTTATAAGGTAATAATATAATGTTTTGTTTCAGACTATGGTGCCAGTAAAATTGGGTCACACCCCAGCGGGAGCTTCCGTGAAACAATTTGCACACTACGGTCAAAGTATGTCAGAAGGGCAGTTTAGCCGCTTCGACCACGGATCACTAGGCAACAGATTAATTTATGGCACCTCAAAACCGCCTCGTTACGACCTGTCCAAAGTAACGAGTCCCGTTTTCCTCCACTATTCCCCGGCCGACGCCCTTGCGGATGTTAGAGACGTTGACAGGCTGTTCGGGGAACTGGCCCGGCCAGTGGGGAAATTCAGGATTCCGGATTATTATTTTGGACATCTTGATTTTATTTGGGGCATCGACGCGAATACGTATGTCTATGAGAGAGTTATAAACCTTCTTCAGGCTATGGATGTGCACGGTTAATAAACTAAGAGCAGTTTTATAAATATTAGGTTTACTAGTGATACAGGCGCACAGAGTAGTATTTGGTCCTAAAAGTTGGCCAAAAATATTTTGTTGCCCTAATGGCTTCCTAATAAATAATAATATTTGATTTCAGTTTTTCCTTGAAAAAGGGAAAAAAAAAACCGTCCAAGAGCATGTCGGACCATGCTCAATGTAGGGTTCCGTAGTTACCCGTCCGTCAAAATAGACTTATTTGTAAAAATACAAAAACTAGTTAATCGATCATATTCGCTGTAGTTTTCCTGTTTCACGATTTTTACATATTTTTTGGACTAATGGTTCAAAAGTTAGAGGGTGGGAGGTGGAAGTATCGAATGTGCCTACGAAGAAAAAAATCACCAAAAATAGGGTGGTGCATTAAGGTCGCTGTTTTGTTGCTGAAATACATACTATAACGTATATTCTATAACATACAATTCCAATTTGGAGTTAGATATGGTGAAAAATATATTAAAACTTCCTTTGAAAATGAATTGAATTGAATTGAATTTGATCTTCCAACATGTGTTTTTATAGCAGGTTTTCTGGTGCTTACATCTCAAGGGCATGAATCAAGAAAAATAATTATTAACTTATTAAAATTAAGTGCTAAATAAAGTAATCACCTGGGTCTCTACAATTCTTGGTGAAAAGCAACACAATACGACCCAGTAAAAAAAAAAATTTTTGAAAATAATGAAATTAAAGCGCATCGAACAGTCACACGGACACTCGGCGAACGGTAACTTTCGGTTGAGTCTACACACGTGTTGGATAGCCTTAGCGTGTTGTATTTTTTATTATTATTTGGAGCGGTTATACTAGTTTTAGGAAACAATGGCTTAAAGGTGGTAGAACTAAAAAAGTGATTTAGGCCAACTTTTAGGGCCAAATACCAGTTCGTGCGATGGCATTGCTTACAAAGCCTAGTCGTGGCTTCTCATTTAGGTATAAATGTTACAATAAGTCTTTGTACGAGTACGTTATTGTTGCTCTGACTTAGTTTACATAAGTACAAAAGTCATAGTGTGTGTGGGGTTGGCTAATAGGTGAGATACATCAACATCAATGTTTTCTGTTCAAAAATATAAAAATAACTGTATGTTAAATATTCAAGTAACTTAAATGCCAATTTCTAACTTAATTTATATATGAAACTCTGTAAAATGAGACAGTAAACATTAAAATAATGCGTATCAATTTGAGAATAATCTGGAATGTTCAGTCATGTAATCTTTTTTATCTTATCTGTTTAATATATTAGTTTTGCTACTGGTGTTATTCACATTAATTAATATAATCTATGATTAGATGTTAGATAGGAAATAAAATCACTGCTGTAAAATATAACCAGCTGATTTCTTTCCTTATTATCATTTGATAATGTTTTATGATTTATTTATATACTATAGATAAGCTCAAACCAATTTTATTTACCGACTCGCACTTGGCTGGTTTTTTTGACATTTTCACATATTATAAAATATGACATTGTTGCACCAAGGCGGTTTGTTTACAAAGGGCCTACCGGAAAATGCGGAAGTCAAAATTAAGTTATCTGCCTCGTTATCGTTCGAATACGCAAGAGTGATATAGAGGTTAGATAAGGAAATTTTGATTTTCTTGTTTCGCGGTAGATCCTCAGATTGTGATGGATTGTGTAACATGTGGATAATGTAACTGGTTCCCCGCGATATAGTCGTAGCCTAGTGCAAAGACCTCTGACATATTCTGTTATGTATTGTATTGATAATAAACTTATTCCTATTCTCACTTCGATGACAGTTTGATTGCCCAATTTACTTAAAGTTTACTATCTAATTTGTCAACGTTCCTACTTCTTCTTCTTAGTCGTATACTCTTGGCAGAGTAGTCGTGGTCATTGCGGTCGTTGTACGGCTTTTTTCGCTGTTTCCCGACATGCTTCTCTATTTATTGCCTGCCGCGCGCACAGATTCAAAGGTGACCCGGTGAGAGCTTTCCCTTGGTCGGTCCATTGCATTGAGGGCCGCAATCTGGGTCTTGTCTTGTGCCATCCACTCTGCCCCGAACAACCAGCCTCTCCATCGCGTCGTCTTCCCTGCGCGTAACGTGACCGTAGTAGCTAAGGATGCGAGAGTGAACGATTGCTGAAAGTCTTTGTGTAACTTTGAGCTCCTGGAGAATTGTTATATTATAGGTAGTGCGACGCTGAGTCCACGATATCCGCAGCATCCTTCTCCAGCACCACATTTCCAAAGCATTAATGCGTTACCGTTCACTCTCTCTTACTATCCACGTTTCAGCGCCGTAAAGCAACACTGGGAAAACGAGAGATCTTACGAGACGAGACTTCGTTGCTTTTGTGATTTTGCGGTCTCTCCAGATCTTAGAGAGCTTCTCCATTGCAAACCTTGTAATGGCGATGCGTCGCTTGATTTCATCTTCGGAGCCTCCGCTGTCTGAGACCAAGTATATATATGACGATACAACGTCACAATTTCCGATCGCTTTTGGTTTATTCACGTTGTTACGGTTCACGACCATCATCTTGGTTTTCAGTCGGTTGATCTTCATAGAGTTATCATAGAGCGCTCTTAATACGTAAACGAGATATTGTGGAGCGCCCATTCGTAAGAGAATTTCCTATAGCTGCGGCCATTTAACAGAATCAAACGCCTTCTGTAAGTCAACATAACATATGTACTTATGTTGGTCTTTTGAATTCTCTAGCTTTCTCCACTATTTGACGCAGTATGAGAATCTGCTCTCTAGTTCCTGTACCTCTTACAAATCCAGCTTGTTCTGGTGCGATTTAGTTGTCGATATATGCCTTCAGTCTCTCATTTAAGATGTGCAGTAAAATTTTACTGGAATGATTTATTAAAGCGATCAAACGATAGTTACCGCACTTTTTTGTAGAGCCCTTTTTGTGAAGAGGAACAAAGATCGAATGGGTCTATTCTTGAGGCCAAGTGCACGCTTTCCATATGTTGTTGGATACTTTATGGAAAAGTTCTGTGCCATATTCTCCCCTACATTTGATAATCTCAATCGGAATATTATAATTTCCCAGCGCTTTTCCAGATGTAAGGTTTATAGCGGGACCAGTTAACCAGGTTCTGGAATCGAGAAGTTGTGCGCATCTGGATCCAGAAAAAGAGATTGACAGTAGACTTTACATATTTCCAGTACCTCTTCTAGGTTAGTTACAACATTGCCTTCAAGATCTTCGACAGCCCAAGCTTTGGATTCGCCCTTTGTAATGACCCAACCTCCTTTCTACTCTTTGGTATTTTAGAACATTTAAATAAGAACATCACTTATGTCATTAATTTTTATTGTCAAAGAAAAGTCTATATAATACATGCATATATTTATTACAAATTGAGTTTATTTTATTGGCGACGAAATGGACGCCGAACAATTCGCTCAGTTCCTGAGCGTACAGCAAGCACAGCAGGAACAAATCTTAAAAATATTAAGTATGGCACTTACACATACAGCAACACGGACGGAAGCAGGTACCTCACAAGCAGATAGCAGCGTGACGAGCGCTAACACTACTTCACAAGGACAGCCTAACAAGGTCGCTATTCTAAAAGCTTTTAATATGGACAAATTTAACCCCGACAATTACAGGGTGAGTGACTACATCGATTTTTTTGAAGCCAAGTGCTCAATACACGCAGTAGACACAAATGATAGTCTGAAGAAAGACCTATTACTTAACTGTATGACACCTGACCTTTTCAGGGAACTGAAGACAGCACTTACCCCCAACTTTGAAACCAGCACATACACCGACATTCGTACAAAACTCTTAGACTTATACCGCGTCAAGAAAACGCGATACCGCGCACTCATAGAATTTTGGAGTTGTATTAGAGAAAATGATGAGTCCATAGAACATTACACAAACCGTCTTAAAGCGTTGAGCATAGATTGCGGTTACGACGACAAACTCCTAGAGCGCCAGCTTCGTGATCGCTTTGCGACAGGCCTTAATCACACGGAACTCGAAACAGATCTGAAACAAAAGTGGCCTAACTTAACAGAAATAATTAATGGACAGACGACCGAGGTGACATTCGCCACATTATTTTCAATCGCACAATCACGAGAACAAGCCGAAAACGACACGCCATCAACAAACGTTAAAAGAATAAGCAAGAAAGCTAACCATAAAGCTGACAAACAAGAAGCTACGAATTACAGAAGCCCCCGAAAAATACGTTCCAGTCAATGTCTACGTTGCGGCAAGCACGATAAACATAATTTAACAAATTGTCCAGCAAGGAAACACATATGCGAAGAATGCAGCACAGAAGGACACTACGAAAGCTGCTGTATTAAAACTGGCCGAGCATACCTAATCAAAGGCAGACCTAAAGTACCCGGGTACAAAACACAACGTGTAACGAACACCACAGGATCGTCTTCTAACACGAATGACGATTCTTCAGACGACAGTGACATTGAAGACGATCTAGTATGCAACGTCGCTCCAGCACGAAACAGAGACTGTAAGAGAATAGATGTTATTATTAACGGAAAACACTGTACTATGGACTGGGACCCGGGATCAGCGTACTCAATCATAAGCACATCCCTTTGGCGGCAAATAGGTGCTCCAACATTAACGAAAGCTCCTAAATTAAAAGCGTACCATAACTTCAAACTCAAATCAGAGGGTCTCACCGACGTCACGGTGGAAGTCGAGGGGAAACAGAAGATTGTTCCCGTAGTTGTCATGAAACACGCAGATCCGATGCTTTTTGGGTTACAATGGAGTGAGACCTTCGGAATGGAGTTCCCCAAACCTGTATACTCCATTAAAAACGTAACGCCGACGACTCTACAACAAGTAATTGACAGATACAAACCACTTTTCGACGGGAAGCTTGGCAAAGTTGAGGACTACCTTGTAAACATTCACATAAAGCCAGGAGCAGTACCTGTACATCTACCTGCACGACCTATCAAGTTTGGGATAAAAAAAAATATTGAAAAAGAAATAGCGCGCCTTGTGGCAGATAACATTATACATCCCGTAGACCCTAACGTGACACCAGTAGAGTGGGCGACACCCACAGTAAACGTCGTGAAACCGAACGGTGATATAAGAATCTGTGGAGACTTCAGAAGTACGTTAAACCCTGTTTTGATTAAACATTTACACCCAGTTCCACTTTTCGATCAACTACGACAAAAATTAGCACGAGGGAAAATATTTTCAAAAATAGACCTTAAGGACGCCTATCTGCAATTTGAAATAGCACCGGAATCAAAAAAATACCTAACACTATCGACACATCTAGGATATTTTAGGTATAATAGAATGCCTTTTGGAATATCAACAGCGCCCTCCATATTTCAACATTACTTAGACGAATTACTAAGGGACATTCCTAACACAGCAGTGTATTTTGATGACGTTGCAATAGCCGGAGAAGACGTGAAGGAACACCTACGCACACTTGGCGTCATCTTTGAGCGACTACAGAAAGCAGGCCTAAAAGTAAATCTACAAAAATGTTCATTTCTACAAAATCAAATAGAATATCTTGGCCACTCTATAGACAAAAACGGTATACGCCCGACAAAACAGAAACTAGAAGCAATTTCCAAAGCTGCGACACCTACCAACGCTAAAGAATTAAGATCATTTCTGGGTCTTGTAAATTTCTATGAACGTTTTATACCACATTTACACGGAATATGCGCTGACCTTCATGAACTTACTGGTAATAGGCAACCGTGGCGTTGGACAGAACATGAAAATCAGATATTCGAAGCCACTAAACAATGCATTACCTTATCAAAACCACTGACTGCGTTTGACGAAGACAGATCAATCTTTCTAGCATGTGACGCTTCAGAGAAAGGCGTGGGAGCCGTATTGTATCACAAGAATGGGAACACAGAACAACCCATAGCTTTTGCCTCAAGGAAACTTCGAACAGCGGAGACGAAATACTCAGTCATTGATCGCGAAGCACTCGCCATTTTGTTTGGAATCAAGAAATTCGACCAATATTTACGAGGAACCAAATTTACCTTACTTACTGACCACAAGCCATTAATCCATATACTGGGTTCTCAGCGTAATCTTCCCAAAGTAGCAAATAACAGACTCGTTCGATGGGCACTAATAATTGGCTGCTATAATTACGACATATGTTACCAGAAAGGTGAAAACAACATACTAGCCGACTGCCTCTCTAGATTACCGAACTCTGAAACACAGCCTTCAGAAACAGAGTGTGCTGTACATCGCATTGAGTCATGTCTTCTAGGAACCAGAATGACAGATTTACATCTCTCTGAGGATCTTTTGAAGGAGACAACCAGCCAAGACGTCATATTATCAGAAGTTTTAAAATGTATCAAAACCGGCTGGAGAGAAATACACTTTACCAGTGACGTTAAGCATTTCTTCAAAAAGCGTAACGAACTTTCAATAGAAAACAAAATAATATTATGGCAAGGTAGAGTGGTGATTCCAGAAAAACTACAACGCAAAGTCCTTGCATACCTCCATAGAGGCCATCCTGGAATATCAGCAATGAAGGCACTTGCACGTTTCTATGTTTGGTGGCCATCCATTGATGAAGACGTAGACCAGTATGTCAAGAGATGTTGTAGATGCCAACAAAATAGACCTCATTGCCCTGAACTTCCAATCTACTCGTGGTCTATCCCTGAGAAAGTATGGGAAAGGATCCATATCGATTTTGCAGGACCTTTTGAAGGTACTTACTGGTTAGTCTTGAGCGATGCCTTATCGAAATGGATAGAAATTAAACCTATGAAGAATATTACTACATCAAAATTGTGCACTGAGTTAGACGACATATTCTGCACCTTTGGTCTCCCAGAAATAATTGTATCTGACAACGGCCCACAATTCACATCATCAGAATTTAAACAATACTGTAAAAATCAAGGCATTTTGCATATTAGATCTTCACCTTACCACCCAAGAACCAATGGTCTCGCGGAACGCCTCGTAAGGACTTTTAAATCAAGATTTGCATCCGGCACAGAACCCCAACACCAGCGTTTAAGAGAGTTTTTGTTCACGTACAGGATCACACCCCATAACACTACGGGCAAATCACCAGCGGAAGTAATGTTTGGACGTCAAATAAATACGTTATTGTCAAATATTCGACCAAATAAAAGGAGGGAATTACAGTACAAACATGTAAAGGTCAATATTGAAACCTCAACGAATAAACCAAATTATGCACCCGGTAGTCCAGTATACCATAGAACTCGGCTTGAAAAGTCGTGGCAGCCTGGAATTATAGCAGAGCGCAGACATCGCTACTCTTATACTATTTCGACACCACATGGAGACGTCATAAGGCGACACGCTGATCATATTCGACCTCGACTGAAATCGCTTAATAACCCTCCAAATTACCATGAACCATCTCCTTCATCCCCCCTAACAGATATGTTTCGTACGCCCGATGCCACTTCGAGTCCTGGACCGTCACAAATATCATCCGCCACTCTTAACTCCACCCTGATGAGCCCTCCACACAACAGCTCCACCACTCCTGAAGGTTCATCACACACAGGAAATACGAGTAACAGAAACCTGTCGCCTGATCCAGATCCTGTATCTACATCGGCAAACCCTACAACGCAGCACCGTAGTCAGCGGGCAACCAGACCACCTCGGAGACTTATAGAAGAGATGTGATCAGGGATGGGGAGGGACGAATGTAATGACCCAACCTCCTTTCTACTCTTTGGTATTTTAGAACATTTAAATAAGAACATCACTTATGTCATTAATTTTTATTGTCAAAGAAAAGTCTATATAATACATGCATATATTTATTACAAATTGAGTTTATTTTACCCTTCTTAGTGATCAAACGTATTTTCTTATAAAGGTCTCTTGTTTCGTATTTTTTTCGGCATGCGATTCAACTTCTATGTATATGTTTGTCAACGTACACAACTGTACTAAAATGACAGTTGGAATCAGCAGATAGGAGTAATTTTAATATCTTGGATATAAAAACAGAGCTAAATTACTTACATATTAGTATACCCATACTCTGAACTGCTTCCTAGTTCCTAGTAAAACAACTCCGTGCATCTGCATTCATGTATTCTGATTCACAGCATCTTAACGAATTTCGTCGAACCCTTATCCGCAGTTCGGGTAATTGATATTTCCTGTAAATAACGTACAAGTTCATAAATTAGTCATAAATCAAGTCAGGACCTATTTTGCTACTGTGCTCCAATATTTTAAAGTGGGTGGTGCGCAAAGAATATAATACTCACTAGGAGGTGGTGCGTGTGCTTGGTAACTTTTTAACAAATTTTATGATTATCAAATATGTACCTATGTAATAAAAATATTCAAATTAATTACCAAACTATATCTACAACGCAGACTTCATCAATATAATAGGGAGTATTGCTGAAATGTTCTGCCGCCAGAGTGCAGCACTAGCACTTTTCGTAAACCATAGAGTAACTTATACACACTGTGTTAAACTGATTTTTGACAAATATTTACAGATAATAAAATATGATATTGATGCATCTAGTTTGTTTACAAAGGGCCTACCGGGAAACGCGAAGATCGTTATTTAGTTATTTGCCTCTTCATCGCTCGAATATGCAAGAGTGATAGTGAGGTTAGATAACGAAATTTCAATTTTCTTGTTTGGCGGTAGCCCTTCAGATTGTGATGGATTGTGGTAGTGGCGCCCCCTACGCAGAGTTTCGCGTAATATTCCCTATCCCTTCGGGTGGCAGCGCCTCCGGTTGAACGGTGGGGGAAATGGCGAGGCCATTTTTAAAAATATGTCTTACGTGGCAGAGGCCGGGAGCTGGACACTCCCCTAATTGGCGGCGACCCGGGAGACGGTTCTGTCATAACAAGCCCTTGAGTGGCAGAGACCGTCTCCCAGCCTCTGTGCGACGCCGTATTATAAAACCGTTAAAATTATGCCTTGCTTGCTCACTCTTGCATGATGCATTCATCAATAAACAAGGATGATATTTCCTAACAGTCGAATTCCCGCGTAAAGCTAAGTTTGTTAGAAATGACGTGATGTCACCAACTGTCGAGCCGCGAAAATGCAAACGGAATACGCAGTGATAAAACGTGAAATAAGCTGTGTATTGTAAGGGGTGAAAAAAAGTTTAACGTGTAAATCAATGTATTGTTTTGTCATAAAGACTGCTTTTTCTTCAATCAATTGTTTTATTTCCTATTTATACGTGTTTTTATACATGAAAGTAGAAAAATTTGGTAATGTGAGATAAGAACAAGTCTAGCATAATTCACATAAATAGAATGGAATTCATTGGTATACAATCAAATAAGCCATTTTATGTTGAATTCAATGTGTATAGTTTATATATATATCATTCATAAATTTTTTTGGGATTTTTTTTATTGTAACGGTAAAAGTTTATTTGAAAATTACATGTCAAGGATTACAATAGTTAACAATACATTTACATTACGTCAGTTATGTCATTCATTATAAATTAAGCTTAAACTAAACTAATCAAACTAGATGTTTTGGGAAATGGTTATATTTCTACCACGCGCCTGGTAGAATCTTTGCCAGGCTCTTAGACTCTCTTAACTCTATGGCCAGGCTCTGATGTTTATCAAATAATCAATTTATTTAACCAGCTACTTAAATGCTATGACATTGACATTATTGACACTAGTATGTGACAGTAGCAACAAAGGAATTATTTCCCAATAATTTTCCATGCGATTGTGCAAATATTAAATTAATATGTAGTTACTTACAAAACAAGAAAACTCCTCTGTAATAATAATATCATAATTCGTAGATTTAGTTTCAAACGCAGGCCATTGTTACAATGAGAAATAATCGTGTCAAGATAAAGAACGGTATTTTGACAGTCTACAAACAACTGTAAACTGAATCAAGATGTAGACACGGCCTTCACCATGGACTCAACAAGTTCAAATCTACATGAAGTAATGACTTCAAATTTAAAACAAATATTTCACCACAAAGGGAAATCTTTCGTGCGGGAAGTACTTTTAGCAGATGCAAACGTACCATACAAATTATCTGTGGACCGAAGTAAAAACAAGCTATTTTTCTGTATAAATGCCGACGATTTCTCTAACCAAAGTTTCCATTTAGTAGTGTTGGATCTTGAGACTGGGATACCGTGGGTCATCCAGGGGATACGCAACGGGTTTGCGAGCGCCGTAGACCCCGCCACCGGCACCGTGTATCTTGGTGGGAGCAATGGCATCTTCAAATACAACTACAATACATTAGCTGCTCAAGGTCCCGTGCTCAATAGAGTCGATGTCTTTGATATGTTCTTCAAGAATGAACTCTACTTCGTTGACACAGCAACGCAGGCTTTGTCTATTCTCAGGAATACTAGAAAGGTTCCCGTTAAAGCTCTAAAGGGCTATTTGATTCAGCATTTCATAATAGACGGAAAAGATGATTTTCTTTTCACTAATTCAACGGGTCTTTATATCTTACCTCACGGACATCAAGCTGCTAATTTGGTCCCCTATAGCGATACTATGAACTTCAGGGGGGCGGCTGTGGATACTTACGGACACGCACATTTTATCACTGAAGATGGTGTTTATCAGATCGATAAGAATACCAATCAGTTGCGGAAATGGTTATCGGTCCGGAATGGATATGGTTTGGCATTCGACAAATATAATAATATCATTTACAGCGACGAGCGCTCTATTAATAAAATCTACCCTTTAGAATGTACTAAAGACGACAGTGATGCTGATAATTCTAATTTCGGACAATAAAGCCTGAGATATACTATATTTACTTTTATTTTATCCTGAAAACTAAATTAAGAGATAATAAATGTACATATATTCGTTTATGAGGCGGTAAGGCATAATTTTTCGTGGTCTGACCAAAAATCTAACTAAATCTAATCAACGGAAAGGAGACGAGACGGTATACAAAAAAATCTACTCTTCTAGAGTGAATAGCTTGTATGTTATATTTAAGGGGCAATGCGTTAGTAAGGTTTTTGAAGTTATTTTTTAAGGTAACGCAGTTGCCACATCAATATTCGCGCGTTTGCTCGATCCTTCCTTCTAACTAGCACAAGTGTGTGAGGATGACGACGAGTCTTATTAAAAATGTCTAAAATTAATACATTTTCTTTATAAATAAGGCAATCGTATCAGCATAAATTTAGTTACCAATATTACTGAGTTACCTACTTTGTTTTCTTTGTTTAAATAATATACGAGTAAGGGTTGTAGTAGGCAGTAGGTGTAGGTAGTGAAAATTATGACGTGATTCAGGCTTGATAACTACAACAGAAGGTCTAGCAACGATGCCAATTGTTTGCGCCGTAGCTAACGAAACGGTAATGTCTCGCTATCACTCTTCCATATAAGTGCGACACAGAGACTCTAGCCTTTCGTTCGCGTCGGCGCAAACGATTGGCATCTTGGCTAGGCCCCCAGGTATGAGCAACTTGTAGCGGACTTTGGCTACTTTCCCAAAATTTGAAGCGACTCAAATGAAAACAAATTGCTTTAAGTTTTATCAAACTTCCCTTAATGTCAAAAGTACTTTTCTTTGTACGTTAATGCGACTATTATTATCATCGAATGAGCGGGGGTCTTTTAGCCGACTGGGCGCGCATTTGTTTTTTTCTTTTATTACTTATACGCTTTTTAGCGATAAGACCGCCTTTTGTTACCTAATTGTAATTTGTGTTCTCTTTGTATTCTCCTTTATGGTGTACAATAAAGATTATGTATTTATTTCCCATCACGGAACAATGGTGTTCCGGACCTTTGGGAGGCGTGCGCGGAGCCGAAGCCAACACGTAGAGGCCCTTTTGACACTTTAATGAAATGTAAGGGGTACACCTAGCGGATGTTGCCCTTGCCCGTGTCATGGGACGCACGCAGAGGCAGCACCCGCCAGGGTGTAAGGACTATTTGAGAGTTGATGGAATCTAAAATGAACTGGGCTATTGGGTGAAAGCGATGGACTAAATACTGGGCTATGGGATAAAAAAACCGGACGCCTGCCTAATAAAACGGTATTCAATTTTATTTCCGGCAGACGGTGACTCTCCGCCCCCCAAGATGGGCCCCCACAAAAAGCGACATCTAGGATGGCTCAAGGGCAACACCGGTGTGAGCGGCTCAGGGGTGTCGAGAGGTGTACGCCGCTTTCTACCCAGTGGCTGCGAGCAGCCACTGTGCCAACTCGCGTCTTATGTATTTATTATTATTACGCCAACGTTTTATGACATAATGCTTAATTTTAATTTTAGAATAAAAAGTTATCTATTTCAAAAGTTTATTTCTGATATGTACATCTATTTTTTATAAGTATCTATCTGTCACAAGGTCACAACAAAACAGCTTAGTTCCTGAAGTTCGCATTAAAAGTGCTTATTTCTGAAATTGTGAAGTAATTTAAATAATTATTTCGATAGATAAATAAACGTATAGAGGACCGTAGCATTTATGTCAACTTACGTTAGTACAATATCGAAAATAAAATAATAATTACGAAATGGTAACCCGATTTCCCGAACAAAGTTTATAGAAGCGATATGCCCTTTTGAAAAAATACTCCTCATATATAAATAGCGGAACAATCATGCTATCGATCGGCTATGACGTAGCTTCACCGCCGTAGCTTATCTTAGCTTAATAATTTCTTGCACCAATATCACCTACAAAGATTGATATCATGTCGATATCAATCTATATAAAATTTTAATTTGTTATATTTGATCAAATCCCGAGAATTTTTTTTGTTGTTTTTTTTTATTTTATTATAGGACATTATTACACAAATTGACTAACTCCCACAGTAAGCTCAATAAGGCTTGTGTTGAGGGTACTTAGACAACGATATATATAATATATAATTTTTTTATAAATACTTAAATACATAGAAAACACCCATGACTCAGGAACAAATATCCATGTTCATCACACAAATGTTCAAAACACATGACCTTACCAGGATTTGAACCCGGGACCATCAGGGTCACTACCCACTAGGCCAAACCGGTCGTCAAAATATTTATCTGGTATAATCCAAACACAAGTTATGAGGGTTCAAAAAAACGACGAAGCGCTTCGAGAAAAGGTAGGTAGTGCCCTTGCGCTTCGCTTTGCTCAATAACTCCAGTGAACTCTATTATTGATCAAGAATAAAACCGATCGTTATGATTACCAATGGCCTTCGGTCACAAAGAAACCAGGAAAGGTTTGGATTTTGCTTAGGGAATCAATTGAATGATATCTTTTTGTGCTATTTTCGTTTATTTTCTATTTAGAATAACGCGGCCGCATCTCGTAGGGATAGCACTTGAACGTCTCGTTAAGAAGCGGCACACGTGTTCGGCGTTTTTGCGAAATAAAGCTAATAAAATTCGCATCTGGGAGCGATTGTGGATTTACGAAAATTACCTACGAACGTGTGTTGCCCTAAAGGCTATCCTATGGGCTATGGATTGGTAATAGAAACGGTATTTGTAGGCTTTTTTGTGCCTATTGCATAGTATGTTAATATTGTATACTATCATCTAAAAATGATTTTTTGTTACTAAACTCGCTAAAATGTGCAATATGATACGAGTAATATATAAGTAGGTAGGGTTAAACCAAGCGGGGAGCACTCGTATTCGCAGTGAAAGTGTTATTTTAAACGTCAAAATTCCATGACATTTTGACGTATAAATAACACCTGCACTGCGTGTGCTATCAAAATCGTTGCGGAATTATCTTGGTCTAACTCTGTATGTTATTTCTTATTTATCGTGTGAGCGAATTGGTTTATACTGTAAGCTTATATGTGAGAAATACATGGAATTAATCGTGACGTCTCCCTTCAGGGTGCACATAACTAATCTTATCCCTTTAATCGAGCATTTCTTATCTATTTATATATTTTGGGGTTCCCGGAAACGGCTCTAACGATTTCGATGAAATTTCGATCTAGCTAGGTCTTATCTATGGCACAAAGCGCATTTTTGATTTATTATATGTTTTCCGATCAAAGGTCGGTCTCCTAGATATTGTCCATTTTAATACCGTAAGTCACTACCTATTATTTGCCTGTCATCCCGTTCCCTACAAGTGTTTTCCTATGTACCTTTTTCTGATCTTTTTTCAATATGGTATTCATGATGATTTGCAAAATCAGAGGTACATTAGATGAAACAATAACACCTCATACATATCGTGTAAAAGCTTTGTAGGTCAAACAAGGGTGAACCCTTCACTTCATTCGTACAGTTCACACAATGCGACTCGCTAATAACAAATAAACTTCACGAGCATAACACTGTTATATGATGAATTAATAACACAAATAAATAATTCTCTTATACAGATTGACGGGCCCAAATTAAGCAAGGCTTTAACTATGGATACAAGGCGACGATATAATAGATGTATAATAGCTACTAATACTTGTGTTTTGGTGATTTTTTAGTTAGTGATTTACCTACGCAAACTACACAACTCACATTTCAAAAAATAGTTATGAATAGAGTCTGTGCGGAAAGAGATGAGTCCTGGAATGTATGGGGTCCAATACAATACACGTCTCTTCTCTTTTCGAACAGACTCAAAATTAATTGCATAGCTCGTCATTAATCTAATCAATAATAATTAATCTAATTTAATCAATTGTTTATTTTTCTTGTATATTTTTTACTGAGGTGTGCCAATAAAGAGTATTCTATCTACTCGTATCTATCTAATCTAAGTAGACTTAGCCTATCTAAAACATGACAAATAGTATTAAGTTTGAGCACTTAATCATTTCGTACAAACATTATTATATAGAACTCTGTGCTTGACGTTTAAAAACTAAAAATATTATTACGTACACGAATCATTAAATATTTTCTAACAGTAACAAAATTCATATATATTTAACAGGTAAACTAACTGAATCTATACCATAAGTTACGAACTTGATCGTTTTGAATAATACTTTTTATATTTTTGTATTTTACTAAGTTCCCTTTGAGCTTTTCTGTTTTAATTAACTAGTGAAAACTGTTTTGGCTTGTGTTCTATTAATATTAATTCATATTATGTAAAATTGTTAGCTGTTTGATTCCCAATAAAATAAAAAAATAAAATAAATGAATATTTTTTTTGCCTCAAACTCTCCTGATACATTTGGGCTGCAAAGCTTGCCAAAAATTATCTCCATAAAGATACTCGTGAGATGCCAGGAATAGTGGTTTTTGCCGAATACCGAATATTTTCATAAGTCGGTATATGGTCGTCATTCGGAATTCGGCCGAATAGTACGCACCTTCGGCCGAATACCGACTAAGTAGCAAAGTGGTCTAATAGGCCGAATACCGAATAGCTACCGAATGTTCGTTGCATCTCTACTCGTGATCGTAACAAATCATATGAATGAACTAAAATGAACATTACTTAACCTGCTATTCCATTAGGTAGAATAAGCAATTATTATGAGTTATTTTGTTTGTAGTAGCTTATCGACTTCTCGAGTATGAAATTGGAGGAAGTATACTCGTAGTAAATTATTAGTGACTTAGCATAAAACTTCTTTCCGTACCTCAGCTCGTCCTACCTATTTTAAATCAAAAGAAAACGTTTTAATCGGATCAGTTAGGTTTAAAACCACATTATTCAGAAACGAGAAGAAAGATGTCAATATAATGCTAAATTTATATGAGTACCTATTATATGAGCTGTCGCTGTGATCTAAAATGGGTGGATTAAGATTTCGTATACCAAACTATAATTGCGTACTTTTCATGTATGGGCTCCCACTCAAATAAAAGCGGCCAAGTGCGAGTCGGACTCGCGCATGAAGGGTTCCGTACCATTTAAGACGTATTAAAAAAAATCTACTTACTAGATTTTGTTCAACATTTTACCACTTTGGAAGTGTCTCTCGCGCAAACTATTCAGTTTAGAAAAAAATGATATTAGGAACCTAAATATCATTTTTGAAGACCTATCCATAGATACCCCACACGTATGGGTTTGATGAAAAAAATTTTTTTTTTAAATTTTAAGACGTATTAAAAAAAAAACTACTTACTAGATCTCGTTCAAACCAATTTTCGGTGGAAGTTTGCATGACAATGTATATCATATATTTTTTTCAGTTTTTTCATTCTGTTATTTTAGAAGTTCCGGGGGGGTGGGGGGGGGGGACACACATTTTACCACTTTGGAAGTGTCTCTCGCGCAAACTATTCACTTTAGAAAAAAATTATATTAGAAACCTCAATATCATTTTTGAAGACCTATCCATAGATACCCCACACGTATGGGTTTGACGAAAAAAGATTTTTTGAGTTTCAGTTCTAAGTATGGGGAACCCCCAAAATTTATTGTTTTTTTTTCTATTTTTGTGTGAACATCTTAATGCGGTTCATAGAATACATCCACTTACTAAGTTTGAACAGTATAGCTCTTATAGTTTCGGAAAAAAGTGGCTGTGACAGAATCGGACAGACAGACGGACATGACGAATCTATAAGGGTTCCGTTTTTTGCCATTTGGCTACGGAACCCTAAAAAGCAGAGCCCATACATGAAAAGTACGCAATAGAAAAATACTATTAGAGAGCGGGCCGGTGCACGTAATAAATTTAATTTAGATATAATTTTGATGTTTTAGTTGTATATTTGAAAACAAGTCCTCGGACTATATTACCTATATAGCTGGCTATATCATTGAAGTAAATCCGCTTATAAAAATTGTATGATGAAGGTTTCACAATGGAATAAAACTCATATTCGTTGACAGTACCTACGTCCTGCAGTGGGTCAGGTATAGAGCACGTTTTTAGGGTTCCGTAGTCAACTAGGAACCCTTATAGTTTCGCCATGTCCGTCTGTCTGTCTGTATGTCTGTCTGTCCGAGGCTTTGCTCCGTGGTCGTTAGTGCTAGAAAGCTGAAATTTGGCATGGATATATAAATCAATAAAGCCGACAAAGTCGTACAATAAAATATAATTTTTTTTTTTTAGGGTACCTCCCGTAAAGTGGGGGTGAAATTTTTTTTTCGCTTCAACCGTGGAGTGTGGGGTATCGTTGGAAAGGTATTTCAAAACTAATAGGGGTTTTCAAGAAATATTTTTTGATAAAGTAAATACACTCGGAGATAATCGCTCCGAAAGAAAAAAAAATGTGTCCCCCACTCTAACTTTTGAACCATAGGTCCAAAAAATATGACAACAATCGTGGAAGTAGAGCTTAAGAAAGACAATTTATGAAAACTATAGCGGACATGATCAGAGTAGCTGTTTTTGAGTTATCGCAAAAAGTTTTCCCTTCATAGTAAAAAGACTTACTTTAATTAGGTACTGATTATGCAAATTTGCCTATTTGTTTAACTCGGGTGAAAGGTACCGTTTCATCCCTTGGTTAACAATTTACTATACTTTAAGCTCCAGTTTAGCTTATTGTGACGGAAGAGTAACTACGGAACCCTACACTGAGCGTGGCCCGACATGCTCTTGGCCGGTTTAAATTTTACTATTTTTATCATTCGCCACTAAGCTCTTTGTAGCTTGTCTTTGTTCAGGCGAGACTGCATATGTTTTCACGGAGCTTATGCTTTTCCCCACAAGAGCCGTACGCAAACATTTGTACACATGGAGGTGTATTCTGATTTATGGTTATGAAATAGATTTGGATTTCAAATTGTCAATGCCATTCAAGTGTCATTTTTTCAATCAGAAACGTCACTTTTGACACTGAGAGATCACATCCATAACTACCTATAGTGAGATTTTTCTAACATCACATATTTGACACATGACAGCACCCATATAATGTAAATGTGTATGATCCATTCACATAATTAAAAACAAAACCACGCAATTATAATATGTCTTTCGTTACCACTTAAACTACACTCACTTTTTGAATGTAATTATGCTTATAGTTATTTTTTTCGCATCGTATATCTGAAGTATTTAACAATAATAAATCACTGCACAAACGTTTACGTCCTAAGGGTCTTTTTTTTTAAAACCAGCGTTGTGGTCAAATCATGTTTTTCGATTCGAGTAACATATTCGTAAGTTAAAGATAATCAATAAAATCGATATATTTATAACCTACAGAAAATACAAAAATAAGGTATTATAACTAAGAAATCATTAACTTAAACAAATAGTTTTAAAAATCCATTATAATAATAGATCTTTACCGTACGATTTGCAAAAAATATGTCGATTTCTGAGCGGATCAAATTTGACGTCAAAATCATTCGTTTGTCAAATGTCAAATGCGCAGTCTGTCGAAGTTTCTCCCCTTACTGTGCGCATATTCCGTTTCTTTTCGTATTTTTCACCTGGCTTTATTTTTGGATTCTTCTCTTACACATCTGGTTACCTTGGCTCGTATTTTTGGACTTTGACTTTGCTTGTATTTGAATTTAGTTGACTTTGGATCTAAAAATGCCTGATTTTGCTAATACAAAGTAGTCACTAGCAGTATAATTTGCATGTATGACTGCTGTGCAGGTTCCTAATATTGATTTTTTATATAGGTAATCGATTCGATCTCACAAATCGTAACTGTAATCGATACGATTGCTGGATTTGACATATTATGTTGTCTTAGCCACATCACTTCAAACATCAAATGTCATGTGTCAAATATGTGATGTTAGAAAAATCTCACTATAATCTTCAATTTATAACATTTTATTGAAATCAGAATTCGCCCCCTACGCTAAAATAAAACAATATCTGTTCAATAGCCAACAAGAATTTTATTTGAATACGTAAATTGTATATCTACGGCAAAAAACATGGAATCTGAGAAGCATTGTTGTTTAAACTTTTAATAGGATTGCTGAATTCGGACTTTGCGTAAATGAGGCCAGTTGCCTGTATTATTCAGGTCGTTAAGTAATTCCATGGCATATTGTTCTGTAATAAATTGAAAAATAAAGAAATAAGTTGGGGCTAAGGAGAAATTTTTGAGGAAAGCGGGTAGAATATAAATTCCGAATAAAGATGAGTAGGTAACTAATACTGCTAGAGTGTATACAAAGTTGTATTCCTCATATTTTTTTACATAGATATAGGTTAGAGAGGTTTTAGTTTTGTTTTCAGTGCAAGAAAGTAGTCGCACGACCGAGTTTAGATGGTAAAGTAATGAAAAAAAAAAAAATTGAAGTCACTTATTTTAATGCTTTTTATGCTAGACGTGGAAAATTTACCCTTTGAATAATAATGGTTTATAAATAGACATTTTTTAAAAAGTTACTTACAGTTTTCCAAATATAAATAAATCGGGGTAGGAATGGTGTTATTTAAAACGGACTATTGAATTTAAACCTATGTATTTGCGCCATCTACAAACAATAACGAGAACTAACGACTTTATATAAAGATTGATACTTAGCGTTTATTAATTCACTATGCCTCAATTCAATAAGGTAAATGTACGGTTCACCGAACACTTAAGACCTGGATGTACGTTTCTTTTTTTTTAAAGGTTTGGTATGTTTATACGAGTATGATCAATACTTTAAAACTTTCTTTGATTTGTACCGAAACCTTTGTTGTTTCATTTACCGAACTAAGAAACCTGATTCGCACATACTACCGAATCGGGAGGCCGCATTACCGAACTAAAAAATAAATATATTAAAATATGGTATTGAGAGGTGCTCAAACTTTTGGTAGCTCACTGTTGAAGTACTACAAACTGATGAAGTTCAACTTAAGAATGAGACGCAATTTCTTAACGATTTTCTTAAGGTAGCCCATACAAAGCAGCAGTCAGCGGCAGCCGGCCGACTCTTGCAATTGTTCTTTTAACTTTTCTTTCAACTTTTAGTAAGCAGTCGATAACTTACAGCTCATATAAATAGACGAAATTTTCGTCCGTTCGGTGAAGCGTACATTTACTTTATAAGTTTTTATTTAACTTGCCCTGTTAGTATGTATGTGTGTTAGTGTGGGTCAAATCATGGAACCTTAATTTGACCCATATCCCAATTTACGATTGTTCCTAAAATTTGCATACATAAATGTAAAATCGGGTGACAATGCAACATTATGGTACTTACCGTTAACTGATCTGATGATGGTTTCAGGAGGAGGTCGTAGGAAGTTTGTGATGAAACAACGCGACCTAATTGTCTTTGGGGTTTTCAGAATTGTCCCGATAATTATTAGTTACCTGTGGGAAGAAAAATACAGTCAGTGATAAAAGCTTGTACCAAAAATTTAATTGTTGTCGATAACAGTTTTCCGATTTTATTTTCTTCACGGTTAGGTATTGCCCAGCGAATCGAAATTATATATCATCTGATGGGACGCACTTCCATGCATTCGACATGAAATTTCGTATTGCAATTACCCTTTATAAGTAAAAATGATAGCTCTGTTTTACTCGCCTATTAACGATTCGAAAAGGATAACATCAGCTAGGCATCAATCGCAAATATACTCGTCGCTCGGTAATATAGGCACTTGTGGTTGTTAAGAAACCCGAAATGAGGGTTGCTGATTAGAATTCAGTGCGAGTCCACTCCGCCTGCCTTGCCCCTTTTTGCTCATTTTGAGAACTTATTAACACATTTTGGTAGTTCTTTTATCGTATGTTTGCAATTAAGCGGCGCTAATTAAACTAATATTTATTTATTATATAAAATAAACATTCATTAATTGATATTTACTTATGTAATAGTAAAAAAAACTAAACCCTTTAGATTTAATTACTTAAATGTTTATTCCTTTGTTAGATTTTTTTTACTAGAGAATTGGGGGTAAGGATCGTATACCGGTTTTTCTCCTAACAATCGGTATTATTAGAGTCAACTTATCTTAAGTTGGCAGCGATTTTGTTAGCCCAGACGATGCACGGGTTTTTTTTAAACGTCAATCTTCTATGAAATTATGATGTTTACTTGCCACTTGCACCGTGTGGGCTATCAAAATCGCTGCCAACTTATCTTGGTCTGACTCTACGTTATTTTTTCGTTCTTTGGTTTATTATTTTATTTTTAATGGGAGTATCGAATAATACGAAGTTGTTACCTAAATTCACGATTCAGTCATACGTAAAGAGCATAAAATAATTCAAAATACTGTTTTTTTTTTAAATACCAGTTCCAAGCCCTGATTCAGAAGGGAGTATTCTTTACTTGAAGTAATCGTGTTCCGTTTCATAATTTTACAACTCCCAATCTCCAATGGCTCATTAAAAGTCAGAAAATAAGAAGTAAAACAACAGCCTAAAGGTATGAGCAAGAAATAGAATAAAAATTTAAAGGTAACTTTTTGTTAAAAGCTTACTCTAGGGCCCCGTGTCGTCACACCCAAAGGTAACGTTCAAAGTAATAAAATCGCCGATCTTATTAAATATGAACTAAGAGTTTAGGCAAAAGTGCCAATTGCGATCGTGGTAATGGAATCTATCTCGAAATGATTTGTAAGTACGTAAGGAAGTAAGTAAGGTACATCCAATCGGACCAATATGCAGTTTGTCCAAATCGTATTTCGTCCATTCATCTACTACGCAGTTCGTCCATAATATGATGCGTCCATTTTACAATTCATCAATACGTATTTCGTCCATTTCGCGATGTGACACTCCGCATTTCGTCCACATCGCGATTCGGTAATAATGGAATTCGTCAATTTCGCAATTCATCATTACGGAGTTCCTCCATTTCGTGAAAAGTATGTGTAGAAACGTACTCAAAAATGACAAATTTATACGAAAATTCTGGCGTTAATTTTGTACTTCCATACTTTGTTTTATAAAAGTCGGCGTAGAGTTCACTGTTCTAATGCTTCTAACCATTATCGTCAAGATACTTGTATTTTTATAGTAATAGCTCCGTTGCCCTTCAGGGGCACTTGTCCCTAGTGACCTAATAATTCCGATAAAATATCATTGTGCCTTATTTTGTTTGTCCACGTGTAAACGACTCAAAATCTGGTTCTTAAATGTATGTCCATAATTTTTGTATGTCAATGCCAAAAACCTCCATCTTGAATCGCGTCGCTCAAAATGAAGGAAAGTTTTGCGTCAACACTTGAAGCAGTGTAGTTTAAACAAGTAAACGTGTACACAAGTTGAGCGTTTGATAAATAGATACATCACATTCGAGTTTATGTGTTGTATTTTTAGAAGTTCAGATTGAATAATTAAAATGATGAAAATGAGTAATACATTTTGCATAAAGCATATTACCTACATTCTATTTTTATCTATGTACGAGTATGTATCTCGTCCATTACAAAAGTTTGTTTTAGCCTGGTCGGTGTAGGATGATGTTCATTATGCACACTCTGCATATAAGTGACTACCTATATCAATGTAGAATAACTGCAACACAATTACGAAACACTAGCATTAAGTAAGTATACATGTAGGATTTAGCTGCATTCCCTACCAAGCAGGGTTACGGTTATCAAATTAAGAACGGAGAGACAATACTTTCATTGTTGATTATTATTTCAATGTCATTCAAACCCACTTATATAATATATTCTTCAAATGTTACTCAATTATCCTTCAAAAAATGTTGTAGAGAAATATGATCACTTATCCAAATATCGACGAGCCGCTAACTTTATCAAAAATTTTATTGTCAACTTTGCGTTCTTCGATTACACAAAGTTGTTAAGGATTTCTAGGTCAGACTATACTCGCCCAAGAAAGCCAGGGTACAGTCACGAACATAATCCTCTATGACGATCACAGCCTAACAATCTAATTTGTCTGCCTTTTGCCTTACGCTGTGCCTACGGAGGTAATGTCTTTACGTAGATAAAAGGTAGCGTAAATAACGCAAAGTTGGGCAGAAGAAGCTACATGTTTTGATCTTTCTTGACGTACATTCTGGAGGCATATTGTTCAAATTGTAAGTCTGTGGTGTGTGTCGAAGCGAGAGGGGATGTACACTTGTACAGAGATAGCTGCCATGTTGGCGCCATATTCCTAAGGTATAGGGTGTTTTTTTTAACCCTTATATTTTGCGAGGTGACCATACTCATATACAAATCTAACTTTTGTTCTGGAATTAAATCAAAAATAACATATATCATAATAGAATAAAAAAATAATAAACATGAAAATGTAATGAGCAAAGTGATGATAACCGCAATGCAATGTCCATTTCCACTCTAATGGATTTATTTTCAAGAGCAATCAGGTGTATTAAACCATAATTGCTTTGACATAATGACACTAAAATTATAATGCGTTTAAATATATTGTTGACGACCGCTCTGGCTTAGTGGGTAGTGACCCTGCCTATGAAGCCGATGGTCCTAGGTTCGAACCCCGGTGAGGGCATTTATTCGTGTGATGAGCACGGATATTTGTTCCCGAGTCATGGGTGTTTTCTATGTATTTAAGTATTTATATATGTATTATACTTATCGTTGTCTGAGTAGGTACTCACAAAACAAGCCTTCTTGAGCTTACTGCGGGGCTTAGTCAATTTGTGTAAGTGTCCAATATTTATTTATTTATTTATATATTTTTCTACACGTCGATTGTAATGGTTGAATTAAGATTTCGTATACGGTTTTTACAAGTTTTTTTATAATAGTATTATTTGCAATAGTAATATAATCAAGATTTTTAATCTCGTAACTTATTTAGGAAACTCAGCAAGTTTCGTTGCCTAAACACGGTACTCGACTGAAAAGCTCACCATTAGGTATATTCTGGGTATATCACAATTGTATAAAATAATATACTATTATAAAAAACTTGTAAAAACCATATTTTTTTCAAATACACTCAAGGTCAATCCAAAGGGATCTCTATTTATTTATATATATCATTATAAAGTGACCATTTTAGTAACTCTTTTTTTTTCGTTCATTTTATGTCCTTTACTACTACTACTACTTGTACTTTTAGACTCAGTGTTACATTTTAAAATCACATAACTAGGTACTTATTACTAAATCTGAAAAGTCGTAATTTCTCTCGTATGTAGCTCGCGAAAGGCCGAAGAAAAACATATTGCAGTTGCAAACACATTTGAGCTGACCCCCGACGGGACATCCTGACCTAATTAAGCGATGATCCACATAATACATACAGGGTAAACAATATGAGGCAAACACTTTATAAATATGGGACATGTTGCTCTGAGGAAAGTTGGAGGGGTTTGTAGCTATTGTTTGTTGGTACAAGGATTATTCATCTCTCTTTTAGCAGGTAAGATGTTTCTCAAACAATTATATTAATTTATATCTTGTATATTTTTGTTTTGTTTATTCCGTAATGATTCCTCTTGCTTGTTTTTGTAACATATTAATATGTATCTTTATGTGTTATCTGTCGTGGCATCACCAAATGGGCCCTACGGAAGACTAGGGCTGTCTTTATACCTAGCATTAGCATTATTGAGTTGGGTCTGGCTCTTTTCCTGCTTTTGTTATCTGTACATTTTCGTACATATTTTGTGATCTTCACGATATTTTATTATTTTATTAAGTAGGTATTTTACATTTCCATCGACAACGGGATCAGTGAATTGACTTATCTTTTTTTGAGTTCATTTTTAGCATTGTAATATTTTTATACTTTTCCTTGTTTTCAAGTATTACCAGCATATAGTTATACTGATCGTGTTTTTTCATTCAAAACGCTCATTAATCAGTGAGCTTGATGATATAAGCAGCCCGATTATAACTTTAAGATACGTCAAATATCAGGTCTAGATACGATGTTGGATCGGATAGGGTATTAGTTATGTCGATATTTTAGGTGCTGGCTGTCCATGGTTACTTCAAACAGAGAACTTGTTGTACATTGTACGGTCACGTCTGAAAATATCGATACAAAGTGCCAAAAATATACCCTCATATATGGGCCATACGGTCGTGTATACATATTTTTGACACTTCGATCGTGTCGATGTTTTCACACGTGACTGTACCTCGATCATAATTCAAACAGCCTGCAGAATGCTTTTTAAATAACCCGTGCTTGAAATGTTCTTCGGTTTAGCGTCTATTATACTTATATATAGTATTATTATAAGTAGTCATATTTCTTCTAAAGAGTAAAATAAATAAATCAAAACAACGTTCATCCATAGAGTTTATTTAAAGCCAGGAACACAAGTGTTTATAATAGTTTACAGTAGGTACATACATCACGGCAAATTATATCACAAACGGGTTAACAATTTCCCTGACATTTTTCAGGAAGTGTAACACATGTTTCTTGGATTACAAAATACATTCGTCTGCAGGTTATTGGTTTAATTTGTAGTATGAATAGGAAAAGTTGTGCATACGAGGTTTTAGCGTTCATTAAAATATATGGGAAGAACAAAAAATCAATAATATAGCTTAGTAATAAATGATTCTTAAAATGCGCCTTTCCACAGCACCCATCAGTCATATCGGAACTTTTGTATTTGTGTGGGTTGCATCTATAAGACTGAAACGAATTAAAAAAAAACGGGTTACACTCCGGGAGTGCCGGCAGAAGTGAAAACTTGAAAATTAACGTTGTGCATTTTTGATATATTGGAGAAATTGAATAGCAGTTTTATAAAAAGAGATAATTGTCTAATAAACCTACGTAAATAAATTTGAGTGTGGAAGATATTTTGAAATGCGAATTTTAGTGTTAATATACATATACGGATTAATTCATGAGACATGAGCAGGACTACAGCCTATACAATCAGTAAATGTTAAAGAATCGTTCACCGTCATATTAAGTAAAACAATCACGCTTCTTTTCTGTTATTTAACTTTTTGGTAAGGAAAAATTTGAGTATCTACAATCATGGACACCCAACAACACAAAGATACAATACAACACAATTAACAAAGATTAAACCTCTTTAACCGTTATGTCAGCACTATGATTATGAAGAAAATAAAATGTCACATTTGAAAGAGATAGATTTTTCAAAAGTAACCAGTCTTCGCTGACATTCAATTTGCACGTCACCATGATGTCATGTATCCGTCTTACGAATTTTCAATCTGTCGGTCACGTGACCCCTAACGCGAGTTTAACATTTCTTTCCCGTCACAAAAAGTGCACAGCGCCGGTAAAGAAGTTTTCACTTCAAAAAAGATTTATCTCCAAATGGCGGAGATAAATAGTTTTATTAAAGACTTATTTATATTTTAGCCAACTAAAATTCGGTTTTGTGTACACGACGGGCATCTATGTATAGTCTCCATCAGATCTACCGGAGCGGTCAAGGTCTTGGTCTTGGTCGGGTATTGTCAATACGCTAGAGTGCGTGTTCAGTTATTTTTGGGTACCTCGGCCGCTCCAATATATCTGATGGCGACTGTACGTTATATTCATCGTGCACGTATATAATGTTAATTTGTCATTGATAAAGTATTTTAAAAGTTTCCTTTGATAAAGCAAGTCTTGTTATCGTAATTGAGAGTATAATATCTGAACAACAAAAAAATCCTGAACGTGTGTTCCTGTTGGCACAACTTTTCCCCGATCAGAGTATCTATCGTATTCGAGTAACGAGCCTATTATTACTTTCGACCTTCGCTAATAGCCTGACCCTTTAAACATTTGGCAAGGAGCTACACAAAAAACCTTACTCATGTACATACAAGCTTAGCTCACTGTGACGTGAAAATTTGATCCAAAATATGTTTGCTTCATGTAAAAGAATGTTCCTTCAAAAAGCCTATTTTTAAATAATTGACTCATGGAATGGTCTTGATTTTATTCAAAAGTTGTAAAATTTTGATTTAATAATACATTTTCTGTTTCTTACAAAGATAAAAATGTGTGATTAAAAGCTCAGTGATATGGTTTTTGGTTGTTTGGATATGTCGAATTTCTAATTCCTTGTTAGGTATCGTATTGGCAAGATCCAACCATGAAAAAGGCGTTGATAATTTAATAATTAAATCATCGTAAAATGTATGTCTTTCTTGGTTATTTCAAATTCAACGTATCTTGAAGTAAGAAAATATTGGATAATATACCTACCTTTTTTATTATAATTAGGTAGGTTTGACAGCTAAGCACATGTATTAGGTGACACATTATCTACACACTGAGTAGTCTGACACGATATAGATCCTTGTTAATGTGACGTAAAACTATCCCTTTGTTTAATAGTATAGGTATAATCAATATGAATTATTCTCTATGTTATAGTACACATCAATACACTTTCTTCTATAATAACAATAGGTATACTTGTATACATACGCAATAAACAATTTTCACATATAGTTATAAAATTTTGAATATCTTCATACAATAATTACACTAACGATGAAAATCAGTCGTCAAGACAATGTAAATAATCATTTTTATAGATTACAATGACGGATACATATTTTACGTGTGATACAAAGCTCTTTTTGCGTGGATCATGTGGAGGTATTTACTATTATTTAAGTAAGCCGAGTTTGTTCAAAATCTTTTCATACAAATTTGAAGAGTGGTTCACTTAAGAGTAAAAGTGCATAATAAAATAGATATTTTGTGACCAAATATGGAAGGAAGCCATAATTATGCATATCAAGCTCAGTGCAGGTTGTGTATAATAACGTGAAGTGCCTGTAGTGTTCAATGTAGATGTACATAATATAAAGCGGGTATATATAAAGAACCGATAGTGAAATGTCTAACGACGAATCTTAAAGTACTTGGTCAGGAATTCTAATAGAGACTACGACTAGGGACATAAGCTCCGAGGGTGCATACTAATTATAGGTACACGTACACAATAAAATTCTCTCGTGAGTGAAGAATTACACAGTCTTTGTAGTATATAATACATTAATACTGATGCGCTCGACATCTCTGTATAAGTAGGAATGGAATAACAAAGAGATAACGAAAAATACAATTTGGCAAATATCTGGGGCAATCGTTACAACGCATACTTGGAAGTAAAGCGCAAACTACCATTTTTATTTGGGTTTTAAAACAACCACGATTACATAAGTATATTATTAAAGTAATAGCAACATTTGTCATAATTAGTTAACTTTTAAATATCAGCTGCAACCAAAAAAAAGTCTAAATCAGTTAACTAGACGTATTAAAATACAACCCACCATTTGTTTCCCCTAATCTATAAATATTTATATAAATAAATAAATATGATCTCATAAGTATTGAAAATTTGTAAAATATTCTTAATATATTGTCGACATTATAATGGACGTTGTGCGTCAATAGAAATTTCAATAAAATTAACGTCATTTAGTAAATAACAAAATAATATTGACATTGTTTTCATATTATTTTACTGCTCTGCAAATCGTAATTTTTGTTTTTTGACGAAGTCTATAGCAACTTTGTCCGTGGTACGCGATTCCAAAATTTGCAATATAGGGTGATCTGTAAAAAAACAATTGTAATACACATATTAATAAACTTTAACTAAAAGAAAAAATAAGGCGATATCTACACAATTTTAACTAGAATATTTTTGTAACTATTTAGACAGACACTTAGTAAATTATTAAAATGCCGCTCTAGTTTTTATGAAAAAACTAGGGTTCTTGTCGACTTTCCAGAAGCTACAGTAACTTCCGAGTAAAATTTCAGGCTCGTGGTAAAATATTCCTAAGTTTGTAAATGTTCATTTGGAATATTTACATCTCACGGCGTTTCAGAATCGCGCTGAATATTTTTGAAAGCATGTTAACTTATACATTTAACTACATTTTAAACAAATGTTCATACAAACTAAATGTTCAAAGTTAATACTACTAATTCTTTTTTTTTTTTAATAGGCACTTTGAATCGGAGTTCCAAAAAAAAAACTTCAGCATCCTCCCACTATAATGATAGAAAACGATACCATACATCGCTCCACTAGCGAAAAATATTACTAGGCCTGATACTGGATGAGAAACTAAGCTGGAAAAGTCATATAGATAAAATTAGATCCAAACTATCTTCTCTGACAGGAGCATTAAGACATTGTGCGGGCTGTATACCTTATAAAGCTCGGCTACTCATATATAACTCTTTAGCAAAGTCTCATTTACAATACCAAATTGAAGTGTGGGGATGCGCAGCTAAGACAAATCTTCAATTTCTGCAGAGATCACAAAATAAACTAGTAAAAACTCTATTTCAATATCCTTAGCTCACGAAATCAAACTCACTTTATACTAAAACAAAACTATTTAATCTAAAACAATTATACACATACTGTATTTGCATACTCATCGATAAGTTACTTACACAGAATATACACTCTCAGTTAATATTAACAAAACGAAAATTTAGACATACTTAATTTAAGAAATACTAATAAAATAAAATTATTTAGACATAGAACTAATTATGAAAAAAAAAAACATTTTATCTGAAGGTGCACAAATGTATAACAACCTACCAAAAAATGTTAAAGAAACTCATTCAGAGACAATGTTTAAAACTAAGCTGAAAGAATATATATATATAATAATATTTACTAAGATGTGTTGGAATATGTTACATAATGTTAATTTATTGTAATCTCATGTAAGCGAACTGTTCTGTTCTTATGAGAATAAATGTGTTTAAACCGAAACCAAAATATTACAAGTAAAATTTTACCCAATTCTCGGTTTCCGATTGAGCTGAAATTTAACACATCCACATAAGTTCGACGTTAATGTAGTATTATGGTAACATAAATTTCATCTGATGATGGAAACCCATCAACTCAACTTACGCGCTCGTTAGAATCGTCTCGAAAGAAAAGCACAATTGGCAATAAATGGTTGTTCTAAAAGTGATATTTTGGTAACTGTCAATATTAATAATATTTTAGTGATTGTTAATATTACTAAAATTCAAAGTAGAAAATACTTACTTCTATCATGTAATTGCATAAGAGGCAGCTCAATGGGACGCAGTGGGTCAGGCGGTGCATTGCTGTTGACGCCAGGAATCCGCGAGAGGGACACGTAGGCTTCGCCGGCAAAGTCGTCAGCGGTCAGCACGTCCCGATCCCACACGGACAAAGCCAAAGCCGCCTTAGGCGACCGACACGACTCCAGCGACACCGCGAACTCGAAACACTCGTCCCATATTGGATTCAGGGTTTTCTGCGGAATTCGTTTGTGTATTTTAAGTCGCTTGATGTGATGAGCTTAACAAACATAAATTATCTACAGCCCTACGCTGCTGCAGCTTTACTGTGAAAACTGTAGTTATCAAAATTGCGACGCGCCGTATACGCTACGTTATGCCATTATATGGTTGATTCTTTATAACAAACTGCTACTTAGTCAGGTTTTGACTGATAAAAAAGCTAAGTATAGGTAGGTACTGATCCCTTATTATTCATATACATGGGTTGAAAGCTGGTGAAATGATTTAACGTAATTTGCTGTTTCAGTTTTCCGTAATTCTATGTAATCTTCGGAAAAATGTTATAAAAACACATGCACAAAATACGCGACCTGTTCAATATGATTTTGTTCCCTATTTATTTATTTTTCTTTTTTTTATGATAATATCTTACATAAAACAAAAGCTGGTTCTTTTATCTTCCTTATATATATATATAACTCATGTGTATTAGTATTACCAAAATTGTAACTGGGTGAATCAACTTTTTTTGTTTTGTTATCCTGTCGCGTTGTCCAAGGGACAACAGTGGCACAGTTTGTTTGAAGAGACGTTGTATGCCGTTCTATTAACATGCTTAGTAGGGGGCCCATTATGGACATTGGTTATAACGACCACAAAAACGCAAGTTTAATACATTTAAGTACCATAAAATCAGTATTTCAATGAACTTTTGTCCCCTGGACAACTAATCGTAACCATGGCAACGAGTGACGCTAAAAAGTTGATTCTCCCAACTGTACGTGTTTTACCAAACCTACTAGTTAGATAGCAGTAAAAAATTAGCGTGTCTCTGAAAAGTACCCTAAGTTTTAAGGGTATTAGCTGAAGTACCGGCTTGAAGAACTAAATGCTTGTGAAAAAATAACGTTATAATAAAGTAGGTTCATACAAATAAACAAATGTACCTATTTATTAAAAGAACTAATTTAAAACTAAAACAAATAAATCGAACTTATGCTAACACAAAACAACTTAAAACTAAAAACTAAATATAAAAGATCTCCCCCAAATCACTTCCTTCCGGCATGGTCGCAAGAACGCTGGCGGCGTTACCCCTCTGCACCGCCAGACTTAGCCTCTGGGCAAAGAAAGCGCCAGCCCTATGATCGCCCGAGATGCCTATCAGCCGAACTGACACTTCTCTGACATAATTTTTGGTGTCGGACGACCACGGGCTTAGCGTTTCCATTGCAAGCGCCGCAAACTCATACTCATTCGACAAGAACGCGTATTTGCGGCGCTTGGCGGTCTGGGCCTGGTCCACAGCAGTCCCAGGCTTCCGAGCCGACCCTTCCACGTAAGCGAGAAAAGTACAACCAGAGAAGCGTAATGTACCTATTGTATTAATGTGAAACTGATTTTTACTTCCTTTTGTAAAGTATAATATTTCACAATCCAGCCGCGTATTCGCGACTAGCGAAAATCCCAAAGTAAACAAGTAGTAAATCAAGACGCGATCTAAATTTTAAAGTAATTATATTAAGTATTGATCAGTATGTAACTAGCTTCCAAATCATGGCATACTTTTTTATTAAAAGCTTTGGATTAAATTTTATCAGTCAAAACCTTTGTGACAAAACTTATGACCTAACTAAGTATGATGCGAACTTAGACTAAAAGGAAATAAAACTATACATTGACGTTTATTTGTTAATCGTTCGAGACCAGCCAATGCCTAAATAATCGTTACGACTTATATAATCTATAATGAAAGTAACTTCGGTAAGCAACAGAACCTGTTATATAATTTACGGTATCGGAAATTGTGCTCTATTTCTGTGTTAGCCAAGGAAGCTTTATAGCTTCTAACTGGATTGATACAAAGTTTAGATTGCTATCTGAAGTTACTAATCCATAAGCCACCTCTAGGTTTCATTTATTTAAGTATTTCAAGTAACATTTTAGATCCGTAGCAATACAATTTGAAAAATGGATTTGAAGTGACTGTGAACTTGAGGAAGGAAAGAATGACTAACCTTTTGAACATTAGTAGTTTGTTCGTGAGCTTTCGGGAAAAGTCGTTTAGGCACTAGTTCTAGAACGACGAATGGGTCGCTCAAGCCGTTGGGGTCCAGTGGTATGACATCGCGAGCTGATAGCACTTCCACCGACAACGAGTCGTGATTGAAGTATACCCTATAAAAACCTTTTGCATTAATTATACAGGTACAGTCGACATCAGTTATATCGGAGCGGCCGAGGTGCTCCGTTTAGATATTTGTGAGCACCTTGGCCACTCCGATATATCTGATGGCGACTGTATTTAACTTTATAACATGGCAGTAGCATCGGACCTAGATCTAGATGCGTTTCAGTGGGCAGGGTTTTGCCCAGCAAGGGATCAAAATAAGGTTTTAATTACTGCTTATTAATAATCTTTTATTTACCTTCACCTATCATGTTGTCTGTAGGTCTATAATTAAATCTTGCAAGCTAAATTAGACCCACTTCCCCTTATTCGATAAAACTGAAGTATTATGGTACCCTTGAGCTGATTTTAATGATGAAGACCGAAGGTGGAGGAACTCTGTGATAAAACAACGTAACCTCATTGTGTTTGGGTTTGTTAGTATTGTCTCAATTTGTATTAGTTGTCTGTTGAGAGAAAAGTACAACCAGAGATAAAAGCTGGTATTAAAAATGTTTTTTTTTTGACAAGGATAACTTTAAAGAAATATTAGTATAGTCCAAATAGTGGCATACCTGACTAATATTGATCCGTAAGGCGATGGCAGTGGTGTCCGAATCTGTTCTGCAAGTCTATCTGCAAGCCAGAGCTCAAGCAACTCATCAGTCGGAGCTTGATGGTACTGCATTCTTTGTTCTACCCGTCCCCAATCTGCGTTGTGAACTTCCGACATCGGTAAACCTATGAAAAATCAAGCAATCGTGGAACGGTCAAAATGGTCAACGATTTAAAGTACCTATTGATTGTTATCCATACATGTAAGTACGAGCTTTGTGTTCAAAGAAATAAGAGCACTAAAGCTGTGATATTTTACTGAACTTTTGGAATAAAATAAGAGAGTAATTAATTGAAAATTACGACAAGTTAATTAAGATTACGACAAAATACAACACTATTAATGCCAAATCTTTTAATAATTTACCTTTTCCTTCAGCGTGGAAAAACTCTGCAAGTAAGTCTAACGCCTCCCGCAGTCTAGAATGGTAAACCCTTGGCCTTTCGGCGCCACCAGCATCAGCCTGAGATGACACCTCTTTCAGCACGGCGCTCCAGCAGCCAGCCAAAGCTCGGATGAATGCGCGCGGTAACAGCCACGTGTTCAGTGATGAGAGATGCTGATCCAGGAACTCCAAGAGTGGGGTTATGGCCTGTTAATATAAAATTCTACTCGTAAATGTTGTTCTCGGTTAAGCCAAGGGAAGGGAATTGGGAATTGCAGCAACACACTGTTGAATAAGGCAGTGGCTATAGGTACAACGGTACGATTGTCAGTAAGATGCCCGTCATCGCCTGTGATGAAATGCGAAGATGAGCAATAGAAAAACTGATTGCCATGTGAAAAGCTATATACTTTTAAGTAATTAACATCTGTGAGACACAGACATAAAAAGGGTCTCCATAACGATCTGCCAAATCTGCTAAATTGCTGCTGAGCCGGTAAACTCTTTTGAATACTACGTTGGTGGTTAATGTGGACCTTTAGCAAATGACGTGTTATGTTAATGTGCAACCCAGCATTTGACAATAATAGCGAAAACGCGTAGATCCTCGCCACCTCTCCCGCCGCTGTCGCTCGCGCCGAGCAAATATTCGCGGATAGAGAACTACAGCCCGCAATCTGCGTCTGTTCCACTGTGCGTGCTCTCGTTGAAGCTATTCGTTAAGGAGGAAATATGTTGAGTAATCTTTGACTTAAAATACGTGAATGTAACAAAGTTAAAGGTCAATATACCTGCGGGGTAGGCAGAGTATCCGGTGACCATGCGAGGTGGAAGACCGCCTTGCGAAGAGGCGGGCGAGCGCGCGTAGCGAGTGGCGCCGCTGCGCGTGCCGCGCGGGCGTCCAACGTGCCAAGCGCCCCGCGCACTAGCTGACGCGCGGTTTCGTCGTTCGCCCTGACAGGCGCATATGTAATTATGATTTATGTTTAAATGTTGAGCTCATGTGTATTTAAGTTAATAGGTCCAGACCAGATAACCAAGGTAACTCTGACTCGACATTGACGAGACGAAGTGTGGGAGTGCCATAAACGTCATATTTTCATTGGATATTTCTGATTTTGTTATTGCAAAGTTTGTAGAGAGTTAACTTGTCAAATTCTAGGAGTTTTAATTATATGAGCTCAAAATGTATCTATGTACTAATACCATATGTCATAATACTTATATGTAACTGCTGAAATGGAATATTCCATTATTTCACTGCGCTATATGATTTTTCAACCCACTTAGAGGCAGATTTTTTCTAACTACCGCTTCTATTGTTATTACACTGACAGCAGTTACTTTTTTTATTCAAGCGTAATTAGTAGGTAGGTTAGATTTTTTTTTTTTAGAAAGTATGTAGCCTATTCAATTAAAGTAAGTTATACAGGCCAATTCTAGTTTTAGTTATTAGTTCTGTTTTCAATATACTGATCTATCAGTGTCAAAAGTGATATTTCTTCAACCAAAAATGTTACTTTGACACTGACAAATGGAAATAGACCTAATAACTAAAACTAGAACTAAGTTGATCTAATCCATGGTTGACTAGACTTCACATAAATATCGATTAATCTGGGCAGCCATGGACAGGACTAACTTTTTAATAAGGCAATCTATTACAGTTAGATTATGTATAAAATTAGCTTTCATTTGATAAAATATACGATTTCATAAAAAATAAAAGTACCTAAGGTCAAAAAAAATCTGTCCGTACGCAATTTTACTAGGCAACCTGCTTGCAATGTGTCAATGTAAATATTATCTATCATTTTATTTCTAATCACAAATACATAACGGATGAGGGTAGATACTCCTTTATAACGTATCTCCTACTATATAATACCATTCACTTAATAATTCCAGTAAAAGCGCTCCACGATTTGTAATATAACACCAATTAAATTCGGCCAGAAAGTTTATTTATAATTCATGTTTCTGTAATTGAGCGCTCGACGCGCTCGTTACGTCAGTTTCAGGAAGGTAAATGATTTAAGTGAAATATAAAACATTACCTTCTCAATTAATCAGCAGAAATTTATTTTTAGAGTTTGATCTTTCTTTGATAAACCATTCTAGAGTTTTTAATGTAATTATGCCTCGTGCAGAACAGTGAAGTGAGTGGCATGTGTACAGCCACCTGCAATAAAATGTTACTCTTCGAAGGGCGCAAAAATATGTGACACGCTCTTATATATGGCTCTACAAATAAGATCGTGTCAGATATTTTTGCGGCCTTCGTTGTGTAACATATTATTGAAGGTGACTGTACCCACTGTACGCTTAGTAAGAGGACACTTAAGGGAAGGGAAGGAACTAATATGAAGTATTACTGCAATGTTCTGCCGCCAGATTACAGCCCTAGCACCTATCGTAGTACGTACTCCATGGTTTACGATAGGTGCTAGTGCCTTAAACTGTTTTTTTGTTTTGTTGTTTTGTCAAGTTTTCACAGATAGTAAAATATGACATTGATGCATCAAGCAAACCGTTTACAAAGGGCCTACCGGGAAACACGAATATCGAAATTTAGTTATCTGCGTCTTTATCGCTCGAATATGCAAGAGTGATAGAGAGGTTAGACAACGAAATTTCGATTTTATTGTTTCGCGGTAGACCCTCGGATTTTGCTGGATTGTGGTAGTGGCACCCCCTGCAAGGAGTTTCGCTTAATATTCCCTATTGACATAACTACGTTTACGTCGCATTTTTATCGTCTGTCACCATCATGCCTGTCACGTTCTAACAAGTATGTAGATCTATGCGAAAGTGACAAACATAGTGACAAGTGATAAATATGCAACCAAGCTGCCACCGCTGGCATTCTGATTGGAACCTTGAGGCCATGGCCATGGCCAGGCATGTATTGGCGCGACCGAGACGGACAGGCGCAAGATAACAAAATCACATCATTTAGATATTAAAATTGCTTTTAAATTGGCTTCGTTCCCACTTTTGTCCTTCCGAAAGTAAGAACTTTCGTGAGATGTATGAATAGGTTTTTCTCAGAGAGACGAATAGATATAGGTATCATGAAAAATACACCAAAGTTATTTTATTAGTTACGATTATTTACAATATAAAAAAAAATATATGTTGATAATCATTAGGATTATTTCAAATTATTTCAAGTGGCGAGGCCGTACTCGATACAAGATTTAACGATATCTGCTCCAAAATATTTGCAAACGGTTCTATGTCTTTATGTTTTTGACTTATAGGTTTGCAATTAAAATCGCAATTTCAAAACATTTATACCTAAACCGCTTACGAGTAATATTACAAAAATAACCCACATGTTTCTTATTTCAATAGAGTTCTTATTATTCCCTTGCCGAGGCCCAGTAACATGCGATAGTGCTATATCATTAACTCCGATACAAATAGACAGTGTGCGCGTTTTAGATTGACAGCCTCTTAAATGACAAAGGAAACTCCTATCCACTCAATTCCGTCACAAATACTCCTATACCCATACTTGTACCTGTGCATTGGCTCTGCTCAAGTGTGTACTTCGCTCCCACCGTTCCACCTGTAAGCGCACTTGCGCCACTTCGCACTTACATGTGTTCATCGTCGTACTCGGCTAACGAGCGGCGCACGTACTCCAAGTTGTTGACGATTGTGCATATCTCCTCCGTCGTTTTGTTTTGACCTGCATACAAATTATCCTTGTAATCCACAGCTTCGTTAACATTATCTTGAGGTTTATACCAACTAAGCGGGAATCCTTAGAGGTTTAAAATGTTAAATAAATCTGCAATGCAAAGCTACGGTTAACTTGAATAAATCTTTCTTTTTCCGCGTTAATAATGAAAAAGTTCTAGACATCTATGCATAAAAGGAAAGTTTATTCTTTTGTTCGTTTCTTCTTTATTCGTTGAAAAGGCGACAAAGATATTAATAAGTTACGTATTTATTATTTATTTAATTGATACAAACTTATAGGTACGTACTGATCTTCAAAAATTCGCGTCGATATTTATCGATAAACTTGTAAATAGAAAACAAATCACTGTCTGTCTAAAGACTATTATTATAAACATACCTATCTAACTAATTAACTAACTTTTGTGGCGCAGTGACCCAGAGAGGGTCTTGGCCTCCAAAACGAGAGAACGCCACCTGTCCCGATCCTGTGCCACTTCATGCCAGTTATCGGCTTTGAGTGGGCACAGATCCGCCTGTACACTGTTGTTCCAGCGGTATCTGGGCCGACCCACTGGACGGCGACCAGTCGGTCGTCCTAAATAAGCTCTCTTAACACCCCGATCCTCAGTAAATGGCAGAACCAGCGAAGTCTGTGGTATTTTGTTTAGCCGATGATATTGGGTTCGGCCACTAACTCCTCGATTTCGGCATTCTTACGGATCCTCCAGGTGCCGTCATCTCTCTTGATAGGTCCCAGGATCTTCCGTACCACCTTTCTTTCCGCTACCAGGAGCTGACTCTATTCTTTCAGTGTTAGTGTCCAAGCCTCACAGCCATACATAAGGATAACAAACCTATCTACCTACGGAAAATATATGATCAGAAACCACTGTGGAAATGAATAACCACATAATAAGCTAGTAATTTACACGTTTCAGATATACAGCAAAACTGTCCCACTAGTAGCATATTAGGAGAATGTGGAGAGGTTGATGTCGATCAAGGGGAGGGGTACATGGTTAATACATTAACAGTACTCCTTGAATTCCCTATTTGGAGTTTCCATAGGAGGAAATAAAATAAAATAAATTAATTATTATAAAAATAAAAAAAACCCGACTGCACACTAAAAAGAGGAAAACAAACCCCACAATACATACATATAATACATATTGTGGGGCTTATGGTAAGTATCGCAGGCGGGGCCCAACAGAGGGTTACTTATAGTCATTTTGGTTGTTGGTTGTTAAGTTCACCATTTAGCAGAATGTTACATAGGTGATTTTCGTTGGTGGCGGTTAAGTTGGTCCCCGCCTGCGATACATACCATCAGCCTCATAATATTCTTGTGGGGCTTGTTTTCCTCTTTTTAGTGTGCAGGCGGGTTTTTTCTTTGTTCATAATATTTTTATTTATTTATAACTTTTTAGTTGTGATTATTTAACGAAAATTTTGTAGATTATTATGTAAGAACCATTTGTAAGTTCTACGACGACGACCAGATTCATGGTGGTTCCTTGCAGTTTATACTTGACGATCCTAAAAACGAGGGAGGGGGATCCTAAAAAAAATCCTATGACACTCCCGTGATCAAGACGAATCTAACGATACCTCATACATCAAAATCCATCAAGCTGTAAACGGCTACAGGAGGCCTAAAGGCTACAGGAGGCCACAAAAAAACATACATATGTACATACATACATACACTCGAAAAACATTAACGGCAGTCGGGTAAATATTGGAAAAAATAAAAATGTGTTTTTTTCTACTTTTCGATTCGAAATTACAAAATAACCGTAAATACCAAGTACAGTCAACATCAAAAGTAGCGGATCAAACAAGGTGTCAAAAGTATTTGCCATTCTGTAACAATTTAACATAAAGTTATGGTTCTATTCGCAGAACAATTAAGACCGTAAAAGATATACTTAGGAACGTGAATTTCAGAGATTTATCTGTATTTGGAAATGTTATCCGGAACATCAGATAATTTTGGCGCGTTGTTTCATCCGCTACTATTGATGCTGACTGTACATCATATGTTAGGCGGATTTTTAGAAAATTTCAAGGAGTAGGTACTGTTATGTATTAACCATGTGCCCCTCCCCTTGATCGACATCAACTTCTCCACATTCTGCTAATATGCTACTATTGGGACAGTTTTGCTCCTAAGTGTATTTGACTGATTAAGTAGACCTCAAGTAACGTGAAGTAACACTTAGAACGTTCCATGTTTATGTTACATGTGTAAAAATTTACAAGATAATTGGCGGTAAGCGGTAACATGATATAGTAGCCGTTTGTAACGATTATATATCACAGACTACCTCATATAGACTCCGTTGAGGGAAAACAGTCCCGTACTAAATATTATTCTACACGGGCGTATGTTTTTCATGTAGGCGCGAACGAGGCCTAAATAATGAAAGCTGTTTTATTATAACGGGTGTTTCCTGTAACACGAGCAAATAATTAAACCATATATTGTACTCTTAAAACGATATAACATTTGCTTAATAAATTTTAAAAATTATGAAATCTTTAGATTTTATCTTTTTCATACAAATTTAATATTATTTTCAATGTACGCTGAAATCAGTGTGTTTGACGTTGCTTGTCACGCTTTAAACGTAACAAAATTCGCAATACATTGCGTCTTAGAATTAACTTCAATGTGTAATAAAAATTAAAACATAAGTTATTTTTAAAAGTTGCTGAACAAATGTTGGTGAGTTTGAGGAGTGTACTAGAGTCTACAGTTTAATTCATTGCTCCTGTTACAGGAAACACCCGGTATATGGAATTCCGGCTTTTAATACTTTATAAATACTTTGTCAGCGCGAAATGTCTTTATAGGTATGCTCGATCAAATAGGTAAAGCAGAGACGCTTTCCATAAAGATTTTCCTACATTGACCCGCCTGTTGCTATCTCTATTGCACTCGCATAATTTTATTGCTGTCCCACCCTTATGCCGGTTGTCAATGTCACTGAGCGGACTTGACAGATATAATTTATGCGCGTGCGAACTTGACAGCAATAGCGATAGCAACAGGCGGGTCAATATACGAAAATATATACGGAAAGCGTCTCTGCTTTACCTACAAAAGTGATCTTTGTAACATATACAATTAAAATTACACACCCAGGGCACTGTTGTGATAAAGTTACGTACCTACCACACGTGTGTCGCAACGTAAGCATAATTTGTAAGATCTACCTTTTTATAATTCTGTGAACTAAGCAATTAGGTACCTATTTCATTCCATCAATTAAATTGCGTACCCATTGTATTTTGTTTCACTCTTGTTATAATACTTATGAATTATAATATACCCTGTTGGTAAATTTACTGTTCCTGACTGTAGCAATTGCAGCATAATGTGTGTGTTGTATTGTGGTTGGCACGTTGGTTGGCTAGTTTGCCGCAAATGGAGTGAAAGGCGTGTTGATAGTGTTACAAAGCGGTTTGCTTAGACGCCGTAGCTTGCGGCGGCTGCCCTAATCATGTGTTGGTTATTAATTTACGGTCGCACCATGCAGTACAAGAACGCAATTTGACATACAATTTTGACTACTCGTGGTCAATGTTGTAGTAACATGACCATATGTGACCATAATTGTTTTTCAACCACAAGGTACACATACGAATATTATACATCCATTACAACTTTCATGACTTTTAACTGCAACATTACACAATTAGTACGGTCTTAAAATCTGTCAGTTGTCTTTAAAAAAGCAAACAGGCACTAAAAACTAAAAACAATGTGGTACCATCGCTTACTGTTGATAGATCATTCGTAAACCTTATTGCAATTAGTTAAGGCCTTCAATGGAAATGAAGTGTTGCTAGTTGTATGTAGCTTACTTACCTACCGGGGTTGTTAAAGTTGCTTTGATCTGCAAGCGCGCCGTGCACCAAGTCGGCGTAGTGCAACGCAGTGGCGCACATCGTGGCTTCGAGCAACCGCATACCGCCGTCCACCTTGCCTTCCTCTACCTCACCAGTCGCAAGTAGTAAAGGTGTTCAACTTACCGTGGTTGTCATAGTAGCCCTGGTCTGCAAGCGCGCCGTGCACTAAGTCAGCGTAGTGCAACGCAGTGGCGCACGCGGCTTCGAGCAATCGCATACCACCGCCCACCGTGCCTTCCTCTACCGAACCGATCCCTCGCCACACCAGTCGCATGTAGTAAAGACTGCCAAACATATTGATCTTTAATATATTGCAAATCGATCGCAGCACAGAGTAATATGATTTTACGCCAAAGGTCACGAAGTTCATGAGGGAAACTTAAAAATGTAACTATATCAGAATATTGTTGATGATATTCAAATTAAAAGCTTTAATAGATGCCGTTATTGGATATGTGTATTATCTTTAGATAGATGATACAGATAGAACAATACCTTATATCGATGTTAACGCATGTTACCTCTAAGACGCCGTAGCCAGTAATATATAAGAGGGTTCCGGTTCAATAGTAGTAAGATAATTGGCTATTAGGGCGCCATCCGGCATTGCACAATTGGATGCAACATTTTCTACCTAATATTATATCGATACGGTCTACGGATATATAATAGAGCTCTGTTTAACTGAACTGAATTTAGCATAACAAATCTATTCAATTTAAACGTTGAAAAAGCACCTATAGCTAATACTATACCATACCTAAACTAAATATTATTTTACCGCCGCGTTATTTATAGTAACTAATTCCTGACTCTAAAATGGTTATTGGGCTAAAATACATTTTAACTTGGCTGTATTCTAAACGGCCGCAGTATTTAGTATCTCGGTTTCTGTTTAAGGAATATTGATGAGCAGTATAAATCGTGCCGCCTGACGACTTGGACCATTATGAGCTTAACGTCCAAAATTACGATTCATGCAGTTTGTACTCTTGCTTCATTTAATTATCGAACACCATATAATGAAGGTGACCCGGGGTTATTGTATTGTATAAAACATGTTATACAACTCTAAATGATTGTGCTTTTAATGAAATTAATTTATGCAACTACAGAACACTTACGAGTTTTAAACAGAATAAATGCAATTAGCTTAACTCTTGATGTACAGTCAGTATTAGATAAAGATGTATCAATTCAAATAAAGTTATTGAAACAAATGACAGTAACGGCCAGCGGTCGGTACCTAGTACACAAATAATAGCAAATCTGCAAGCGCGGGATGAATCTGGTTTTGTCAGTTCTGAATACAGGAGGTATTGTTTTTATTTTATACGATCCGCAATATTGAATTTCAGTTGTTTGTTTGCGATGAAACTGTCAATACTGTCAGGAAATTGTGGAGGTAAACTGTTATATCAAGTAACTTACATTGGCATTGCAGCGAGCTACCGTAACATTGTTCTGACATGTTATTTGTGGCTAACAATAGCTATTCAATTAATATGACGTCAACAATTATGATGTTATACGAATTAATCAATTTCATTATATTTTAGACACTTTTATTTAGCCTCACTGCATATGTTTGTTTCTTTGTTTGTACATTATGTTTGATTCAAATCTTGTTACTTAAACCGACCACTTCTTGATATTTGATTCAGTTAAAATTTGGAGTACTTCCATAATTCCGGTGACAGTACAATAATATGGTAACATGGAGCTGATCTGTTGATGCAGTCGGAAAGTAGCCAAATGGAACTCCTCGATGGAAGAACACAAACATATCGAGTTTATGCTTATTAGAAAGGTCTCGAGAAGTAAAGTCAGGAATAAAAGTGTGTCACAATTTTTTATTGACATTAACTTTTTCAATGTTTATTGCTCGCTAGTGACTTTTATACATCTCGAATAATGTAAAACTGACACACTACAAACGTAATTGATTATACACGATGCACGATGCCACGCACGATGCGATGTCATGCACGATGATGTGCAGATTTGTCAAATCTAACCTTATTAAATAACATGATATTTACGACTCAAGGCACGCGTCGTCGTGAATGACGCGATCTATACAGTTTTAAGAGTTTTGTGCCGGTGACCACTTATACATTCGTTATTAAGCTCGAGATAGGTATGGGCTCGAAGGTTAAATGTAAGACGTCTCGGTGGATTAAGTTTTAGGTCCTTAACAACATTTTTAATAGTTATTTTATCTTACGACAGTTACGTTATTATCTTATCATTTAAAAAGTCCTAGAATCGTTTATCTTGGAAAAGGTAATATTTTTATATAAGAAACAGTTGGGGAATAAATATAAAGATTGATATGTAAGTCCCTTAAAAGCTGATAGTCAATAATTCGTACCAAACGTGTTAAACCTTAAAATATGTTCCAAACCTTACTCTTATGTCAGGTGTAGGGCAGGTCCGAACTAAAGTGGTAATAATAGTCCTCGGGAAAGTCAAACGTATAAATTGCTGGCGATAGTCCATAAAACGTGACCGAGTATAATATGAATAGAGTAAACAAGAGCAGTGATAAAGCGGGGATATTCTCACCATGCGGCGGTGTCCACAGAGGACGTGCTGTGCTTCACAATGTGCTCGCCTTCCACCAGCCGGTCTGTAACAATATCATAGGATCAACCGGACATCGACTGGAATATACTGCTTATTACGTGTACAACCTTGGTGTACAACACGTCAATATAACAGGCAATAAAGAACGCTATAAATATTGTTTCAGAACTAGAGCTCGATTCTGATTTTAAATTTTGTTCTGAAATTATCATGGATTTGATCTTTTAGCTGTTATAAGTAAAATTTCTAGACCAAAACAAAGAAATAGTATTCAAAGATATGCTAAAGATAATTTTCAGTCTTGAAGATCTCTAGTTTATTTTCATGATTTTAAAGTTAAAACGAGTGTAAAGTAAAAACAAATTTTACGAAGCTTCATGATTGATTGCAAAACACCTATTGTTAATTCACCAATAGTAAAATGACAAGTTATTTGAACTTTTGTGGTTGTATAAAATCTTATGATCATTCGCTATTTTACCATGTTATTTTACTATTTTAGCTGATTGATAATTTATGTTGGTTTAACTAAAATACGGTATGAATTTTATGATAGTCGTCAACATTACTATATTTTAGTTTAAATTCGTCTGTTTATGCTATTACTTTTAGAGGCATCTTAACCCCTTATTAAACCTTTAATGAATGAACAAAGAATATAATAAACGTAAGGGCAAACGAAAAGCAAAGCTTGAGAATATTATCTCCACGTGCAATAACAATGGCGGACGTAGTTCACCCACGGTGCTACGGGCGGCGACGTGCCCCGCGCTACGCCGTAGGCCATAGCCGTGAATCTCAAGCGGTATTGTTTATACAGTGCTTTTCCGTAAACCCCCAATTTAATTTAACTCAGAGCCTCCGACTAAAAACCACCATAATAATCATTAATGTAAATTTTAAATAAGCAGCGAGAGATTGCTCATAGTGCCTATATTCTAAGCATCACAAGTGGGTACAGCTGAACTGCTTCTTTTAAAGGATGACTCACGCTAGAACGGTCCTGGGCCAGGAGGGAGCTTCCGGCGCATCGTTTTCTATGGAAAGCACCACGTGGTCACCGATCAGCCGTCATAGAAAATGACGTGTCGGACGCCTCGGCCCGGGCCAGGGCCGGTCTAGCGTGAGTCATCCTTAATAAGCCCACCAAATACATCACACCACGTTCCCTCCCATCTCACTCAAATATAATAATAAATAATTACAAGCAAAATATTTTTTTTATTTCTTATGCTCTGAAAGTGGGTAGTTTTTGTTCTAAAAAGTGTGCAGAAAATGATACGTTTATGCTCTAGAACACTGTACTTTCTAAGTACGTTTTTTTATCTTTTATACGATAAGCAAAAAAAAATAGTTTTAAATGGATTTGTTGTACAATTTCCATTCTGATAATTTTAACTCTCCATTCCATAAATAACGATATTTTTACCTAAATAGTTAATTGAAAGTACCCCCAAGAAATATTAATGAAGTTTATACTTAGCCGTGTTTTTTTTAATGCACATGTATGTTACTTTCCTCGAATTCAAAATGAAAAGTAGTGTTTAACAGGGGTGAAAGGCACTAATTTCATCCCTTGGTTAACAATCTACTATTACAGTACAAATATTATTGCAGTACATAGGGTATTTCTTTCTGTGCCTATTTCGAAAGTTTAAAAGGCCTATGTACTGTATAACGCTGTACAATACACGTGCGAATAGGAAATTCGCAACGAGTGGTGATAAATTAAAAGACGACCGAATGGATACTTTCCGCACTTGTATCGTAAATAACTATTTTCTGTTATGCTACTCGTAATTTACATATTCTATTCAGGGTGCGTAGTCAACGTGCCAATCGTTAACGCTCCGTAGCGAGCGAAACACAATTATCACTGTCGCACTAATATGGAAGAGTGATAAGGAGATATGACTACGCTATGCCACGGAGCGTTAACGATTGGCATGTTGGCTACGCGGGCTGATTCCCCGCGATACAGTCATATCACATCGCGATATAGCCTAGTGCGGAGAGACCTGACATATTCTCTTATGTATTTTATTGATAATAAACTTATTATTATTCTTACTTCAATGACAGTTTGATTGCCCAATTTACTCAAAAAATACTATTTAATTTTGTCAACGTACACAACTGTACGAAATGACTGTGGGAATCAGCAGATAGGAGTAATTTTAATATCTTGCTAGTAAAACAAGTCCGTGCATCTGCATTAATGTATTCTGATTCACAGCATCTTAACAAACTTCGTCGAACTCTTATCCACTGTTCGGGTAATTGGTATTTCCTGTAAATAACATACAAGCTCATAAATCAAGCTTCGTAGCTTTAACGATTGGCGCGTTGGCTAAGCACCCCGATATTTGGATATTGATGTTTTTAATAGTTCTATTCCCTCAGTAAAAATTAGCGAATCTATTTTTTTCAATAACATTATTAGTACATTATGATACACGTGCAAAAAGGTAATTCGCAACTCGTGTCGATTGTAGAACGGTCGACGATTGTAGAAACTATTTCAGATCAGATTGTTTTTATTCTCACAAGTACCCGGGTTCAAATCCTAGTAAGGGCATTTATTCGTGTGATGAGCATGGATATTTGTTCCTGAGTCATGGGTGTTGTCTATGTATTTAAGGAATTATAAATATTTATATATTATATATATCGTTGTCTAAGTACTCCCAATACAAGCTTTATTGAGCTTACTGTGGGACTTAATCAATTTGTGTAATAATGTCCCATAATATTTATGAAAAAAATTGCAGTCCGAAACTGTGCGCATGTCATATTATTTATTCCATGTGTGAGTACCTGTAATTGGCTTTATATTGTTACCTAAGTCTGTATAATGTTTTTTGTAGCTGTGGTATTCCTTAAAGTATAAATAAATAAATGGCGCTAAATATAATTTGTAATTCTGGTCTTTATATTTTTGCCTTGTTGCTAATTAACTTCGAAGCATAAAATTAGACTGACTTAATCGACACACATGGCTGATCCTGTTTGACACATAATGATTATGCATTAACAAACAAGTAAACAAGCATTACCATTATGAAAACCTTTTACGGCATGTAGGGGTTAATGATTCAAGTCTAATTTTAGGCTGTTTTGCCTTGTTGCTATCAATAGCGACGCACGTACACGCCGGCCCTAATTGAGATGGATACATACCCGCCGACAGCTTAGTAATTAAATTCGTGTCGCATCCGATTACGACTCCAGCCAGATAAGAGCAACTTAGTTTACATTCAAACCGTACGCCTCACATCACTCTTGGCTACAATTTGAGTTATCATCTTTTATATCAGCAGAAAGACCAGTGCTGGGCAAAAGACCTCTCCGAGAATCTCCATAACGACCGTTGGCGCATTGCATGCTGTTATGTCTTCTTACGGTTTCCTGTGATCTTAAACTAATCGTCGGTCTAACTTTTTGAGGGTTTCCCCGTCGTGATTGTCCGCTAGCGACCGTTACTCCTATCTTCCAATGTTCTGTCCAGAATAGATGTACTTAAATATATATTTTTATTCCCATAACATTAAATAACATACAATGTAAAATATTTTAAAATAATTGGTTATAAATAATTGGTAAAATAGTATGTAATTGGTCTTAAATTAAACTCTTGCGTTTATTTTTAATAGTATTGAGCATAGTAGATAAGAAGTTCTATTCTCTTTTATCTTACAATCTGAATAAATACGTAATATTGTGAGTTTCTTTCACTTTCTTCACACTCACGACATAACAGCATTGTTAGCATAGCCAAGGTAATATCCCCGTCGCCGCTTGTCTGAAATGAAATAAGCTAAACTCCTGTCACGCAAAAATGCTAATATCTCGGCTTTATTGTGTGGGGCATCCGCTTTGTGTTGGTAATCGAGAAGACTTCGTCGGCGTTTCGTATTTTTAAGGCATCTTTAAAAACCACTGAAAGTTTTGTATTTTAGCGTTTTATCTAGCGCTATTCAGTTTACCGGCTTATTTAATGAAGGGTGAGTTTAACAACATTTATCTTGGATATACCTTTAAACGAGCAATTATTGTATTTATATATTTCGGTAATGTCGGAAACTGGTCTATGATTTCGATGAAATTTGCTATATGGGGTATTTCGGGGGCAAAAAAATCGATCTAGCTTGGTCTTACGTTTTTATATGTTTTCCGAGAAAAGATTTGCACGGTCTCCCAGATATTGGAGTATACAATAGCAGGAAAAAAATACCAGCCGTGAGCAACAAAAAAGGGTACCTACCTACCATGTACGGATCTTTTGGAAAAAAATACCAGCCGGGAGCAACGAAAAAGGGTACCTACCTACCATGTACGGATCTTTTGGAAAAAAATACCAGCCGGGAGCAACGAAAAAGGGTATGTTTATACAGATATTCTGATTTTGGATATTTATATAAGAAATGAGCTCTATGTTTGGAAACAGAATGCTCTGCATAATTAAATCGTTGTTAAATTATTATAGGAATATCCACAGAGCTTTTGTGTCTACTCCACAGCGAAAATTTAATTTCATATTATAATATTTCATGATGCGGAGCGGGCTAGTGGGAAATTGTATTTGACTCACAACTTATTAAACACTTGCTGTGTGTTCAAACATGAAATTAATAACATAAAACGTGAAATATAAAGTACTCACAATGGCACAATCCGATTAGGACCAACCTCGAAATCTCTGGAACAGTCATGAAATTTGGTATATATGTATAAATTAAAGTCCCCCTTTTTTTAAGTCCCCTTTTTCATGTCCACACCATTTGACATTTGGGGACCTCGAGGAATCGCAGCCATCTTGGAAAATGTGTACCATCCAGAAGAAATTCGCGTTTTACTCTAAATCTAGTCTTTATGAATATATAGTGTAATGCAACATTAAAGCTTATTAAATTCTACACAAAAAGTCCTGGATATCTTTTGCGGAAAAAATACATCTTGTTATAGAAAATACTTGCTGAATCTAAGTTTAACGCTTATACACTTCCAGGGGACATTCTTTTAATACTAGGAAACTCAGAGGAATATGAATTCCACTTTTAATTATACATTTGTACGTGATCTACCCCAATATTAACATTTTACGCGACTGCGACTTAACCAAGTAATAACTTAATAAAGGCAGTGAAGACGAAAATTGCAAGAAACCCCGTCCGAACAAATTCGATTTTAGATTTTTCCTTGTAGGTACTTGTAGTATAAGACGATATTATGCCAAATTTCATAGGTCTAGGTCAACGGAGATAAACTTTGATTCCCTTGAGAGTGTCAAAATATACGTTTTTTGCAGCATAAACGGCCGTATCTTTTTTTACGTTAACTTAGAAGTTTGTTTTTTTTTTCACAGTTTCAAGGGACTGTAGAAAAGAGTAAGTATATTGTTTTAATTTCGACACTTCCACGCGTTCCCGAGATAAAGGGTCTTGACAGACAGACGGGCGCGGGGACGGACAACAAAGTGATCCTATAAGGGTTTCGTTGTTTCCTTTTGAGGTACGGAACTATTAACAAGTAATACTATTTTTAGAATTTTTGGGGTTCCGGGTTTAACCCTTTTCCAGGCATAGTACGATTTATCGACCGCGTACACACCATTATAATTTCTACTTTAGCATTCCGATTTAAGGTTCAAATTAGATTACACTTTCAGGAAATATTACTTGTCTTCAAATGAATTATCAAAGCTGGATTAATTTGAATATATTTGGATTTTTTGGGAAAACCTTGTGCGGCCTGGAAAAGGGTTAACCTATGTTATAGGCAGTCATGGTTTGTCGGGGCGGCACCATCACCACAGCCAAATCAGTAACAACAAATTCCGTATGATGGACCATATTAGTACATTCTGCGACTACTTTTATATTGCACATAGCTCTATTCTCAATATCACTCCTGGGTTTCTTCTTAGCCAATAATTCTTGACCAACGGCAACTGTAAAAATACTCCACAAAGCACCTAGTTTAATTTTATACCTTATTAACAACGCATTAAAACGGGTTTTTTAATGTATCGTGCGACTGAAAAGCCTTCGTGTTGTTGTATCGTTTAGATTGCGATGCTTATCTTATCTAAACGCTTGCCCAACCATTGGGTGTGAACCTTGGACCTTATTCTCTTATACGCGTCTGACGGTTGGAAATTATATTGAAGATTAACACGCTTTAGAGATCAAGGGGCCTACCTCTGATCTAATCTCGAATATCGAAAAGCGATAGAGAGGCGGATAACGAAACTTCGATTTTTGTTTTTCACTGTAGGCTTTCTGTCATAAGTTTGCGAGCATGACACATTGCTCTATTAAATTGGTTTATAATACCCTTTTCTAAAAACGGTTACTATCAATATTACACTATGTTCATCAGTTTGAAAACAGCTCTTTTGTTCTTTTCTGAATTTAAACAGCCGTGAGGTATATTAACATTACTCCGACCGACCAACACAGAGGCTGGGCTATGCCACCACCATGGAAGCCTCTAATGCATGGACAAAACTCCAGTGCGTATGGTGATAGTGCAGTGTACATAGTGAGTTAGTGTTGTTCATGTTCAACTGTTGGGTGAATGACGGGTGACCCAAACCTGCAAACGTGCCTACAACGACAGCGCAAGACCTCGCTCAACCGGTTATCTAATCGCGCGCGACGAGCGTCCATTATGAATGCTACTCGCTCATGCACTGTTAGTGCTTGGGAATGGAGACTTAGGCTCTCTGAGTCACGCGAGTGACTAAAAACTCTTGAGTTAAACCGTAAAATTAGCTTTACAATTTCATGTAAATCTATTCGTGTTTCGGAAATGGTTGGATAACAATCCGTTACACTGCTTATTCATGCGATTACGATCAAAGCAAAACTTAGGCATAGCACACGGTGATGCGTAAGCGTAAGAGACGCGTAAGCGTATCGTCATACGCGCATAGAACGAGACCACTACGAGCACGAACAACTTCAAACAAGTCCGCACACGAAGCGCCGTCGTAGCGTAACGTATGAGATTTTTGTCGTCATTACGGCAGGCGTAGAAATAATTAAAGAATAAAAAATCTTGATCTGACGAGAAAGTAAGATCGTCGATACATCAACGAATGAGATTTCGATTTTTGTTGTACGACTTGTAAAACGGTTACACTGCGTTTCTTGGTGCCCAGAACTCAAGGCGTCTCGTACTCGTAACGTATTTACGATACGCTTACGCGACGTTAACTTAGCTCCGTGTGCTGAGAGCCTTATTCTATGTGTTTGATCAAGTGAAACTTTACTGTAAGCATACTGTGAGTACTTCAAACTGCACATAGACGAAATAAGTGTTCATTTATATTATTGAATCAGACTATAAAGATGAAAATCCACAATTCCTACATTTTATAAACAAATGGTTTCAAAATGTCTTAATACGATGTCGTAATTTTGCCTCATAGATTTTACTTCTTGTTTTATGAACCCGAAATACGTTTTGCATAGCAATAAACCTCAAAAAGCCATATAACTCGTATTGACATGAAACAAGGTTCGTCTTCTTTTATCAATAAAAGAGAATTCTTTTGAAACATTTCATTGCGCTAGAGGAATCCTCTAATGCTTAGGGGACGAACCCATGGAAATGAGAACAAAATTGCAACTTTAGACATTCACTTCCTTGAACAAATTTGTGTGTATTTTCAGTGAATCAAATCGTAGTTCTGTAAACAAATCTAATACTGGTAATACCTATAATTGATACTAAATCCAAATTATGACCTATGACCGGCGCCAAGTCTCAATATAAATTATTTGGTCATATAAGGAAGGTATATCCCACGTAAGTTATTTATTGTACAAGGGGGCAATTTTGTTGTTTTAGCCCTCGGGTCAATATTGATACCCCGAGGGTATCCTAAAAAGCTAAAAAATAATAATAATACAAAATTGATAAAATTTGTCCTATCATACCGGTTTAACGTCGTCCTCTAATCTAATGCTGAACAAGTTAGCCAGGAAATGTACATTACATTGTTACAGGGATTGATTAATATAATTTCATTTTATATAACCGAGAGGTCGATTCCAATTTAAGAATTTGTTATGATTATAGTCTGATATTGATACGATCTTGACGATCGTTTCGGTAATTGGCGCGCATAACACGCACGACTTTTCTTCATTTCGCATGCACCAATCAACGTCAGCGGTATTAAAGTAAGTATTAGTAACAACCTTAAATATTAATGTTCAACACGTATACTTAGGGCTAGGACAATCCAATACCGGGTAAGCAATACATACACTTTGATAAAATAAAATGACTTTCTATTAACATTAAAATTACGTTTTTGACCAGCATCAGGAATTGAAAAGTTAATAAAAACATAATAACATTTCGTTAAAAAGGATTCATTAATTATACATCTAAAACTAATAAAATTAAAATAATTATGTTATTCAATAAAATTTGGTCACTGCAATAAAATAGAAAATAAATTAAAAATTAATATTCAAGGACGTATTTAAATAAATAAGATCAAAACCGTAACAAATTGCTAAATTTGAATCGTGTTCCGATATTTAATTTATTTTTGAATTATGTATATTACAAATAAGTATTGCAAATTCGAGATAGTTCTTTTTGCATTATAACCATCTTTGGCTACAACGCCGGCAATTTATATTACGATACCGTGTCGTCGGATTTCAGATTTCTTATAAGCAAAAAACCGTAGTCGTCTCTGGAATTCACTCCCTCTAAATATCAGACAAGCTTTGGAGCTTACTTGGGTAAGTTTTCTTTTAAGCGGATGTTATGTAAGCATTTGCTAAAACACGAGTTCGAACAACAACCATCAATATTATATTTATAGTATGTATGTACTTATGTATGTGGGTATTATAATTTTTTCTGGTATGGAATATATTTCAGTAATTAATAATAAGCACCTACGATTGATCTCTGTTTGGCCCTATGATTGACTGGTAGAAAAGGCCATTTGACTTTAAGTCCGCCATTCGTACCTACATTGCTGTATATAGTTTATGCAATAAAGTTTAAATAAATAAAACAAGATACACGGGCAAGGTAGCAAAGTTCCAAGTCGAGGGAGACATCACTCATGTTGACGGAGCTACCTACTACAGCGATCCAAGCAGACTATTTACAAAGTATCACACATCCTCAGTAAAGTTTTAATGATATCATGTTTCCATTATTTAAGTTCAGTAAGTTTTCAAGAGTTTGCCAATTTAATTTGTTTGCAAACATTTAGTAAATATAATTTGTAACGTGCATGACTTAAGTGCGAATTACATCCACACTTTATCAGGCTTAACATCAAGCCTGATGTCGGACCCGAGCAAGAGTATAATTCCGTTTCACCAAATATCAGCACATCGTTTATATTCTGTTTTTTTTATTCCGTAGACTAAAATGACATTTCATGTGGTACTAAGAAATGTCATGTCTTACATATGAAACGTCATTTTGTCTACGGAATAAAAAAACGACCTTACAATATTTGAAATGTAAAAAAATGGTTCATATGCAAACCCTTGATGGGTTTGCATATGAATTTTGATAAATTGAATATTTTTGGCAATTAGAGACAAAGTATGTTTTACATTTCAAATATTGTTAACGATGATATGCTGATATTCGGTGAAACGGAAAACGATTGTCAGGCCCGAAATCGGGACTGATTTTGGGCCCGATATCGGTAAGTGTGGATGTAATTGGCGCTTTACTTAAACTTCCTAGCGGTATCTTGTTTTCGTATGATGCGTGCGCTACGAGTATGTTTGGGTTTATTTTCTATTATAAAGGATAAAATTGTTTTATTTGACCATACACTGATAGCTGAATATGTGGTTCATACTGAACAACTTTACTATAGGGCCAACCCCGAAAATTTAAAAAAAAAACAGCTGTTCCGTAGAAAGAATTGATACGTGATTCACCAAAATGTATGAGACGGCAGATTTTTTTTGTGATTTCTGGGTTGGCCCACTTGGCCCCATACTAAAAATTTCAACCCACAGCGTGTAAGGTCAAACATATCAATTTCACCCTGTATATGTAAACAGACCTACCCGATATCCCTGGAAATCAACGCTTGTGAGATGTGTTGTTGGCGAAGACTCCTACGCATACCCTGGACGACTATCAGAACTAATCCATCCAAGAGGACCTGAACATCACTACACGGCTGTCTACAATATGTCAAGAACTAAACTTAGCTTTTTTGGTCATATCTCAAGGTTGCCAGAGCTCAACGAGGGGGGGCGGGTTTAGGGTCGGCAACGCGCATGTAACTCCTCTGGAGTTGCAGGCGTACATAGGCTACGGAGACTGCTTACCATCAGGCGGGCCGTATGCTTGTTTGCCACCGACGTAGTATAAAAAAAACCTTGACATGTGACATCTGGTCCGTCATACTGGCGTTGACAGATGTCATTGTGACAGTGACATTTCTTGGTAGATTTGATGGAATTTAATTATGAATTAGGGTATAGATGAAGCGGATTCCCTTTTTATGATGTTGCATTTATTTTTGTAGATTGAAAAAAACTTAAATGGTAGTATACCCGAATTATAATAATACGTGAATTCTAATTTTAAATTCTAGTCCATATTTACCTAGCTGGTAGCCTAGAGACTTTTTTTAGCAAAACATTTTTGTAAAATAAAATGTAGGCAAACAATATTATTTTTTGAAGTTAATCTATATTAATGAGTCCAGTAACCTGTTATCCTAAACAATAGCTCCGTTAATTAATCTCCCGAGGCAGTCACCGCCGGTGGCGGGCCCCCGCCGCGCTTATCGGTCAAAATAACAAACGCTATTTTGACCGATTGGACCTTGCATTAGAACAGGGTCAGTTCGGGGAGACAGTCAGAAAACTCAGAAACTACGAGTAATTAGAAACCAACCTGTATTTGCCGTTATAAACTAATTTATATCAAGTAGACGCGTCTGAGAGCGATACTACAATTTTTTACATTAAAGGAAAAATGGAATAAAATAAAAGTATTTTTTTTTGTAAAAGCTTTTATTTAAATGCTCTAAAAAGAAGGAAATAAAATTTTCTTTTAAAATTTTAATCATCAACTTATAACCTCATTATACACAATTTATATGTTCATAAAAGCTTGTCGTGCGATTTAATTGTATAAACAAACTAGTACCTCTTTAATTAAGTAACTTGATCTGCTAAGTTTAAATTTTAAAGGAAATTTTTTTGGAATTTTTCTTCTTTTTAGAGCATTTAAATAAAAGCATTTACTAAAAAAAAAAAATACTTTTACGTTATTTTTTACTTTTTAGTTATTTTGAGTTACTCTCAACAATCCCTTTCATTTGATACCCATATTGTAGAAGTGCATTAAAAATAACTATTCCGCCATCTTAGATGTTCCGCCATATTGGATTTAGAATAACGTCACATATTTTTTCGAGTTACTGTCAACAATCCCTTTCATTTGATACCCATATTGTAGAAGTGCATTAAAAATAACTATTCCGCCATCTTGAATGGTCCGCCATGTTGGATTTAGAATGACGTCACATAATTTATCATGCATTGTCATCCAAACTAAACGTGTATACAAAATTTCAGCTCAATCGGCTGAAGATATCTGCTTCAAAATTGAGTTGCAAGATTCCACCCGAACAAACATACATACATACATTGCAAGTTAAATAAAAGCTTTTAAAAATTCAGGGCTTCCGACAGAATCAAACTTGCAACCTTTTGGGACATCTGTTCAATCATACGTATCTGCTTGATGAAAAATTGTTTAGTATGGCTTAACCACATTTTTATTGGGAAATTCTCAATATAACTCCAGACTCCGGTGCCGTTAACATACCTATAGGTATAACATCTTAGTCTTAAAGACTGTTATATGTGTTTCGGTAGATATCGCTAGGCGCCATCACCCTAAGGCCTGTATGCATAAACGAAGGAGTGGAAAGATGCGCATGTTAGAATATTATTATCCTATGTACAAATTATATTATGTATGAAACAGACCTGTTTCTCTTAGGCGACCAATGTTGATAAATATTCACTATTTCAACACTTACGTTGAAACATCACGTGAGTTTGCACAATTTGTGATGTATTTATTTTATGTGGATACGATCTATCTCTTAGCGAATTATAAAATATTAGTGATTGTATTTATTAGTTGTTGATGATAAGGTGAATAAATTGGATTATCAACTTTAATAAAAAGTTTTATTTTCAATTACATCTGTTTATATTTAATTTATCATACTAGTAACCCAATAGCATCTAGTGATTGTTTTAGTAGTTTTAAATAATCCTGCATCAAGGTAAAGAAATAACATGATGACAAACTATGCCTAATGTGTACACAATTATTAAGCAGTAATGTGAATTGAAGGTAATATTCACTATTAATTCTGTTTCAATGCATAAATTGCTTATTTACATAGCAGTGTGGTTTGCTCTTATTTACTTCTACTCTAACTTAGTTTTCTCACACGCACGCCTCTGGCAGGCTTTCGTAGCTCAGTTGGTTAAGAGCGATTGAATCGGTGTTCCAAATGTCTCAAGTTCGAGTCATGCCGGAAGTGAATTTGATTTTTTTTCGATATCTAACTTATTACTGTGAGAGTAGTTACTGTAGATAAAAAAGCCACAAAAGTCAAGGTTCAACAAACCGCCTAGATATTTATCTTTTTATTTACTAATTTAAGTAAATAAAAAGTAATGGTCGTAACCCACAGTTTGGGTCGAGTTTAATTATTCCAAGGTAACCCATATTACCCTCTACAGATGTGCTAATTAATTTGTTGTTTAATCACTCACCGAGCTCGACGGCCGCACGCACCCGCTGCAGCGCCATCGTTTTGGTCACGGCCAGCCAGCGATCGATCAGAGGCTCGAACCACCTGCGAACAACACAATATGTACCAACGTTCAGCGATGATTATACCGTTTTTATTCAATGTGTATAACCTGGTGGAGTTGTATACTGTTCAGGAAATTGCTAATAATATATTTATGAATATATCTACCTTTGGTTTGTGATCGACAGGTGGTATGTATTATAAATATTTTTAATAAATATTTGGGGACAATCTTAAATCGATCTAGCCCCAATCTAAGCAAAGTTTGTACTATGGGTACAAGGCGACGATTAACATACTTATATAAATAAATACATACATACTGAGATATAGAAAACACTCGGGAACATCGTGATAAACACACAAGTTAATGCCCTTACAGGGATTCGAACCCGGGGCCTCCTGCTTCATAGATAGGATCACTGTTGAAATAATATTTAAATCTACATTTGTATTTCTACATTAAAAATAACAATCATTAACTAAATACCTTATCACAAGGATTAAATCTACTTCGGGGCTGTCTTATTTAAATAGATATTTTTATTTGTGTAGTTGCCTAAACCATTCTATCAATTCCAAATTAAAAGTAATTATATATAGTAAAAATAGTGTTTTGACCTTTTATGTAGGTATACATCATTATTACCAGACACAGCTAGTTTCGGTCCCTGCCTACGTATAAGTCCCACGAGCATCGGTCGAACGTCACCGAAAGCCATTTACAGGCAACACATAATAAAATAAAAACCGGCCAAGAGCATGTCGGGCCACGCTCAGTGTAGGGTTCCGTAGTTACTCTTCCGTCACAATAAGCTAAACTGGAGCTTAAAGTATAGTAAATTGTTAACCAAGGGATAAAACGGTACCTGTCACCCGAGTTAAACAAATAGGCAAATTTGCATAATCAGTACCTAATTAAAGTAAGTAAGTCTTTTTACTATGAAGGGGAAACTTTTTGCGATAACTCAAAAACAGCTAAACTGATCATGTCCGCTATAGTTTTCATTTAATGTATTTCTTAAGTCTACTTCCACGATTTTTTTCATATTTTTTGGACCTATGGTTCAAAAGTTAGAGGGGGGGGACACACATTTTTTTTCCTTTAGTTTTGAAAGACCTTTCCAACGATACCCCACACAGGAGGGTTGAAGCAAAAAAAAAAATCATCACGTAGATGAAACCTAGAACTTCCAATGCTCAATGCCTGTGAAATTTTATTACAGTTGTAATATTATTAACTCTAGTTTTTCTACGTTTCGTTAAAGTAGGGCACTACCCATAAGTCTTCAAGTCATGTATAAATACAGCTACACGTATTTTGTAAGAAAGAAGAATTTTCAACTTCACTCAACATTTGAAACGTGTATAATTAAATTTTACTCCCTTCAATTCGGAATGCAGCGCAGTAGTTCTATTTACAAGACAACAGATCTCATAATTATAGACTTTATAGAGCAACCGACGTAGCATGCACAAGTTGTCTAATTAAACCAAACTAAATTGGCTTCTAACTTTTGCACCCCAATGCTCTTTCGTTGCATTTCAAAAGGGTTTAATGAATAAGCTGTTCAAGAGAATGAAACTACATATTTATCAAACATATTTTTACATCTTTTTAACAGCCATACACACATAGGCGGTAGAACTTACAAACAATCCTCATGGTTTTCTTTCTTTCACCCTTGTACCACAACAAAAATAACACACATGTGAAATATGAAGCTTGAAACAATATAAGAGTAATTTATCTATAAAATTTAATACAGATTCCAATGTATGTAAGAGGCTTTTGCGTATCAATGGAGTTTTTACTGTGAAAATGCCAGTAAAGATATTTTTAACAGAGCGCAACTCATTAACTAAATTACAAAATAAACGAGATGAGGAAAAGCTTACTGTTTTGCGGAATAATGAAAGTAATTCCAGTGATTTGTGCGAGTAAAATATGAATACCTATAGAATATTACGAGTATAACGGCGTTATTTGAAGGTTTGTTGTAATTGCCGGTAATAAACAAAATGCCATGGTGTTGTGATTATAAAGCTTTATAATATATAAATTACATACTCACAGAGGAAAAGGAATAGAATATAGAAATATTTATTTGGGTAAAAACATTACACACAAAAACAACAAAGTAATTAATCACAAGTAGACCAAACAGGATGCCGCTCAGCAAAGATAAGCCGTGTCTGTTAGACAGTCATTTTGACAGAAGTTTTCAAGGAACCCGAATTCAAATAACTATTTGAAGTTTAAGAAAGTTGTTTATATTTGAAACTTATTACAACTATGTGAAATAGTAGATAGTAACTATGTAAACAAAGGCATTGATAATTAACATCGACCTAGTAACGGATCTATTTATACTTATCAGCCGGCCTACGCATCGAGTCCTGATATTTTTATTGCATTATTTAGAGTGCCATCGTAAAATGTCAACCCTATTTTCGTGATTTTATACAGAAATTTAATAAAACGTAGAGTAACAGTTTTAATGTGCTCATAAAAACTGTAATTAGTTAATATGATATTTACATCCAGTGAGGCCGTGGACTGGACTGGCCTGGACGCAAACGGCGCGCGGCAAATCAAGGACGCTTTAATTTGCCGCTCACCGCGCCGCGCGCCGTATACGTCGAATCTGCCGCCTAATATGTATTAATTATTTTTTGATACCTACTCGTAAATATTATAATGTCATATTGTCTTTATTTGTCCTATGTTTCAAAACAACTTAGTCCCAAAGTGTCTAAATTTCTCTCTTAAAATGTCATAATGACTTTTAGTCATTTCGTCCAACTCTTAAAAATCTTAAAATACCCAAATATTAAAAAGTATGACTCATAAAATGCCGAATTTTAAGACACGTTAAGATCGCTTACCTTCTTTCTAACGCTAAAAAACAAACTATAGGTACAGGGTACAGGCCACTTAATGTAGAGCTTACAAACGCAAACAGCTTAAGGACGTCGACCACGTCGTATCGTAAGCCCTCCGTTTTTCTCAGTGAATATTTTAACGAGACAATGTTGGTGGGTCCATTATAGTGTTTGCTTGTCTACTCACTCACCCATGCGTTAATATTCGTAGACATTATCTAGCCCTTACACATGAAGGCCAAACTTGATGACATAAAAATTATATCTACACGATATCAGCCGCCCATGCGTCGCGCTCCGTGTTGGGCAAAAATCAATTCGAATAAGAATAAGAATAAAAACAGAAATTTTATTCTTATTCCAACACAATACAATAAGAATAAATCCATCCCTTTTTATTTTAAAATAACATGAAATGGAATAAATCATGCAATTTTTATTTTAGATGAAGAATAAAAGACGCAATAATTATTCCAGAAATGGAGTTATTCTAAATAAGGTTAAAGGTTTAAGAACTTTATTACTCAAAAGAAGATATATAAAACTTCACTTAAATGAGAATTACATTAAATTAATTATATATAAGCATGCATAACATATTATTGTGTACAATATATTATTACAGTTTCAGAATTCGATTTGAGTGGGTAAGACTATGTAGCGTAGGTACAATATGCAAATAGTAGGAATGGTATATTAGCAATTTCAATTTAACTTTCTATCTCTATGATAATAGCGAGAAATTCCTAAAATTTGAATTTAGAAACATTATTTAGAATTAGAATGAAGTTTGAAGTTGTCATTAGGTCAATCTTGCGAGTCGATTTACTACCACTTCCTGACTTCGATTTGGCTCAAATTTTGGTGACTGTGCAATATTATGGTGCCATGAAGCTGGTCTAATGATGGAGCCAGAAGGTGGCCAAAGGAACTCCTAAAGTAAACAAAATAAAGACACCGTGTTTCGGCTCATTCGATGTGTCTTGGCAAACACTTTGATGTTATATGGTTTTACTGATTACCTGCGGCTGGCGGCTCTTCAAAAGATCTTTGAGATGAGATGTTATTTTGCCGTTTAATAATATGAAGACATTTTAAATAACAGATATTTAAAAAGACCATGTAATAACTCAGTAATAAAAGTTCGGTAGCAACAAGTAAGTAAGTAAGACGACCGGTTTGGCCTAGTGGGTAGTGACCCTGCCTACGAAGCTGATGGTCCCGGGTTCAAATCCTGGTAAGGGCATTTATTCGTGTGATGAGCATGGATATTTGTTCCTGAGTCATGGGTGTTTTCTATGTATTTAAGTATTTATAAATATTTATATATTATATATATCGTTGTCTAGGTACCCTCAACACAAGCCTTATTGAGCTTACTGTGGGACTTAGTCAATTTGTGTAATAATGTTCTATAATATTTATTATTAAAAAAAAAAAAAAAAAAAAAAGTAAATATTCTTTATTGCACCACAAAGAAAACAAATTTAAAAAACAGATTTACAATGTAAAGAAAGGTAGCAACAGGCGCAAGGACACTAAAAGAACCGAAGTTAATTTAGAAACATGAAAATATATCGGTCATCATAACTTAAACAAATGCATTTTGCAGTAGCGGCGGCTCCATACAACCCGATTCTCATGGGTTTTACTAAAAATGTGTATCCGTCCGTAGTCTATCCAAACTATACCTAAAGCTACTTTCATACATGACATACTTACAGACCACCTTCATCGGCTTTATTAAGAAAAAATCTTACGTTACAATTCTTATTCATGGAATATTATTTCTAATAAAAAATCATGATTTTTATATTTGAATAAGAATAATTTATTTCTATTCAATCTCCTCACCGAAGAATTATTCCAGACGGAAATATTTGAAATAATTTTGATGGGAATAAAATCAAAGTGATTTTATTCTTACAAATTCTTATTCCAATCATGATTTTATTCTTGAATGCCCAACACTGCGGTTATTGACGTAATATCTGTGTTATTTATTTATTTTACCACTACATGTACGGACAAGTACAAGCGAAATGCACGCACGACGAACATCACTTAGATATCATTTTGATGTCACAAGGTAAGTTTTAATTGGCCTCATGAATGCTAGAGTTATTTTATTATCATTCTTTGAAATTTGCATGACACATACGCACACAACATAGATTTTTTCGTAAAACAAGTGTGAAACCGTTAGGGTGAGGTCCTGGTGTCGAAGAAAACCACGGATTTTAATACACTTTTAATAGCAAGAAAACACGCCAGATATAAACTCAAAAAAAGTCCAGAAAACAACATATATAACCGAATATCACGTGATACATTTTTGCACGACTACGTGCGGCCCCGTCCGAGGATGCATGCAGACTGGTGGGGCGCAATGATGTTTTACTTAGGTAGCAATTTGCCTATGCAATTTTATATATAGTTATACAGATACATTTGGTTTTAACAATATTTGTGAGCGCGTCGCTAACATAGCCCACACCTAGTGCGAAGCACTATTCTACAATAGGCACAGGAGCGACGCGTGCCGCGGACCGGCGCAGCACTCCTCTTTGAGTGGTAACCTCGACGACTCTGACTCGTCCATCTCGACCTGGAAAGACAGTTTTTACAATACCTCGTGGCCACACGTTTCGTGGCGAATCAGGATCCACTATCAAAACGAGGTCACCCTCGCGCAGGGGTCTCTGATCCTGCTGCCACTTCTTACGAGGTAACAGCAAGGGCAGAAACTCCTTCAGCCAACGGCGCCAATACATATCGGCGAGCCTTTGCGCAGTCCGCCACTTTTTCCTTAGGTACAGATCGGAATCGTCAAACTCTCCAGCTATAGGTAAATTCGCAGAGGAGCCCAATAGAAAATGGTTAGGGGTAATTGACTCAGAACTACCAGGTTCGACTGACACGTGTGTCAAAGGCCGACCGTTGACCATATTCTCCACTTCGGCCAGCAAAGTCAATAAAACTTCATCTTTTGGGGCGCGTTCCTTAAGGATGACGCCAAGCGATACCTTTACCGTCCGAATTAGGCGTTCCCAAGCGCCACCCCAATGAGGAGTCCTAGGAGGAACAAACGTCCACTGGGCGCGATTGTTGGCCGCCTCTTTTTTTAAGTCCTCATTATTTATTTCCTTAATGGCGTTTTTTAGTTCGGTGTTAGCTCCCCGAAGGTTTGTGCCATTATCCGAAAAAAAATTACTAGGCCACCCACGCCTAGATGCCATTCTTCGAAGGGCTAATATCAGCGAGTCAGTGGTAAGAGAATGCACGACCTCAATATGTATCGCCCGAACAGTAAGGCAAGTAAAGAGAACGCCATAGCGTTTCTCACGGCGTCTGCCGACCACTACCTCCATTGGACCAAACAAATCTAATCCACAAAATGAAAAACAGCGCTGATGATGAGCTAAACGTGCTGCCGGCAAATCACCCATTCGTGGAATCAGCGGCTTAGCCTTTCTCAATCTACACAGCATGCAACGTGATGCAACATATTTAACGGTTGGACGCAATCTCAACAACCAATATTTTTGTTTGAGGTCGTTGACTACTGCCTCCTGGTTCCCGTGCGCGGCCTTGACGTGCTGATGGCGCACCAGGAGTCGCGCCACCGGATGCCGTCCGTCAAGGATGATGGGCCTCTTTGTCGCCAGCGGCACATCCTGCGCGGCGTCAATGCGACCACCAACGTACAATAGACCTTCGTCACCTAAATATGGAGTCAATGTCAACAACCTACTATCGCGTTGCATGTTCTTACCATTTTTTATATCGGCGATCTCATTGGCAAAGGAGTCCATCTGTGCCTGCTTTAAAATCAACAGCTCCGCCCGGGCCATCAATGAGCAGTCGTCATGGGTAAGTTTCTTACATTTAAGTATGAACTTAAGTACAGCAGCCGTTGACCTAAGTAGCCGAAGCCAAGAAGAAAATCGTTCCGGATCTGGAATGGGTAAGTTACACGACATATTTTCTTGTGTGTTTACAGTGACGTGCCCAGAAAATACCTCGATTGCCTCAGGTTCAAAAAGGTTAAGCGGCCAGGACCTTTCGTGTGAGTACAAAAACTGGGGACCCTTAAACCACTCATTCATAAAAGATTCGTAATTGAAAACCTCTCTAGTCGCAATATCGGCGATATTTAATTTTGTAGGCACATAACGCCACTCCGATATATTCGTAAGGCTATCGATCTCACCCAACCGGTTCGCCTCGTATGCTTTGTAGACGCGCGTATTATTATTTAGCCAGTGCAACACGGTAGACGAGTCGCACCAGAAATAACGGCGCGCGGCGGATAACTTATGTTCTCTTCTTATGGTGTCCGCCAAACGTGCAGCCAGCAATGCCGCCTGGAGCTCAGCACGAGGCACCGTCAAGGGTTTAACCGGCGCGACGCGACACTTACTGGCTACAAATGCGACGTATATTTCGTCATCCTTTATCCAGCGAAAATAAGCCACCGCACTCATTGCCTTAGTAGATGCATCGCTAAAAATATGTAACGATAGGTTTGTATAACCATCAGTAGTAGTTGTAATATTATTTTGTATCACCTGTGGCGGCGTAGCACCCGTAGCACTGATGCCGGACGCAGCGCAGGCACTCGCTTGCGTCACAACGTTCGTAGCGGGACAGCGTAGACCATCTACGCGGCAGACCGCGACGGCAGATGCATTCTCCTTCGCGCTCCCACTCCCTGCGCTGCGTTGGTACCATCTAGGTATGCGAATCTTATCAACTACCTTGAGTAGTTCGATCCATTCGCACCACTTTTTATAAATACCATCAGGAATGTCATCATCCCAAGAAATATTCAGACGCCACGTGTCCTGAAGCATAATTCGACCCTGTACTGTAAAAGGCGATAAAAACCCGAATACATCAAATATCGACATAATAACGCGTAACATAATACGTTTTGACGGCCTTTGTTTATGTCGAATTATACTATCAGGGATGCGTTTAAGCGAGACGTCGAAACCTAATTCATCCTTACCTGGGAACCATAGAAGCCCAAGCGCCCGCTCGCCTTGGAACTGCTGGCCGACTTTGAACTTTACCGCAACTGTGCCTAAAGTCTCTTTTGGAATGCTATCGAGAACAGCGATGCTATTACTTGTCAAGTTGCATAACTGGAAACCACCCGCTTTGTGTATGTCAGTGACATTTTTAACCATTTGGATAGCTGTATCTTCGTCAGGGAGGCTCTGTATATAGTCATCGACATAATGTGAATTTACGATCGCGTCGACCGCGGCGGGCATAGATGACTCATATCGCGAAGCATTGTTATTTTTTATAAATTGTGCAACAAAGGGTGCGCAATTTGCTCCAAATATTAAACTAGTCATAACGTATGTCTTAACTGGTTCCGTAGGCCTGCTTCTCCACAAGAAGCGTAGGGCGTCCTGGTCCTGGGGTTGAATCTTAACGCGTAAGAACATGTCTTTTATATCGCCGGTTACGCCTACGCTGTGTTCGCGAAAGCGTAACATAATACCTAGTAAAGAGTTAAGTAAATCCGGACCTTTTAACAGGTAATCATTTAGGCACAACCCTTCCGATGTGGCCGCAGCATCAAAGACCAGACGCAAGCGTTTTTTGTTTACGTTGTCAACGCCGAAATGTGGTAAGTACCACGTCCTTTGAGTACGTTGAGTTTCCTTCAGTTCTGTGGCGAAATCATTATTTAATAAATGATCCACGCGTTCGGAGTACCTTTTAGAATAACCAGGATCTCGACTCATTTTCCTCTCGATGCCTTTAAGCCTATTCAGAGCGCTCGGGAATGAGTCCGGCATCGTACAGTTGGGGTCCTGCCAGGGCAAGCCTACTTGCCAGCGCCCGTCGACGAGACGAGCGGTGCGCTCCAGCTGTTCGACGGCCCGCACGTCATCCACGTTCTGTCGCGGCTTACCTGATATTCCAAGGGCGTCCAGCGCGAATCCGCGCTGCACCTCCTCGTGAAGGTCCCGTAGCGCTTGCTCCTCGCGGCCGCACTCACTCACGAACAATACCGCCGCGCTCGCTTCGCGCTCGGCGGGGGCGTCGGCGGCACGCGTCGCTCTCGTGACGCGCATGGGTCCATGTATACACCACCCCAGGGGAGACAAAGTAGCAGACGGCTCATTTTTCTTACCTAAGATAACTTTTAAAGGCACTAACAAATGGTAGTTATCTTGTCCTATAAGTACTTCCGGCTTTAGATCATTATCATTACACAAGGAACTTGCAATATTTTTTAAATGTGAATATTTAGTACAATCGGTAAATGATAAGCTATTCGGAGGCAAACTTAACTCGGAAACACTTTTTGCTTTAATGGAGTGAACCTTATTGTCCTTACCAGAAAGTTCAAATTTCACCACCATACTGTCGCACGTTATTTGATTATCTTTCCAAGGTCCTTTCACGCGCATTGTTTCCCGATGACCGCGGAGTCCGGCACGGGCAGCTAAGTCAGCACTTATCATTGTTACGCAAGATCCGTCATCGAGTAACGCACTACAGTTTATCACTTTACCGTTAGCCGTATACACACGTATAGGGACCACTTTAAGGAACACTTTGCAACTACTCGCGTTGATGTTTGTAACAACCTCCGCCGTCGGTGGGTCCGCGCCTGCGGCGGGTTCCGCCGAGTGCTCCTGGGGCGCGGCGGGCTCCGCGGCAGCGATAGGTACCTCCCGGGCCGGCGCGCGGTCGCTAGGCCGTCGCGCAGTGATGTTGTTTACAAAGTGAAGTAGCTTGTGATGCGCTTGCCCACAATTATCCTTATCGCACACTGGTGCCGGGCAGGTTTCTCGGCTGTGGCGGGAATCTAGGCATTTGTAACAAATTCCATTACGTTTTACGTATTGCCAACGTACCTTGCGAAGGGCCTTTCGGAATTGTTTACACTCTGATAGTTTGTGTTTTGATCCGTGGCAGAAATAACACTTGTCGGCATTATCTTGCTCAGATTGCAGGAATACATGTTGCGGGCGCGGGTTCTTATCGTAACCTTTAGTTTTTACGTTGTCAGCACGTTGACTCATAGTATAAATGTTAGAAGTAGTAGATATGCGTATAGCTTCCGTATTCAAGAAGTCTGCTAAAATATCCAAACGTGACTTCGAGCTAGTTTTAATAAGAGGAAAGCTATAATCCGACCACTTAGATAATAGAACAGTAGGTAATTTAGATAAGATTAGCGGCACTAAGCTCATGCCCTGTAGGTATTCTTCACGACCCACTGACCTTACAGCTTCTACGAAGTTCTGCACCTTTACAGAAAATTGCACTATATCCTTTTGGTATTCTGAGGAGACGGGTTGGATCCTTTTAATATCTTGCATGAGCTTAGAAATAATGCAGTCTGGATTACCAAATCGTAGCTCCAGCGTTTCCATAATACGTTCAGGCGAAGTTGCACTGATGAGCAGAGCTGAGACTGCATCTTTTGCCGCTCCACGCAGACATTTACGAAGCCTCCACAGGTTTTCTTTGGGGCTAAATTGGCACACTTCTGTCGACTCCTCATACGCCCTTTTAAATTGCAGCCAATCTAACGGGTCTCCGCTAAACTCGGGTAAGTCTCGGGGTGTGCAGATGCGGCTCAAAAGGTTAGTGTTAGGTTTGTTCTGGACAGAGGCAGCGGCTAGGGTCTGGACTGTTGCAGCGAGCATTTGGATCGTGTCGCGTGAGGTACCCGCAACGGGCTCATTCTCAGCCGGAATATGCAGCTTATCCAACTCCTGCTGGCTTTTCTCCATCCAGTTCTCGATGTTTTGTGTGCGATCCTCCTTATCATGTGAACTGTATACTTCCTCCTCCTCCTCCTCTAAGTCGGCTAGGTCTGCCTCTAGCTCTTTATCAATAAGCTGCATCCGAATTTCCGCTTTTTGCTTTTCCGCTTCCAACAACAATCTTTTCTTACGTGCTTCGATAGATAATACCGAAGAACTTGATTTTGATTGTGAAAGCGAGCGCGCACGGCGCGACTCGGGTTTTATAGCACTACCCGCCGCCGCTGGTTCTGTACGATGACTCGTAGTTTCTGGAACTTTCTTTGTTTCTTGTTCGGCATGAACAATATTTTCTTCACCTTGTTCTTGGTTTTCTACGCGCTCTTTGCGTGTAGCCCTCCGTGTCTTCATTTTTGAAGTATGAGACATCAGATCCGGCTCGAAGGACCACTGAAACCGTTAGGGTGAGGTCCTGGTGTCGAAGAAAACCACGGATTTTAATACACTTTTAATAGCAAGAAAACACGCCAGATATAAACTCAAAAAAAGTCCAGAAAACAACATATATAACCGAATATCACGTGATACATTTTTGCACGACTACGTGCGGCCCCGTCCGAGGATGCATGCAGACTGGTGGGGCGCAATGATGTTTTACTTAGGTAGCAATTTGCCTATGCAATTTTATATATAGTTATACAGATACATTTGGTTTTAACAATATTTGTGAGCGCGTCGCTAACAAAGTGTTTTAAATATTCTTGATCCACCAAATCTGACAGGTAACTTTAGAAATATTATCCAGACAAAGCCACTGAGCTCTAAGATATCTATTGGCAGAAAATGTTTCTTGGTGCTTTGGTCCCCACGGTCGTAATCTTAAGATCGCTTCTTTAAGCCCTCGAAACCGAGTAGGTAAGCATCTCAACCTCCCATTAGCTACCGCTAATCTTTGAAAAGCCTTTTTAATTGGACTCATGTCTGTAGAACATTTGAGAGACTCGAGCTCAGGTTGCTCGGAGGTTTCAAAGAAAGTAAACTTTAAATAAAGCTAAATACTTAAGACCGTTTAAATCTATAACACCCAGGCACTTAATTTCGTTTAATATTTATGTAAATCTTTAGTAATATATTTAACAGAACCTAAGTTCTTCTGATATTCACTGTATGGCGAACAGTATATTTTTGCGCACGTTAATAAATAAAATGCCGTGAGACTCGTGAGAGTTATCTTTCAAGCTTTATGCTTCTATAGATATTGTCGACACCATATTTGAAAGTACCGTTTCGTAACAAGATTAAATGTAAATTTCGAATCGCCCTCCTATTTTTATTTAAATCACAACTGACGTTACGGCACACAGTTCTTGCACTACCGCCAGCACTTCGAACGGTAACGTCTTCGCTGACACCAGTCATACTCTACGAGTTACGTACAGATATGCGTCTAGCAGTTGTGCGGGTGCGTCGTGTGGATGTGAGGGATGTGTAGGCGGCGCGGGCGCCGCTGCGGCGCACAGCTCTCGAACCGCCGCCAGCACCTCAAACGGCAACGTTTTGGCTGACACCACGCATACTGAAATCAACGTACAACGTAAGAACACCCTTATCAAAGTTCGAAAATTAAACTCTTGATATTATTTATTTCACCGATATCATTCATATTCGTTTGTATATTTTATACGTTATTCATACGCCAAGCGAACGCTATAGTCACTATATAATTATAGTTGCGTTTTTTCGTCAACGAATTACTTTGGCCACCTAAATCATCATGTCAACGAATTGTAGTTTACCAAATTCAGTTTATTCAGACATGGATAAACAGTTGAAATTAATATGATTATAATTAAATATTATATTATAAATATAAAGACAATGATATAGGTAAACAAATTTAAGTTAAGGATAAATGGGTACAAACTTTTGAGGCCTATTTCTTCCTAGAATTGTTTATTAACAGTACATAATCGAACCATAAAATCTCACAAGTCATACCTCCGTTTCCCTGTTCATCGTATATTTCCTCTTCGGCCACGCCACACCAGCCCTCGTTTACCCAGAGCTCCACGCACTGCCTGACATCTTCAGACAACTACAGCACGAAAAAAAAAAACATTAAATTAGATATCACCTTGTCACATTCTCAAAGAGAAATCACGGAATGGTCGTCTCTTGTTTTCCTCGATCGAACTAGTACGTAATCTGCCGAATGACATTCCTTATGGATACGTCAATCATTCGCTAAGAAAACACGAGCAGAGAGTATATTGGAAAAGAAATAGCAAAGATAATCTCGCACTATTCCTTCAGTCACATATAGCTTGTGTTAAAATGATTATGAGAATGATATGTACTTTTCTCTAGAAATAAGAGATAAAATTTCGGTTGGCTTTTATTTTTAACTAATAAAGTTACATTCCGAGAACTACCCATTTATTTCAAAAATGCCATTGGTCTTTTAAATAGTTGCTTGTACTGGTATATTTCTAAGGTTATACTTACTATGCCTCATTTTGTAGGCACTTAGGAATAATAATAATAATAAATAATAAATATTATAGGACATTATTACACAAATTGACTAAGTCCCACAGTAAGCTCAATAAGGCTTGTGTTGAGGGTACTTAGACAACGATATATATAATAAATAAATATTTATAAATAAATACATAGAAAACACCCATGACTCAGGAACAAATATCCATGCACATCACACGAATAAATGCCCTTACCAGGATTTGAACCCGGGACCATCAGCTTCGTAGGCAGAGTCACTACCCACTAGGCCAAACCGGTCGTACCGTATCAGGAATGCAATGATAAATGTAAACAATGTGCAGTGCTTACGTGTATGTTACTAATTCATGCATTATGTACGACTAAACGTGAACGCAATTTAAAACGCACGTAAACGCAAATTAATTTCTGCTACAATATTGATAATGTATAAAAGCCATTGAAACAATCGTCAAAGTTGAATGTAAATTAGCTCAATGAAAGTAATTTGTGCCCGATAGACGGAAGCGGATTCAAATTACATAATATTTAAATCAAAATTATTCACTCACCATCTTATCAATCTGTGTGAAGACTACGTTGAAGTAGGGGACATTGTTGGTTCTAAAATATTCAAACAACTGTATTACAAAGGGTGTAGCAGGATAGCCTTTGGTGTCCCAAAAGCTTATAGAGTTTGAAGTTGTAGCCAAATGATGTGTTAAAAATATATCATACCATCCGCAACTTTTCAATCCCCTACTACACCTGGGAACTCATGGCACCCAAATAACTCTAAAATTGTTATATTTTATTCTCCTGAAGTATGTAAGTGGCGGGTAAAATCCGCCACTTACATTTTGTATAAATATTATTGTGAATTAAAGGTACCGTAAAACCACCCAACTATAGTCCGAAGCTCCCAACTATGGTCCACAAATAAACTCAATTTTTCTCGTTCAGATGTGTATTTTACTATATTTGTGTAGTTTTAAGGCAAAGTATGTTTATAAATGGATGGTAAAACTAGGAGTAAACCACAAGGAACATTGGTATAGATACTTAATTTCCTTTTGAACTTGTGGACCATAGTTGCAGTATTGGACTATAGTCGGGTAGTTTTATGGTATTGCCAAAAAAAAAAAAAAGAGACTTGGCCTCCGTGAAAAAAATAAATAAATTGACTCTTTGGTACCTACTATGTAGTAGTAACGCATAAAGCCTTGCATTGTTATTAGTAAAAAAACAGTTTCCTCTGTACTACGAGTATATTGTAGGTATTATAAAGACAATGAACACAAGTAGTCTAATTGTTTTATATACGATTGTAATATATGAATATATGGATGTAGCCTTACGTCTCAAATAGCGGATGGTAGTAGGTGAGTCCTTGTTGCAAGTCAATTTGGACAAGCGTGATCAAGTTCACCAAATCCTCGCCGCGCTCGGACTCCGTATCCTGCGCACATAACGCCTCATACCACTCGGAGGTACCTTTACGCAGCGACCCGACGATCTCACTCCTAAAACAAAACAATTTTTTTGTGACGGTATCCGATTCTTTTTGAATAATTTATTTTTTAATAGCTGCTGGCTCTTCGTTGAAAAAACATACATTTATAATTAATTTACATATAATTTTGCATTAAGCAGAAACGATAACATAATGCTTAGAAATTCAAGGAAAAATTCGCGACTCCGGGACACCAGCCCTACCTCTAACTGAGACATACCTCATATCATAGCGATATCTACCGTAGAGGTGTTGCACTTCTTAAACGGCTTCCGGAGTTCTAAGTAATAATTCCATACTAAATTAAGCAGAATGGTGCTTGCACGTTGGCATATAAAATGTTATACAACATCGTGTGCCAGAGACCAGGGGTAATTTATGATTTTTTCTTTATCACACGATGATATACTTAATATTTTATAACAGCCAATGTGGGAGCACCAAAACGTCTGCAAACGATAACACAATGCTTAAAAAAGTTTCATACTCGTATAAATTGTGATAGTTATCGTTCAATAAAATAGCTATTAAATTAGAAATTCCGCGAATACTGAAGACGCGGGGTCGAATCCGGCCGTGGAAGATGATTCTTGCAATTTGCGGTTCAAGTAAATTTGGTAGTACACTAAGATGTCTCCAATGTAAAATGAACCGTCAACAGCTTAAGAATCAATTTCCTCGACTGTACATTATGAGTAATATATTTACATTTAACTAAGGCCTGATTTTTCAATCATCAGATAAAGTTATCTGTCAGATATATATATAGCACGCTCCCTTTCTTTCACATGCAAGAAAAAAAACAGAGTGTAAATTTTTATCTGACATCTGTCTTTATCTGATGATTGAAAAATCAGACCTAAATAGGTAACACAAATAAAAAGATTTAATGAAATTATCTGATTTATTCCACCGCCCTTGCATTTTTATATTACGTTATTTTATATTTGTGTATACAAGTTTAACGTAAACTGGTATGGAAATGTGGAGGCACGAACACGAGTCGTAATTTGTATGGATATTTCCGTACTATTCAGAATAACAAACAAGCCGTAAAATGAACAATAAACTCAATTTGATGGCCTAACATGAAAAACGCGTGATATTCAGTGGTCGAGCAACCAATTGAGATTAATTATCTGTGTAAATGCGTCATTAGGTGATCGATTCGATTAGGCTGATAGCCAGATAAATAATCACCTAATGATTAGTACATTGTGCAAAAGGGGGTAAGTGAAATATAGGACACGAGGGTGATAATTCCGGACAGCCGCACGCAGGCTGGATAGATTAAAGACCCGAGTTTACAATATTCTTACCCCCGGAGTTACACACAATATTTTTCATCACACTTGTGAAGATAAAACAAAATTTTTAGCGAAGACATTCGTCCGCCATATTGTCATTGTTAGGTTAGGTTAGGCATTGAAGACCTATCTGGCATTCAGCCACCATTGAAAATTGTGTAAGAATATTTGAAACTGCTATTAAATTAAATTAAATCTTTTTAAACATAAACATTGAATTAGAAAAGTTAGTAGGTAAATATTTTAAAAGTAAACCTACATGGTTCGTATGATTTACTGACAGAATGAAAAAGAAAAACTGCCTAGGGAGTTATAGCATTTTTTTTTTCACAACCCATAACTCCCGCGGGAACAATATAGGCCGTTGTCCTTTAGTCTCTCTGCATGAAATAAGAACTTTTTCGAGCAAGTGGGATGAAAATAATATTACTGTTCTGTAACTAAACGACCTGCTCAACAGCATCCTATAATAGGAAGTGGGTGCGTAAGTAAGTAGGTATATGTCTCCCGTAATTTACGTCAACCTGCTCTATTTTTATTTACCATGAAAAACAGACATGGCGAAACTACAACGGTTCCTTGTTAACTACGAAATCGTAACAGGGGAAAATTCTACGAATCCACCTACAAGCCACCTACTCGTAGTTGGAAAATAAACTGGCTAGGTATAGCAGATGATACGACCACTGAAGAGAGAAAGAGTGCAAACTTGCAATTCATTGCGGCATAGATAACGTCCATCTAAATGACATTTTAGCTCTGAAACGGGGAGAAAGTCGTTTCACATTTTCATATAAGAGTAGGTAAAATGATAAGTAATTTGTTTTTTGGTTCTATTTTCAACCTGTCATACTTTTAAAAGCAGGCGCGGATACAAGGGGGGGGGCATAGGGGCAATGCCCCCCCCCTAAAACCCTGGCTCTCACATTACTAAATTGAGTAAATTTTATTTTTTACCAAAAATATATGATTTTCTCAAAATGGCCCCCCCCCTAAGCCAAATCTTGTATCCGCGCCTGTTTAAAAGTTATAAGATGTTTAAATAAAGAGACCTTTCATTTTTAGATGTTTGGTTGTTTCTCGTAAGTATATATTTAAATGTTTTCAACTATATTTTCAAGTGGAGTATCTTTATTCGACTTTATTTTATATCGATATGTCACGCAATGTCTTAGTGATTAGTGTAATTACTAAAACGATTTTCAAACAGCGTTCACAAACTTTTTACAAACTGCTAGCCTTTCCAAAACATTTTCTACACGTAAAAGCATTCTCTTTTGGAACAATCGAGTTCCAGTTCAAATTCAATAACTGGGTAGGAACAAAGGGAAATAATTTCCGGGCAAAAACTATTTTACTTCATTTACAATGCCGGACTTCGCTGGATGACAGTCGGTTCTATCTACATCTTTGTGTTATTTTTTTGTACGTATATGTATAAGGTACATTATGGATTCCCTGATGGACGGTTCGGGTTATAACGGGGATTGTTCTATAAACCCCAAATCCAGACACACCAAATCCTGAGCCTCAATTATCTACGTATACTTTCATTTTAGTAACTCTGTTATATTTCAATAAAAGGCACGACTTGACATGATATTTGGCTGATTTAGCGGTTATGGGGGATGAATATTCATATTTTTGGGAGCTATAATAAACCGCGTGAGTGTCAAAGGCGTCATGCGAGTATAATCTCGTTGCGGATGTTATGTACAAATTTTCATTTCCCGGTATACGTGCTCCGAAAATATTTGTGCGTCTCAACAGAAATATTTTCAGGGTATTGTATTTCAATTCAGGTTAAGAAATAGTATTAGGTATTTGAATACTCTATCCGGCATGACTTTTATATATAATAACAATGCAGGGAACATCTTCAAAGTTAGAAGTGTAATTCAGAGCCGAGTGAGAAACTCTTATTATAATCTTACTTTATGAATAGTCTCTACTGTTTTGATTTTAATATCACTGATGCATAACGTTCGCTCAAATCATGAGTACATTGACCTATTCTTTATTTCAAATATTTATAAAAAAAAATCGCTGATGAAATAATTTTGTATACGAAAATAACAAGTCAGCTTAGTAAAATAACCTGAATGAAAAATGAAAAAAAAAAACCAGGAAAACATGGCTTTTGGATCGAAAGTTATTTCGTTAACCGTTATTATGGGCTACGGGTTTATTCCTAATCGAGAAATCGCCATCTTATTTATATTTTGTCTGTACCTACTTGTAGTCAGACTTCAATTTACGCTGATGAAACCACAGCAGGGGAGTAACAGCGATGGTAAACAATACCAAGCTAGATTGTATTGCAGACCTAATCTCTTGGGGACATAACGTAGATATATTTCATAACTATAAGTAAACAAATACGCCCCAATTCAATCAACTGAAAACGATGAAGTTCTTGCGGCTAGTTTAGCACGGTAACTATATCATATAAGATATAGTCATTTAAAAACTAGATAGTTTTAATAAATGTTCTTTGTCCAAAAGGGTTTACGTTTTAGCTTCGGCTCTGAGTACGCATTCCAACTGTCCGAGACACGTTGTCCTTTGTATGGAAAATACTTAAAAATGGATGTATCGTTCTTGGATCGATTTCTCGTATTCCTTATTGATTTTTAATACTTGGTTTTGCGTCTGTTTTTTAAGCTCATTTGAAGAATCGATAGAAAAATGACATTAAATAATAATAGGTAATAATAATTCTCTATTTTCATGTTTTAAACTCGTACAACACAATGAAATAAAACAATAACATAAAATTAAACATTAAAGGTTGTAGCATACCAAAAGCGCGGCACCGCTTCAACCCGCTCAGTATTCTTTGTAGGAAACTGTGTACACTGTTACACAGATTAATCGGCATCGGTGGCCTAGTGGTAAGAGCGTGTGACTTCGTCAAAGTGGGCGAACTTTGTCCGTTATTGACCGCCGTTTTGTATTAAAAGTCCTTAGGTACACCCTCAGGTCTCCATTTCCAACTCAATCAGACTAGTGATACCTACTAATATTGTATATACGCATATACATCGAGGTACGTGGGAATCTGAGCGTACCTACCGCAATTTACCAAAAGACAGTCCGCCTACCCTACCTATGTACAGTCAGCGTCAAATACTTTGTAGCAACCAAAGTAGCCAAATAGTTCGGTACACCATATATTTAGTATGGTGTACCGAACTATTTGGCCACTTTGACTGCTACAAGGTATTTGACGCTGACTGTACCTACACTATGAATGGCCACGCATACTTTCTTGCAAAGGAATTGACTAGTCTAGCAAGACCCCTCACAAATAGATTTTGAGCCTTCTAGGCTCTGCTAGCTCCATACCCCTTGATCGATCCTGTTAGAACTTAAATAATATGTTGCCCGCAACAACACAGGTAAACGAGTTCTTTCGACCCCTTCACCCCGCGATCGAGCCTACTTATAATTTAATGAATTAAATAATGCCCTCAACTACCTACACCTTTACCTAATTTATTTAAATTAAAACAAATTTACTAAATTTATTGCGTAACTATCCTCTGATAGAGGAAATACTTATACTGGTGCGAGCTATACTTAGGTATGTTTTTTAGGGTTCCGTAGCCAAATGGCAAAAAACGGAACCCTTATGGATTCGTCATGTCCGTCTGTCTGTCCGTTTATGTCGCAGCCACTTTTTTCCGAAACTATAAGAACATACTGTTGAAAATTGGTAAGTAGATGTATTCTGTGAACCGCATTAAGATTTTCGTACAAAAATAGAAAAAAAAAAAATTGGGGGTTCCCCATACTTAGAACTGAAACTCAAAGATTTTTTTTTCATCACACCCATACGTGTGGGGTATCTATGGATAGGTCTTCAAAAATGATATTGAGGTTTCTAATTTTTTTTTCTAAACTGAATAGTTTGCGCGAGAGAAACTTCCAAAGTGGTAAAATGTGTCCCCCCCCCCTGTAACTTCTAAAATAACAGATTGATAAAACTTAAAAAAATTATGTACCTACATTACCATGCAAACTTCCACCAAAAATTGGTTTGAACGAGATCTAGTAAGTAGATTTTTTTAATACGTCATAAATGGTACGGAACTCTTCATGGACGAGTCCGACTCGCACTTGGCCGCTTTTTTTAATAGTTACCTATTAAAATGTAGTTAGACTCTTGTACCGGCTTAGCATTTAGAGAGATATTAACATATGAAATATGGCATACTCGTAACATCAGTTGATTATTTTTGCACCTATTCAACAGTTAAGAAAATGGGCAACCTTCAGAAAAATCCGTACCTAAAGTGTCAAGATGAATTTCTTTTCCGCCCATTTGTCCCCGCTATTATACCTGTGAATATACTGGCAAAAAGGCGAGGACATTTTGGCAGGTAAAATGATGCATGTACGTTTATTTTAAGCAAATTTCTTTAAGCACTCTTGATACAATTTTTCGCCTTGATACAAATTATAAAATACCGACGAGGTATATTTTGTTGAAAAAAATTGCCTTTCATCATTGATAAACAGAGCGAAGAGGGCTTATAGCAAAATCTGTGCATTATTTAAAGGTAGATGAAAACCTTGGCTTACCTTATTTCCTTATTAAAGGGACAGCACCGCCAGAAGGCCTTCATTTGCGATAGCTGGCTTAGGCACCGCAGAAGGAACTCCAGCCTGCAAATTTATGCATAATTAATTACGAGTAAGGACAGAAGAAAGTTATTTTTAGTCATGAAATGTGAAATAAAATTGTAAATACGTACAATACTACGCATCACGCATCACCTAAAGTTGAAACACTTGAAACCTGAACTGGCATTTTCAATATTTTGATTAGTTACAAGCTATCACTATACCTTATAAAATAAAGTCCCCCGCCGTGTCCGTCTGTCTGTATATTCGCGATAAACTCAAAAATTGCCGAATGGATTTTCATGCGGATTTCATCTATCAATAGAGTAATGAAGGTTTATAGGTGTATATTTTGTTAACCCTTTTCCAGGCATAAATAGTACGATTTATCGAACGCATAGGCGCCAATAAAATTTCAACTTAAGCATTTTGATTTAAGGTTCAGATTAGATTTTACTTTCGGGAAATGTGACTTGTCTTCAAATGAATCATCAAAGCTAGATTTATTGGAATATATTTGAATTTTTTGGCAAAACCTTGTAGATTGGTGTTGCCTGAAAAAGGGTTAAGGTTACCCGTGCGAAGCCGGGGCGGGTTGCTAGTAGTTTTATAATTTTTGATGCATAAGCTTTTATATAGTGTATTTTTCTTTAACAAGATATTCCGGAGGTAAAGTAAGGGCAGGTAAAGTGCACATTAGGTGAATTCCTACTAATTTTGTCTCGCTCACTAGCTCCGTAAACTTTTCGCTCCAGAAGGCAGTCTACGCACGTACCTCCATACATGCACTCTATATCGTCTAACTTAGCGGAATCAAATTGCACAAATCTGGGCAGTATCATCGGACATGTTTGTCGTAAAGTCTGGCCAGCGAAACGTGATATTGACCTTGTAACAGAATTCTTTATATGGCAATACTCAACACTTGTCAAATCCTAGTATGTTGATTGTCAAGGATAGGTCTTCAAAAATGATATTGTTGTCATTATCCCTTTTGATAAATAAATCCATGTTTATTCTCACGAATTTACATGCCTCTAAAATATACATACATGGAAGCGTAAGAACTGTATTTTTACTAAATATTGGCTTGCAAGATTCCATTTGACGAAGGCCCCTTATTGCTCTTATGCACCTTTTTTGAGCTATAAAGGCTTTATAGGCATGTGTTGAGTTGCCCCATAAAACTAACCCGTATCTTAGTGCTAAACTCACGTAGCTATGATATACCAACTAGGCGGTTTCATGTGATGAAATAAGTTTAATTTTCTTAAGTGCAATAATTAAATCTATTGATTTTCAAGCATACTGTGTTGACATGTTCTTCCCAATCACAATTTTCATCAACCGTTATACCTTAGAAAATAGTAGTATCAACTTGTTTTATATGCTTTTCATTGTGCATTATGTTCAACTGTCTTCCTTTACTTTGCTTGGTACGAAATTGGATATAGTTTGTTTGTTTGTTTTGTCCATGTTAATTCTTAAGTTATTAACAGTTAACCACGTCACAGCGTCCGCCAAAGCAGTGTTTATATATTTTTCATATAGCAAATAAAATCGTTGGGTATCGTATTGCCCGAAGCAAGTCGTTTATGTAGAGGAGGAATAATAATGGCCCCATTATACTCCCCTGAGGTACCCCTGACCTATTATGACTGGCTAAAGATACATAATCTTCCAATGTTTTGTCAGCTTCATTAAATTGAGTTATTTTTGTAACTTGAACACGCTCAGACAAATAACTCTGAAGCCATCTATGTGCTGGTCCACGTATGCCATAATTGCGTAGTTTATTTAGTAATGTTTTGTGGTTTACAAAGTCGAAAGCTTTACTCATGTCAAGGAATAGGGCAACAATTGTCTTATTACTATTTATACTATTTGTAACACTTTTAATTAGGTTGAAAGCAGCAAGAGAAGTGGACTTATTTTTCCTAAATCCGTTTTGTTCAGAAGCTAATATATTATTTTGTTCTAAGAAGGTCAACATACGAGAGTAAAATATCTTTTCAAAAACTTTTGATATCACCGGGATTAATGTTACAGGTCTATAATTATTCATATCACTGGTATTACCCTTTTTGTGTAATGGCTTAACGACAGAAAATTTTAACTTTCTTGGAAAAATGCCTTGTTCCTAAGACAAGTTGATTATGTGAGATAAAGGGAACTCTATATAATCAGCAACCACTTTAAGAACCTCTGTATTGATATTGTCATATCCTGGGTCATATGCTTTAGTGTTGCGTAGCGACATTATCTGTCTAAAAACTTCATGCGGACTTGTAGGCTCTACAAAAATACTATTTAAATTATTTGAGATTTTTGCATTATTTACCGAGTTATCATCATCCGTTTTATTTGTAAGATTAGTTATAAAATAATCATTAAATGCATTAGCTATGTCAGATCCGTCATTGAGAATAGTATTTATATAGAATCTTTATTTCGAACCATGTAAGTCCATAGATTGTAAGTATCTTAACTAGACATAAAAATAGAGGTTAGTAAATTATACAACTACTTATCTGTACTTTTCTACACTAAAGGAACTTATATTAACACAATTACCATTTTACTACGAAATAGATAACCTGAATTTATCTATTTCGACCTAAAACGAGCAATAGCCCCTATCTGCCCAACCCAGTACATTAACATTGGGCAATCATATCGATCTGCGAATACACTCAGAATACTGTTGGTACTTTTTCTGACTCGGCTTAGCATCGACACGATTTTCTTGCGTAGTATGGCTTGAAAACCGTCCGTGCGAGCCTCGGTGAACATACCCGAGGCACTACACCACCTCGGTAGCCCCAACAGCATCCTGAATGCATTGTTATATTGAACGCGCAGGGCGTTAAAGGCTCTTTTGGTATACTTAACCCACAGGCTGCTAGAGTAGAACGACTGACAGAATGCCTTAAACAGTACGATTTTGACATCCGCTGAACATCGAGCAAACCTGCGGGCCAGCATGTTTGACCTTACCGCCAACGCCCTGCGCTCCCGCTCAATATCTAGGTCATCACTAAGGTCATGTGTTATCATATGCCCCAGATATTTTACACTTTCCACGACCGAGAGAGGGGTCCCCTGCAGTTCAACCCTCGGTTTAAACGTTGGTGCTTTCGTCCCCGCCTTGAACACCATTACCTCGCTTTTCCTGGGGTTGTACTGCAGGCCATGAACTTTAGCGTACTCCTCACATACCGCCAACATCTTTCTTAGAGCACCGATCGACGGACTCAACAGCACCATGTCGTCCGCATAACTGATGTTATTTATGCTGACACCATCTATGTAGCATCCGACATGCATGCTGTTGAGCCCAACCATCAACTCATCCAAGTAAAAGTTAAACAGCCTGGGAGAAGTAAGCCCCCCCTGCCTAACTCTGTCATATTTGATACTGATATTTCGTCTATATTAACATCTGACTTTTTGTTTCCTATTTTGCGGTTAATAATATTCCACGTCGCCCTAAACTTGTTATGAGCTTGTAATATGTACTTATCGTTACAATTTCTTTGTAAGGCCTTCAAACATTTTCTCAAAATACTTGAGTATTTATTGAAATAAGCTTTGTTTTCAGCAGTTTTATCAAAATAGTACTTATATCTTAACGTGCGTTTAGTTTTACAGCTTATTTTCAATCCTTTTGCTATCCAAGTTTTATTACTTTTGTTAGAGCGTTTTATTTGATATACTGGGAAACTATTGATCAAATAACATAACAATCCATTCGTGAAAAACATCAAATGCCCTATCGGTATCTTGTTCGTTAAACACGTCAGAAAAGCTTAAACTTGTGACATACTTTACAAACTTTTGTTTACATTTTTCACTATTAACTCAAAACAGAACGTATACTGACAGATTTTAAATACACAAAACTCCAACAGGTATCCTTTTACATGCCCCTTTTATACAACAATTACTCAGTTAAATTTTACAATATTAATGAAACACCGCTTTATAGGTACGCGCTCGTTCATTATTAACTCCAGTGCCTAAATCACAAGGGACGGTTAATGTTTCTTGCTGCGCACACTCAGGATATTTACACGAGACAAATAATAATGTTTTAAGGCAGTTACCGGTATCATTTATGATATGATATGAGTGTTCAGGAATTATCATTTTCATCTTGCAAGACGTATTCCAGTCCAATTCAAAGCCTTGTACTAATCATGAGTGAGTTTTAGTGCTATACAACGCTTCTGATTTAATCTTAACTACCAGACCAAATTTGTTTTTTGATGTGAAAACTTCTTTAGCAGCGCTTGCACTTTTTGTGATGGGGAAAAAATTGCGACAGGTCACGTGAATGACAGATGCGTCAGATTGAAAATTCATAAGACGGACACGTGACCTGATCGAAAAATTGTTACAATGTCATTTAAGCCAGTAGAGTTGTTGAAATTATGGACGGAAGTTGATTTTTCGAGAGATAAACTTTTTAATGTTAAATAATTGTAATAGTTCTGAAGTATTAAATTTTTAATGTAATATAAATTGACATGTTTGTGTACCATAGCGCAATAAAGCACATAAATGATAGTACTTTATGCTGATAATTAAAGTATTTTGTGCAAAATTATTCGCTTAACCATTCCAAAATATCAAAAATGCACAACGTTAATATTCAAGTTTTCACTTCTGCCGGCACTCCCGGAGTGCAACCCGTTGTTTTTTTAGAGCGGCAATATATTTCGTACATCATCATCAATTGTGACAGTTATGATGTCGCGTCATTAAATGCGATGTTTTGGGTTATATCAAAGTAGTGATTGCTTGCTCGCTGAATTATTTTATATGGAAAATGAAAGTTGTCTGTTTTGTCTGTTGTTTATAAAACTAATTAAAGTGTGCCTATTAACGCCTAAACTAACTACCTGCTGGTTATGCGGTCGTATCAAAAAACACGCTGTATATTAATCACAATAAACTAGATTTAACCAAGCTGTAGGTGTGATAACGATATTGTAGTAATTGTTTTACCAATCAAAAGGAAACTAATGTACTATTTTAATACTTTGCGTATTAAATTTATGTCTCCAATTAAACAGCTATGTCATCAATTCATCACAATGATCATCGAAATTAGTTTAGCTCCGAGCGCAGTTTTACGTCTTATTTTCTGAGAGTCCTTTAGTGAAAGAGAAAATATCTCATTCAATTGAACCCGTAAGTTTTACAAAGTTTCCGTGAAGCACACTGAATTATTAGTTCTCTGGTCTTATAATTGAGAAAGTTCATTAGTTAAATCAACTTAGACGTGGCAAGAACGTATAATAGAAATATTGTGGAATTAACGGACATTGGTTGTTGTTACGGATTTCTAAAGATAATTCCGCATGAAATGCCTGTTACAGGAGTTTCTATTACGATCCTCAGATGGCAGTACGAGTAGTGTTAAAAAGTTTATCTTGGAAACTTACTCGTATAAGTTTGGGCAATGAATTTAAAACTCCATTTTTTTACTATTAAGACTCGTATTCCAAACTGAAATCGCATACTTTTCTATTTAGACTCCCGACTGTACTGTAATGACTTCTTACGAAACGCACTGTAATAAATTCGACCAATCACGTGTAGCCGCGGTCAAGTGGAAGAGATATCAACGAGCTACTATTTAATAAATAAGCATTTGGGTGAGATGCTTACCTAATTTTGTTTCATTATTTAGGTTTTATAGTAGAAAAAGTATTATTTTAGTTGACTAGTAGAAAAAGTATTGTATACAATAGTGATGTAATCAAGCTTGTCAATAAAATACTATTACGTACAAACGCGACGAAATACAAATATTTAAACATAATAATATGGCGGTGTATCGAAGCTTTCAGTTACAAGTGTGCGCGTTTTCATATCGGCGGAATGGGCTACGTGTTTTTCTTCTGTACGTAAAGGGTTGCCTATTATATAATGTACTAAGTCCGTCACTTGTACTATCCTGTAAGAGAGACATTTATTTCACGTGTTACTAGAGATAATGGAGATTCTCTGAACTTCATAAAATATTCACGAATCACAACGTAACCCCTGAACTTTGATTGCACCCCGATAAGGGCCATTCACATTTAACATTTCAAGCCTTTTAGTTAGTTTCGGCTTTTAATTGTATTAAGGATCCCCGTGGATGCCCGTTGTTGTATCTGCCTGAAACACACTCATCTGTTGTATTTGCGGAAATATGGTAGCGAACTAATTGTTGCGATAAGGAATGCGATGCAACACAAGTATTGGGGTAAATACGAGTACTATCAATGCATTGATATAGATATCGTATGAGAAGACGCCACGTAAAAACACGATTTAAATTTATTTCATAATTGTAATTTGCAATAAAAATTATCTTAACTAATCTAATACGAATTTATATTATGATCGTCAAACAATTATATACATAGGTACATAATTAAAATTTATTTATAAAATAAAAGCCGGCGCCTATCGTGCTACGCCAAATACGTCCTAACTTGGTTAGAGGTTCGTAACCGTAGGTATTTGTATTTAGCACTAACTTGTTAAGACTCTGGTGGTGTAGCACAGGGTACAGGTCGCGGTGCAGTCGCAGCTGATGCAGCGCGCGCTCGACGAACTCGCCGAAGCAGTCGGCGAGCCAGCGCTCCTCGTCCCGCGAGGCGCACGAGCCGCCCGCGCCGGGGCACGCCTCAGCTCGTAGGGGCATCCCCTCTGACGCGCACCAAGTACGCTCTAGCTCGGTTAGGAGCTTGTACATGTATCTGTGTTTAAAAATAATCACTGAATTAGTCATGTGTTTTTAAATCGAATAGCCTACAAACCTCGAAATTCAATTTGAAGTTTTCTGTTCAAGGTCATTTTTCCCCTGTCAGAATATGGAACCGTTGGGGTATCCAACTATCCAATTAGGTAGCTCAGTTAAATTAAACGTAGAAAAATTACATCACGATCTCCTTACTTGGGATCTAGAGGTGCATCGCTGTTGAGTCTGCAAGCAGCAGCGAAGCGCGCTATCGCCGCCTGTAGAGTGCTCATGTCGCTCTGAACGGCGTGTTGATGCAGGAGCGTCTGCGCCGCTCCGCACAGTTCGCCCTCCCACATCGCCGGGCACTCGCTCTCGGCACCGCTCGGCCCGCCGCTCGCCGAGTCCACCTCGTTGGCCAGTAGGACTCCAAACAGGCGCTCATGTTGGCGGACCTTTACCAAAAAAAAAAAGTTTAGTGTACCTACAGAACCTCCGAATAATTTAAATATCAGAAAGCTGCGTCATCCGAGATTAAGATATCTCGTTACAACGAAGTATTTAGTCAGGTAATATAATCCTAGAAACTTAATGAACACTACAGGAATATTGCAGCGTTGCAGAAACGGAAAAAGAGCAATATCACGCTACAGCACTGACACAATTTAGTTACTTAACTTATTCAGTGACAGTCGTCACAGCTACAATTTATATGCAAGAATCACTATAGGCGAAAGGCGAATTAAACTGAAACCATGTAACCGACAGAAGGGAAGATGATTGTTAGAATACACTTCTACATCATTTCCATGGTATAAGGAATTTTCCATTTTATACAATATATTCACTTGGAATATATTAGAAAACCGATAAAATTAACTGCAAAGATGTAAAGTTTTCGGGTGGCCCTTAATATAAGAAACCTATATTATTCAAAGAGGGAGTGAAAAGCCTCTACCTCGTGAGGCGGTATTACGAAGTCTCACATTTATAAATTAAAGATGAAGTTATTTCCTCAGTTTATTATTATATCCTCGATCTCGAAGTAAACTTAAAGCAACTTTTTAATTTCGCTACCTTCGTCTGTATTTATTCTTGTCTATGGTAAACAAGTTAGCATACAGTTTGACAGCTTGAGGCGTAAAGTATTATTATCAACGGACTTATTACGATTACAGTTTCGAAATTGGAAGTTTCCATGAACGTAATTTTATGTATAAACTTTGTTTCATGAAAAAAAATATTCAAATTAATTTCCAGATTTAATTTCCTTAAAGGCGGAGCAGGTGGCTGAGAAACTCGATTTAATCTTACACTACGAAGCTCTTTCAAGAGCTCGCAAACACTTTTAGCATCAAATAAATGGAGGGAGTCTCAAAACGCGGTAGAGCATGTTTAAACGCCGACGTGTGATTAAAATTACTTCTAATGCCAGTTCGTGGCATGAAAAAAGATCATCCACTCAATTAAAAAAAAAGAAGAAATAACAGCGGCCGTAAACCCTGATTAATGAAAGGGGATGTGAAAACTTGTGGAGCGAAAAAAGCCGTGTCATTGAGTCTCGCCGTGGAAGAATTGTGTGTAGAATATATGTGTATACATTACACTAGCTAGGTACGAATGCGAGACTAGTTAAATTGGATTTATCTTGGAGATTGCACTCCGGTGATTACACGACGCTAAACGATTGGTACGTTTTATCGAATAGATACGCACCGTATTTAATACCACACGTGTGTACAGGTCACATTGAAAAATAATCTATTGATCAGGTGTGAAGAACACTGTTTGTGTACGTTAGAATTGTCACAATATCAGACATGTGTAAAACGTTTATAATAATTAATATTTATCACGTCTTGAACATCTCCTATTTTAACAATTGTGTCAGGTAGGTATTTAGAATAACATTGAGAACCTACACTTCGTTGTTTGGTTCAAAACATTTACCGACATAGAATTAAAATGTAGTCAACTTGTGCAAACCAATACATGACTTTTAAATAGAGCAATCACTTTTATTAAGGTTATGAAATTTAAATCTACATAATACGTAATTACGGTACTTATAGGGAAGCTTTTTAGAAGCCCCTAAGTAGGAACTCCCTACCTGTAAATAAATTATGCCCGCTAGAATCCGAGGTCTGATCTTTTATTTATTACTTAAATCTTTATTTCACAAAAGAAAAAAAACTTACAGTACAAAGGCGAACTTAATGCCACGAGGCATTCACTACCAGTCAACCTTAAGGCTAAGCAGAGAGAATGTGAACGGTCAGTATCATTATTAAATTAAAAATCAAGCTATTATTTAGTTATTGAGTTTTACACTGTCAATAAATTATGCCGGCGGAATCCCAGGTCTGATCATTATAATTCTTAAATCTAAAAATTAAGCTATTATTTATCTATTGAGTTTCACAATCTTTATAAACGTGATTTCATTGCCGTATAAATCTAGCAATTTGTGGGACAAAGCTAACCTTAACAAAATTAACGTAATCCGGCAAGGTGGCGGGAAAGCTTCCCAAACGCGCTTAATTAAAGCCTACACTTTGTTGGGTCCTTTTGGACATTTTAATGAAGGTAGCTCAAAACTTAACAGTCAAAGTCATTTCTAAATTATGTTACTTATTAAAACGGCATTAACTCATTATTTGGTATTTAATTTAATTGCACGTCCTAAGAAACCATTCACATTCCTAATTTTACGAGTAACTATCAAAAATAAAAGTCAGTAAAAAAACAAACAGCTTTAACCGCAAAAATGGATGCAAAATATACATAATATTAATTGAATAATATTTTTTTTCTGGAATTTTTGTTTAGCAGAGTATAACTTCGAACCTAATAGCCTGCGCTTTTCACAGAGTGATGCAGTTTCCGCTTCGCCTGCCGGTATGCAAGCGAGAAAGCGATATGCACGTCTATAGCGAAGCCCTGCTCTCACTGATCAAACCGGAAGGCACATCTGCGCGATAACCACCTAAGATGAATCAATTGGTTGTGTGCATGCCAGTGGCGCCACCAGACGAATGCAGGGTTGGGTGAACCTAAATTATTTTACAGTAATTTACTTTAATTTTCGCTTCTACTACTTCCATTTGACTTGTATATCGCTTACGTTGTCTGTGACGTTAAGAACGTGGTCTTAACTAACCAAAATTTAATCAGAGATCCCCGAAAGGCATAAATCTCGGCATTAGTCGGACACGGCGCGGCGCCGCGGTTCCTTATTTATGCAGTCCAGATGTAACGCGTAAACCAACTAATGGGCCGCTACGTAAAGGTCTATAAAACAGTTTATGTCCAGTGCAGTAGCTCAGCAGATTAGCAATATTGGTTCGATACTCAGTAATCCTTATTTTATTACCCTCAGTACCGCTATATTACGCACTTTGGCCATTAGGCTCCAGCGATGACGTTACGGGATATTGAGAGATCATTTGGCGTTATTAATATCGAGAGGTCTGCAGTGTGAAATAACACTAAAAGCAGTGGCAAGAAAATCATTAAATCACATAAAGCTCCGAATCTATTATTCCATTCGGGCGGAAAAGTACGTTTCCTTTTTCGTTTTCGCTTGACGTCGCAATATTCAGTGGGATTCCGTATCACTACATTGGTCACATATGTCGTGTCAATGTAGTCAACAGTATTAGAGTATAAAAATTAACAAAGCAACTTGTTAATTACTTAATTGATAGGTAACCTTCTTAGTTACAGATAATTTTGTAAACAGTACTAATTAAACTTTTAATAGCAGAGCAAAAAAATCAAGTACTATATGACCTAAATTAAGAAAATAAGCAATCAAAATCTGATTTTCAACTGTTGTTGACGTTAACAATAACCACGACCACAAAACAATCAACATCAAAGCCGGAGCGGAAAAAATATTTAACGTGCAGAATGTAAGTAAACAATCAACAGAACAGAATAGGAAAATTTTAAAAAATTGTATTTATCAGACTTAGGCATGGATGAAGGCGACGACGCCCGCCGAGGCCGACGCCGACGAGGGGGTTCCGCCCGAAAATGTGTGCCGGATGGCACATAATTATATGTAGATAACTGTCGCAATTAGCAACGCATATCCACTTTTTACAAAAAAAAACTAAGTACAGTCGGCGTCAAATACTTAGTAACAACCAAAGTAGCCAAATAGTTCGGTACACCATATATTTAGTATGGTGTACCGAACTATTTGGCCACGTTGACTGCTACGGAGTATTTGACGCTGACTGTACATAACCATATAGCACAGAGACAGCATACATATTTGAAATTGTCGCGTTGCTTTGTTATGTTTATGTATGCCTTTTAGATACAACAACGCCTAAGAATACATCACATCTTCCAAATTAAGTTATAATATTGAATAGGCACAAACCTGCTGCCAGTTATCATCGTCATGTCTGCCTGCCTCGCGCGCCGACAGCCACAACCGAAGCCTGATGCGTCCCTGGACCGAGGAGCGCTGCGAGCGAGCCTCTAGCTTGTACCACGCCTCGACGCCCGTAGACGGGATCTCGCGGAGCGGAATGTTCACGCACCCTGCACAAACAATATTTCATTGACTGTCTTTTATAACACAGAACACATTGCCTGATGTCTATTGTTCAATGAACCGCATCATCGAAGAATAATACTATACTGCTAGGTAATTTAAAGTATGTAGGTACCAATACCAAAGCATGTTCGTGTTATAAATATTTGTGGAGTCGGTCTTAAACACGATGTACAGATGGAGTGAATAATCCTTTCCCATATTTTCTCGGAATCGTTCGTATTTGTCATGAGTCATGCTACTTCAGTCAACCTCGGTACATTTTGTACTGAGACTGACTAAAATAGCATAACACATTCGTACGTTTCCGTAAAAAAAACGATGGGAAAGGATTATTCACTACATCTGTACTTGTAGCTTAAATAGACAAGTGTCTGGATGTGAAATTACACTATAATTGACATGTTTTTTTTTTTAATGTAAGCCTAACGTTTACCAAGAAAATGTAGGTAGAGCAATCTAAATCAAATGATTTGTCTAAAATTACTTACATAAAAACGCAAATGTATGCTAATAAACGAGAGATAATAAACACTGTCATAGTCATAATCGTGGATAGCAAACAAGAATCCAAATATTCAAAAGAAAAAACTGTAAACTAGGTTATACAATATTATTCCCAAACAACAATGTTATTACTTAGTTATCTTTAAACAACATAGTGCATAATTCCCACTGTCATTCACCTGTAGCTGAATGATTTCCATTCGGAATGAATATCAAACAGGCCCCGGCAAATAAATATTGAATTTGCGCTCGCATCCATCAATCTTGTTACATCCAATTTTTTGACGTGAATTCCCATTTTAGCGCGCCAAAGATTTCGAAATGCTGACGTGCCATAAAGTTTCGGCGTTCATAAATGTTGCAATTTCACTAAAATATTTTGAGGATGACAAAGTATTTCACCTGTTGCATCGCAATTCTTCGCACTCAGTTAATATTCAGGGAGCTTTAAAGAGTATATGCTCCACGAAAATAGCAAAGGGAACCATACTATTTACCGTATTTAGGGCTGGACAGTTTCCTACCTGGCGTATAATGTCCTAACTCTGATCTTATGTTCATAATTAGGAAAGAGGGCAGTAAGTAATTAAATCTAGTCAGATATCTTTAAAACGATACTCCTCAGACAAGACAAGATCCTGCAGTTCCCAACTCTTCAATATGGCTACGAGTTTACGCTTTTCACCCCAATTCAAGATAAGTATAACTGTACCCCTAGTGTAAAATTTATCGACATCATAACGTGACGAACGCGTTTGCGTTAAGTCTCATTTTGTATAGGATTTTGAGTTTCCAAAACGTCCCGCTTGGCGCGCTCTTTCTAAATCCAATACAAAATGAGACTAAACGCAAACGCGTACGTCACGTTTTAAAATCGAATTTATTTACACTAGGGGTACTGATTGACCCATGATGCCAAATTCTTTTATTCATGTTGGTTAAGAGTTTTAGATAACGTTATTACTATCTTAAAGGACACCGTCGAGACGAATATAATTTTACGTAGAAGTTTTTGTTTGTTCAGTGAGTGGATGTTGTTTTATTTACCTACTCACCTTGTTGAAAGAGAAAATGGAGACCGAATGCTTAGCAAATACTATTACCTTATTTAAACAAAAAACAATACAAAGATAGGTTTATTCGCCAACAAAAACACATAACAAAAATAAAAGGAAGATGGAAAACAACACTTGGGGTGGTATAATTGATTTAGAATTTTTAGGGTTCCGTAGCCAAATGGCAAAAAACGGAACCTTTATAGATTCGTCATGTCCGTCTGTCTGTCCGATTATGTCACCGCCACTTTTTTCCGAAACTATAAGAGCTATACTGTTCAAACTTGGTAAGTAGATGTATTCTATGAACCGCATTAGGATGTTTACACAAAAATAGAAAAAAAAAACAATAAATTTTGGGGGTTCCCCATACTTAGAACTGAAACTCAAAAAATCTTTTTTCATCAAACCCATACGTGTGGGGTATCTATGGATAGGTCTTCAAAAATGATATTTAGGTTTCTAATATCATTTTTTTCTAAACTGAATAGTTTGCGCGAGAGACACTTCCAAAGTGAAAAAATTTGTGTCCCCCCCCCCCCTGTAACTTCTAAAATAACAGAATGAAAAATCTAAAAAAATATATGATATACATTACCATGCAAACTTCCACCGAAAATTGGTTTGAACGAGATCTAGTAAGTAGTTTTTTTTAATACGTCATAAATTAAAAAAAATTTTTTTTTTTCATCAAACCCATACGTCTATGGATAGGTCTTCAAAAATGATATTTAGGTTACTAATATCATTTTTTTCTAAACTGAATAGTTTGCGCGAGAGACACATCCAAAGTGAAAAAATGTGTGTCCCCCCCCCCTGTAACTTCTAAAATAACAGAATGAAAAATCTAAAAAAAAATATATGATATACATTACCATGCAAACTTCCTCCGAAAATTGGTTTGAACGAGATCTAGTAAGTAGTTTTTTTTAATACGTCATAAATGGTACGGAACCCTTCATGGGCGAGTCCGACTCGCACTTGGCCGCTTTTTCATGTTTATGTTGCATTAACATAGTTGTAACATATTTACTGTACCTACATAAAAACAAAGAACTTTTTATTTCTCATTCTCTGAAAGTAGGTCGTTGTTGTTCTAAAAAGTGTGCAGAAAATGATACGAGTCTGCTCTAGAGCACTGTATTTTCTAAGTACGTTTTTTTTATTTTTTTTTACGATAAGTATTTAAAATTTTTGTTTAAAATGGATTTGTTGTAAGATAAAGATAAAAATATTTTATTATTCAAGTAGACATATTAACGTCACGAACATCAAATAAAGCTACACCGGCTCTAACCCTACACCTCTGACCCCAGAAGATTTAAATCCCCCCTCAATTAAATTAATTCTTATTTTTAAGTGCTACTTTTTATTGTCTACATCGAAAGAACGCACTAATTTAAGGTACCCGTATTTTTTTATTTTGCGTAAGTCCTATATTTTGGTCATAAAATCTATTTATATTGTTACTTGAAACAAAAGGGCGTATGTAACAAACGTCATTTGTGAGAATCGTGACGTCACGGATCTGTTTCATACACTGGAAAAAACGTTGAATTAATTTACGTTTGAGCATAGACAACAGTGCGAGTGACATAACCTCAAGCGTTAAAAATAAAATCACAAATTAACAAGTGTCACAAACGTCAAAACTCAAGTCAAACGATGGTTTTCATCCCGTTTTCAATGACAATGACAATGTCAACCCAATCGGAAGTCATTTTTTTGCTTGTAGTGGCAGAACTGAAGGAGCTGGGTGACGTCAATTTCCGTTTTAACTATTTTTAGAGATTTTGAATACTAAAATTCGTAAAAAATATATAAAATTTATTTTTTTGTAATCTACAGGAGCCCCTCTCGAAATGGTTTTCGATTTAGGGATATTGAAAATTTTGAAATGTTGTCAATTGGAGGAGGGTATCCCAATATGGACCGGCAAGAAACTCGGCGGGACACATCTTTACAATTTCCATTCTGATATTTAACTCTCCATTCCATTAATAACGATATTTTTACCTAAATTGTTCATTGAAAACCCCGAAGAAATACTACTGAAGTTTTAATTAGCCGTGTATTTGACTTTTCTCGTATTCGAAATGAAGAGTGTTTAACTCAGGTGAAAGGCACCATTTTATCCATTGGTTACAATTTTCTAAATAGCATGGATTGTTCGTTTCTAATATACTGATATATATCATGAAATCAGTGTCCAGCTTAGGTTTGAATAATAATATATTTAAAGAAAATTTTACGATAGAGATTTAAATATAGGGGTCTCGGCCCCGAATACGATTGCGTGCCTTTTGGCGTCGAGACCCTTGGCCCGTAGAGCCCGAACGCGTCTATACTATTCAAAGATTTAGCTAAAAAAATAGCAGACGCCACCGGTGATCGTAGAGCTGGCAGCTTCCTCACACAGAGAATAAGTATTGCGATACAACGAGGAAATGCTGCCAGCATCTACGGCACCATGCCGCAGGGGGATAGTTTTTAATTATTTATTTTAAGATTAGTTTTATTTATTTTTAGATTTAGATTTTGGCAAAATGATTTTATACATAATAAATGTTCCTGTTTTGATTAAAAATAAAATAAAAAGTAAAATATGGTTATTTTAAGTATTTTAGATCTAAATTAGTCATATTTTAGTTTAATTTTACTTATAATTTTTATTATTAATTCTAATCATTGTAACTATTACCGAAATAAAAATTTATATTATATTAAATATGTTTTAATAAAAATTAACGTCTCCTTTCAAAAAAAGCAGCGAGTGGCAATTCAAATCGTCTTTATAATACTTTTTCTTTATCCAGAAAATTTTGTTCAAATACCTATCAGAGACATTCAAATTAGCTATTTAAAAATAATCAAGAAATCTTACGCCGTATTCTTTAACGAAAAAAGTGCCAGAGTAGGCGGCCAGTTTTAGCTTTCAAAACAAGACCGACGTTTCAGGCATCCAGACTGGATATACGTACTTTCGCAGATTACGCGTATTTGTTACGATCTAAAAGTCACACTTATGAATACCTACACCTAAGAACTCTTATTTCTCGAGCTTGGTACATCTAGTTATATGGCAGCCTGGATTGTTATTCCCTAAGTTTACCGCCCATTTACCCTCCGACGAAATAATTTATTTTACCTCCGAGTGTCTATAGTTGTTACCAATGTAAGTTTCAACTGACGCCGAGACGAAGTCACGGTTGAGACGGAATCATTTGTGATTAGATAGCCCGGGAGAGTACTTCCGAAGCTCGCCGATATCGGCCTAATAAAACTTGCGATAGTTTTTGTTCCAATATGTTTGATGTTATCCAACACAGGATTAAGAACCCACTACTTATTGGAGCGATATTTTCAGGGATATCAGTTTTATAAACCCGGGTAAGTTGAATTAGTTGATAACGTACTGATGTATTTTGGTATCCCAACTCCTACTAGATTTAAGTAGATGATATTTTGGTACGGAGATACAAATTGTTTGAGTCCCGGGGAAGGACATAAAAAAGTCATATCACAAAAGTCATCATTACACGCAGACGAAGTCGCAGGCAGAAGCTAATAGTCGTTACATAAAATCAGAATAACAACGGAAATAGTTTAATTAAAAACGGAAATCGTTTTAGCATGTAGATATTTGATTGGAATCTAACGGGTTTATGTGCAGCGCCTGCTGCTAATAAAAAACCATGGGTGTTTGAACACAACGCACTTGTCTGAATTGGAGCAAACGGGACGCAAACTATGCTCTTAAACAAAATGGTAGACATTTGTTTCTGATAATTTTCTAATCATCTAAAATAGTCGTTATGTTTGTGTTTGACCTTCGTAAATAATAACAAAAGCTTATCAAAGGAAGATCACAAAACGGTTAAAAAAGTTTTATTTTCGAGAACAGTTTAGTAAAATTAAACCTTTGTCTCAGTACAAAGATGACAATCCTGGGCAGAAATACATCGTTGGAATCCCGGTAAGGACAATATGTAGGCATATGGGTAGGTATACATATTTGTACTTATATGTATCAATTGTAATTGTACACCGTGTTTTTTTTTCCGTTCATTTCAAAGATGCAATCCAAAGCTGAAAATCTAAACTAAACTAAAAAGCTAAACTTTCTCAAAGACACCGGTATTGTGATTAACTCAATTTCGGAGATAATCAACAATTTATTTTTATCTGATAAGGCGCTTATGAACGTGTGCACTTGCCTTAAGGCCTGCTCACATATCTATTAGTGTTTAGTACGAGTTTTTACATTTGCTACTAAACGTAAGAACTATCTCGGATGATCGATGTTCGGAATGACATTGATATGTCACAGTTTTCAATTGTTTGTAATGCCCACGTTACAACAATGCTATTATGTGCAACATTTAATTACTTTTATAAAATAAAAATAAAACAGTTACCTTAAACGCATACCCCGAAGTTAATAATAAATAATAATAATACATGACATTAAAGCTGTCCAAGGGGCCTCTACGTGTTGCATCTATATCCCCACGCAAGCCTATCAAACGACCAGGATTTATAGGCACGTGAAATCCAAGGCGATACAATAATAATACATAATAAATAATTAACTATACCGGTCGATTACTGTCGGTCGACTTCAAGTGAGCCTATCTATGGCTGCAGGGCTATTATGGTCGATTTTATAAATGATATGGCTGTATAAATGATAATATAACTAACATTTTATCCAGTTTTTATTGATTTGACGTCTTTTCCACTTTTGACAGCGATAGATGTTAAATGATTTACGCATAACATGGTCGGTGGATAATTTGTCATTTGTCTAAATTTCTACTTAAACTTAGTTGATAAGTGGATAAGTTAAATGATATAAATGACACTTGTCTAGATTTATATCGTTTTATAGCATTTATACCGTTTTGTCTACTTTTGACAGCGATAGACGGTAAATGGCAACGTTTGTTGAATAATTAAATATATAGTCGAGTTTTGACGGCTAGACTTTGATTATTTTATCCTAGTGCTCACTGGGTCACGATAAGTGCTCTTGTGCTATATAAATGGTGCAAAATACAAATTTTTGGAGTTAAATATCAGTAAGTATCTGTGTTTTTCATTATATATACAATCAAACTCATTTATTTACATATAACATGATCAATACATTTTTCAGGGATGGCAAGACATTTCTTCTTGGCAGCTGCTGCTATCGAAGAAAAACAAGACAGAAAACTTCAACGCCGGGCCATAAGGGATGCATGCAACCCGTTTGATAAGCCCGACGGGGAGTTATGGCGCATATATAGGGTGCGGAAAGAATTAGCACTCTATGTGTGCTGAACTTGACGCCGACCTCAAGCCTCAACATGGCGATGGATTGCCGGCACATCTTAAAGTAAAGATATAATGTTGCACTATTCCTCAAATCATTCCCGTTACCTTTACCACCTTGATCATAATCATTATTTCATAATGATATACCTACTTACAAGTCTTTGTTTTAGGTTTTAACATCACTGCACCTATTGGCTGACGGTAGTTACTAACGGGGAACTGGACAAGACCATGGCTTGTCCATTGCTCAGTCTACCGTCAGCCGGTACTTGGATCAATTTGTAATTGTGGTGAATAGAAGGTATGTCCATTTTGGTACAGAATACCACTGACACCGGAGATAAGAAGGTAAAAAAACACGAGTATGGATGTGCAGTGGTGCATATGAAGGCAAAAAGACGCAGTCAGTAACAAAATATTTATATTTATTTTCTTACGTAGATTTTTAGGGACCATGAAGTACAAATGAGGCTTGAATGTGGATTTTTGTGGTATTTGTATTTGAAGTGTTTCTACCTAAATATTTCAATGCAGAATCATACCTTATTTTTGTTATTATATGCAACTTCTTTACCACTCTTACATATGTATTTATGTAAGTATTATTCAATGCTACGTGTAGCTAAAGTACCAAATCATGAAAGTGTTGGATTGTTTACAGACTCAAGGACACTTGGATAGTCTTCCCAGAAAATTAGAGGTGTTCAGGAGGCATATGGGGTTGCTAACATTTTAGGCACAGTAGACTGCACCCAAGTAAAAATATTTCCATAACCTTTACCGCATGGCGTACAGTTTCTAAACAGAAAAGGAATTCATTCGCTAAACGTTCAGTTGGTATGTAATAACTGCAAAATCATAATTAGAAATTTTAGAATAAATCGAATGGATGGACAGAATCGATATTTTCTTGTAAACCGTAAGATCGCCAAAGTAATCCCTGACAACACCAATGGGGATTACTTTGAATCGGGATTAGTACGTTTTGTTACAACTCATCATTTTGCTAAATCGGATACAAATAGGTAGTCAAATACTATTTTGTAATTTCTAAAATATTAAGAGATTACATATACATATAACCGTTGTTATAATATTTTAAGTATAAATATTTGTGAAATGTTTGACGTTTTCCGCGATTAGGTACATAGATACCCAGAGTCGTTCCATGCAAGTCACCTGTTAGTTTTACGTGATGTATCTGCAAAATTGCATGGACATTGGACACTTTATGAATAAATTAAATTTAGGTTTACCTACCATGTTTAGGGCTCCACTCCTCAAATTTGCTCTGCGGTGACCGAACACATACCCATGTACATGGATTTTTTTAAATGGGAGACTGGGGGCAGCTGCCTACCATATCCATTGAAAAAGTATTGTACCTACGTTGGTTGCTCTTAAAGACTAAGAATTGTTATTAGAGAAAAGTGGTTTACAAATACCTTAACTAGGATTCCTTGTGTTTCAGGCAGAAATGGACAATATGAATATTTTTTTAACTATTCACTTAATTATAAAATCTTAACGTCATAATGTGTTGAGAAAATAACTTGTGAGACTTCTAATTGTTTTTGCTGCAATTACCTTATATCTTGCGATTAGCTTAATCAAAGTAGTTTTAATGCAACAATATGATATTGTGATCAGAAATTTTAATATAAACTGACGATAAGGCACCGACTTCAAACATATTAGTTGGTAATGCATATACTTAAAAAAGTATAATATTTTATTTTATCCTTTTTGAAGTCGGTTTACTTTTTTTGTAAAAAGTTTTTTTTGATTATTTTACTTTATAGGTATAATTGGTTTTTCTTTTTTCCAGAAATCTTCCAATAAAAGGCGAACCTGAAGCGGAAATGGAAGGGGGCGCTGCTCGAGGGATGCATTACATGCAGAGAAGCGTGCCCTATTAATAAATAAATATTTCGCCTAGTATTATTTTATTTTGTTATGTTCATTAACACTGCCTTCCTGAAAACATTCTGAGGAAACCGGACTAGCCCCAAGAGGTCATCCATTAATTAGATCACACGTTAAGGAGGAGAGAGGGGGTCAAGAAAATGTGACATGTTGTGACTAGAGGGAGGGGAAGTCATAAACTTTGTGACGTCATAAGTCATTCATTTACGAAATATAAGGTATACATAATCCTATGTATGCAGTTCATAGTTAACTGAGCCAAGCTAACAATAAGCACGGCATGGGATCGAATTTAAACGGTTGTGAGTCTAACTTTAGCAAAAAAGAAATATGACTAGCGTGAATGCTCAGATGAACTAGACATGATTGAAAATGAAGACCTAATAGGTTCTCCGAAACATGTCGCACAAGTGTCAAAAATAACGTGAGTTAGTTAAACCGTAGTGTTTAACTTACGGTGTGGGCTGTCATTAGATAGGTCTTTTAAAACAAATATGGGTCTTTCATGACCATTTTTAGATAAAGATAATATTTTTGTAAATAATCGCTCTGAAAGAAAAAAGAAGAGTCCCTCCCTCTAACTTTCGAACCATGTTGGGTCCAAATAATATGACAAAAAATCATACATTCAACTTGGAACACACGACTGGCTATTGGCAGGTCTCGACATTTTTTTTTTTAAGAGCTCTCAGAGGATAGCTTGTTATGCAATAACTTTAGTTTTGTACTAATTTAAATTAAATTATGAGCAGGCTCAATCAAGGGGTTCTGGAGCTATATAAGAGCCTAGAAACCCAAAAGCTATTTGTGAGGGGTCTTATTGCTATTCTAGTCAACTTGTTTGCAAGAAAGTGTGGTCGGCGGTATCAAATGAAAAAGCCCGGCTTACACGTTTTTGATATTGTTTTTAAATGTACCATTTTACATAATTAGCAAGATAAACGAATTCAAAATTACATAATATAGTCATTTGGTAAGAAACGTAACCGTTTACCATAGATACGGTCTTTTTAAATCTCTATGGTGACTTGAAACTATACTCAAACACACCCAGTTTGGCAGTAGAAAAAGGCGCAAAGTTTAAATTTTATATGGGAGACCCTTTGCGCCTATATTTTTAAAAATTTACCGCCTTTTTTCTACCGACCAAGTTGCTGTACCAGAGTTTATCATTTTCCGAGTAAGTAGGTGCAACAAATGCAATCGCTATACATAATTTTTGGCAAACCGCGAGTTCTCAGTTCCGGGCGAAAAACTATTGAAGGAAAACTATAGCGAACTCCGCCGTATACTAAATCATCCACATCGCAATGGAATGTGGTGCAACGCCAGTGTGAAGACCGCCTTACGTTAATTTCACTCAATAGGCACAGTCCGTACCAAAAGTAACTCATCGTGTGAAATGTTGGAAATGATCTACACGCTTAATTTTGAACACCTTACACGCTTCACTACATTTGCCTGTCTTTCAAACCTTAAAACGTGCCTTCAAATCAAAGCGAGCAATGATTCCCCATTTGCTATGTATGAATTGTAGACACAAGCCAACTATTTATTAAAAGACGTCTTAATTAAACACAATAAGAATCTATTTTGCAAACTCTTAAATCATGGATAACTTTTAACTATCAATGTCAAATGTGGATATGTGGTAATATGTCATTTAACCAACTATTCATTAAAATACGCTTTAAGTATACTTGTTTACAATTTATTTTTCAAAAGCACAAACCATGGATAATTTTTAACTGTTAATGTCATATGAAGATAAGTGGTAGAATGTGATTTAATCATCTATTCTTTAAAATACGCCTTAAGGCATAGAGTTTAAAATTCATTTTTCAAAACCTCAAAATATGTCGCGCTATCATTAGTCAATTATAGGTTACCCTCGCGACTTTATACCGAATTAAGTCACTTATCAGATAATCGCCAATCCAAGCATTAAATGATTAATGATATAATGACAAAACCATCATAGGCCGGCAGCCGGCCTTTATGCTTTTGGTTGATCACCATTATGGATATGCCAATGAAAGAAGGTAACTTTATTAACACTAGGTAACTAATTTATATCTACAGTAGTAAACCGTACCAAACAGTACTATTCACTTTAAAAGTAACGTGAATTATCGTCCTAATATGAATGTCTCCGAAAATTCATTGGTTCGTGCCGAAATCGAATTTAGGACGAAAAATGCGAGCCAATGTCGCTCGCGACTGAAAAAGGGCAGGCCCAGTGGAGCGATGTAGGCATTGAAAAATATGTAAATGCTTATCATGGGTTACGAGCATCATTCATTTGACATTATGGAGCACATCCATTCAGAATTACATAGCTTGTACAGTCAATAATATGCAATAATGTGTTACACAACGAAGGCCGCAAAAACATCCGACACGATCTTATTTGTAGAACCTTATAGCGTGTCACATATTTATGCAACTTTCAAAGAATAACATACAGCAAGTGACTGTCCCTATAGGTACATTTTTTCCCATCTGTGAACAGTACCTTTTGGGTTGACTTTATAAAAAAATTAACCAATCGTATTTCTGACAGTCCAAAAATGTGTTAAATATAAATTGATCAAGGTAAAAACCCCCATTGGCTTAAACTATAATTGAATTAAAACCCGGAGTAATTTACAAAACTATGGCATTTGTATTGTTTCAATTATTAAAATTCTTATATTTTCCATTATATTTTTTTAAATGAATATCGTCTTACTTATCGCGAGTCTCTATGAGGTAGGCGTATAAAATTGGATACCTACAGACAAAATAGTTATCGAAATAGTTGTTTTTCAGTTGACAGGCTCTGAGTAAGGTGTGACATTTAATTCACTTGGGTTTTCCCATATCGCACACGGAGGGTCCAGTCAAACGCTTCACTAAGTACCTACCTACCTTCAAAAAAATACTTCGTAATAAGCAATTAGGGCGAACAATATGTTTTATCAAGGATATTATATACTTGTAGCTATTAATAGGTTATACACATAAGGAGCACTAAAAATACTTCCATATTTATTTTTATACCTACGAAAAAATCTGTTATTTATAATCATATTCGTGCCCGAAATAGGAATAGTTTCTAGATAATACCCAAGTTCTAGTTTTTTTTAATACAACATCTTCCCATCCCGAACTTATTATAAGATATTTAATTGATTATAATAACTGCAGTTGCTGTTTGCTACTCATATACATATACAATATACAAAATAGATTGTTAGGTATTAATTTACCCACTGTGTAACTTTGATCCAACTTAAGTAATCAGTTTTAATAGTTATTTAAGGGAAGTAATTAAATCATCAGCTGTTTATAAAACAGATCTGCAAAAAATAAAAGCCATTAAATCATTTGGACAGCATACAAACATTTTGCTGGCAATAAATAAAAATCGAGCTACAACTCTTGTTCAGCAAATAATTCACAAACGGTCAGAAATTATAAACAATATTGATCTGCTTCTGCTATAATTTATCTGCTTAAATAATAAAGAGTTGAGCTGCAAAAGGATTATTTGGTCAGCAAGATTAAAAAATTGGTTGGTAGATAAAACATGTCTCTAAGCAGTTTAATAGAGACGTATGTATATTAAAGGAATGGTAATCTGATATAATAAGGTGGCTAGCGTTTGATTTGAAAAATCGGCAGAGTTGCAGGCGAAGCGAAATCAGCTCACGTGACACGATACACGTTACCAAAATCTCAAAGTTACCAAATTGTCAAGGTCATCTAAAACCGAATCAGAGCACCCCACTATCCACGTGGTCTTGTCTGTCCTATCCCTAGAGAGCAAGAGAGAAAACGGAGGCGCGGAGGGAGGGCTGCCCTTTCGCAGCGCCGGAGCTACCCAGATCCAACAGCTTTACCCTGCCACGGTTGCGTCCCGGCCTTTCACCCCTCATCATACCGTCCATATTGTAAATTCCCCAACAAAGAGCTAGTTGCGCACATTTTGTGAATGGGGTGTAAGTTTTTTGAAGGACAACATGAAAGGGAAATAATCAAATGATGGCAAATTTTTTTTTGTTTAAAAAATCAACTGTTTAGGAAACCTACCCCCGCCCCGTAGGTTAGGTTGGTTAGATATTTGCTGATCAACTGATTTTTCAGGTAACCAATTTTTGCGGGTCAGGTTAATTGTAATCCAAAATGTAATAATCCGCTTACTCGCTGATTCCTTATCAAAATTTGATGAATTGTGGATCGTTTACTGCCGATCAAATAATTAATTTGCGAACCAAATCAATATAGTGCAGCTCAGTATGACATTAATTGCGAACTGGTTAAAAAATACATGCTAACCATAAGTTGCTGACCAAGTATACATTTATAATATTATTTTAATAAATATATTTTTGTTCATCAAAATAGGAATAATTTGCTAATTTGATTATACATAACGTTGTTAACATATTATTGCATGTGCCCATGCAAAATAGTGCGTGTTATTTTCTTATTGATGACAATATTAACATTTATGCATAATACAAAAAAAATACAAATATAATTATATAACCTATAAAACTTAAATTCATAATCTAGAAATAAATAAAACTAACCTTAAAATTAATAATTAAAAACTATCTGCTCTAGATGCTGGCAGCATTTCCTCGTTGAATCGCAATACTTATTCTTTGTGCGAGGAAGCTGCCAGCTCTACCATCACCGTTGGCATCAGCAATTTTTTAGCTAATTCCTTAAATAGTGTAGATGCGTTCGGACCCCACGGGCCAAGGGTCTCGACGCCAAAAGGTACGAAATCGTATTCGGGGCCGAGACCCCTATATTTGGTCTTTTTTAATTTTTCGGCCGTCTCTGCCGCCGCGTCGGCTTTTGCAGTGTGCCGTGGAGATGAGACGGGGCTAGGGTGTCTACACATGTGGCGTCCCATACCAGCACCCGTCCCATCTTCCATGGAATTAGTGACATTTCGTCCGGTCCCTTACCATCGTCTCCCTCAATACCAGTAGGCTCGAGAAGAGCAAGCACGTTGACGCTGGCAAGAGACCGGCGGAGAATATCGTTAAGATTAGATTAGATTAGATGATTTATTTCATGAAAGACAATTACATAATAAATTTGCATTGATGTCAAAAATATAAAAATTTCTATCATGATCGTCAAAATAAAATAAAAATGAAAATAATAACAGTACTAATGAAATAAAATTATAGCTCCAATAAGGATTGTCAATACAATTAGAATAACAGTAAGTAGGTAAATACTTACAAAATCCAAAATATAAATTTACAATGTCAAAACTTACGAAAATACGAGAACAATAAAAATAAAAACGATAAATTAATAAAAGAACACAAATAATATCTCCCAATAAGAATCGTCAACACACAACAATATAAAATAAAAGCGGCCAAGAGCATGTCGGGCCACGCTCAGTGTAGGGTTCCGTAGTTACTCTTCCGTCACAATATGCTAAACTGGAGCTTAAAGTATAGTAAATTGTTAACCAAGGGATAAAACGGTACCTTTCACGCGAGTTAAACAAATAGGCGAATTTGCATAATCAGTACCTAATTAAAGTAAGTCTTTTTACTATGAAGGGGAAACTTTTTGCGATAACTCAAAAACAGCTAAACTGATCATGTCCGCTATAGTTTTCATTTAATGTCTTTCTTAAGTTCTACTTCCACGATTTTTTTCATATTTTTTGGACCTATGATTCAAAAGTTAGAGGGGGGGGGGACACATTTTTTTTTTCTTTTGGAGCGATTATCTCCGAATATATTCACTTTATCAAAAAATGTTTGTTGAAGACCCCTATTAGTTTTGAAAGACCTTTCCAACGATATCCCACACTGTAGGGTTGAAGCGAAAATTAAAATTCACCCCCACTTTACGTGTAGGGGAGGTACCCTCAAAAAAATTAAATTTTTAGATTTTATTGTACGACTTTGTCGGCTTTATTGATTTATATATCCATGCCGAATTTCAGCTTTCTAGCACTAACGACCACGGAGCAAAGCCTCGGACAGACAGACAGACAGACAGACAGACAGACGGACATGGCGAAACTATAAGGGTTCCTAGTTGACTACGGAACCCTAAAAACAATGAAATAGTATCTCCCAATAAGGATCATCTGTATGATAAAGAAAACAATGTCAATAAATAAAAACAATAAGAATAAAACAATTTCTGAATCAAAATGTCAATTCCATGAATTCATTTACTGAGTACAGAGGGTTTTCCAACAAAAGGTTTCTCAATTTACGTCTAAATATTTAATAAATAAAAATAAAAATAAGCGCGGCGTATCTAGAGAAGCGGCCGACGCTCCTTTGGCAAGTGGTGTCCGAGGGCGTCTATATCAGTGCCGCAGGGGCACCTATGTGGAGCACAGATTCGGACGCCGAGTCGCAGGCAGGTCGCAACGCGCAGTGTGCGGTTCCAAAAATGTGCCTGTGTGTACTGAAGGGGAGACGTGTAGCCAGGCGCCGGATTCCCTGGTACCCGCCGTTAAGAGTATTTTATTATGTAACTTAATGTTAAATATTAACATGATATTAATGTTATTATAATAGGCTCTGTGTCACTATTTATATCGTTATTAGCATAGTTATAGCTGTTGGTTCTCCATGTAAAATAAAACAAATAAAAAATGTTCGCATTCCAGTCATCTATGTCATACTCGTTGTTAAACATGAGCTTGTCTCTTTCTCTTCCGATATGCGGGAGCTCGTTAGCACGTGTAAATTTCTCGCTTGCCCAGGTGAGACTAAAGGTAACTTGTACAATTTGTCACAAGGTAAGCGCATCAACTTGGGAACGCCTATAACCTATCTTGAGTTATAAATCATTGTTATTTATACGATTTCTGAGTGCAAGTAACCTACCTACGTAGCTACAAACTTAACAAAATAGTTTTTGTCATCACAGTCGCTTTTAACTTTAAACTCGGTTAAATCCAGTCTTAGGAAATATCTAGGATTACTTTTTCTTAATACCATAATCGTCGTTTAACCGAGTTTGAAGTTAAGCATCTCATTTGATGTAAAGTTATTATTATAATAATTTTGCCAATATCAACAACTGTATCTTTCTTAATCTTATTTTTACAATTCATTATCTATTATGGAATATTTTCTTATACCTACAGTTACCTACTGTTTACAACTTAAATATAAAAAAGGAAATCTTTCCACACATAAATACGTGGAAAGGCTTTTAAAACCGTTGCAATAAATGTGACGTTCACAATATTGAAACAAGCTTTTAAAGTATGGGGTAAAAGCCTGCTCGATATTTTTAGCCATTTTGCCCGCTTCGATGAGTCAGATAATATCTGACGTCGACGATACAGTTAGCGCTACAAGTAGTAGGTTATTTTATTACTGTTTCGTAAAAACGCTATTATGAAGCAATGTTTTGTTTCAGCGAAATAAATGCACAATAAATAAATAAATATTATAGGACATTATTACACAAATTGACTGAGTCCCACGGTAAGCTCAATAAGGCTTGTGTTGGGGGTACTTAGACAACGATATATATAATATATAAATATTTATAAATACTTAAATATATAGAAATACATACAATACATATTTTACTGCGACCATAGAGAAATAAGTAAGCTAATAGTTTTCACCCCATACCATAGATAAAAATCAAAACCGGCCAAGAGCATGTCGGACCATGCTCAGAGTTGGGTGCCGTAGTTACTCTTCCGTCACAATAAACTAAACTGGAGTAAGCTCTAAGAAGAAGTATGGTAGATTGTTAACCAAGGCATGAACTGTGGGTGTACGTCTTTTTACTATGAAGGGGAAACTTTTTGCGATAACTCAAAAACAGCTAAACTGATCATATCCGCTACAGTTTTCATTAAATGTCTTTCTTAAGTTCTACTTCCAAGATTTTTTTCATATTTTTTGGACCTACGGTTCAAAAGTTAGAGGGGGGGACACATTTTTTTTTCTTTCGGAGCAATTATCTCCGAATATATTCACTTTATCAAGAAATATTTGTTGAAGACCCCTATTAGTTTTGAAAGACCTTTCCAACGATATCCCACACTGTAGGGTTGAAGCAAAAAAAAAATTCATCCCCACTTTACGTGTAGGGGAGGTACCCTAAAAAAATTAAACTTTAAGATTTAATTATACGACTTTGTCGGCTTTATTGATTTATATATCCATGCCAAATTTCAGCTTTCTAGCACTAACGACCACGGAGCAAAGCCTCGGACAGACAGACAGACAGACGGACATGGCGAAAGTATAAGGGTTCCTAGTTGACTACGGAACCCTAAAAACTGATTTATAATAAATTTTAAGCGAGCTATGAGAAAACCTATTTAAAAATTTTGAACTTATTAATAATACGTACCATACCTCTTACACAACATATAATTATTCAGTAAGAAAATTCATATAATATGGAGTGAGCACTCTAAGCTTTATACCTAGGTACTTATTTCTCTATGCTGCCTCAATACCTACTAACTTTGTTATTTATATGTGGTGTTGATCGATACAACCTGTATTTATCCTGCTTTAAAGCAGACGCGATAAAAATATTAATATCAAATGACCAACTTACAGATTTAGTTGCACTTAGCCAATTAACAAAATTTTTGAAATACCTATTTTCATAAACAGCTTCTCTAATAGTATAGTCAAGTTAAGAAAAAGTATGGAAGTAAGTCGTGTAGTCGTGTTTTTTTTGGATTTGTTAGATGGCGCAACTAGATTGTTTCCCCCGAGTTGCACCGTTTCTATTATGTACGGAAGACCGTTAAATTTTAGGTATAAACTATAAAGTGCCGTAATTTTGGAGTAAATTAAAAGCTATTAGGTTCAAGCTAAGTAGTGTATAGAGAACACCTTGGTGCATAGTATATCTTAATTAAAAAGATGTGCAATGTATGATACCCTAAAAAAATTTTTTTTTTCGATTGCGGCTCGAGGATAAGTCAGTCGGTTGGTGCAATCTCAAGTTAAGCTTTTTAAAGCATTATAAACATTCAGTTAACTTTGCACGCCTGGGCAAATTATGGAACATGTATTTTTAATTATTTTGTACATTGTGCTTCGGGGGAAATTAAAAGAGACGTGAAAATTTTTAAAAACGGTACTTATCTAAAGACACTACATTTGCACTAAATAAAAAATAGATTTTTTTTACCGGAAGTTTGTCAAAAAGTAAATAGAATTAATCGCAACGAACTGCAAGCGAAGGTGGTTGGCAGCACGCGGCGCGGGGCGCGCGAGGCGGGGAGATAGCGCAGCGCGCAGCTAGGGTTTGCAATATCCGACAATTTTTCGGATCCGGATACATAGAAATAGGATATCAAGAACGACTGTCAAACTTCAAAAGTGCGACCAAAAATAAAATGCAAGTTTGTGCGTAAATTGTCTATGTGAGATCAAAAATAGTGATGTCATGTTACAACATATTAATAATCTATCGGTGTTTGACTGCTTTATCGACTACTTATTCAAATGGGTTTGATTGTATAAAAAAATGATATACGAGTAGGTATGAAGTCGCTTCCCTTATGGTCATATAGGGCCCAAAAGGTGCCTTTGATGAAACCAGCATCATATTTTAGTATGTTGTTAAGCATGTTATTCTGACTAAAAAACCATCGGGAGACAGTTTCTAACGTGGTTAAGTCACCAGTTATGACGTCATCAAAATGGCCGGTGCCGTGTTCAGAATATTGCGTATACCACACCAAGTATATCACATGTAAGCTTGTGTGGGGTGTCATAAAAAGCAAAATTAAATGCGCTACAATATTGTTTATACATTTGACCTTGTAAATACCATAGTTTGCGAGAAATTTTAAGTTTTATTTAAATTTTCCCGAAAAAAAATCCGTTTTTTGTTTTCATCAACTTTACTAGTAACTTTACAGGAAGACATTGTATCAAGATATGAATGCTACATTAATAAGCTATAAAATTCCATTAAAATATTGAAAATCGGTTTATAAACAAGCAAATTACACTATTTTTGTTCCATACCGGATGACACCACCAAGAGTCGGATGGCTGTTTCAATACAATTTGCAAGGCAAATGATGTTTAAGATAAAGGTAACTTAAAATATTTTCGATAAAAGTATTATTATCAAAATTAAGAATACTGAGATCGTTTTATTGTAATTTACTCCGGATCTAGCTAGTTAAAGTTACACACTAATTAAACAAAAATATTTATTTTTTTACGTATTATTTTGTCCCAGAGCATGCACCTTCGCATGCGCAAAGCATAGTGTATTTAAATCCGTGTTTTACTCCCCCACACCCTGTACAGCGTTCTTTGCACTTACAAGACAATAGCTCCTTGCAGAGGTGTACGCTGGTCCATCATTTTTCTTTCGCCAAGCCTAGTTGCAAGAATCTAGCATTTGTGGGTCTCTATTCAGGTAAATTGGTCCCAATGTGGGTCTGTTAAGCCCTTTTTATATGCTGTAGGAGAGCATCTTGTTGAAGGAATATACTCGATCGCTCTGGTTTTTCCTAAACAAGATCCCCCTCGCAGTATTGACATTACCTATTTGTGTCCCTACTGGGAAGTTATATGTAGGGTTTGCAAGTAGAATATTGTGATATTCTAATTATTCGAATATCCACCAAAATAAATATCCGAATAAACTGATTTAGATAACAAAAAAATAACGTTTTTAACTATGTTTTAATACAATGATATCACCCCAACTAATTTTAAATGATTACTTGATTACTATAATAGCTAACATAATGTTATCTCTAAAACCGTACTTAATAAGGAGGGTTTATATCTGGATTAGCTGGTGCATAGTTGGAAATACATCCAATGCCTCACCTCGTGTTCATTCGTCATGAAATACTAACTATGAAAGCAATACTTACTTACTTCACTGGATCAGTGACCCAAAAAGAATCTTGGCCTTTGATACAAGAACAACGTCACTCTGCTCTATTCTGCACCACTCCACGCTAGTTGGATACTCCGAGGGCGTTTTAGGGCTACTCTAGCTCCCTATTTTTCCTACGCTTTCATCTTCTCTATCTTCATCTCTGATAGGTCCCAGAATATTCCGCCAGAATTTCGTCTTCTTCACTAAGAACTTGTTCTTTTTTTTCTGATTCAGAGTCCAAGTGTAATACTTACCGATGTCATTCATCAAAATCTAATTATTGTCTTATAGACTTGAATCATGGACAGTCTACTGATCAGCTTGGACACTAGAACTCGGCGAAGCGCTGCTGAGCATCTTAGGGCATTTTGGATTCGAACATCTATCTCCTCTTCCCGATTACTTTAGGTAGGTCTTTTCTTTTCGATCTGCGATGGCAGCATGGTTCTATTTTTATCACTTGTCACTATGCCCTTCATGACAAATGATAAAGAGCCGACCATCTTAGCCCTATTCATTTGGAGATATTCTAGTGGTTGATTATCAGACCAATTTTCTCTCCTTCCTACTCTACTATCCTAGCCTTGGCCTTCAGGTTGCTTTTGTTTTGAGCCTATAGCCCCAAGTCATCAAGATATCCAATGATCTAATGTTTGCATTAAGCAACATTCTCATTCATTGTATAAAGTTACTGTGTGACATGATGTACCTATCAAAATTGATGTGCTGTTAGTATTTGAATTGATTAAATATATGAAAATACTATATTTCAATGACAAAATGGTATGAAATTATTCATAAATTTCATTAGAAAATTGTTCCGGTTATAGGTCAATAACCATATTTAACGGATCCGTAATATCCGGATCTTATGACCCGATATCCGGATATTTCGGATATCCGGATCTCAAACCCTACGCGCAGCGATTGTTCCGAGACAGTTTGTTTGACACTTTTGACGGGCAACGAGCACAAATCTTTCTTCTGGCATTAAAACGGAACTATTGTTTTAAACAATCATTGAGTGAACTAAGTAGTCTAACGTTTTCGTAAGTATATGGAAAAACGCGATTTTTCGAATTTAACAAACATTGAGCGTACCTGTATTTAATTTGTTGACTTGTCTGTCTGCATACTCAGAAACCCTACTATTTTTGCAGTACATGCCACTACTCGTGCCTCAAGAGCCGTGCTTCGTCGGTGCATCTACGCGCGTTCCTTCTCTTGCCACTAATCACGCGCTTGTCGCTTCTGTGTATTTATTGCTCTACGTTTTTGGTACTTGATTACAAAACTGCATGTTCCGTATAAAAATGCCAATTTTTTATGGGGTGCGAATGTAAACAAAATCAAATGAATATGATTGCATCAATTTCCAATAGTATTAAAATTTCCCCCGAAGTACAACGACACTTAAACATGAAAAACTACTTTCCGGGTGTCGCACCATGGTGCGAATTTGACATTGGATTTAGATATTTTTTCTAATTATTTACTCAATTTGCACCGAGTACATTACTTTCCCCAGACCCGCAATGGCCAAAATAGTTTTTTTTTAATGTTGTTTTTTTTTTACCTGTTCCGTAGCTTAAATTAACATAAATAACACGTGCGAATTTAGATATAAGTGTTGTAAAACGTACGCCAAATTACACCGAGTACACCTTTTTTCTCTTCTTAGTTATAACCATTACATTATTTTCAGCCGATTTCACCCCTTTCCGGGGGGGTGAATTTAGTAACGATTGTATAAAGTTCGATTTTTAGCCCATACAAAACAATCCGTAGTGATTTTATTAGTCCTTAGAATTAGTTCCTGACTTTAGTGAAATTTGAGTTAATTTGACCGTACTATTATAGACTCCCTAATAAATAATACGCCTATTTGATGACTAACCTAGAGATGGTTAGTGAGTGAGTAAATACTCACGGGTAAATACTGAGTAAATATTCAGTATTTACTCAATATACCCGTATTTACTCGTTAATACCCAAATTGGTGGGTATAAATAAACTATTTAGAGTGCTGAAAGGGGCATTGAATACTTTTGGACAAAAGCCGTTTCTAAAGGCCGAAATAATGTTTATCACTCTATAGATTTCGAAACAAAGTTAAAAAAAAATCGAAAGACTAGCCGTAGAATAAAGTATTAAAAAATACTTTGAACATGATCGATTGAGCAGTTTTTGAAAACCCCTTAATAAAAGGTCGTAAGCGCAGTGTAAACACGCACTTTTACGCTAAATGCAGTTATCTAGAACATCGATAGAACTTAAGTCCAATATTTTTGAAGTAAATACCTTCTTATTTAAAACAAAAACTTTAACTGCGCATTGTCACAAATTGCCTTTCACCGAATATTGTCATTTTTTTTTCAAAAATTAAGCATCCTATATGCTTTTTATAACGTAAATATTGTTAATACACGTTAACACTCTTCAATGGGAAAAAAATCTAAAATCTTTTTTATTTTTTTCTTAGCAATCGTTTTTATCTACCTACATGGGTATATACGGGTATGTATCGGGTGCTTTGCCCACTCATGTCCAGTCTTAACGCATGAACGTTCTTCTTCTTCGAACGAGCTTCGGTTTTCATAAAATATTAATGTTTAATTTTCTAGCAAGTTATGTATATAACATACAAGTAGGAATTAAGGCAAGTTGGAAACAAACTACAAGGTTGTAGTGAAATTGGATGGAATATTTCCCTTCCGTAAATAGTTCAAATAATCAATTTGATATTCTGCTATGCGCTACATTCATAGCCGATAACACATGTTTACGTCTACGAACACAAAACCCGCCTAGAGGGTCGCTGGCAATAAATGTCTTCATTTTTGGCTGTCATGTCTTAAGACAATAGTTTTTAAGCTCGTTGAACGGCGTCAGGAATTGGTCGTGGTTTCCGAGCTTTCTAGAGGTCACAAGTGTATTATTAAGACTTACGTCTGAGACTTCTCTCGTGAAGTATGACTATAGCTACGTCATGATTAAAACAAAAAGCTTTGATCGGATGTATGTAAGGAAAAATGTAACAACTTGCCTAAGAAATCATCCTGGCTGCCCTGACGCGCGCTCTGGCAGACCTGCTTGAAGAAGCGGCCGAGCCCGCGGACGCCGCGCACCTCGTTGAGCCGCGACACCGCGTCCAGCACCGAGCTCTCGTCGTCGTGGTCCCAGATGTCCAGGTGGAGGACGTCCGATGAAATGTCGTCTATGTCACTATGAGCATAATGAAATATTTGGATACAAAGTTAATGTGGTTAGGGCGTTGTTCATTCAGCAATTAGGGATAAATAATTAATTTTTATTTATTAGCAATACATTGAAGATGTGTAGTGATTTTATTTTAGCTTGGACTTATTGCATAAGTTCAATGTTAGACCAGCACCTGAACGAGTCGTTTCTTTTTGTATTAACCAGCTATGTGTACTCGTACATCTAGGTACTCTAAATAACTGGGTGCCTAGCCAAGGTGGCAATCGCTTGCGCCACGCCAAAATAACGCTTTGTGTCTCCCTATCACTCTTCCATATTAATGCGACAGTGACGGCAGCGTTTCGTTTGCTAAGAAGTTTAATAGAAATATTGTCTATTAGAATCAAAAATGAACATTCAAAATTAACCATTCGAATTGTACAAAATAACGGCCTCTGTTACTTAAACTGATAAATAAAACACAAGTAGTTATGCACACTAGTACTTTTGTTTTTCGCCACACATGTAACACTAGCTTTAGGTACTCGTGGAGTCCTGACATTGGACCCTCGGGCATCGCAGGTACCTACGGTGTAAACGGCATGTAAAATTAAAACGCCGCTACAGCGGGAGTTGTGTGAACTATTTAGTGCTGATTGATATATTACCTACAGATAATTTCTATATATAACAAATATTTGACTTAAGGCACCTACGCTACACTTAAGTGTAAAATGGAGCACGTAATACGGTTTGGATCGAAATGGTCCAAATACTCGAAATAATGACTCACGCTCTTTCGAATGTCGTCGAGCAATGGTACTCTATTCTAACCGATATGTTGAAGACATCTTTTAGAAACGATCTGAATACGCAGCCTCTTACAGCATTGTAGTGAATTTAAAGTATTATTGACTGAAGTTTTCTTTCCAACGATATATTACGACAAGCAATCATGTATATAAGATGCACATCCATTAGGGACAAGAATATAATATGGAAATTTAATTCTGCAAAAAATGATCATTTAATTTTATTTTAATAAGCTGACATAATGAGTTTTAGCTTTCAAGTACCATGTATACCTATTAAGGATCAAGCTAAAAGCCTGCCTAAGAAATCTGATAACATATTAGATTCAGGGCTTTCAACTAGGTAATTGAACTGCAAAAGACATGTAGGTGTACTAAGTTGTGTAATATTATTTCAGATACCTCTACATAATATTTATTTTTGTCATACTCCTGGATTGGTAGTTCAGGGTTATACAAATTTTGTGAGCTAAAGCAATGGTGTTTAATTTTTTTTACTGACGTCTTGTACACATAATAAAAATATAATGCATATAATAAAAATAAAATGAAAACATTTTAGTGGTTAAAAAATAACAGCAACGAAGAAACAAAAAACACACACGCACAATAGGGACAACATGGTGTAAGTCCAAAAGGGTTGTTGACTGTAATGTGCAAAATATATTTTTTTGCACCTTACAGCGGTTTACTAAGCAAGGGCTGGTTGCACCGACCACAATTGACGGACTGACCAACCTCATTCAGTAAACTATTAAACTTCCCATAAAATAAATTTTGCGTACACTTTAACGATCACAACGGTGTGGTTCAATTGACCCCAAATGATATAAAATTAAATCATACTAACAATTTAAAACTCTCATTCCATTTAGGCGACAGCGTGTGTGGCCTCACGCTAGTGGCTCTGATGTATCTCGCAGGCAGCCGGCCCAGGCTATCGCGCTGCTGACGTCCATCGCGGCGCTTGAAGCTGAGCCGGAAGCCGTGCTTGCGGCCCTCATCCTCGGAGGCGCGCGGGGACGCCGGTAGGGACGCCGGCTGGATGCCCAGCATGCAGTAGGGGTCGCTGAACCCTGGACATAATGGAGACTATTTAATATGTTACCGAAATGGAATGATATAAATATGTGTTTGAGTTCTCGTAGTACAAGTATGGAGTTACAGGCGTACATAGGCTACGCAGACTGCTTATCATCAAGCGGGCCGTATGCTTGGTTGCCACCGATGTAGAATAAAAAAAAAAACAATAGGCGACAGCATTTAATGCTATAAGTAGGTAAAAGTATTTTCATATCAACTTAGTTAAAGTCAACTACTTATAATTCAGAAACCCGTGATAAGACATTGTCTTATGAAAATTGATATTTTTACCGTGCATAAATAGTCGTCGTTTATGTTTCATCGACCGCGTACTTTGCATATACCCACTACCCAATAGCATATTGATGTGCAAATCCCGCTTTGGTGGTAGATAATACAGAATGAGTCCTGGAGAATAGTACTGTAAAAACGAAAATTGGAATACTTAGGTATGAACATTGTGAGTGCCAAGTTTCATGCTCCGGATGTCCGGATGGGACTATACTTTTGTGTTAGGGAAATAAGCCGGACGAAATAACGTAGGCACGTATAATTTACCAGTGTTTAAAAATAAATATCACGTGACTAATAACAATTAAGTTATTATGATGTTTTCGCCTATAATTTTGGCTACCTTACAGAGAGCATACCTAGTCAATAAATTTTTGATAATCACCCCATACTCGTGTCGCGCACTCAATTATGTTACGGAACTTCGTTAATAATAATTAAACCATGTCACAGTCGTTAGCCTTGAACTTTAAGGTATTAAGATCATTTGATGGTATCCTTCGCTTAAACGTGAACAAATAAATAAAGCGCATGTGCTCACGTCGGCCCTCGATCCTAATACTTAAACAATAGCTAGGGCACCCATTCATAGTAGAGGCTTCAATAGTACAGGCTTGCTTCTCTCAGATCAAATGCTTTAAACAAAAATAGATAACTAAATTCGTGATGCTTGTACCGTGATTCGATCGAAAATGAACTTTGACCAATTTATGTATATTACACGTATTATGAGACCATGCGACATTAATTTAAATTTGAAATACTGGATTTGTTAGCATTGCGCTATGATAAAAATAATTGGAGTCTAACTTAAAAAAAAACAAGTGCTAAGGATAATGATATTAATGATATTGATGAAATTTGGTTGATACATTTTTATTTTATTTAAGTGTATAAAAACAGTAACATTTGTAAACGGAAAACAGCATATTACATGTACCTATACATTGACATGTGATTGACATATATCTAAGGAAGGGCCTTACGGGCACTAATAATGGTGCTAGTTCAGTGGTGTCACTCACGAATCCGATCCAACCGTACAGTCTAACGCAACTGCAACCAATCGCGCGCGTGATGCGAACTTATCAACCAATCGCATTGTGGAGTTAGACTGCACGATTGGCTCGAATTCGTGTGCGTGACACCGCTGTACTGGCCCCATTCGTATTGCCCGTAAGGCCCGTCCTTAGATATATGTCAATGCATGTATATGTATTTTCATTACATTTTGTTTCATCATGCCATCAACTATGTAGTATAAAAACGTTTTGTTAAATTTCGAGCGAATAATTGAAAAACGTTCAACTTCGAAAACATTTCGAAAACTGTTGTAACAAGGCTTCGTAAAGGGAAATTTGATTTTTACTTTCGTTTGCCTTTTACAACGACTTTTCAATTATGATCTATGCCAAGAGGGAGAGTATTGCCATTAATAAATTCTATATATCGAGGGCTTCATGCTAAAGGGGCGTATAAGCAAGAACCCTACTTTTCAGGAGACACAAAAAACTGAATAACTTTTGTTACAATGTACCGATTGTTGTAAAATTTTGCATAGAGTATTTAAATTGCTATCTTTTTCATGTGTCATGCCTAGTTTCGTTCTACGTATTCTAAAAAGCAGTAATTATGTAGTTACGCCTCTTTACCACGACAGTAATTTCCGACATTAAGGTTGAAATTTATTGAAAAATACTTGAGATTTATGGTCGTATAATTCATTTTTTTTTCTATTCGATAATTTAATCACGAAAGGTGGAAATACTGTTAATAATTCGAAATAATTTAATTTTACAGTCATTTAGTCATCATTGTGTAGTTTCTTCTATTTTTTCTGATTTTTATACGCCCGTCTGGGCTGACGAATCTATCGTGTAAGTATCCTTTATTTGTGGTCGTATAATAGGGCGCCATATTATATTTTGAGTAAATATTCATAACTTCATCTAGATTTTACCATTTAAATGATTCCTGATGGTTTTGATAGTGTCACAACTGTCCCCGAGATTAAGCAGTGTCGACTCGAGCTAGTTACCGATTGGGTAAGTAACTGTTTTGAATTGCCACTTTGAGCATTTCAGTGTTTCAATAGCCTCCGTGGTCTAGTGGTTAGAGCGGTTGTCTTTCGATTCGGAGGTTCCGGGTTCGAATCCCGGTGGGGACACTGTCAAGCAAAAGTCGCTTTGTGACTTTGTGAGACTATTCCCGGTTTGGCTAGGACATTGCAGGCTGAATCATCTGATTGTCCGAAAAGTAAGATGATTCTGTGCTTCGGAAGGCACGGTGTAAAGTCGTTGGTCCCGGCTGCTATCTATCCGGTGGTGCTCGTCATGAGAGCCATGTCAGAGGCCTTTGGCGGCTCAATAACTCTAACACCAGGGTTTTTAAGGTACATCAATCTTACAAACCACACGATAAGAAGAACTGTTTCAAAAGACAATCACGCCGCTTATTCTGATTTTCGCCTCTAATAGCAGTCGTTTAGCCCTTCGGTGGGAGTTAGAGTTAAGACGTGTGGACTTACTTAAGAAAACAGACTTAACTGAATTCCAATAAGATCATTTTTACTATTTGTGATAGTAGGTAAATGGTAGTCACTCAAAAGTCGAGTAGTACAAAACGATTATATAGAAAAGAATTGAAATCGATAGTGAAGGATGCATGGAAATTGCTAAGACAACACAATGACAGCTTTACTAAAAAAGCAGTCAAGAAACAATCAAACGATTATATTTAGAGTGCATTAACTAAAACAAAAGGTTAAAACGTATCAAAACTTGTATTCGGATAATAAACATTACTCCTTCTTTAATGGTACCACTGGTAACAAAATTATAACTATCTTAAACAATAAAATATTAATCAACACTTCTAAACAAATAAATACGACATCATTTATCATCATTTCATAAAAAGAAACAATATTAAATCTTCTGTACTAATAAACTTAAAAGTAGTTTAGCTAACAACTTAACCCACTTACGTCTCCATCAAATTATAACAGAGGAATGTTCCACTTAAGAATTACAACCACCCCGACGGAGGACGAGTGGCTACAGACATATGAGGTAATCAGCCCGCAGCGCACGGAGTGGGCCTTAAATAGCTTTGACTCCTTCAAATCTCCAGGAATGGATGGGATCTTCCCTGCGCTTCTTAAATGGGGCGGGAAGCATCTCACTCTGAAGCTGACCATCGTTCTGCGCGCCTGTCTGGCTCACAGGTACGTGCCGAAGCAATGGAGGGAGGTCAAGGATATCTTCATACCGAAACCAGGTAAAAGCGACTACTCGGACCCCAAATCCTTCAGGCCCATCAGCCTGACCTCTTTCATGTTGAAAACATTAGAGCGGTTGTGTGACAGATATCTTAGAGAGAGGGTGCTAATTCATGTACCCTTGCATCCAAACCAACATGCCTACAGCCCTGGCAAATCTACAGAATCGGCACTTTATGCAGTAGTAAGTAAAATTGAGTTGGCGATCAAAAACAGATCCATGTGCTTAGGAACCTTCATAGGTATAGAAGGGGCTTTCGACAGGACCAGGTTCAGCAGCATTACAGCAGCACTGGTAAGACATGGCGCGAATGCAGTTATGACAGAATGGATAAACAATATGTTGAGCCAACGAACCATCAAACTCGGGACGGGCGAAACACAGCAGGCATTAGTGGCAAAAGGATGCCCCCAAGGAGGAGTCCTATCGCCACTACTATGGAACCTTGTGGTGAATGACCTGATCACCACACTAAACAATAATCACTATTACACAATCGTCTATGCTGACGACATAGTGATACTGACGAGCGGCAATCATGAAGGTACGGTATGCGATGTTACCCGCCCTGCACTAGCCATCGTGGAGCGCTGGTGTTTTAACAACGAACTCTCAGTCAATCCCAACAAAACTGAGCTGGTTATGTTCACCAACAAACGCAACTTGGGAAACTTCCGCCTTCCCAAACTGTTCGACACTGAACTCCTACTATCTGCGGAGGTAAAGTATTTAGGGGTAATACTTGACAGCAAATTGAATTGGAGCAATCACTTAAACGGCAAAATTGACAAAGCCACAGTCGTATTCTGGCAATGTCGTAGAATGGTGGGTAGAACCTGGGGGCTACCCCCAAAGATAACTCTATGGCTTTACCAGGCAGTCATACGACCAATAATAAGCTACGGTGCGATAGTTTGGTGGCCACGCACCAAACTATCCATAGTTGAAGCTAAACTACAACATCTCCAGAGTTTGGCCTGTATGGCGACCACGGGCTGCATTAGGACAATACCAACCGCGGCCCTGGAAGCCTTACTGGGCCTGCCGCCGCTGCACCTTTTTATACAACAGGGAGCGCTAGCTACGGCCGTACGTCTCAAAAAATCTAATCTCTGGACCTAGGGTACCACACACCGAGATCCTCTACGAGGCGATAGGTAAGGAACCGCTAATAGAAGCGGTGACTGACAGGATACCCAGACAATTCGTCTTCGACAAGAAATACAAGATACAGTTACACGAAGAACCTCGTGAAGGACTTAACCCAAGAGAGCTGAGAATCTTCACGGATGGATCAAAGACAAGGTCAGGCACTGGCGCTGGAGTATTCGCACAGGACCTAAACATACATATCTCAACACCACTAGGTGCCCACAACACAGTCTTCCAGGCAGAATGTATGGGCATCATAATGGCAGCACACGCAATCGCCTCAAGGAAAGTATTGGACTACCCCATCCGCATACTCTCTGATAGTCAGTCAGTACTACAAGCTCTGCAAAGTTATACTTTGACCTCAGGGCTAATCTACGAATGCCACAAAGCTCTGTCAGAGGTAAGCACCTCCACCAGCGTAACTCTGCAGTGGATCAAGGGACACAGCAACTCGCGAGGGAACGATGCGGCCGACATATTGGCGAGAGGAGGCTCGGAACTGAGGGTGGCAGGACCGGAGCCAATTATACCTCTGCCTTATGCCTGGCTCCGGAACATGCTGTGACACAACACCAAGGTTAAACACCAACAGTACTGGTCTAACCTAGGCACGTGCAGGCAGGCGAAGGAAGCCCTCCCGACAATCGGTCCCGGTTTGTCGAGGAGGCTGAGACAGCTGAAGAGGCCACAGCTCCGGTTTTTCACTGGGGCCATAACCGGCCACGCCCCACTAAACAAACACCTACTAACCCAACGTGTTACAGATAGCCCCCTCTGCAGAGCGTACATGGAGGCAGAGGAGACAGTCGCCCACGTCATTCTTGAATGCCCAGGGCAGAGCCATCAGCATCAGAGCGCTCCACTTCATTGTTATTATTCGCACGAGATGCACACTATACTGTAACGCACTAGACACTGACTGAGACACAGGCGGCCCTAGTGCACTTACCCACTTGACAGAAAGGGATAGCAATATGCGGCAATCAAGGACGCTGTCTCCGCGCCCCTTTGGCCCGGCATTATTTGAAGACCAACGTAATTTTTGTAAGGTCGTATGTTCATACGCCTCTTTGCCGCGACGCACTTTGAGGATAGTTGGTAAAAGTTTATGGACGTATGTATGTACGCCTATATAGCGTGACACTATTTCGTAGTTCGCACTGTCACGTGAGAGAAGTATGTACGTACGCCTTTATACTCCGATGCATATTGGGGACTGAATGAAAATATCGCTTATACGCCTTTAGTACGCCTTTTTGGAACGACATTAAAATGATGACTGTCAGTTATACGCCAAATGATTTTTTAATTATTTAATTAACTAATTGTTATGATAAAATTATGAAAAAAATTGTGCTTACGTATTGTTACAAGACGAATACGATGCCGTTAAAAACGAAAAATGGCATTTTTGCGTATACGCCCCTTTGGCCTGAAGCCCTCGATATGTTTGTCATTAACAATTAAGAGCTATTACGGACTGCCGACTGGTAGCCGGCGACTGTGACTTCATATAGTTTGTATATATGTGTAGGCGTTTACGCACTTAGTCGCCAGTCGCCCAGTGGCGCTGGCGACCACTAGGAACACGGAGACAAATGGAAGTGTTCACATTGTGAGCAACTGTCGAGACGACAAATTTGTATCTGTTACTCTCTCGAACGGTAGCGGCCCGCCTTAAGGAGCGCTTGTGCAGTGCACTCCCATAATTAATCATAATGAAATTATAGTATCTACTACTTATTCATTATTAATGTTTCTATGGTAAACAAGTCAATAATAGTTAAATAAGTAATTATTATTCATTAGCATATGGCTACTCGCCTACTGCTATAATTTCATACGTAACGCGCGAAGCGGAGCGCTTTGGATTGCGCTCCTATAAAAAAAGATTTAGTACATTGAATCAATAGGAAATTTCATACGAGCGAAAGAGAAGTTTCGCCACAGTTCCGCACGTGAAACAGAAGATGTTCTATGGAGAAAGACGTAAAATTGGAGCGGTGCGCCTAGCGCCTAGCCCGCTCGACGAATGCGCGCGCACTCCGCGCGCCATGTTGTCATGTGTTTGCAAATACGCGCGGGAATGCAATTTTGACTGTTTTCATTCTAAATAATTAGACAAGAATTCAAAAAGTGAGTGCAGATAATTTGTTTGTGGTAGTGTTTAAAAATAAATAAATATAACGTGACATTCATATAAGAATGTGAAAAAACTTAGCAAAATTGACTCGAATTAGATACAAAAGGACGACCTTCAACTTTCGTAAAAATGATTGGACCGAAACTGGTGTGTTAACAATTTAGCACTTATTTCCATAAAATAAAATAAAAACATTCATATATTCATTCATGATATTCGTAAAGCATTATATTCCATTGCACATAGGTACTTACCCAAAATCTAAAGAGAGTTCAATGACCGGGTGGACGAAAACCGATCTCTATATTGGTATTTTGCGACGGTTAATAGATTTTGTAGTTTTAGTTTTCCTTTAATCCAAGTGACCACCCGTAATTTTTAGTCGCCAGCCGCCGCTGCTCTCGAACATAGTTGTGGAGAGCAACTGTTTATTTTAGTGATGCTTGCTTGGTCTCCTGGCCCTAGTTGCTTATATTTTGGACAGACCAACGGCCCGATTCGAAGAATGATTAAGACACGTTTAAGATCTTGGAAAGATCTTTAAAAGATCGATAACTAAGCGACATGTTGACACTGACGTTTATTTTGATTCCGCTGTGATCCCAATAAGATCTATCTACGATATTTCTAACGACAAAGTTACATTGTTTACCCGAATCGAGCTGCTTCTGTCAATTATACGACATACAAACGATATCTAAATGAGAACTTCTCTAAACCAGAACTTATCGTTATCGTATCTCATTCTCATCTCACCGACGACTAGTAGACAGCGTGTAACGGCTCTAAATGTCGATGTGGGTGAAGTTGTGGGTAGTTGCTACTACAGTCGCCATCAGATATATCGGAGTAGCCAAAGTGCTAAAAATATCTAAACATGCACTTTAATGTCTTGATAATAGAGGTTTTGTTCAGATATTTGTAAACACTTTGGCCGCTCCGATATATCTGATGGTGACTGTACAATATATGAGCTTACCTACATAAAGCAACTAGCTTCAGCTGTTGGTGTTTTAACAAAAACATGAGTTTAAAGTGGAAAATCAAAGTGAACATGATGCAACCTGGTTCTGAAATGTTCTCGGAAATTGTATTACATGCGCTGGAGCGAGGTAAACAAATATTAATATGCACTGGGAAACCGCTTATTTTATAAATTATAAAAGTGGTTTACAGGAATCTCATTGAATTTGAATAAATATTAATAGTCGTTGCAATATTTTCAGTTGAAATCATGCTTCAAAGTAAATTTTGCATGCATTTAAAGTAGGGAAGTCACAAACAGTGTCAGATCTTTCTACGAACTGTTTGGAACGTACCCGTACGCGTAGCCAACGTGCCAATCGTTAACGCTCCCTAGCGAACGAAACGCAACTCTCACTGTCGCACTAATATGGAAGGGTGATAGAGAGAGATGACTAAGCTACGCTACGGAGCGTTAACTAACTGGAACGATGGCTAATCCAGTGAACTGTAGGGGCTAGCAAAGTACCCCTATTTATTGGCACGAAGATTCACAAGCAAATTCGAACGTGCACTGATTAACTGACATAAAACCGATATTAGATTTATATTGGAATCATATAGTTAGCTGTCATTCGCGCGTTCATTTCGCTCAGACTTGTCCGCACAAGTATTAGTGCAAGCGAGACGCCGGCGCTAATGACAACTATCTCATATGATTCCAATATCTTTCTGATATCGGTTTGATGTAAGTGCACGTTCAATTTGGCCTATCACTAATTGTGGCCCTCCAACGCACACAGGCAGCATAGCCTAAGAGTTCTGAAGAAAATATCTTTAAAATAAAAATAATAAGTAACAGGGTGCTTTGACAAGATGGCAATCGTTCACATTCGTAGCGCAGTAATCTCTCTCTATCACTCTTCTATATTAGTGCGACAAAGACAGTTGCGTTTCGTTCGCTACGGAGCATGAACGATTGGCATGTTGTCTACGCACCCTTCTCTACAAGTGTGTGTCAGTCGCCATCACAAATATGTATCTAGGCAATATAGCTCTGCACATTATTTCATTGCTATACATTTTTAATAATATTGTTGTTTAATGTATCTAATGTATTGGTCTTGATTGCAAAACTTTATATCTGCCCAAGTCTATAAGTATTTCTTTTGTAAATGTCCTTGCATACTATTTCCTACAACTAATACATTTTCTGCCACTCACGAGGTAAATATCAAGAAAAGCTCTGTTCTCGTTTGAATTCTCAAAGAACAAAACGAACAGCCGACATCTACATATTTATAATTTTCGAATATAATGTGAGGCCGAGGTAAAGGTAGGATTTTACCTTGCATCACAGATCACTTACCTACTGGATGAAGATTGTACAACACTCTTAACTATCATTCATGGACCTTCTCTTGCGGTACTAGGGTTAACTAAGGTCAATGTGGAGAAGACCATCTACAAGCTGTTTTGTTGCTTTTATGTCTTGCTTTGTACACATACTCCACTTAGGGACGTAATTATACAAATAGAGAGTTGATGCCCTATGACAGTCTTAGCAACCAAACATTTTATATGCCGGTCTTCTCCACATTGATCTTAATAGTTTTCATACGCAGTCATATTTATGACATGTTTGTGTCGAAATCGAAATGTTTGCATAATATTGATTTATTGAATATTAGTAGTAGTAGTAAAACACTTTATTGTACAAAAAGAAACATAAAATAGGAAAAAACACACATCATTCAGGGATCTCTCCCAGTTAACCTAATAAATAATATTAATATAAAATAATAATTCAGCCTATATACGTCCCACTGCTGGGCACAGGCCTCCTCTCATGAGCGCGAGGGCTCGGGCTATAGTCTCCACGCTAGCCTAATGCGGATTGGGGACTTCACATTCACCTTTGAATTTCTTCGCAGATTTATGCAGGTTTTCTCACGATGTTTTCCTTCACCGTAAACTTCACTTCACTTTTTGGTTTATATTAATAAATAATGCTAATATTAGACAAACATGGATATAAAATCGCCTATGTTACAGTATTTTTCAAACATCATGGGTACGGTGACAGATGTCATCTCACTACATTTAAGCAAGATTTTGCGTTTTAAGGTTATAAGTTTTATGGGGATGACATCTGTCACCGTGCCTATGCTGTTTTAAAAATACTATAATTTACCTATGCTTCATATTGCGGAGTCTCTGTGCAGCGGTCTATGCCCGGCACGTAACCGACCCCTGGCTGGGCCGTAGAGTGGGAGACTCTGTAAAGATCACTCCACCCATACATCCTACCGAACTTCAATGGAAATAGAGGAACGGTTTTCTTTTCTTTCCTGCGACGAACGCAGATGGAATTGTAATTCTGTATCGAATGCTTCTTTTAAAATAAAAAAAATCCAATTTAACTAAGTACGCTTGAACAAAACTTCAAAGCAATAAAATAAAAATTATACCAGCATTCTGTAAATAGAGTACTTATATTATTCAAATAAAGTATACGCGATCAAAACATATAATTACGTTGATTTTATTGTAATCATAATCATTACGGTAAATACTCAATAATATACATTCGATATTTCAAATTTCAAAAGTAAAATATGTACTTCTTTGGGTAGGTAACTACTTACTCTAAGTCTGATCATTACATTTGATATCGATGTACAATTTAAATTGGATATCAAAACATTGCGACCTAGTTGTTATCTGGACCTATTTCTCATCTTACTATTCGCAGGCGAGCATTTGACAGACCAGTTTGTATAATTATAACTTCAAGATGCGATAAAGCACAAACAATTTTCTTCGTCATTCTTTTAATTCATCGTTCTTGTGTGCTGGTGTTGTACTCCCTGTCTGAAAGGCGTATTCCCATTTTAACATATTCGTAGACACGAATGCTATATCATGCACGGAGTTTTTTGTTTTCTTTGGCCTATGTTCCTATGGCCGCCAACGTGTTCATAATACATAAGTAGGTTAAGAATTAAGTTAGTTATTTTTTTCAACCATAAACGTCACTTTTGACACTTGATCTTGATCAGATCCATACCTAATCAAGATCTAATTCTTAACCTCTTATTAAAATCAAAATATGCATGTAAGTCTCTTTTAAGCAAAAGTGAAAAATGCTGTTACTGCCAGTGACCTTCATCATTGGCTCTATCGTCACTTGCCATCAAGCGACAGGATTGTACCCTAGTTACCCCATCACTTTAAACTATTTAGATCATTCTTGCAGGCTGTAATAAAAAAACACACACATTTGGTAAGAATATCGAGGCCGCATATGTACCGGTTTGCCTCAGGGCCTTGTCTATTGGGATTATGGGAATAGTAACCATGATCTATCATAGTTAGGGATGCACATCGAGTCCGGTGTAAGCCGTCCGTGCTGTCTATCTATTTGCATCTAAATGAACAGCGCGGCAGCCTCGTTCTGGCCTTCATGTTTCCTTTTTACCACACGTTAACGTCCATAACGGAAAAAGATTAAAATAAATACCTCTGCTGCAACTCGTTGCCCGCTGCTCGTATGAAATGTAAAAATACTACAAATAAATATTTTTGAGTAATAATGCTGTGCTGCGAACTCTGAACAATATATTTGTTATTGATAAATGTTTAAACGAAATGAAATTTAAGATTAAAAAGAATAGGTATAGGTATCCCTCGATTCCCTATAACAGAGCTGATATCAGGTAAATTTTCGATTTAGACTCGAAGAGTGGAAAAAGTTCATATAGTATTAGCTCAATTACTTATATATATTTTTCGGTCAATGTGGTGGTATTACGTTTGCCGAGCATGTACTACGAAAGCATTTAACTATATTTTCCTACTCCTCTACTGTTATCTGTCATTTATGCATTCATTAACACGAATATAAGAACATACATAAAAGGTTTCAAGAAAAGTCTATATTGTCTATTGCTCATAAAAGCTCTTGTACTTTTAATCGCTATAACGTTACTGCGATTAATGCCTACCAACCTAACAAAACCAAAACGAATACAGTTTTAAACTAAGTGCATTGCTGCCAACTTACAAAATATTCATTTGGTTGCATAGTAAAAATAATTACTTCATAAGTCAGAAACACGCATGTGACACCCGTAATATAGCAACACCCATAAACTACGAAGACCGCTTAGCGTTGCTTGTTAGTCTCCGTAGGCTACGGTGGGCAAAATTGAGGAACTGTCCAAAAATTTAATTTAGCAAGTAGCAAGTACTCACACACACAGGGCCTCATGAGTTACGAGGTGTCGCTGACCGGCCGGCCACGGCCCGGGGCGGGCTGGGCGCGTAACAAGGTATGCTCGCGCGTCTTGGCTATATACTTTTGCTTTGTTTACCTAAATTAAGATTTATTTTTGTTGACTCGTAGGAAAAATATTGTATGCAACGTTGTATAAGTAGGTCAAAAAATTTCAGATTTTCAGATTTCAGATTTTTATTCATAAAACATAGTATTTTACATGTCAAAATTAGGTTAGTACATAAAACAATTTCTTTACAGAAAATTAGGCACATAAGTTAAGTAGGCGTTTAACAGGTACATACATATTATTTTTAATGCCTGCAAGTATTATTTTCTAAGTATTAGGTATGCTCGTGGCGTGTTCCTTTACAATGTTCGCCTACGCCTTCGGCTCCGGCTCACATTGTAACTCACGCTACTCGCCTTTTTTGACCCTTCTTATACAACTGTTGCATAAAATACTATTAAGTACTTCATCTTTACTGGTCCTTTTGAGTGTCAATGACCGTAAAAATAATATTTGTGACTAACCGTTTGCATCTTTGGCCTCCAAGCCATCGGCTTCGATGACCGTGCAGCCGAGTACAACCGTGGGCGGGCGCTCGCTGCCCGCCGCCATGATCGCTCGAGCGTGTACCTCGGGCGCGACCCTGAACGCGCGCCGGGCGTACTCTATCATATCTTCTTTGTAGGCCGCGAACTGCCCGTCCGGGGCCGGCGCCCCCACTGCGTTCTCGATGCAATATAACACCTGAAACAAACATGCTTGTAGCAGCTGTCGGACAGCTGGCGATTAGCAAAAAATCACGTACAAGCTTTTTTGATTCAGCTCTTAGATTAAAAATTTTAATCTCACTAGCTCACAAGCAATGTGGATTTTAAATCAAACTGAAAATATTATGTACATCTAGTTACTGTATGTACTCGTAGTTCTGTAAAAAAAATGTTCAGTGCCGATTCTTACTTCCAGTCTGATGATAAAAAATGTACCAATATTTATTCGTCACGATAAATTACCATTCTGTGTCACGCTCAGTAAACATATATAAATCGATACAAGTCTTGATGATACAGCTAGGATATTTTGAGACATGTTAAGTATCAGGACAAGAACAAACAATTGAAATAAGAAGAAATCTGTAACTGATAAAGTTCTTTGTAGCTGCAATATTTTAAAACGCTCTTTTGTCCTCGCAGAAAGCCCCGGCCAAGTGCAAAATCACAAGCTCCTCACAGAAAGTTCAATACCACTCGGCCGGTAACCACTCCACTCGTGCCGTTAAGCCTAAGCCCCATTCTAGTTAGTGTTGGGTTGGGAGTAAAAGCGGCGACAAATAAATATTAGGTTTATTCCGCGATGCTGTCGGTACGAGACATGTGAAAATAGGGGCAGAAGTTTTTTACACTTGGAGGATTTAACAACTGGAGACGCCTTGTCTGTCATTTTCTGTACAAATCAGTCTGACGGATTTTTGCGAGGGAGGGGCACGTCAAATGTGAACACGGCTATTTGTACGTAATGTACAAATAGCCATGTCAGATAAACGTCAGTCCATACAATATATATGACCATTGGCCCAGGTTTACGACACAGGGGTAAGCTCTAAAATGCGACTCCGGTTATTAAATCCTTCAAATTTACTATAACTATGTAAACTTATTGATAGCAAATATTTTGCTTGGAAATTTAGAGAAACTATAATTTGTACTTGAAATTAGATTGACAAAAGATTGCCGTCTGTACAAATATATGAAAGTAAAGTTTGTATGTACTAGATATAGTATATACCAAATACGGTTTTGTAAATAAGTATGTTCAGATTTAAAAATATTACCTATAGTTATTACGAATTCGAATAGAGTAGGTACTTTAGGTTTATTTACGAGATATTTGAGCCTTTTAGCACATACAATCATTTGAGACTAGACAGAAACTTCACTCACAAAGATGGCACCGGCTTCATAAAACAAATTTCGTGACCTTACACGGATGTAGAAAACAATTAGTACGTCACGCAGTCACAGGTAAAGCTTGAGGTAGCTCTCGCTAATAAAAAAATGGCAACGTAAAGGAATGTGTGCTAGGAAGGAAGAGGTGAGACTGGGACTCGCGTGCCTGGAGACCGTTAGCGTTGGCAGGGTTAACGACAACTTATTTAATAAGATATAACAACACACTTAATTGATCTTTGATAGACCTTATATTTTTGTAATAAGGCATAGAAATGATTATAGTTGTGCCATTCTCGAGAATGTTCTCCGTTTATAATGGGGAAAATTCCCCATAGGTACCAAACGGAGAATGTCCTCGAGAACGACACAACTATACAAATGATCATTTCATTTTGTTGACGTGGATAACCTAACAATCTAAAAACCTAATATACTCGAAAAACGGCTATTTGAAACCAACAAGAAATGAGAATTATACTTTAAAAAATGCATTGCTATGTAAAATACGAATGATCATCAAACGAGCACCGATTAGTCAATAGTCACGCACGAGGTTGACTACCCATACGCGACTAGTGACCTGAAAAAGGTCATGCTAACTGATAGCCGCAAATTACTATGTTGTGTGCTACATTACATACAACGTACGTAGATACTTGGCATCATATGTTAAAGTGGATGTTATAATACTTAATTTGAATACCTCTGTATAAAGATGCTCATGCTCCTTGTGAGACAGTTGGGCCGAAACGCTAGGCAGGCCGAGCTCATGCGGCGCGGGCGGCGGCCGTTCGGCCCGCGCCTCGGCGAGCCGCAACGCCGCCAACCGACGATTCTCCTGCCTCCACGATAGTGCCGTGAACGCCTCGAAGTATGAACCGTCTGTTTCTTTTACCCTGTACAAAATGGATTCTTAGATTAAGTGAGTCATAAGGAGCGATATACAGATTTTGAATGTCTGTTAAGTACGGTTTTCACATGTTGAATAAAGTTCTATGGACGCTTTGCCCCTGGTAGATAGGTTACATAATATGTACCTATGACATATGTGCCAAGTATGCGACAAACTTAGAACAATATGTCTTTTTAACAGCGGAGATATTACAAAAAGAAATTGAACTGCCAGACTGGTGCCAGAGGCAGAGTGAATATTGAAATAAATGGTTTCACTATTTGACGTTAGATACCAATCGTTACCTAATGCGAGCGACCCAGAGCAATTTGTGGTATTTTCGATTTGAATCTGTCGAGCAAACTTTATGCAACCATTTAGTAATTCCCTAGTTCAGAAGCTCAACCATTGTAAATTAACACAAATCGGCCTGGGCGTCGACTAGTATCTGCAGTATCTGCACATATAAACAAGACTAAGTTCTGAGTAGGTAATTTTTTAACGCGATGAACAATTGAAAAAAATAAGTTAAATGAAATTTCTTAGAAGTTGTACTTGGCAGATTTATCTACCTTGTTAAAGAACGTCATTTATTTGTTCAGTAAGCGATATAAAAGTTTGATCAACGATGAACTTTTAACTAGAAGAAGTTATACACGATGGCTTCATTATCGGTGCAAATATGAGCAAATGTAACAGGTATTTTATTTAAAATAAAATGAATCGAGAGCTGTCGCTCTCGAAAAATAAATATATACCTATACGTAAATATATACCTATACGTGAGTGCACTCATGAAAATTTTATGATAAGAGCATGTTTCCTGATACCGTAGTGGGAGTGCTGTTTTACATTCTATTACGATTACGACACGTTCCTCAGTGGGCTCACTTGCACCAAGATTATGTAGGAAGTAGATAAATAAGCGTACCAATAATTTATAGCAAAAATAAATGGCAAGTTTGGGTATGGGTCAAATTCGCTTAACACAATATAAACCGCACCGCTGTCATGTAAGTACCTGTACCTGACTTACGGAGCTTTAGGTATCATATTACAGAATAACAACAACTATGTTTACATTGAATACCAGCCCTATAATACTATTACTATACATATGTCGCGAACGTATTGCGAACCGGCTAATATTTGCCAACGTCATGGAGTAGATGGCGCTAGTAGTCACGTTTAAGTTAAAAGTTTTTTGGCTGAAGTTGAGAGGGTAGATGAGAACGACAGTAGGAAAAAGGAGGTTGTGTGGAACAAATCTACGGCGGAGTGATATTTGCTTTTAGATCAAGTCAAGGACGTTCTCATGGTGTTATTAGAATAATGATGTGTCTCTTGTTGATTGTGACCAACGTTACCAGTTCTCAGAGTGAACAGTGATCCAGTGAGGCTAATATGAACTTAAAGTAAACTTTGTGTGAGGAAAGGGGTCGCTATAAGGGGAGGTTTGGAGGCGACTGTTAAGCTCAAGAAACCAGGTGGATAATCATGTGAAACTCATTTACATGCAGGTAATAAAGTCGGACACCAGCACAACTCATATCGTCATCTCACTAACGTCCAGGCCTCGTATAGGTATGTAGTATGTTTACATATCGCTTTCCAGTATCCGTAAAAGCATTAGCTCATTCGATAGGTTAATAAGTATGGTGAGCTTGACGACATGGTGGAGCATGCTGGGAATTTTTATTCACATGTACTGTCATCATCATCAAAAGTAACATATGTTTCTCTCTAACAGATGAAAAGTCAATTTATTTACGCGCGTACAACTACAAAGCTGCATTTTTTGGTTTATTTAATTCAATTTAATGTTTTATTTCAACCATGAAGCTCATATTTATGTAACCCTTTTCTTGCAAAAAGGTATCCAGCAGGCGAATGTTAGTGGTTCACCTGAGCACATCAGCAATTGAGTACCTACATTTTAACTGAACATTCTTGCTCTTTAATACCTATACAAGAGATTGCAAGTGTCAGTAGGTATCATAATATAGTTTATAAAAAGCAGATATCTAAATACATACTTTCACGATTATTAATATTTTGCGACAAAGGGTAGTCTGAATTAAAAGGCTCTCTTTAATCTTTGAAAACAGTGTGTTAATTAGCCCTAAAGCAGCAATAAGCAGTGAAATGGAATTTCAAGTGATGGTTTGATATTTGAAAGGATTCATTTATATTTTTTATATTTAAGACCCAGTATTTGTCACCGATTGATGTGATAAAAATGTTTGTGTTTCACCAGAGCAGCAAAGTTTGTTTTCAACTCACGTGACTTGAAACCCTCGGAACGCTCAAGATTCTACTTTTTTAACCACTCGCTACGCTCATGGTTATGTGTGACGTTGCTAAACAGATTCAACATTTCTATGTTAAAAGAATTCTCATTCTCTCATTCGAGGAGTGGCAAAGATTGTCACATCAGAAAATATTGTTACCTCTACCTACTAATAAAAGGTAATCAGTAATCATTCATGTTATCTGTATGTCATTTATCAGGTAGGTATCAGTAAACATTGGTAATTAGGTACAGTTGACACCCCTATTACGGACGTGGCACCAGTATTGGTATCTTTATTATAAATTCTATAAAACAAGTATTTATCATCAGTTTTTAAACACTGACTTCGTAACATTTTACCTTCAAGAAGAGCCAGAGAACTCTTAAGTCTCACATTTCATTATATTGAAACCAAGTACCTAACTAAATATTTCATTAAACATGTCGAAAATAATAAAGGGCGAAATGATATTCAACTCAAATTTTAACGCCCAAAGCGGTAGATTTTTTTCAATTGTCAGTGAAGTGTCAGCAATTATCCAATTGTTATCTTCAAGTCCTATAATTGGTGCCATTACCATACCTGCTCATACCTAACATGTTTAAATTGAACAAGTTTAACTATAATCTATACATATTTAGGTATATTATGTTACGTTAAATTTGATATTTATGTTTGATTATGTAGGGGACAAAGTGCTTTACGTGTTTAGATTTAGTTGCCTGACCAATCTTTGATATAAATTAAATAAAATCATGCACTAATAAACATTTTGAATTAAAATTTGCTGGTCGATTTGTGTTGTGAACCAGAATTGATCCTTTCAAACAGCGACTTCATCACAGATTCAAATTATGCGGTTGATCAACAATTTAACAAAATAATTAATATCTTAATATTAAAATAATAAGAATCAAAATCTCACATTCATTGTTCTGTTTGGCGGAACAGTTGTTATGGGTAATAATACCAAATTTAAAGTTTATTTATCATGCGGATAGTTGATATTATGGCTGGCGGACTGTTGTTGCCTACAAACCAGTTTAGGTCTGACCTCCGACCTGGTATATTTTCTGTAACTTCGGGATCTAGTTATATTGGTGTAATATAATATTTTGTGAAAAGAACCATAATCTCTTATGAATCATGATGCTTTTGTATAACACGCATTGCTTGCAGAATATCCGCTTTATCACAAATTATCAGTTCAGCCCTGATTTGACTCGTCGTGCGCACAAGTGTGGTGTATGGAAATAATTTATACTGCGTGTCTTTTTAGAAAACGAATGTACATGTTTAACGTATTAGGTAGGAACCAGATTCAACATTCGTTCGTTATACTTATATGATCCATAAATGTTCTCTTAGATTTTTCAATTTATTTTATCATGATTAATAAAATAATAAAGGAACATAACATACAAATTACGCACATAACTCAAACTATGGTGCACAACAGGCGGTCTTATCGCTGAAGAGCAACATCTTCCAAACAACCAAACTAGGCTATTATAATCGTATGTTTTGCGCATCCATATTTTCACTAGGCTAAAATCAGAAGCATTGCAAGTAATTCAAAATTCGAATTTAACCCTTTCACTTCGTTCGAAGGACTAAAATCACTCATAACATATAAGAGATGTTAAGGAATGACTTGCCTCATTGTTGTTTGTTGTTACAGTTGTAAGGAATTGTTACGGGTTGGTTTCTTACAAGTTGGTATCATTTAGGTGTAGTAACCTGTAACGTGCCTCAGTGAAAATGCAGGAGGCACTTGAAATCAGATTACAATTTGATGTCATAATATGTACATGGCTCAAACTCAAAGGACCAGGACCATCATTGAGACCCAATCAGAATCGCGCAGCCACTCCAATGGCACCAGCAACCTGCTGGCATGCCAATAATGGGGCTCGCTAGATTTAACAGTTGGCATGCATGATATTTCTGTCCTGAAAAATAAACGGTTAAAAGGATTTTAAACGAATAAAGAACTGCCGAATATATTATTTTTAAATAATATATACTTACTTTTTCTGTTGATGTAACTCAGCACAGTATCTTGATTTAATCCCAATTAACATTACAATCTAGAGACTGTCATCAGAGAAGCAGTAAATATCAACTTGTATAACAGTAAATTGCAAAGGCAAAACTGTTTAGTATAAGCCACCAGGCTATTATAATATGTTTGCACCTAAGCAATACCCTGTAGGTATAAGGGCTTCTTATTATTATTCAACCATTGATTCATAGTGTGGACAGTCATAGATTAGCGATTTGATATAAACTAATTAGATAAAAATTAACTTAACTTCTGAATTGTGTATGTATCTATGTATGTACATACGATGACCCAAACCTAGGGTTAAAAATGTTAAAATATATTATTATTGCGAAGACTCCAAATGAAAGGCATACTAATTGAATGGGCTAGTGGTTTCTTTATTATCTATTTTAATGGAACAAAAACAGGTAAAGGAGTGGCAGATAATTTAAGGAATAGTCATTAGCCATGTATAAGTAACTATTTTAATTTTGTTAAATGAAAGTGGAATCGAGCAGTAGATGTTAATTGATGTCGCCAACTCGATCGAGTCTACTCGTCGTAGATGTACATATTAAGTACCTTCAACCTTCATATTCATAGTAATAATTACAAAGCCGGTAGTAAGACCATGGTAGATACATTTCTGAATAAGATCAGAATTTCTCAAGTTTTCTGTTATTTTAATAAATGTAATGACAGAAGGAATTCAGATATAATATCATCTATGTTGTATAATATCATCTTTAGAAACAATAAAAAGGACTTTATTATTAACTATTTTAGTCTGCAAAAGCTCAGACCATTAAACCTATAAAAGGAAGAGATTAATCATAAGCCAAATAATTATTGACGTATGATCGAGACACCTCAGCTTGTTAGCTTGTTTATCAGATTTAATCAGATTGAAATGCAGACTGGAGCTACACTATGATCCCAAGAATCATAATCACAATTAGAACCAGATGTCATAAAAGGAAGTTGGATATCTTTCTTGATTCATTTTAATATTGCCGTGAAATATCGTAGTGTTAAGGCTGCACTCGACGCCAATGACCTCGCGCGTGTGGCCGGAGCTTTATACCATTCACCGCACCACCCGCTGCAAAAGATCGAGCGCGCAGAGCTATGCGTTCGAAATAGAATATCGCTTGCTCACGCGTGCAATGCATCACAGGTCCGTCTAGCAATACGACTTGCCTCGCACTGCCTCCGCAGAGGGGGGGTAATGGTAGGAATCTAGACGGGATTCAGGCTTATTTTTTAGGAATTGAGGCATAGTTTTATGAAATTGCAAAAAACAAGAAAACCAAATCAGTGAGAAAGATTGTAAAGTTCCATATATTTCCGATAAAAGTTGCAAAAGTAATACCGATCTAACTGAAAGAAATATAGTTGTGTAAATTAAAATAGATTTCCAGAAAAATATATCGCAGGTCATATCTTGTAGATTGTTATATATTTTTTGCTGCTCAGAAAGTATCAATGGTTTAGAGTAACTTAGTTTTACGGTATTTTGCGGGAAGAGGAGCCGTAATTGTTTTATGCACGACTCCTACAGTAGCAATAGTCACAAGACAGATTTATCAAAGTCTTATTCGTTGCCGTATCCTCATAAGTCACTATGAACACCTGTCCTGTGTGTTTCTTCACCAATGCTCTTCAAGCCGCTCTTTCTTAGGCGGTGTATGCTAGCCTGTAATATGGATTTATCTTCAATATTATTCTGTTAACCCAACAACGTGTGACCATACGTCCATCCCTACGCTTCCTTGGCTCTTCCTTTCTTGGTTCGGCCTCGATAGCCGAAGAAACTAAGAACGCTATGGGTACAAACAGTGGATAACCTCGGTTTGATGTTGAGTTTGTCAAGAGTTGAAGCAGTTGTACCGTAGTAAAGTTCGAGCATTCTTCGCCAGCACCACATCTTAAATTTGTTTCAATGCTCTAAGTTTCGGACATGTACAGAATATGATCGAGAAACCAAGGCTCCCGCATTAGTCTGATCCTTGTTTTATGTTATCCCATATGCATATCCTGGCGAGTCGTTTCACCGCAGCTTTGGCCATATGAGCTCTTCTAATCACCTTTTAGTCGCAGATGCCATCGTCACTTGTTTAACATACCAAGTAAACCATCAACTTGCCTCAAGATTGTGCAATTCATTAATTCTTTTAATTTTACCAGGAAGTTCGACATGCATCATCTTCGTCTTATTTCTATTGATACTATATATCCTAGGGTATGAATCTGGATCCTGAAAATGGACTCATTACTGTCATACTCAATCTTTTGTAGCAGATCCGAAAGTTATTTTCCACAGGCACTTAACCTAGTATAGTCATATCATCTGCAAAACTGAGTTTATTGATTAGTTGGCCACCAACTTGGACATCGCCCTCACAACCTTCCAATACTCATTATCTATTCACAGATCTCAGTGAACAGTTGCACTCCTCGTTCAACTATAAAAGGATTACGTGTTGTGGTATCCCCATTTCTCATAACTCTGAACATTTTACTCCAGTTAAAGAAATCAAAAGCCTTTGCGAATGCGAAGTCAATAAAGCACAATACATAGCCTTATAGAGTATACAGACGCCGCACCCACTGTATTATTTATTAATTGGCATACGTTGAGAATTTGCTACTGAGTACCCATCTACATGTCTCGCATGGTTGTTAAAGTTGTGAAGTGAATATTCGTGAATAAAAGAAAAAGAGTGGGTCAATTTGATGGACACAGCAGTTAAAACACTGTGTTGCGGAAGGCTGGCGATATTTTGCTTAATTTAAGATCTGATCGGAATGAGGAAGATGAATCGGCACCTCGGATGTACAGTATATGTATTGCTGTTTCTACCATCCTTAGCAGGACTGATACATGTGCACGGGGATGTAATCAAAGAGTAAAGCAAGTGATGTAATGCAATAACAAAGAGTTCATGACAGGTTTTGTAATTAATTAGAATGAGAATAAAGTACTTACTTTATATTATTTATGTCAGACCTAATAGAGAGGCTGACTTTAATAGAATATAATCTCAGAGCATAGAATACTAGAAAGAGGGCAGCCGCCGGTTGCCGCGTCGCAGTTGTTAGTTCAATGGGCACACACTGCCGCTAGTTCACCTTTAGTTGTTACCGAGAGTGCACGAATGAGACACCGAGAATATTCCGTTTTTATCCAAAATGCCGAGTTGTACAATAGTTAACTGCAAACATCGTAGTGATTTGATCCATTTCCACTCCAATGGAATCACTTTTCACATGTAAATACGACAAATACTTTTTATTCCTAATAAAAGAATGAATTTGACCTAATATTCCGACTTTCAACCATATAAACTGTCGCTTGATTCACTTCAACAATTTTGATCATTAAGTTACATTATTGCAAAGCCAAGCGTTTATGCCACAATGAATAGGGTACAAAACGATATACTCAATGACACATTGTCTCATAGTACAGAGGACATACCGCGAACCACATCTTCAAATTTCGGTCATTCATTCGTCTATTTGCATCTTTATCACTCTTGCATATTTGAGCGTCATGCGCGAATGAATTGTGCTTTGTGTGGGGGTAAAGAATTTGCTTCAGGCGAACTCGGTACAAATTGGCCGTCAAAATGTCCGATCTCCTTATACTCAAACAACAAAGTAAATAATGACACGTACATCAAATAGGATGCCACTCAGTATAAGCCATGTGTGTTAGATGCGGCACTGGTTTTCATGGCACCCAAAATTAAAAACTAAAACAGAAACAAATCGCAAACAGAACAGAATATTAACAGAACAAGACAGAACACAAATATTTATTTTTTTACTATGTCCGTTTAAGGTTGTACTTAAAAGAGGTAACGGATTTACAGTTTCTGATTGGTGGCGGTTAATTGTTCCAACACTTCATTGCAGCATATCGAAAGCTGCTACGAAAAGCGGACGTACTGTGTTACGTGCCGTTAAGCCTGAGGACACCACGTACATGACTTTTCGAGATCTTAAGTTTTTCAAATAGATAAGACGGCTGTTAATCGCGAATGACTCCAAAAAGCAATGATGCATAGTGCAAAGCAGGTCTGGCAGACATATTTAATAGATTATAACGGTTTAAAAATTGTGTGATGTGAGAACGGCAAGAAACAGAAAAGAAAAGCATTTTGAATGCGTTGAATTAATACCGAAGTACTCGTCAGCATCCACCCCCCAAAGGCGGCATCAGTGTAGCTCAATTTAGACAGAATAAGTCCACACTTATCTAAATCAATATTAATAAAATCACGGACGCGATATAATACTGTAAGCCTATTAAAACAGTTGCTTACACCTTGACTGTCCCAACATATTTAAACTAGATTATTAAACACCAGCGCGAAATAAACGCACCAGAGAATGATTAGAAGAAAGCACAGTTGATTTTGACTCAATATCTGCTTGACTATCACATCACTTGTTTTGGATTTGACGGTTCGAAGTGGGAGCCTGATTTGACAAGTCTGTTGAATGTCCAATTAGCATTAAAAAAAAGGGGTGTGGTCCTCTCGAGTTGTAGATAGATTCTATTTTACATTTTTATTTGTGATTATATAGAAATAGCGTGATCCTCCCTTGGCTGGGGAGGGCTGCCGGACATGAAGTGGGTGCACCCAGGGATGGACATGTCAACAGTGGCCTTAATGGATAAGCGAATAAATTGAAATACTGCGAGTAATATTCAGTAAAGAGAAGTGGGAATTTAGGTCACATACACCCGTTCGGATAAGACGGCCGCATTTGTCTGTGTAGTAATTATCATTGCATATAAAAACGTATATTCTTTTCGATCACGCGGTCGTCGCAGTGTTCAAAACAGTTACAGTCATTTACGTCTGCTGTAGTAATAGTTGTGACACTTGAAGTGGTGAAATAGGTTATTATGCTATTAACAATGTCAAAAGAGCAAAGTGACAAATTGAATCACAGATGGTAGTCATAGATAGGATATACCTATCGCGAACGAAGTTCTCACTGTTTAACAACACCGATATATGATATCAGATCGCATTGCCACCCTCTGACACATGGGCTGCATGACGCGGTCTCTTCTCGGGACCTAAATTGCAACTAGGGACTGCTCGGAGCAATCTAGAACCGTACGCGCGGGAGTGTAGGAAATAACATTGGTCATGGGTTGACGGAGAGACCAGTAATGGACCAAATATGACAGGTCGCAGCCGTGATCCCACTCAGCTCAGCTCAGACATCGATGGACGCTCACACCAGTTTCAGGATCCTGCTTTCAATCAGTTTAGCACGGAAATTGATCAATATTCAGACCAGTCTCAGGATCCTGTTATTAGTTGGCTCAGCACAAACATTGATGAATGTTCAGATCAGACTCATAATCTTATTCTTTATCAGCTCAACACAGATCAGTCACAACTCAACTCAGATCAGATGCACGATTTGATCCATCACAGAAACGGAGGGTCTCAGAACATTTTTGTAATGTCATGTCATCAGAAATTGCACAAAGTCTCAGGCCGTGCCGATTCACGACGCAAAGTGTGAACCATGCGGTTCGAGAATGGACGGCTCAAACACATCGTTATTCACATTAAGTGTTCTTATTATCTGATTGTTGATTTATTTATATGTTTGCCTATAGGCATATAATTTCAATTAAGAGGAGCATTTTTCTTTCGGGGCGGGAGTGTCGCGAACGTATTGCGAACCGGCTAATATTTGCCAACGTCATGGAGTAGATGGCGCTAGTAGTCACGTTTAAGTTAAAAGTTTTTTGGCTGAAGTTGAGAGGGTAGATGAGAACGACAGTAGGAAAAAGGAGGTTGTGTGGAACAAATCTACGGCGGAGTGATATTTGCTTTTAGATCAAGTCAAGGACGTTCTCATGGTGTTATTAGAATAATGATGTGTCTCTTGTTGATTGTGACCAACGTTACCAGTTCTCAGAGTGAACAGTGATCCAGTGAGGCTAATATGAACTTAAAGTAAACTTTGTGTGAGGAAAGGGGTCGCTATAAGGGGAGGTTTGGAGGCGACTGTTAAGCTCAAGAAACCAGGTGGATAATCATGTGAAACTCATTTACATGCAGGTAATAAAGTCGGACACCAGCACAACTCATATCGTCATCTCACTAACGTCCAGGCCTCGTATAGGTATGTAGTATGTTTACATATCGCTTTCCAGTATCCGTAAAAGCATTAGCTCATTCGATAGGTTAATAAGTATGGTGAGCTTGACGACAACATATTAACCTCGATAGTATATTTTAGTTTACCTGTAGACCTACGGGTTCAAAGCCAATATTGCCTATATGCAAATCTAGTCAGATTTAATAATGTTATGATATAACAGCCTGCTTTGTGGTGTACCCTATTTCCGTCCTTGGTCCCGGTTAGCAAGTAAATTTCATTGATCTAGAACGATTAAATTTACTTGTTACCCTCTTGAGCTTACCTTTAATCCGTTTAGACTAACACGTACAACGAAGTTCGTCATATAACGTACAGATAGTAGGTATATTGTAATAAACGGTTTGTGGTTACCTATTTATAATTCTTGGCCTGGTTAAGGCCTGGTCTTACTTTCCCTCCCGTTGCTCTTTCAAAACCCTCAAGTTTTGACACCAATCCAAAAAATTGCATGGCTACTTTATGAATGAATTTCAATCATGTTTCCATGCACTTTTGCAGCTCACTGTACAATTTTATTTACTTTTTAGTTTTTATCCAAATGTTGCCGACCTTGAACAAAGGTAAATCTAAAGCTTTAGCCTCTAGAAACGAGCATGATGCCTGCATATTTTTGTTGTGCCAAGTATCTAGGAAGTGGTGAAAAGCCTTTGGTGGACGTGCGGTGATAAAATCAAAACTGTGAAATCATTTCAAAGTTTTTAGCTAATTTCCCGTTGACTGTAGAATGGGCACAGAAGTCAAATTTATCTCCGTAGGTTAAGAAAAAACTTGAAATTGTGGACAAACCTGCCCCATCTTGGACGGAGCCAAATGGGAGACACTGGTATTGCGAAGCACCAGACCAGTATGAGAACTGAGAGAATATGAGGCCAAACCTCTTTGTATAACCCAGTGTAACAAAACTGACAAATATCCCGACTACTGCAATGAAGTGCGGGGAAACCCCTAACACCAAGTCACGAAGTGGTATGAGGTCGCATGTGGTGCACGTTGTTTACTTTGTGTATTATATATGCGCTGCTTAGGCACGTACACTTGTGTCGACCCGAATAAAAAGGATTCTTTCCTCGTGTAGGGTTGTATTTGTATTATGAATAGTGTGTGTGTAGTGATGTAATAGCCCTACCAAACATAAGAGTTTTTATAATACAACTTCTTAACTAGCCTAAGGAAAAAAGTATCTAGCTAATCTAAACTTATTTTCCCATGAGTATCAAAACTAGATAATAACTTTTGCTTTTCTTTTACCTTAGACGTATAATGCATCAGCTAAGTTTCTTGCTTATCTACTCAGCATATGTAGCTACAACATTCGAGAAAGATATGATATAGGTACTTACTCTCTAATTTTATAAACATACATTACTTTAAAAAAGTTTAAGGATTGTATGTTTTTTTTTAACTAGCCTATATAGTGTCCCACTGCTGGGTAAATACCTCCCCTCTTAACTTCCAATCTTCCCGATTAACTGCAGCATTCGTCCAGTTGCTGAGATATGCGTTCAGGTCATCCCGCCATATCCTTTTAGGCCGGCCAGCGTTTACGTTGTGGCACTCACTCCGTGGTTAGTTTAGCCCACCTCTGTGGGTGCATACGTCGTACATAGCGTGCCCAGTCCTACTTTAGCCTGGCGGTTTTGACCCCAACGTCGTCGACGATATCTGTTTTTGTGTGCAACGTAGTGTTTCGGCTCCAGTCAATCCTTTTCACCCCAAGCATGTTGCGCCCCATGGCTCTTTGGCAAACCTTCAGTTTGGTCTCTTGTAACTCAGTAAGGGACCACGTTTGAGCACCGTAAGTGAGGATTGGCAATATGCATAATTATGTCGACGAGTCTCCTTAGGTAATTAAGTTTAAGAGCTAATGGAAGGACTCTTTTATCTTCAGTAACTCCTTTATTTATTAATAATGAGAATAATGGTTCAGCCAAATACCAGCTTGAGGCGCTCGAGTCAGTCGAGAGGAGGGCCAAGAGAATTATTAATGACGACGATCTGAAGAATGCTCGACTTCAAAGTCTGGAGCATCGACGCAAGGTTGCCAGCCTAACGATCTTTTATAGGATACATTTCGGAGAGTGTGCTGAGGAATTGCACCACCTTATTCCTCCGTCCCCATTTCACCATCGGACTACCAGACAATCGGCACTTCGGCATCGCTTCATGGTAGGTATTCCACAAATACGCACGAAGCGTTTCGCTTCAACATTCCTTATGCGAACTGCCAAGGAGTGGAATGCCCTGCCCGAGCCTATGTTTCCGTATGAGTACAATCTGAATCTCTTCATGGCTAGAGTAAATAGGTATCTCATAGGCAAGCGTGCTCCACCGTAGACCGCATCATCACTTACCATCAGGTGTGATCGTGGTCAAACGCCTGCCTATCCTCCATAAAAAAAAAAAAAAAAAAAAAAACGGTTATTGAGAGGGAAGAATTGCTTTTCGATCCTTACGAAATAACGGTACTTTTTCTATGAAATTCTATTTCGGGAGAGAATGGTTTCCACTAACTAAATCTTAATATATCATTTTGATTTTCATATCGATCGCTTCAGCATAATATATATTCTAGCTTTATAGATTTCACTTATATATAGATTTTTTTTTTGTTTTGCAGATTTTGAAAAAAAAAAGGAAAACCTAATAACCTACAAACGTTTTCATGTGTCAATAACATATTAATAAATCATGCAGAATGGTAAATATTTAGAAGTGGAAAAACATTTACTCTTTTTGTATGGACAAGTATGTGCTATATATTCCTCTTAACCTTTCAATTTCTAATTTAGTCTAAACTGAAAAGCCTATATGATGGTAAGGCATTACCGTAGCGCATGGACGCGTTAAATCCAGAGCTGTCCCATTGTCCTATGCGCGTTACGTATCCTTTAAAACTTAGTATCTTCTTTAGTAAATCTTACCTTATTAACCCCTTACCGCATGTGAAGCCTTATTTGGTCACCAAACTTAATTATTTTTTTATAGATCATTTATCAAAAATCCTCTTTCCGTGAATCGGAGCTTATTTTTTTTATTCTTGTGGGTATGCGATTTCTTGCAAAAATGTTGAGGGTAAGTGAGACGACTTAGATCGGCGCAGTGCAGTGTAAATAGTTAAACTTATACGCCAGAAAACAACGAAAAGAGGTAAGTGACATCATCTCAAAAAATTATAACATTTATAACACATAGCATAGACTTTCATTTACATATATTGCGTATGAATTTTGAGATAAATGGTATAATAAATGGTGATGGTGGTTCATAGTCTAAGTTGTGTGTTTAATTTGTATGTTATTATGTTATTTTCATATTGGTGAGCAATAAAGAATATTTGTATTGTATTGTATTTTCATGATAAAGCACTATGCGTCAAAATGGCCCCAATACCAACAGAGTTGAGAGTAAGGTCATTAGATAGGTATTTCTATGTACTTCATTTCGTTCTATGGGCACCAAGCGAAATCCACCGCCGGGCCAGCGCGGCAAATCATTCAGTGTGCTCGCCCGGCGGTGCGCGAACATCTACCCTGCAGTAATTAATTTACTTACTTGGACTCTATTGCCTAGGTAATAAGGGTGACGACATTTTGGCTAAAATACCAATATCTCAGTTCTGCAATGGAATTCCGCTTGGTGCCCATAGAACAAAATGAAGTGCATAGAAATACCTATCTAATGACCTTACTCTCATTTCTGTTGGCGTTGGGTCCAGGCTCCATACAAAGTTGCCCATGGTCCTTTGATCTTGTTTTTGTAAAAGCCATATTTGGCTGCCTATGTATTCAATAAGTCAAAAACAGTATTGATCATATGTGGCTTCCAATGCATTAAGGAGTTTTTAACATGGGTAGGTATTGTCAATGCTTGGTTGTTGTGGCGCCGAATCAATGAAGACCAATATGTGACATTGTTCGATTTCAAACTTGCTATTGCAGAGCATATGTTGAAAGTAGGTCAACCCTTGGCCAAAAAAGAGGCCGACCAGCTGGCATAGCTGGAACACTAACATCAAGTCGTCCAGGTATTCCCTGTAGCCTGCCTGCGTCGACCGTTTCGACCAAAAAACCCCAACGAGGTCTCAAGATGTACCTCTAAATGCTGTTCGTTGTGATAATGTTAATCATTTTACCATTTGGACGAAGAACATCCGTCTGCTATGCAAGCATTATGGAAAATACCGTTCTTTCACCAAGTGTGAGAAATGCTCAGTATACTTATGTTTCAACGATAAACGTCTTCAGCTAAAGACCGTCAAAAAAAAAAAAGGTCGTGCTGTCTTTAGCTGAAGACCGTGATGGATGGCGCAAGCGTGTTGTGGAGGGGAGAAAGCTATGCGACCAAGCCTGGTTTACTACGTTAGATAGCAGAAGGTGTCGCAGAAAGAAAATCGGGACTGGAACCTCAGGTGGCATGAGCTTTTTCTGCCAAAAATGTGGGAGGTCGTGCCGCTCACGCATCGGCCTCCACAGTCACCAAACCCGCTGTCTAAACAGCAATGCTTAAATCGTCTGCAATAGACGCAAAGGCCTGTGATGAACGATAAACGTCACTGTTTTACAGGCTTTCACAAAAAGTAATTTCATAACCAATATTCGCGACGATGCATATGTAGCCAAATATGACTAAACATTATTTCACTGCAATACATACGAAGCCATATGTGGCATTACTTTGTAATTTCTTCATAATTAAATTAAAAAAATCAAAAATCATGTAAAACCTCTATATATAGCCAATAAAGTTGTATTTTGCAGAAAAAAAAAATTTACTCTATCTCTTGATAATTCATGCGGTAACTTATATGTAACTAGAGAAATTGGCACTTGTTTTATTAATAATAATTATATTATGATTTATTATTAACTGCCAACGTCTCATATATAAGTTAAATACAAGTATGTATAAAAAAAAAACAGTTATTTATATTTACAATTTACATCCATTTTGAAAATATCATAATTGTTACTGTCGACATATTCGTTATTACTAACTACATATTTCAGTATCAAATAATGCTATGTTAAATATATAGTTTATACATGCTAGTAAAGCTGTGCATTTCTATAAATATTTACTTTACCGGGACGAGGTTTTCGCTATTTCCCAGCTAAGGACTCCCGGATGTGGCAATCAATACGAAGGGATTCGCAATGTGCGCTGAGTAACTGGTAGCTCCGGTTCGCTAGTTTCCAACCGATTATTTATCACCACGTGAAAGGTTACAGCATGGATATACTGAGTGGTAGTCAGAGTACATAAGTTGTTTAAGATTTGTATTGTTGTGCCTGTATCGGTAGCGTACGCAGTTGTACAGACCGACGTTTAAATTTTTCACGCTTCGTAAACGAAATGTAAGCGTATATTTATTCTTTTAAAATAAAGCAATTACTTAATATAAAACAACCATGACATACTTACAGTTTAAATATTTACGTCTCTTTCGTCATTCAAATTTTTAGGTTTTTTTTAATAGGTTTATAGGCTTAATGACCTCCACAAATACAATAACAGTGACTCACATTTCTAAGTTATGTCCCACAACAAAACGCATATTAACTTAATGACCCACACATTAATGTAGCCGTGTAATAACCGTTCAGCAAATAGCCGGGCGACATATGGCATATAATACAGACGCTATCAGATATATCGGAGCGCCCAAGGTGCTCACAAATATGTGAACACGCCTCTATTGTCAAAGTGTTAGGGTGCATGTTCCGATATGTTGAAAACCATGGCCGCTCCGATATGCGACTGGTCGCTCTAGGACCTGTTGTAATGGCCTACTATCCTAAAAAGAAAACACGTAACTATTAATGACACTTCGGAATTCGTTCTCTACTGTTTCCTCCTTCAAAACTAAAACCCAAATAAAATATTCTCGTGTATAGAAATCTGAAGAACTTTATTCGGCCTTTGTGTTCTCAGATATATAGATAAATAAATAACATCTGAGTTTAAGCTTGTAGAAGTAAGTTTTATAGTTAAAGACTTTGTACGACAAGATCCGATAACTTTGAAGTAAAATCAGTTGCGAAGTTTCCAAAACGTAATAGTTTTATCATTATTAATCTTAGCAACACTTTACATTTAATATCATTTAAATACACATATACGCACAACGTAAGTACATACATCGAATCAGATTACTAAGTACATACATGGAATCAGATTGCTGATCTAAACATTGTACACCTAAACTACGTTTGTAACTAAATATTCTCACATTCACACACGAACCCTACCTATTCCCTAAAAAGTAAAACATATGTCCGTGCCTAGACTCTTTTTAGACTCGATAAAAACCGACTCCTTACAATCGGCGATAAAATAAATTACAAATATATCCCCAATGAGTATGAAAGCTCAGGCCTCAGCTCCACCTCGTCTTGTTTCGTTAACGGAAAAGCGTTTTCCTTCCGAATGTTGGCTATCCCGCTCAATATTCAATTAACATTGTGATTTAAATGTCGCAAATTTCTTTAGGACAGCTTGGTAAATTCATAGCATGACAAAAACCTGAAATATGCATCTTCTGAAGCTTGTTTAGAGTGCCGGGGAAATTTTTTCGTTGCTCACGAAGATCGATAGGTAGGTTTGCATAAGTAGACTTATAGTGTTCACCGGGTGTAACTGATTTTTTCTACTCCCGTTCTTTTATTTGTCATTTAAAGGGTCGTGCACACATCTTTAAAGCCCTACGTTATAGTTGTCAAGACAAGTCTTTAGTCTATTCCCCAAAAACGCATTTTTGCATACATGCAGTATCTTTTTGGCACTTTTCGATACTTCGTGTAGGGACCGTGCGCGTTCCAACGCTCTGCCATCTTGTGGCCTGAATTGGAACAATAAACATCAAATTTACGCCTCGCGCCAAAAATCTGACGGCTCCTGTGCTGCCTCCTACAGTTCATGCACGCTCCCTGTAGTGACCACTTAAAAAATATTGTATGAAATACATTGTTGCCAACCTTATTTTAAATGTCATCTCTGACAAATAAGTGAACCATAGACAATTTTTTTTAATTTCATTCATTCATTTTCCCGCCCGTACCCTCCGTTCTTTGCTACTTCTTGAATGTGGTTATTGTGGTTGTCGAATAAAAACTTAAGTTTTGTGTTAGAAAACAGTGTCTTTCAAGTTAAAATGGATGAAATCGAAAACAGTGTCTACGCCTGAAGAAATATCAGTGATGGCCCAAGAAGTCACTAAAAATTTGCTGCCTTCAAAATCGCAATAAATGACATGAAAAATATTTGTTAAATTTACAATTTTATTTCAAAGTAAGTGCTTGGTCGTAGAAAAAGTATTGTATGCAACGTTGTTTAACCGAGTCAAAAAATACTCGTGGCTTCGCCTCAAATTGTTACTAACGCCACTCGCCTTTTTTGACCTCTCTTAAACAACGGTTGCATAAAATATTATTATCTACACACATATCATAAACCCTCTATGATGCCTTCAAAATCCGTAAATAATGGCCAACATTACGATAAACTGTTTTGTTACAACAAATTTCTTATCTGTGATGATATTGTGCTTCATAACTATAGTTGGTCAAACCAATTTGTCAGTAAATAAGAACAAAAAAAACTATACTCATCCTTTTCTTTTGGATGCTAGTACTAGTGTAAGACAAAGATAGTATGACTCCCTCTGTCTATGTTTGAAATGAGATAGCCCTTTGACAAACTATACATCAAAATCTATTTGGTTATGACTTCAAATTTGGAACATCTCTGAAAAAAAAGCAATTCCATTTGACCTCTATTCTAATATCAGTCGAGATGCCTTTTTGTTCGAAATGAAATGTCTATTGCATACAATTTTGACTTTCGCATGTTAGTTTGTATCGAATGATACGGAAATAGGCCCCCAACTCTAGTTTGTCTCTGAATTTAAAAAAAAAACTACGAATGCGTGACATGCGTGAAAAACAGTTTTCATTTGCCGCCATTTGACGTACAGTTGATCTTTTAATTCGTTTTAAGTATAAAATGATTATGTTTTGTTGTTTTTAAAGTAACTATTGCAAAAATTTCGCGTAAAATGAGCGATAAAAATATTTCGGTGACGCCACCACATATCCGCGAGTTCCGCCAAGAAAGCAACGATGCCCTGTAATTTGAGTTAGTGAATATATCATAGAAAGTTTATAATATGTGTGTAGATAAAATAGTTTATGTAACTGTACATAATTAGGCATTAAAACACTCGTGTGATCCTATTAAGAAACTCGTTTTTTTTTTCGTTCGTTTCTTAAACCCACACTCGTGTATTTTAATGCCTTTTATTATGTAGCAGTCACAAACTACTATTGTCAACTGCACTACCAGTATCTATACTACAATTACGTAGGTAATTGTAGGGTTTTAGACTTTCACTGAGATTTCAGATAGTGACGGTCAAAGTGGCGAAATATACCGGGACACATACATCCAGTGTTGCCTGGCGTACGATAATTATCATACATGTACTATAATTTGGGCTTCCATACGATGTACTTTCCAAAGAGCATTATCGTACGCAGTAGGACGATAATTTCAGCCCTTGGATGATTCCACCAAAAAAGACTATTTGAAGCAAAATATGACACTTCCACTCTGAAGCTACAATTAGCTCCTTTTGGGTGATCGGCTGCTTGGTTTAAGTCAAAAATTTAATGTACTTAAACCGTTTGGATTTATATACAGACACAGAAATACACAAATATAAAACTAATTTTTGCGCAATTTAGACGAAAATTGCGTTTTATTTAGTTATTAGACATGTAAGCTTATTTTGCAAGAATTTTTAGGGGTAGTTCCTTTTCGATAGGCTAATTTTGACACTCAAATACAATAATTCTCTTCCGCTCACCTAGCAACACTGCATACATCTCTATTTCTGTGGTTTATGAATACGACTGAAGGACTTGTATCCATGGTCAAGAATAAGTAAAAAATAAACTATTTCTGTGGTAACAAAGGTGTGATACGATATATTCGGCCACTTTAGCCGTCACTATCTTTATTTGACGCTGTTAACTGTAGATATACATCAGCAATTACGATTGTAATACCTACTTAGAGTATTAAAATTCCAATTTGCAAATAGGTATAATAATATCTAGAAAAGCGGTCGTTAAATATATCTATACCTTACACCTACGCGCCACTTATTTGCAGTACCTATAAACACCTAACTCATAAAGAAGATGCTTCGAATTCCAATCCCATAGCTCGTTAGCCGGACACACTTCCGGACCCATTGGTCATAACTCTTCGCTCTCACGGACTACAGAACGTTCCTTTACTGAAACATATTCCTGCAGTGTTTCGTTTTCGACGTATGTATACTTACGAGTACGACATGATAATAGATACATAGACAGAGCAAGCGAGAAAATACTTATTGTGCTATTAATTAATTGCGAGCTCGCACATTACTACTGAAACCGCTATTCTTAGCAGTTATTTTCTGTTAACCATAATACTAAAATTCATATTTGTTAGCCAGACTATTTATTCGTGCTCAATTGGTTTGCTTGAGATCCTTCAGGTATGCAGTCACCGTAGCCTATGAAAGCTTAATCCAAGGAGTATTAAAAGCGCTCTGCCAACCCTTTAGAGGGTTACACAGGGACAGTGTTGACAGCTCAAGGGACTATTTAATTTTCTCCCGTCGATAGAACACTTGGTTTATTAATAGTTTCAAGTTGATTGTTTGCATCCATGTACAGTAAGTAGATGTCAAATAGATGAGCCCTACAATCTTACTTATTGTAGTACATATATAATCTAGTGTATCTGAGTATAGAGTACGTTATAAAAGAGAGTGGGGGGCAAGGGGCGGGCAACCGGGCATCATAAGGGTTGCGAGCACGGTGTACAGAGCAACAGGTCGCTTGATGACCTATATTAGCCAGTGAGTTGTTTTGTTTAATCATACTAAAACTGCATGCTTAGGTCTTCTTCAATAGTATTTAATAACCTTATCGTAAGCTGCGATATAACATAATTATGTGTAACTATTGCGAATTCATTTGTCTGTCTAATCTTTACCAGTCGTATCTAACTACTGAGATACAAATGCTCAATAATTCAGTATGATGGTAACTAATGCATTGTTTTTCTCACTCGTTTCCAGTGATGAATGGTGAGAACAAAAATGCAGCTACTATTACTGGTATAACGACTTGGGGGTACGAGTAACAAAGGGAACCCGTTATATTTTATGTGATTAATGGGAGGAATATATCGCTGCTTATCTAAAATAACGCAGTATTTAAAAAAAAATGATTTCTATTTTCAGAAGAGCGGTTTAAAAATAAACAAAAAAACTTCATGCTATAACATAATATTGTAATATTGTAATTAACAAAAATTAAATATTATTTTTGATGCAGTTTCCTTTTTTAATGGAGTAACAATATATATCAATCACAGAAGAAATTAAAATAACAAAAATTATACGTATAAATAAAATAAAAATATTAGCACACTTAAGATTGTGGCGTAGTTTTTTAAGGTTTGCTGAGTACCTATTTATGAGCAATATGACGACAACATTAAATAGTTCGAACAAAATGGTTCATTTGTATGATGAATATTGGCGTATTCGCCTTTAAGACAGTATAATAATTATTTTGCGTTGTGCCGTAATTCACCAAAGAAAAGAAACTCCTAACAAAATCAAAATGAGAATCTGTCTAAGAGAAACATAACAAACTTTGTGAAATTATATCTAGTAATTTCTGCGCACGTGTCGTGTACAAGCATCTATCGTTGGCATGCTACATTCGGTTAATTGTAAATACTTATGAAGACCTTAAAATTCTGGCCTTACAAACTGTATCGTGAAGTCAGTTCTTACTTAAAACACTACTCCTTTATGTGCATTGTAAAACTGTTATTATTTTTTCTTTTATGGTGCAAGAAACTTACTATGTCTATTTAGTTTCTAGGCGAAATCTTCAGAAATCGAAACCCTGACCACACAACCTTCGAAAGGTTGTGTGGTCAGGGTTTGTTGAATGTTATCAACGTGAGTAATAAACAAACTGTATCAAGCCCTAACAAATTGAATTCCCCTTGTGCAGGAGATGGGCCTCGCAATCCTTAATTGCTCCTATTAGGAGTACCTATACGACGAGGCAATCACCCTGTCCCGTGGAGGAAGTGACCGAACACCTTTACCTAGGTACGAGTAAGTATATCTTCGGTCGTTTGCTCAACGAACACCGTGACTGTTTCAGGGGTGAAATTACGATATGCGATTCCGCATAGATACAATCACGCTAAACACAAAACACACAAATTCTCGAATAAGATACCATGCATATAGCTAGTGATCTATTTATTTATTTAATCATATGCCATAAAAAAGTCATAACTAATCGAAATCATACATCGGTTATGTCACAAATTAATATCCAAGGTACTTAATAGCTATTCAGGCTCGACAGTTGATGTATCGAAGAACAAGTCATCGGGGCTTCCAAAGTATAGGCTCTGAAAGTATTGACTGGGTACAAACAGCTAGTAATGCCAACCGCAATAGTAATTTCATTCACGGTCTTTGATACCTCTTGTCAATACGGAAAAATAACATGTATATATATTTCTGCGTAACTTGTAATAATGGACCGGAAATTACTTCATCAACACAAGAATTGCTAAGGTAACGCTACCCAGATATAAAATGGCATAAAAGTTGCAATCGAGCCCGACTTTAATCAAATATTCTATTCGGCCAAATGAAACCCCCGTTGATAAATCGAGTCATCTACGTAGACGGGAGGCCGCCTGTTATTTCACCGACTTTGTTTATTGATGCCCATTACGAAATGCTCAGGTCTGAATTAAATAAAGTTAATTTAAGCCAAGCGTTGACGAGATTGCTAGGTTCGTGTTACCTACGCGTACCTCTAGACTTACCAGTCTTCAGGATATTCACGATTCATGAGTTCATGACACACGAGGGATTTTAACCTTTTTCAGAAATGGGACGGGACTTTTAAACTTATTTGGTACTGAACAAATATGACACAGACATTTTGGCACCGTTTAACAGCCAAAGGTTGTACATAACATGAAAATGAAAATACTTCCATCGGAAATTACCATTATAAGTTCAAAGTAAAAAAAAGTTCTTAATAAATGGACAGAAGTTCAGGAAAATGCTCCCATGAGATAGCTGCGTGGTTTAGTTTTCTCTAAAATATAAATAATGCAGTATGAAGGCATAGTAGGCCCTCACACCGTGACCGCACATTTCCTTTTCCCTAATGGAACAAGTGCGCTTACGATGGCAACTTTGGGCAGTCAAAATGACTGCTGTCATTGGTATGCTTACAATACAAATACTCAGGATAGATGGAAAAGTATCCCTACTAGTAGAAACAGATGCAACAATATTCCATATAGCCCCACTGGGGGGGGGGGGGGGGGGGGGGGATATCCCGGTAGGGATAGGTAGAGTAGGCGGAATAAATATATTTGTATCTGGTAGTGATAATCCTACTTACAACAATGTTGTCATACATCCTTACTTAAATTATAAATCGTGTTACGAGCGACTTTTGGTTAATTAACCCAGATTAAATTGAGAATATAGTGGTAGTACGAGTAGGAAATCAGTGCTCAAGGGGAATGCGTGGTCGCGTGGATATATTTAACGCCGGTGGTAGCTGAACAGGAGCGGCTTGATACAGAGTCCCGGGCCCACATCCATATGTAGATTAAATAATGGTATTGGAGATAAAGCTAATAGCAGTAATAGCAAATAGAGATTACTTATATTTTTATATTGCATCCGCATGAATAGGGTTGTTTCCACCTACAAATCTTAGGGCAGAATTGTATCCCAATAAATTCTTTTGGATTATAAGAACATGTTAAACTACTTTTAGGGGATCTGTAATGACCATATTTTAGTAAATATTGAATTTAAAATATCTTTTGGCACACGTCACGTGACCAAACTCGAAACGTCTTTTAAGATTTTGATGACGTCACAACTCGCGGATTGACACTGTTGGCAGTTAGGCGATAGACAACAAATGACAAATGTCGTTTGACAGCTCGTATCTTCTACGTGTGTATGTAGTTATGTGTCAAACCGTAAACTGTGACGTCACTCAATTTTCAAAGAGCGTTTTTGGCGCGAAAGCATCCGTCAAAATATATTTTGTTCATTTAACATATTTAAAGCCGTTTTTAGTATAAAGTTGAATTTTAGGGCAACTTTTAGTTAATATAGAACGTAATACGAGCGTTTCAAAAAATTGGAAACAACCCTATTGTTATTGTCGTAGATGGATTTGTACATTTTATTTACCTAATTGTATATTACAGGTTTGTTTAAAAAACGTCAGTAATATTTTTACTGCGACATTTTTTTGGTAATTTTCACCAACGTTTGCGTTTGTGGATCAAAAGTATCAAAGCTAAAGGAGAATCATAATTCGTTTGCCCTATTCTCATCATTCGAGTTCGGCGATGCATGTCTTTTTCCTCCATACATCTCTGTCGTTCGTCATCTCATAATTCACCTACTTTTTTTTCATATATATCATCTCTCATGTAGTCTATCCTCCTTTTACTTAGTTTTCCTTTCCTCTTTGCATCCTTCCACATTCATTCCTAATACCTTTCGCGTCACATCACACAACTTTTGTCCTTCCGCATCACATTCAAAGTATTCAAACACACAGCAAACTCGATATACATTCCTTAAAACACAGCTCCCTTTACCACCAGCCATGGCAAGCCAGAAGCTACGTAACCGAGAAAAATCCCAGATTCCCTCAGGTATGTCGAACCGCTAAATTCTAACCTAACCCCAGCAGCTCGCCACAATGTGTTTTCTACGAGTGGCGTATCAACTAGTATTACATAATCTGTGCCGCGGCCGCAAGGACTTGGCGCTTATTTGCAATTCCCTTCCCTCAGAACACGTTAATATCCTTTGGCTCTGCAACTTCCCGATACTGTTATTTATCTTGATAACCTTTGTTTTACCGTCAACGTCCGAAATTAATTTATTGCTTCCGCAATTGCCAGTGTTAAATAATAAGTTTCCTTATCGGACGAAAATAAATCATTTTCGTACCTCGTGTATTATTGATATATATTGATGATAATATATATAATAGATACCAGTAACTATAAACAATCATATACTTAATGACCTTACTGTGTAGGTACGACAGGATAACCACTAATAAAAATAATTCTGTGTTAACGGACATTATTCTCAATGAACATTGACATGAATTGTCCTTAAGTTTTAGATATTCCAATATATTACATCGTAAACGGCCTTATGAGCACTACGAATGGGGCCGATACATGGGTGTCAAAACCGCATTTAGTTACACCGCTGCGCTCAGTCGTGTGACGAATTGCGCAGTGAAAAGATGTCACGCAGCATAACACAAAAATGCCTAATTGCGTTGTAAAAGGTTGAAAAAACCATTATAAAAAGTGTGAGAAGAAAGATGGGATCTCATATCATCGGTAAGTCATTTCCAATTACGTTTATTTATTGCTTGAAACAAATTTTGAAGGATAATTTTATTTCATTCTCACGCGCAACCGATGTTCGCTCGTACGTCATGACGCTTATGCATTAACCTTGTAAGAACGTCATTTCTTTCGTCGTATTTGTGAGTTATTATGAAGTAGAAATGCATTGTGCGTTATTTACATTATATATGGATAAATATATGTACTTAATATGATTACCTACCGTATATAATTACCGAAATTAAAGTATTACCTGTCTTATAGAGTTATTTCCCGTTTCTTTTACATAATGATTAAAAACATTCAAAATAACAAGAACACGGGTTTGTTATTGTTTTATTCGTTGACTTGGGTATATATTTATTCTTATCATGTATAAAACTTAGGTTAAAGTATAAAACTCCATAAATCCATATTATGCATTTTAACCAGTGGTTCGTCACTAGCCACGGACACGGGCTCATGCTGTTTCATATTTTTCTACATTGTCACATTAATACTCGTACATTTTAATACAAGAAATACAATATTACTGCTCCGTCTGTGACGCCCTTAAACGTAACCCGCGTTGCGTTAGCCTTGTATGTACGCCCGTACAAAGTTATCGCTTCGAGCGCTTGGTAGGCGGGATATGGGCGGTGCTCACGAGGTTCTACTTCAAGGCCGCAATGGCAATTCGTATGCAAGGGCTTATCTCTAGTTTATATCTATGATTCCTTACGTTTTTAGTCTGTTGAAACATCATACCTACCCTAAAGCTGACATGAATAATAGGGTAACAGCACCAGTGGCCAGCCAGGGACCAGTAGTCAGCCTTTTAAGTCGTTTATTGGTCATAAATATCTGGTATATTCGATTAAACAAATCGCGAGTAGTCAAATAGGAGCTCTGATTCCTTATTCGTTAATACGTAACGCGGCAGGTGCGGTGAGGTATCGGGGAGAAGAAATATACTCGTTCATAAAGGTGATGTTTGTTGACGAGAGCTAGAATGTCATGTCCGCCATATTTTTTACTGCACGTGGTGTTCTTTTAACGCGTGAGAAAAAATATGTTTTAATATAAAAAGTTACTGTTTTTTGTTAATGATGGGTTTATTGGTTAGTTTATCTATTAAATTGCGTTATATTCAAATAGAAATATCAATATTTAACTTATAAATTGAGGAGGTTGACCACTGGATACCACTTTTTTACAAAAAATCCAGTGCTCAGCCTCCCGCGGCTGACCTTTGGGTTATTAGTTATTTCTTTTATTTTCGATCCAATACGACCGTTAGGACCGTTACATTTACATTTTCAAATTTAGTTAGGCATGTCTCAGTCAATTTAAAGTAAAACCCAGTAGTCAGCCGCATTTGAAATAACGTTTTAATGCGGCTGACCACTGGGTTTCACGGATCCAGTACTCAGCCATTATCTTCCTTGGTACGTCGCTGCCAAATATTATGAACTTTAACTCATTTAAATAAGGTTCAAAAGTGTATACATACTTTTGTTGAGAAATATTCCAATATCTAACGGGCCCCTGCACTGGTTTCACCAGCATTTAAACCGTTTTTAAAAATAATGAATTCTATTAAATAAACAGATTCATTAATAAAAAATAAGAAGATAAATACAGTGTTTATTAGTTTGCAAGAATAATTTTAAGCACCTATGGCCTACAAATTTCGTGGCATGAGAATTGTACTTATAAGAGTATAGGTACCTACCTATACTCTAGCTTCCTACCTAGGAATGATAAATATTATAATATCGTTAACTTTAATACAAATAATAGTGTTTTTTATTTCATTGTTATTAATAGTTTATAAAGGCTGAGTACTGGGTACACAAAGGCTGCTTACTGGATTTTAGAGGCTGACTACTGGAGAAAAGTGCCATTTTTTGTTTAATCTTAATTATAGATATTATAAAGAGGATTGTTATTTTTTGACATACTTTGTTTTAAAACTATAATAAACAATTGATCTAACCATGTTATGCGTTTATTTATCCGACTAATCCTGTAGAAACGTCGAGAGTACAAACTTTAAAAATGCGTTATAAGGCTGACTACTGGTGCCTTTACCCTAAGAACAACTGCGGGTATTCCGATAAACCTGCGTAGCTACATGTTGATATAATTGCTAGGCAATCTCCCTGCGACCAAGAAACATGAACGTAATGTTAAGGTCAGAAAAGAAGAGCAAGTGCACGCAACTTACCCGGAATTCACCGAGTTATCTACTTCAGGCCACGAGAGCCGCCTCTTGCAGAAGGCCATGGTGGGCTTCTCTGGTGGCGGCGGTTGGCGAGGCACGCGCAGCGACCCGCCTCGGCGGACCGGCGCCGCTGGGGCCAGGCAGTCCAGCGTGCGGCGCCGCGTGCTCAGAGCCGACGCGCCCTCCGTTGGCACCACTCGGGGAAAACCTACACATCAAAATATTTTTCTCACAAATGATAGGCTAGGTTGATCTGCTAAGTTATCAGCCAAAAATTAAAAAGTTAAAAACATTGCTTGTAATTGCGATGTTGCATGCCAAGTACGTTTATTAGTCGCGGTCCAAACTTTAAAAAAAGTTGAAACACCCTTATAAAAAGTAGGTTTTTATAGCCTAAATAAGCCAAATTGTCTAACGGCCCGATTCGAAAAATGATTAAAACACGTTTAAGATCTTGGAAAGATCTTTAAAAGATCGATAACTAAACGAGATGTCAAAATTGACGTTTATTTCGATTCCGTTGTGATCCCAATAAGATCTATCTACGATATTTCTATCGTCAAAATGACATTGGTTGCCCGAATCGAGTTGCTTCTGTCAATTAAATGACATACAAACGATATCTAAAAATTAGAACCTATCTAAACCAGAACTTATCGTTATCGTATTTCATTCTTCGAGTCGGGCCGTAAGTGGTTATAGGCAGAAAAATACCCTTGCATATTTTTAAAGGGGGTCAATTGTAAATGAATTTATTTGATGCAAAATAAATGCAAATAACTTTCATGAATTCAACGGAAATTACTTATCTCAAGTAATATTTATCTGAGTTCTAATTTGACTGACGCTGACAGAGCTAACTTCAGCAACGAATTATATGTTTTCAGGAAAACGAAAAGGTAGGATCCCGATCATATGAAACTTACGAAATCATACGAAATAGTACATTACGATACAAGTGCGAAAAATAGGAAATTCGAAACGAGTGGCGATAAATTAAAACACGACCGAAGGGAGTGTTTTAAATCGACACGAGTTGCGAATTACCTATTCGCACATGTATCGTACAACGTTTTACAGTACATATGGCCCTTTAAATGTTCGACACAGTAACATAATATGCTACTTCTCGCACTAGTGCTATAAAGTAGCCCCATATGTACTGTAAATACTTTATAAGATGTGTTCAATGATGATAATCTTAGATTTTTATTGCTAAGCCAATTTTTGAGAAAAACAGTAGTACCGACCCATATTTATTTGTTTTGGCTAGAAGGCCCAGGAATGCCATTTGAAATAAACACTCGGGTCCGCAAATTGCATCATTCGTTATGGATAAGGTGTTGACAATCAGAAACTTACTATCAAATCTGTCAGAATACTCAGAAGTGAGAACCTCGTGAACTAAATTGAATAAATAAATAAACGGCGTAATAGTACATTACGATACAAGTGCGAAAAATAGGAAATTCGAAACGAGTGCCGATAAATTAAAACACGACCGAAGGGAGTATTTTAAAGCGACACGAGTTGCGAATTACCTATTCGCACATGTATCGTACAACATTTTACAGTACATATGGCCATTTAAATGTTCGACATAGTAACGTAATATGCTAATTTTCGCACTAGTGCGGTAAAGTAGCACCATATGTACTGTAAAAATTATAATGTGACTTTGTTTTGCAGTTACGTACTCGTACCTATACCTACCTATAGAAACATACTCCTTACTTTACAATAATCTACTTCATACCTTAACTCAATAAAGTACATACCTACCTGCATGCAGTCACTTTATTAGTAATAATTACATAATATTTATAAAATTATATATATGTAAAAACATTGATGCATGATATATAATCTAGAATATAACAATAGTGTGTGCATTGACTCGTGATAGTTGCGAACCTTTTGCCAACATAAACAGATCAATTCACTCGTCTTTTCTTTCGCAAAAGCTGACAATAACTGACAGGCCGATATCGTCCGGCGAAGCGAACTGGTAATGAGTAGGCCCCTTAAGACAGATTTATTGTTGCCACTTGCTACGCAGCAGCTAGGGAAATATTCTATCTCGCAGCTAAGATAGCTTCGAAGATTAAACACATTCTTAGCATACATATAATTATTCAAATGTATTATGACATACTCATTTATAATCATTTAAATCTAGTTGAACTTTCAGAACTTACAGTTGCTTGTTATCATACAATTAACACTCGAGAATAACTTTATCCTGTGGACAGAATAATTCAAACTGTCGAGTTGAGTAGGGCAAGTCAAGTCGAAATGAGTAGTCCCTTTCGGCTCATCTTTGTGTAAAGTTTCAGAAGCTCGTCATTGTGACTTCGCAAACAAAACACTTTGGAATAATATAAACTGATTTACTTATACATAACTTTCCGATAACCGATTTCTTTGCAAATATAAAGTATATGTAAGTATATACAGAAGTTAGTTCGGGGCACTGGGATAGTAACTTTTGTCACCGACTTATGTTTCTGCCTTTCTTATTTTTTGAATCTAGAATATCTAACTTTCCTATATTTATTTTAAACTCACATAAAATGGAAGATCACGCAAAAACACATGTTGCAATTTGTGCACAAGTGCCGGCGACGGAGTGGAGGGTGGCAGCTGCGTCGTCTCTTCAGAGTAGCCGTAATACGAGGACGTCACGCGGCGCAGCGACAATTCCAGTTCCACAATATACTAGCCCAGTTATATCAGGAATGGGACTTACCCCTCATGGTAGCCGTGGAAGGCTGCGGCGGCGGCTGGGCCGTCTCCTCGGCGGAGCGGTGGCGCGATGGCGGCGCGCGGCGCGGCGACAACGCCAGCCCGGCCACGCTGTCCGCCACGCCCGCCACGTATTGGCCCAGTGACGTCAGGAAACTCATCGCCACTATCTCACTTCACTACGCGATGTAACGTATCACTCATTTGCTAGCGTGCTAGCATAAATCACTATTTGGCACTGGTTTAACTTTTTTTACTGCACATTGTCAGTTCGTTTATAAGTTTATCTGAAACAAAAACAAAATATTGTTAAATAGAATAAACCACCATTTTTTATACAAGTATGTTCAGTTACACGTTCACCCGACATTCTTGTAAATTTTTAAATAATTCCAAAAAAGTTTAGAGATTTCTGGAGTTCTTATAGGTAATAAATTGGTTATATTATGCCCGTGACATAAATACTTGTACTATTAACAGTACTTATTGCACCAACTGCGCGGTGACAAAGTATGGTGTGCCACTATAAACAACATATTTTCATATGCATTAGACGTGTTTATACTCCAAGACTCCGTGGACGACCGCTTCTCCATACAAACGTAGTCCCTATTTTCCTCCCTGGGTAATATCATTTTGCATAATATCAATTACCAGGGAGAAAAATGGGGACTGCATTTGTATGGAGAACCGGTCGCCCCCATTCCTCTTAACTGAAGAGCTACCTACTGACTGACTCTATCAACAGACAAACATAGGTGCCTGTGCGAACCCCAAATGTGTTAACTCGGTTAATATAATCTTATACCTATTATTATACAAGTTAAATGAATCTACCAGCTTACCAAATCACGAGAACAGAATGACAAGTAGTAAGAGTAATGAAAGGTTGAATGACATGGAGATGACTGAACATGATCAAGTTACGAGTTTTACCAACCAAGAGGAAATGAACAGAGCAGAGAAAAGAAGTAGGGGTGCAGACTCAGAAGAATTATGGATACAGGCAGGTAGACGTGGAAAACTGCTTGCTCGAGTCGCAAATTCAGATGGTGACGACTCCACGAGGGTACCAGAAAAGAAATTCGAAGTTAGCATGACGGGAACGGAAATACTGCCTAAACAATTTAAGCTTGCAAAAACGTTAAAAGCGGAAAAAATAAAGGGCGTTAGCAAATAAAATATGTACAAAGTGTTAATCCAGTTCTCGATAGAGGAATATGCAGAAGCACTCATAAATTCCAAGATATTCAACGAAGGTGAATTAAAATGCCAAAAAAACATTAGAAATGAACCAGCCATCCAGTGTAATACGGGATATTGATCGCGAATACGCTGAAGACGAAATTTTTGTAAGTTTAAGCTGCAACTCTGCTATTATTCTTAGCGTTAAACGACTCAAGCGTAGAACAGAATCCGGTAAATGGGAGAACAGTGAAGCAACAAGGTTTTGTTTTGAAGGGGCGTCACTGCCACCGCATGTTTATTTATTTGGTGCAAAATTGAAAATTGAGTCTTATAGATACCTAGTAACACAGTGTTCCCGCTGCTAGAAATTTGGTCATATGGCGTGACTGTGCCCGGCCAATCGGCCATTTGTCCAAAATGTGGGAAAAATCACGAAAACTGCGAGAAGATCGCACATAAAAGCGAAAAAATTTCCAATATATGTGCGAGAAAGAAAAATTCGTGACCTGATGTCCGAGTTTAATTGCTCATACAAAAGAGTACTAACCTTATACGTTCCTCCCTCGCCTCCTCCTGCAAGAAGCGTTGAAAGTAACTTCCCGATTCCTGAATCTGAAGAACTTCAACTAGGAGTTCTACGTACATCAGATACAGCACCAAATACGCCCCAATCGTATGCTCAGACAGCGAAAGAAAGGAAGGAAAAAATCAAAAAAGGGAAGAAGACAGGAAACCGAGAATTAGAATGTAATGCTCATATTCTCTAAGTGACTGATAGAAGTTCATCAATAGAAGGTGGTTCCCATACAGAAAGAGAACAGGAACCAGCGGGAGCTCGAAATATGTCGGAAAGAAAACGTACTTTCTCGTGGATAGTGCTTTGGAATAAACTAAAAACACAATTGTTAAATGAAGCAGCACCCTTGGAGGACAAGATAAAGAAATGTTTTGACATAATTTGGAAAGCGGTTATACCTCTTGCAATACAGTACCTATCGGAAATTCCTTGTCTTCGTCGTATCCAACGACACCCCACGCTAGAGTTGATACGAAAAAAATCATCCTGACTATTTTTATAGAGAACCTAGCCTAAAAAAAGTCTAGTTTTTATTGTATGACTTTATCGGCGTAACTAATTTATATCCATGCCCATTTTTATCTTACTAGGACTAACGAGCACGGCGCAAAGCCGCGGGTGGTCAGGCGGACTGACAAACAGGCGGACATGGCAAAACTATAAGGGTTCCTAGTTGACTACGGAACCCTACTAAAAAGGAATGTGATTGTTATGTAATTATTAGTAAAGGTACACATGAGCCTAAAATATTGAACAGCTGTTGCTTCAGAAATGCGATCTCAGCTATCATATACCTACCTACTTAATGCTAGCTACTGCAGGGAACGACAGCTTGAGATTAGATAAACGTAGCGTCGAGAGTCGAGATTAATGTTCTCATACATCAATTTCGCTTAATTTAAGAAACTTATTCAATTTCTGGAAGAACCCCGTTTACGGGACCATCCTATATTTACATACATATTATTGTATTACTTCGTTAAGTATGTATGTATAGTATAGATATTTAATTAAATTTCCATGGCAATACATTTAAATTTGAATTGTATTTGAATTCTAATCTTTTTATTTATTAGAGTTTTATTCTTTTCATTTTCATGGCGCTGTTATTCTCTTCTTCATAACCTACACAAAGTCAAGAATGCGGGCTATTAAAATTAAGGGTCGGAGTTGAAATAGCCGCAATATTTTTTCTCATAAGTTATGAACATTTTAGGGTCGCACGTGAAATTATCATGAAAAATGTATCCGACGTTTTTTGTATATTGAGATTGTTTAAGAAACAATAAATGTGGTATATATATATTTTAAATAATGCATATTAAAAGCAGAAAAAAAAGACTCTTTTTTTTGTAAGGGACCCAAAAAAGGTATCTTGTTTCTCGGAAACTTAGCGAACCCACCCGTTCAGGTTCAGGTCTACAGGACTTTATTTTCCTACTTTTATATAATACGAAATGATAAACAGGTTTGATCTGCAAGTGCCCGTTTTTTTCTTAGTCCAGTCTAAAGTTCACATAACTATATTTTTTGTTTCATGTCTTTTTGTATATTCGTATTATTTTTCGATAGTTGTGTAAATAAAAACTGTCTTTTTGCAAAATATTTCAAATTGTAAAAAAACACTGTTTCTTTATCTTAGGTTCGTAACCACGTAATCACTCAGCCGGATGCCTAACTTCAACTTGCTAGATCATCTGGAAGTGGGTTAGGTTTTTGATGTTAGGTCATTCAGTCAGTGAGACGAATCCAGATTTTTAGATGTTTTGTTAATAACCTTCTTCTTCCTCGCGTTGTCCCGGCATTTTGCCACGGCTCATGGGAGCCTGGGGTCCGCTTGACAACTAATCTCAAGATTTGGCGTAGTCACTAGTTTATAAGAAAGCGACTGCCATCTGACCTTCCAACCCAGAGGGTAAATAGGCTTGGTTGAGATTAGTCCGGTTTCCTCACGATGTTTTCCTTCACCGAAAAGAGACTGGTAAATATCAAATGATATTTCATACATAAGTTCCGAAAAACTCATTGGTTTGAACCCGCGACCTCCGGATTGCAAGTCGCACACTCTTACCGCAGCGCTTCATGTTTGTTAATAACCAGTTGAGCTATATTCATGAAATTTGGGGTTTTAGTTAGCCTTAAGGGTCTTAATATACAATGTGTTTGTCCACGTATAGTGGAGCCGTTAACCACGTATAGTACGATGAATTTTATCGACAAATCACTCCCCATATCTATGTTTTTTCTCAACGATTTTAAAAATGCACCCTTTCAAAGTTGTATGTAGCCAAACACTACTGCTCTTGGCACACTGCCGCGTGTCTAGATAAAGTAATACAAAAATCAAACATTTACACTTTACTAGGATTTGTAAGCATTAGTTTCTCACCTAGCACCTCCAATAAAATATATTTTCTCTTTTCGGCCAATTCAGCCCACATTGCGCCTGTGTTCTCAGTTTAGACGTTGAAAATATAGTTCTTCATTTTCTTCAAATATTGTTTTAGAGAATTATATTAAGTTGTTTCACAGCGGTCATAAAATCAAATTTACAGAAATATACTGAAAAAACAAAAGATCAAACTTGTTTTGCCCTTCAATTAATTAATTCAAATCAAATAACGCTCATCAGTGTAGGTGGATCCAATTTGACGTTACAGAATGCGAAACAAACCGTTTTAAAGTTTCATCAAGTAAAATTAGATTGTATTATTCACGATGAAGAGTGCTTTTACTCGTACTATTGTTAATATCTGGAAGACCGAGCTTTGCTCTGAAAACATATAAAAACTCAAAAATGCGCGTTTTCCCAGAGATAAGACCTAGCTAGATCGATTTTTCGCCCCCGAAAACCCCCATATAGCTAATTTCATGGAAATCGTTAGAGCCGTTTCCGAGATCCCCAAAAAAAAAATATATCTACATTATATATACACAAGAATTGCTCGTTTAAAGGTATAAGATTATTATTGTTAAAGGTTAGATTTGACAAATCTGCAAATCATCGTGGATAACACGAACATTTTAACTGAAACGTCGAAAATCCGTCTTCCTTATTTAAAAATGAACAAGCTGATTTATCCTTGTAATCTCTAAGCGCAGTTTTATGAGAAACTCATGTCTAAGATATTCTTACATTCATTGCTCGTAGGACGCGGCGGAAAATAGTCACTTACCGCCAAATTGATGCTCTGAATAAATTATATAAAGAATCCCATCAGTTCCGTCACTCTCAATGAAGCTTATCGAAGAGGAAGATTTTAAATCGTGCTCTGAGAAGCAAAAGTCGTTTCTAAAAGTATACTCTGTAGAAAGTTTGGATCTGTGTAAGTGTAAGTAGATAATAGCGCCTATGATAATAGCAAAAAGGCGAGTGAGATAGATGAAAAGTCTTGTCATGTCAATAACGGATCAAGTTATAGACCGCGGGCCAGGAGCTATGTCACCATGCCTGTCACGTTCTAACAAGTATGTAAGTGCGAAAGTGACGGGCATAGTGAAAAGTGATAAAAATGGAACCATGATGTCTCCACTGGTAAGACTGTCCCATAATATTTTAAACGTCAAACTGCTTTAAAATTATGACGTATAAATAACACTTACACTGCGTGTACTATCAAAATCGTTGCAGACTTATCTTGGTCTTACTCTAGTAACTATTCTACAAAAAATACGACAATCTAAAAACAAATATTAAAATTTTTTGTTGGAATGAAAACCCAATTTACAAACATCTTTTGTTTACGGTCGAAATAAGAGTGATGTAGTCTGTCATCGACCGAAAAATAATGACTGATAGAGCTGGCAGTATGATTGATGGCTTGCCACCGCCATTACTTCACAGGATGTTAAATTAAACAAAATGTATGAAGGATTTCACCAAAAAGTACGGATTGGATTATTTTAGAATCTAAGAATCCTCAGCTTTAACCCTTTGAACGCTTTATGTCATTAACACAAACACCACTCAAACGTCAAGGGAGCTAATGTAAACCTTACTCGAAAGTGTGAAGGTTACTTTGACAGCGTCCGCCATAACACCTATAGTAGTCCTTGGCGCTGTGTTTTTTTAGCATTAGAAAAAAGGTAAACTATGGAAGGTAGAGGCAAGGAACAGAAACTCCTCAGGCAGAATTGTTGCAAAAGTGTCCAGCTGTCAGCTATAAATAATAGTTCCAAATCTCTCCAGAGTAGCGCTAGAGTAGCTAAGAACCTAGGCGTTATTGACGGAGTGAAGTGCGCTGTCTATGATTAGATTTTTTCTTAAGTATTCTAGGTATTGTAGCGCCACCTATTTATGGTTTTTTGTCGGACACTTTTTGGTATATGGAGATTTTGTTCCTTGCCTCTACCTTCCATAAGGTAATCAATCTTGACGTATGTTTTTATTGAAGAATATTGAAAAACGCTTTTTAAATATTAGTTTATTTTAGTTATGAAAACAGAAGATATTTTAATATATTTTATATTTTTATATCAATTTACTGCTGACCAGTCATTCCACAGATTACTTCTAAATATTAGTTTTCAGTAACTCGTTACGTTCCAATATTTTGATTTTATTGATATTTTCCAGAACTTCTAGTTTATCCGTTTCTTTTCACACTTGTCCTGTTCATGAGATTCAGGTATTAATCAATACACGTACTTAATCAAAGTTATAGGCAAATGTTAGAACTACTTATGGCAGTCTTTCGTTATACAACGCTTCACGTCGACTTCGTACATTATCGTAATTATTTATGAGCTTAAATAATAGTTTGCTGACCCCACTCGGTATAGTCATTTTTAGGGTTCCGTAGTCAACTAGGAACCCTTATAGTTTCGCCATGTCCGTCTGTCTGTCTGTCAGTCTGTCTGTCTGTCCGAGGCTTTGCTCCGTGGTCGTTAGTGCTAGACAGCTGAAATTCGGCATGGATATATAAATCAATAAAGCCGACAAAGTCGTACAATAAAATATAAAAATTTATTACCTACACGTAAAGTGGGGGTGATTTTTTTTTTCTGCTTCAACCCTACAGTGTGGGGTATCGTTGGAAAGGGCTTTTAAAACTAATAGGGGTCTTCAACAAACATTTTTTGATAAAGTGAATATATTCAGAGATAATCGCTCCGAAAGAAAAAAAAATGTGTCCCCCCCCCCTCTAACTTTTGAACCATAGGTCCAAAAAATATGAAAAAAAATCGTGGAAGTAGAGCTTAAGAAAGACTTTAAATGAAAACTATAGCGGACATGATCAGTTTAGCTGTTTTTGAGTTATCGAAAAAAGTTTCCCCTTCATAGTAAAAAGACTTTAATTAGGTACTGATTATGCAAATTTGCCTACTATACTTTACTGAGCGTGGCCCGACATGCTCTTGGCCGGTTTTTATTTCTAAAATGAATAGTTTGCGCGAGAGACACTTCCAAAGTGGTAAAATGTGTGTCCAAAGTGGTAAAATGTTGAACAAGATCTAGTAAGTAGATTTTTTTTAATACGTCTTAAATGGTACGGAACCCTTCATGCGCGAGTCCGACTCGCAATTGGCCGCTTTTTTTAAATCATAGACAATTGGTGATACAACATGGGAATATCTGACAACAATATTTGGCTAGGTTAGGTTAGACTGGAAATTAGAAGGAAACAAAAGATATGACACGCCTCGCGCTAAACTTGCAACGGAAGATATGGCCATCACGCGGGTATTTTTAAAACGTTTTATCTAAAAACTGAAAACATACTTCCGTTTAAAATTTTGCTTGTCAGATCCCTCGGCTTTAAAACACTAGATATTAAAACTAATAGTTGTTGCCCACGATTTCGTTCGTGTGTTTTTTTACATTGGTTGTTGTATTTCCAAGGAATAGGCCGCGTAGCCAACGTTACAATCGTTAACGCTCCGTAGCGTAGCGTAGTCATCTCTCTTTATCACTCTTCCATATTAGTGCGACTGTGACAGTTGCGTTTCGTTCGCCACGGAGCGTGAACGATATGCACGTTGGCTACGCGGCCAGTGGAGCTAAACAAAGTTGAAAACACGTGACATTACTGTCGACGGTTTGTATCATAAAATCTTTAGTCTCGATACAAACCGTCAATTTGCATTAAACTTATCGACTTTATCAACAATACATATTATAAATATCAAAAACTCTGAAGACGTCCGATGAAAAGTTTTAATGACATTAATCCTTAGTACTTTTTTAGAATTTAATAAAATGATTGCGAGACATATACAGGATGATTCATGAGACGTGAGCAGGACTAAGCCTACACAATCAGTAAATGTTAATGAACCGTTCATCATCATATTTAAGTAAAACAATCTCGCTTTATTTCTGTTATTTAACTTTTTGGGAAGGACAAATTTGATAATCTACAATCATGGACACCCTACAACACTTAATTAAGAAAGATAAAACCTCTTTAACCGTTATGACAGCAGTTTGATTATGAAGAAAACAAAATGTTACACTTGAGTGAGAAACGATTTTTGACATTCAATTTGTCACTTGTTATGGATAAAACAAAGAGGGCATGGCGTAAATAAATTAAAACATTTTTTTTGAACAGTAAAAAATAAAAGAACGTTAATCTCACAAACCCTGGTACGAAACAGTTGCTTATAACTTACTGAATGCTCAAGCTTGATCCTGCTCACGTCTCCTGAATCATCCTGTATACTTACATGTAAAGTATTCAAAGGAGGCTCTTAGTCCCAAAAACAATTTATATAACGTATTCATTATTCAAGTGCAAATGGTGGCATCTTTAATAGGTATCATAACCAAACATGTCAGGTAAATTTATTATAAGCGTTCCACGAATTTATAGAACATGTATACCTACGTATATTATCATACATTTGATTGCGTGATTTCTCTGTGAGCGTAGAGATTTAAATAGTCTCCAATAAACTATGAAACGGACAACCAAAGCCGCGCATATGTTTTGTTAAACCTCTTTTGTTCCAGAAATTTTGGCCTGAACAACAATCCTCACAGACAACCGGAAAGTCCGGAAACTAAGGTGGGCTATGATGAATTGAAAACTATGGTAAAGCTGACCCGCGTCAAACTATATAACAGAGCTCCAACAAGCTCCGGCTTTCAGCAGAAGTGACAGAACAATATTGATTCCTTTTCTTCTAAGCCAACCTTTTAAAAGCGGGTGATAGTTTCCAAATAACTTTCTATGTAGAATATTTTTCGTGTGCGCTTCATTCGGCTGTCTTTAACTTTTCTTGTTTTATATAAGTGCGCTGCAAAATGACGGCATAGAGCAAAAATAATGAGAATATTATAGTACATTGTGCAACGAGGGGGGTAAGTAAAATATTGTCGAGCAACAATATTCTTACCCCCGGAGCTACACACAATGTTTTTCATCACACTCAAAGAGCATATAATCACTACGTTTTAAGAGACGGGACTTCCATACTAGCGAGTGGAATCCCTTTGTTTCGCAAATCATTACCAAAATGTACGACAAAGAACTGTCAAAGTACTGTCAAAGAACCATAGTACCAACATAAGCAATTTAAATAGTGTAGTACGCTACACGCTTGCGTTTCTTATCGATATCGATAAAATGGGGAGGCTTGAAATATAGACTCTTGTCTACAAATTTTGTACTCGAAATCAAGTCCACATTTAAGTTGTATGTTATATAGTGGATAGTTCTATGAGTGGACTAATACGTGGTCAAGCTTAATGTGGACTCGATTTTTTTAGAACACCTTGTTTTTCTTCACCACTAGGAAGGATCAAAGTAGCACTTTTTTTCCCTACTAGGAGGGATCACTTTTTTTCCTCTTTTTGCATACTTCTTAGGTTAAATTATTTAATTTAATTACCATTAATTAAATTTATTTATTTATTTGACTTTTTATAACTCATAGGTGATGTGAAAAGCAGTATGTAAAATTATCACGTGTTAGCAAAAATATTTCCACCTTAAGGTGGTATTCCACCTATCCAATTTCTTGGTCCAATGTCATTGCGTCTCACTCTGTCATTAATCAAAATGTGAGACGCAATACACATTGGACAAAGAAATTGCATAGGTGGAATACCACCCATAGGCGTTAACACTTGAATCCCTCACTACGCTAGGATTCTATTTTAGAATACCTCGTTACACTCAGAATGTAATTATAAAATCCTTCACTATTTTTATTCTTTATTTTATTTTCAAAATGATCTGCAGATACATGTTTCAATAAATGTAACTTTTCTATGGGAAGATGTACCAGGTCTTCGTTCCCAACAAATTTGACCCACTGCCTGCATCTGAAAACATACAGCCTTGGTTATGTACAGTTTATATTCCAAGTGTTTGCTAATGAGATGATCAACTGATTATTTAGCGCTAATATGCATCTATAAATCATGTTTTTTTGGCATCCAATTATCAACAACCCTTTATCAATGCTCTAACTTTTTATATATTTATATGTCTGTTAATCATGAGAACCGGTCATGGTCCTACTGGGCAGTAACCCTGCCTATGAAGCCGATGGTCCCAGGTTCAAATCCTGGTACGGGCATTTATTTATGTGATGACCATGCATATTTGTTCCTGAGTCATGTGTGTTTTCTATGTATTTATATGTCTATATAGTTGTCTAAGTACCCACAACACATGTCTTATTTAGCTTCCTATGGGATTAAGTCAATTTGTGTAATAATGTCGTATAATATTTTTTATTGATCACAAAAAGAGAGATTAATTTACTTACATTTCAGATTAATATATAAAATAATTACTAGATTAAAAAAAATATGTTAAATAATGACCATTAATGCATAGATGATAGATAATTTTCCACTGAAAATCTTCGACGAAATAATTTTGTCATATTGGATGCAAGTTCTCAGGAAATTTCACATATTTTATTTAATTACTTACACTGATATACAAATAAACATACAGTTATCGATAGTTTTAGTACATCCCTAGTTCACAACTAAAAATAATATAAAATATCAAATTTTAGATGTGTTTAAAGCCTGCTGCGCCAAAATAAGGTCAAAAGTATCTAAAGCAATACGTACCGGTCTTTATCCAAGGGAAATTCCGCCATAAAATCCCTTTTTTCGTGATTTTCTCGAGTGGCTCGCTTGTCACATATTTCACACTTAGTAAACCGTTTTCTCGGTGGCATTGTAACAAACTCGTTCTTTACTCTGATCACGGTTCACTATTTTCGATATTTTCACTAAATAATAAAGAAATTGCACGAAATACCCGAACAAAACATTGAAGCCTTCATAACAAACAAAACAATTAGGCTGACAGTTGACTTGATGTAAACTTGACATAATAAATAGCACTGACGTTTTATTTTTCTTCGTTGGCAAAGATTTGCGAAACAAGTTCCATACAATTCTTATTTTGTTCCTAGTTGCGTCAGCCTGATCACACTTGCGAATAAAAAACAAAATTTTAAGCGAAATAATTCTTAAATACGGTGACATTTCAAACATTTTTCCGCCATATTGTCATTTTTTGACAGGCTAGGCATCGACGACACAAACCAATTCGACGTTCAGTTCAATCACAATTGAAAAGTGTGTAAAAATATTTAAAACGGCTATTAAGTAAGCAAATTATATATTTTTAAACATGAACAAAAATACTAAATTATAAACGTTAATATTTTAAAAGTAAAACTTATTTATACCTAGTTAATTCGTATGAATTACAGCTTTTTTTTCTGAACCCATAACTCCCGTGGGAACAATATAGGCCTTTGTCCTTCAGTACACCTGCATGAAATAAGATCTTTGTCGAGCAACAGGGCCGGATTTAGGGGAGGGCAACCGGGGCTACTGCCCCGGGCCTCCACAAAAGAGGGCCCCCCCCCCCACAATAGAGAATTCGGTAAATTTACCATTTTATTTGGAAAAAATTTGGGGCCAGGGGGCCTCCACTCCTTATTGCCCGAGGCCTCCAGACCTCTAAATCCGGCATTGTCGAGCAAGTGTGATGAAAACATATAAACTAGTCAAGTAAAAGTTGAAATCGCATACCGAGGGTTTCGTTTCTAGCTTAGGTATTTTACGTGAAACTATATACAAAATAAATCCTATTTTTTTTGCATTATGTTTTACTAACTTGTAATGGATTATTCAGTATATTTTTTAAGAACTCTTTCTCTGGGTTTAGGTACATTTTTTACGACAGAATAAAACATAAAAATGAAACAGGTCTCTTTTAAGAAGATCCTCACCATTTTACTGCTTATTGCGGTTCAAATACTACGATATAAAAGTAGAGCCAATCTAACTGATCAAGAGCCTACTAGAGGGGCCCACTGATTAACAGTCCGCCGGACGGAATCGGTCTGTCAGTTGTTCTAACTGTTTCTGGAACTGTCAAGTTTTTGTTCTAACTGACAGGCCGATACCGTCCAGCGGACTGTCGTTCCATGAAATTGGATAGCTTGTCATATCAAATCAGTTAGGTACATAATGACTTTAATGTCACGTAATGCAGATGTAGTTCCAAGGAGTGCGAGATGCGCGTTGTGACAAACTGTTTGACAGATCAAACGTCTGTCGTACGGAAGGTAGAGGCAAGGAAAAGAATCTACCAAAAAGTGTCCGACAAAAAACCATAAATAGGTGGCGCTGCAATACCTAGAATACTTGAAAAAAAATCTTATCATAGACAGCGTACTTCACTTCGTCAATAACGCCTAGGTTCTTTGCTACTCTAGCGCTACTCTGGAGAGATTTGGACACTTTTGCAACAATTCTGCCTAAGCAGTTTCTGTTCCTTGCCTCTACCTTCCATAGTCTGTCGGTATGGAAAAACGTATGGAAGGTAGAGGCAAGGAACGAAATCTCCATTTAGGTACCAACAAGTGTCCAACAAAAAACCATAAATAGGTGGCGCTACAATACCTAGAATATTTGAGAAAAAAATCTAATCATAGACAGCGCACTTCACTCCGTCAATAACGCCTAGATTCTTAGCTACTCTGGAGAGATTTGGAACTATTATTTATAGCTGACAGCTGGAAACTTGCAACAATTCTGCCTAAGGAGTTTCTGTTCCTTGCCTCTACCTTCCATAGAAAAACGGTTTCTTAAAAATAATCTAAAAAAGTCTCTTAAGGTGCCGTAGTTTCAGAGAGCGGAGTTTTTGAAAAATCGTACCGCTTTTTTAGATCAGAATACAGTTGCCAATAATTTAATAGCAATCTTGAGGATTTTCTCTAGGGACTTCAGAAATTTGAATCCTTGTTTTTTGACTTTCGGTCGATAAAAAAATCACGAACGACCTATGTTCGTGAGTTTAAAACGCACTTTTAAAATTTGTAACAATTTATGAACAAAAGCTAAAAATATGAAAATTGATTCTAGAAATGCGCAATTTCATTTTTGAGCGAACTTGGCGATTACTTTTCTTCGTTTTTAAAACTTACAACAAATTAAAATTCAAAACCTTGATATGACAAAAACATGATACGAACACGAACATCCAGCACGCTCACGCTTACGCTCAGTGAGAGTGAGAGAAGAACACGGGGCTTAATTAATGACCCCACCGTGTTTGATTTCATCATTAGCGTCATTGCTTTTTAAATTTTCTTCAGTAATATTTTCTACCTACTGGAATCTAAGACCCTATCTATTAGATAAATAGATAATTGCAACTTCATACCCTGATGAGGTTGAATTACTGGGCAAAGTCAGTCAACGAATGAAGGCTGTCAGTTTCAAACAACTAGATACTTTTAAACAATGGGAATAATTACTCCTCGGAACTGTTCTAGCGAGTAATTGGAGGAGAAACGGAACTCCCAGCGAGATTTAACTCCGTTGTTATCCAAGATTAAAGGGTATAAGCAAATATTGCGGGTGTCGCTTAACTTTACATTGCACTATAGGTATTTTTATCCGGCAATAGATTTACCTATACACTCCGAATTGTTTGTATCGTAGATGACTTTTAGGACTTGTGGCTACATGTCATAGTAAATAAAGTGTATTCATCCTCGCACAAACATGACGTTCCTACTATAGGTTGCAATAATCCGATTCATTCATAGGGAATCTAGACATCGTAATGCCAGATGATCCGTTCGTTACTGCGATTGTTGATGAAAATCTTATTGGAAATAATATTTTTCTGTGGTTATTTGGTCGATTTCAATAATTTGTGAGTTTCTTTTAGTATGAAAACAACATTTTAAGTAATTCTAGAGAAAAGTGTGATAATGTCTTCGAGAAGTGTTTGTTTGCATGATATAACAACTAGGACAAGTGAGGATGAATACACTTTATATGTACATGTGTAAGACAGAAAGAAGTACCTATTTAGGTATTTAAGGGGTGCACTCCCAGTTACCCTCAAAATAATCTTGTTTATAAAAAAAAAATAACACATGTTATTTATACAGGTAGGTATAAAATATTTGGCACCTAAAGTGAAGCACGAAAAATATATGTTAGCATTAATTATAATTATTTTCAAGACCGTTGCTATATATATTCAATAGGTTCATTATAATCATAATTTTACAAAATCGGCCCTACGTATCGAACATAATAATCACATTCAGAATTTAAGTATTGAAATTTACTTTAAACAGTTTCATGTTTTTAATTGTTCGACTGTTTCCTTTAATGGCTCCTCTACACGATGGCCCAGCGTCGGCCAGTCCAAGGGACGCATTTATGCGTTAGAGGGAGCAAGTGACATTGCTATCTCCTTCCACCGCATAGCTGCGTCCCTTAGGCTGGCCTACGCTGGGCCATCATGTAGAGGAGCCCTAAGGTACAGGTGAATATTTTTTCACTTTGAAAACCCTAAACATTGTGTTTCCTCGCTAGGCACTTTTGAATAATCTTAAGGAATGTCTAATACCTATATTAATAAGTACCGTTGGCGATGGCGATAAAAGCTACTTATTAATGAAAATGAAATGTTTGATAAGTAATAGTATCTGTATTAATAAAGAGAATTTGAAATAGAGGTGGCTTGTGAAAGTAAACTCTGTGGCCACAGTAAATTTACTGCCATCTTTCGACACATGATAAAAACTTTAAAAACGCCATTTAACTTTAATCCTTATTTTTTCACTGATATGTACTTATTAAATTTGTTAAATATTACCTATGCTTTATTAAAAAAGTGGCGCTATTTAATAGAGCATAGGTCAAAGGTATGGCGGCATCTTTTCGAGCGATGGTGTCATACCTTTGGCCTATGCTCTAGTAGATAGCGCCACTTTTTGATCATGTGTCGAAAAATGGCAGTAAATTTACTGTGGGCTTACCTTGACAATCCACCTCTATTACAAATTCTCTTTGGTATTAATTAATATTATAACTAACTAGTTAGGTAACTACTAATTGATTTTCCATCCAAATTTACTTCGTCCCTCATCCCTCATTATCGGGTATCTAAAGTAGCATTTGTTTACAAAGTGCCCCGACGAAAAGTGTTTTAAACCCAGGGTAGGATCGGCTGCCAAACTGCCACTCAGAATTACTATCTCGACGAAAATTTAAGTAGACACTAGCAAATACGAATCGGCAGGATGAAATATCAAATGCTGGGTTGTTACATTGAGGAAAAAAAGGGTTAAAATTGAAATAAATTCGATAAAATCGGATATCGGGAGTACAGACATTCGATGGGTTTCGCTAGAACGGTATTAGTTCTGTCTTCATCGAAAATAAATAATGATTGAGTTCGTGCACCGGTTCAGTAATGTTTACTAACAAAGCTTACTTTACTTATTTTTATATCTCGTTTCTATAGGCATATGGCGCTGTTGTTTCTAGCTGTTCAACCTTATGTATTAATGTTTGTTATGTTTTAGTTATTTTGATGATGACATTGACATATTAAATACATAGTAGTTATGTATTCTGTAGAACTAGTTTTAAGATTGTTAGCTTAACAGTCTCTTGACGTGAAATATGTATTTCATACAATTTTTTATTTTTTTTATTCTTTGACATTTGGAGAACCTTTACACCTCCAAATCTTATTATTGTGTATTATTATTTTTCTCAGACCGTGGGGACCTTATACATCTCCAAACTTAATGTATTAACCGTGGAGACTATACGTCTCTGTCATATTGTATAATATACTTGACTTGGTACATACTAGTTATGTACAGAATGTAGCATTAGTTTATGAGACTGCTAGTTTAACAGTCCAGACGCGGTTTATTTATTTAGTATAAATTTCATTTTGACACGTGGAGAGACTTTACACCTCCAAATTTTATTAGTATTAGTACTCTGACATTGGGGACCTTTTACATCTCCAGATTTAATGTGTTTTTAACCATAGAGACTATACATCTCTATTGTATTGTATTAATTATTTATTTTAAGATTATTATAATGTAATGTTTACCCAGGTATTGGCTGTTGTATTTATAAATGTTGTTATGTATTTTTCATGTCACTATATGATGTTACTATAAATGTTGTATTGACTTGTAAAAGAGCCCTTGAGGCCTACTTGCAGAATAAATTTTTGAATTTTGAATTTTTGAATTAGATTACATTTTGTAATCTATTTTCTAACCACTTTTAGGGTACCTAATAAGAAAATGAATTTTCATAGAATATAAACTACTTAGTAAATTAATTAAGGTACTTAGTAAATATTTTCATTATTCGGTAGGTCGTTTAATCGTTATTTATTTAATTAACATAACTATTCTACACGCCTTAAGTAATAAATCACTCTAAATTCGTTTTACGTTCAAAGAGAAATGCATTAAAAATATATATTTAAAACAATTTTACAAATAAATAAGTACCTATCTATCAAATTAATGCTAAAAATAATAATGTTATCATTCCATTTTGATCTCATGTCTAAAATGAATCCTGGGGTTATTTCCTGGTTCCCAAAAAGAAACTAGCTGTTCATTAATTACGCGACATCGCTGTTCTCATCGACCTGCCAATCAAAAATAAATCCAGTTTACCTATACATAGGAGGTATACAACCTCAGAGCGTATTTTTAGCGAGGTGAAGGGCAAAGGAGGTGTGCGACCAGCCGTGTTAGGGGTTGGAATGAGCCTGCGCTTTAATTACCTAGAAATATAAAACACTAAAAAGGCTTATCTAGAAGCTTTAATTAAACAACCTACTTTCCACCGTAAATTGACAGGAGCATACTCGGAGGTTTAGACATATGCTTCTAAGATTAATTCAGGCAACAATGTTTTAAACCTACCTATCTATAGAGGAGGATACAATCTTTATGAACTAGACATTTTTAGTTATGTCAGATGGTACGTTCACATACTTTATTCGTTGACCCATCTACGGTTCAAGGTAATTTCACTGTCAATACTAACGCTATGACATCTTCAATGTAAAGTATATTTTCATAGGCTACGGAGACTGCTTACAATCAGGCGGGCTGTGTGCCTGTTAGACGACCGACGTAGTATTAAAAAAAGCTAAACGGCTCAACAATTACAGTCCGTGACTGTACATTCACGTGCATGTACAGTCACGTTTAAAAGAATAATTTTTCAAATCGGTTCAACAAAAAAATAAACAAAAGAGCCAACAAAAAAACCAACATACGTGCATTAGTTAGACAATTTGCCGATAGATGGCGCTGTACACAATTCTGATCAAAATTCCTTCGCCTTTATAGTTCGCGATAATTAAAAGTTTGTTTGTACGGAACCCTCGGTGCGCGAGTACAACGAGCTCGCACTTGACCGGTTTTTATTTTATTCCCCACGGTGAATTTTAGTATGGTTGTTGGTGGGCAACCACATGACCCGACCAAATTACGTAGGTGGTTTTTGGTATGTTGGCAGGAATGTTTAAAACGTGTTAATTTTGTCGCATTGCATATAAATGCAGGGAAAATAGGAGTCCTACTCCCTTTCCGGGGGGTATCAGCAGGGGTTCATTTATAAAAATGCACATTTTACAAATTAGGCGAGTGAGGTGTCATTTTCGTATAATTGTTTCGCTGAATCGAATGTTGAGACCATACCCATACTTATAGGATCACTGTTTTGCAAGATAGGTACAGATTAAATTTTATTGAAAAAAAAAGACAATATTTCAGGTCAAAAGTATGATTTAATCAGAAAAAAATAATTGAAAAACTTTTATTTATTTATTTAATCTTTATTGCACAAAAAAAATACAATCGCACAAAAGACGGACGGAAGGACGGAGCTATAAGTCATTCTCTACCAGTCAACCTTCGGGCAAATCAGATCATTTGTAGGCGGTTCAACATCATATTGCTGCATGCATATCTGCTGTTCTCGCTGCTCTTAAACGACCTGCCAGACGCTATAAAAGCCGGCGAGGTATTAATGTATGCTGATGATGTTGCTGCAATTGTAACTGCTCCAAATGTCGATGGCATCGGGAAGGTATTGAACGAGACAGCGGCGCAGCTTGCCCATTGGTTAAGAACCAATGGCTTGGCTCTTAACTTACGGAAGACGCATTTCATGCAATTTAATTTATCAGGTCGCCAGGCAGCGCCGCTGGCTATAAACATCGATGGAACGCAACTGGATCAAACTACTAGCACAACCTTCCTGGGCTTTGAAATAGACTCGGGCTTGAAGTGGGATAGTCATGTTGACAAACTGTGCAGCAAAGTAACTAGCGCGTGCTTTGCTCTAAGTCGAGTCGTCAGGTCTGTGACTCCGCAGGTTGCCCGTACATGCTATTTCGCTACAGTTCACTCACTTTTACAGTACGGAGCGGAACTCTGGGGGCGCTGCGCTGAGTGAGAGAGAGTTTTTCGCCTCCAGAAACGTGCTATACGCATCATCTCACGAGTGCCGCTAGATACTACAGCGAAGCTACTGTTTAAAAAACTGGGCATACTCACATTACCCGCAGTAGTCATTATGCAAGTAGCTGTGTACGTGCGTGAACACCTTGCGTTCTATAAAACCAACGCAATGGTACACGAGTACAATACGCGAAACGCTAACAAGCTCGTGGGTATTAGCCGTAAACTTGTGAAGTCGTCCAAGCTAACACACGTGATGGGCCCCACGGTCTACAACAGGTTGCCAAGCATTATAACTTATTACTGAGGCCACAAGTCTGCATAGCTTTAAACGGCGTCTAAAACACTGGCTTATTGAGCGCCCATTTTATAATTATAATGAATTTTTAATGTATAAGGGCAGTTAGTCCTTTTACGCATCAATTTAGATATAATTATTAATCATATATTAATTATTATGTTTTTTTATTATTTCTATTTTACTATTATTAGATATTATCATAATTTCAATGAATTAGTGACTCGACAACTTTTTTTTTATGTATTAATTGAAAATATTAATGTTATTTTTTGTAATTTTACCGTGATGTAAGGATTAATTTTACTGTATAGTAATTTGATGTTAATTATTAATGTTGACTTGTAAATTGGCTTTATAAAATAAATGACTATGACTATTGTAATTGCAAAACAAAGAATGTACATTAATTACACAACTCATTCATTTGTGTCATGACCTATAATATTTGTTGTGTACCAAAAAGTAGGAAATTCGCAACGAGTGGCGATAAATTAAAACACGACCGAAGGAAATGTTTAAAATCGAAACGAGTTGCGAGATACCTATTCGCACGTATATCATACAATGTTTTACTCCATATATATTTACTGCAATTCATTTTTCTAAATCATCAAAAACTGTAACAATTCACACATTGCATTTTGTTTATGGTTTATAGTAAATAAAGAATGATCTAATTAAACCGTGCTTGTTTTCTTTTCTTGTTTGGGCAATTCTATGAAAGTGTAAGAAAAACAAGTCATTTAACTCATTTTTATCTACGATGGAATGAAGGATATTTGTCGGCACTGTTTACTCTGAGAAGTTATTTGTTTATGCAGACACAAAGAGACGGTCCCGTGAATTTCTGAAAAGGATTGATGTATTTGGGTTTTCTGTATATTATTTCTCCCGTTCTTCGCCGAGCCTACTTATCTCTGTTTAAAAACATTTTTTTTTTAAAAGGCCCTCACTTGTTTGTCAAAAAGTGCTGAATACTTTATCTACCTACATGTACTCGTAGTAATATCTAAACCTGGCCAACATACTGATACGAGCAATCTGCATTAGCATTCAATAAACAGGTTCTTATCATTTTAGTAAGCTTACTATCTGTCGGCTGTCACTGTTATCTTGCCGACGCTATTGTGAAATTATACATAGTTAATATTAACAGAGTTTACCCGGGCCTTTGAGGTCAATTCGAACATACACTGGCATCAGAATCATAGAGTAAAACCCTGATAGAAGCCCCAGTTAGAAAGGGGCCTCACTTTTCATTCTAATATCGGGACGAAAAAACAACAGTTTGAATAGGGAGCCCAACCTCCACAGCTCCACACACCTCAATCTTTCAGAAGCCGTTGCCCAGGAATGAATGTGTGTGTGTGCATTGTTTTTGCGATAATCTCCACAACGTGAGCGTAAAACGCCTCTCAATTTCGAGTAAAGGTATTTAAAGTGGCATAACTTTTTAAGCGGTATTAAATCATTTATACTAATTATATCGATACACTAGTCAATGAAGTATGCGGGGCGTCTATCTAAGTTAAAAAGGATTTCCAAGTTAGGAAAGCCACGATTTTTTGCCCATAACTGTTATTAGTGTGGGAAACTGGGAACCTTTAAATCGTCCACAATTTTGTTGACTAAAAAGTATTTTTCGAGCCGCTCAATGTATAACCTCCATTCGTTCGTATGGATTTTCAATTCACTTATCTTGCCGACAGACATCGTATTTGGGAAATATTCGGATGCTGGTAATGAAACGCGCTTTCCATAACATGGTTTTCGCGACTGAGAACTACCTATATACTTACAGAACAATTTCTACACTCCATGATGTAAGTAGGTATGTAAATTTCTTTTTAAATACATTTTTTGCGTCTTGTTAAAATTCATTTTTTTTTGTTTATAAGATATTTAGATATTATACAGATATGTAATCCTAAAGAAGTTGTGAGTGTGTTCAGAAAGAAATGAGAAAATGAGTTGCAGCATTAGTTAGGTAAATTTTGAGTTGTTTCATTTATTGTTAACTTAGGCCTAATTTATTTTTTTGGAATTATGTCAGAAAAAGTATTGATGTACTTGTATGATAATATTTATAATAATTACTATGCTGAGACTACGTTACGATACGTATGAATAAATACAGAATCGATCGACAATTTTGATGGCTATGTAAGTCATAATATGTATAATAGTCTCCTAAAGGCGACTAAACAAACATATTTAAATGTATAATTTTAATTATATTATTCCATAGGGCATAAATCCGTCTTAGGTTCCAACTTCATGATTAAGCTTCTATCCTCAAAAACATTCTCTGGAAATACGAAAGTTCTGCATAAACTGTTGCTATTAGAACAGAAGAGCAAGTCTCAAAGTAAGGCAAAAGATTGGGCTAGCTATTTTAATTGAAATTATTCACGTTAGATTAAAAGTTTCAAAGTTATGGCACTTTTTAAAAAGTATGGCATGTATCCGGGTTTTACCCTATCTGAATGATGTCATTTAGGTATCGTGCGTCTTGCTTGTACCAATACATGTACGGGCAAGTACGAACAAAATGTATGATAGCTAAATTCACGCTCGAATTCACCTGTTTCTTCTATTTAATTGTAAAAGTAACTGGCAATACTTACCTACCTCGTGATTTCCTATCAGGGTATGTTATCGGTAGTGAATTAGTATGATGAGAACTGGGAATTCCCGACCTATTTTGTATAGAAAACCAGTACCGGGAGGACGTATCACACTTACTCGAATGGTATAATTTCAATCAACTAAACATCTAAAAATGGTAAAATTAACTAAACATCTATTTTTAAATCATATAACATAAAAATAATACAACTTACATTTTGAATATCGCTATTTTATATAACAGACACATTAATAACTAATTTCATTTAAGTATATACTTAAATAAAATAATAATCAATTATCAGGCGACGCATCAATTGGCTACTTGACTGTTCCGTAGCCAAATGGCATAAAACGGAACCCTTATAGTTTCGCCATGTCCGTCTGTCTGTCTGTCTGTCCGAGGCTTTACTCCGTGGTCGTTAGTGCTAGAAAGCTGAAATTTGGCATGGATATATAAATCAATAAAGCCGACAAAGTCGTACAATAAAATCTAAAAATTTAATTTTTTTTAAGGGTACGTGTAGAGGACGTAAAGTGGGGGTGATTTTTTTTTTCGCTTCAACCCTAGAGTGTGGGGTATCGTTGGAAAGGTCTTTCAAAACTAATAGGGGTTTTCAAGAAACATTTTTTGATAAAGAGCTTAAGAAAGACATTAAATGAAAACTATAGCAGACATGATCAGTTTAGCTGTTTTTGAGTTATCGCAAAAAGTTTTCCCTTCATAGTAAAAAGACTTACTTTAATTAGGTACTGATTATGCAAATTTGCCTATTTGTTTAACTCGGGTGAAAGGTACCGTTTCATCCCTTGGTTAACAATTTACTATACTTTAAGCTCCAGTTTAGCTTATTGTGATGGAAGAGTAACTACGGAACCCTACACTGAGCGTGGCGCGACATGCTCTTGGCCGGTTTTTTGTAAATAATGTCAAACAATCTTGATTTTCCTGAGAATCAAATGTCTATATAGGACTCATGGCATTTAAGCAACACAAATATCAGAAATGAGAGTTAAAGTCTGACGCTCGCACTCGACGATTGAAATGCCTCTAACAAAATGATAAGGTGATGTGACGTCACATCATATAAGTCTGTCCTAAATGTATGGAAGATCAAGGAAATTGTCATTTTAACCCTGAAATATTGCGTTTATGTGTATAGTTGTCATACAATTTATTTTTCAATAAAATGTAAGGAATCGAATGGTACCATTTTCTTTTCTATTTTTGAAAGACAAAAACATATTTTTTTTTGAGCCTTGTATTTTTTTATAATCTCAATATCATTTTTTAAATTCCACTTTTTTATAATGGATGGCTCATTTTCTATCCATTGAACTAAATTTTGTTATAATATTCAACATATGTCAAGTTTCTTTTCACTCTATTCAATATTACAATAAAATGTTCCCCGGGATTCAAACAATCTCTGTGCCAAAATTTTACTAAATCGATTCAGCGGTGTAAGCGTGAAGAGGTAACGGAAAAACAGACACTTTCCTATTTATTGACCGAGCGTGAGCGACTCCTCTCAGTAAATTCCATAGAATTTTTCTGTCGTTAGTTTTGGGAACATGTTCAATATATCAGAAATTGGCCTGAAATACTTAAGCGCCAGTGGGGTCTATGGCACTTAATAATATTAGTATGGATTGATGGCGAAGTGCTATTTCCACGCAGTATTTTCTTTGATATCGACGTCAAACAAACGTTCATCGACTTATCTATGAATAATAAAATAAATATGCAATAAACGCTCTATGAAAAAACACTTCATAAATTCAAAGAAAATCCAAGCTTAACCCGATTATCAGTGTTTTCTTTGATATCGGAGAGTTTTCAGAAAATACGTGTAGTGTACGAAATTAGCGTGAGTTGTTAAGAAAAGTTAATCACTGTCATTTTTGTGACGGTAATTAAGCATTATATTTGAGTATAACTTGGTTTTGGTGCTCATTTTATAAACTATAACTGATATTACAATGTAAAAGGGGCAAAAAGTTGATTCCCATAAAGATTTCATGCTTAATTGTCGTCACAAAACTGACCGCGATTAACTTTGCTTAACTACTCACTAATTGAGTACACTATTTTCTGAAAACTCCCATCGCCGTCAAACAAACGTTCATCGATTTATCTATGAATAATAATAAAATATGCAACAAACGCTGTGAAAAAAACCTTCATAAATTCCAAGAAAATCCGAGCTTAACCCCGATTTCACCTATGCAAGCTTTACTACTACGACTACAAATAAAGCTTTGATAACGAAAAGTAGAAGCCAAAACAAATTAGTGTACGGGCACGGTCCTGTCGCTATCGGCCGCCGGCGAGCGGTGACCACTTACAACAAATTAAAAGTGACCGTCAGGCTACGCGGCATGAAAGCCTTGCTCTAAGCCGCTTATATGAACTTTTAACTTTGAGCGAGCCGAGTATACGGAGTGAATACCAATGTCGGTACATTTATACATCGCCATTACTTGGACAGTTAAGGTTAGTTAATTCAGAATTATGGCAATATATGGCAATATATGGAATATTGGCGTTATAAATAAATTATTTGTATTTGTATGTTAGGGGTTCTTGCTGTTTGAAATTGTGCGAGTATTTGACATATTTAAAATGTTGATAGTGATTTTGTGGAATTTATTAAGTAATGATTTTGAATGATGAATATTTAATAGCGTAAATTTAGATTTGATTTGTAATAATGTCTTTTTTTATGAGCTTATTTGTGTGTCCCACTGCTGGACAAAGGTCTCCCCTCTAGCTTTCCAATCCTCCCTGTGCTGAGCGAGATCCTGCCAGTCCCGCAGTTAGTATTTTCCGCGCGTTTGTGTGATGGAGAATGTTGTTTCCCTCGGTGTCTTGAAACATTTGTCACGCTCAATATTCTTCTTACTACTTAATCATTCATATAATCCTGTATCAATATTTGAACGAGGGGTTAAACAACAACTTTGCCTCCATTGTAAAACAAATAACTATTTTGTGGCTATGCGACAACAAAGACCAGGATTCAGAGATAGACATACTCATGGAAAAAATCGCACCCCCTTAACGCTTTATAAATGTTACAATAACATTAAAACATTATCTGGAATGCGACGTGTCCCCAAACACGGCAAAACATCTCGGATCCCTGAGAAACCTCCTCAACATCAAAGGTTTGATAGGATTCCTCATGGAGTTGGCCTGGCAACACTAGCCACCCCCAAACCCTGTCACGCAAAATAGCCAGTCAGGCGCCAGTCCTCGAGTTGCGGAAAATCGCCCGAATTACAATACAGTAAATAGATAACCTAACCAACTTTTCGGCTATGAAAGATATGTACACGCACGGCAGAAAAGTAGGTTTCGTTATTTTTTGACTTTGCGCTTATTACGGCCTGATTCGAACTTTAAGATACGTCAAACATTTGCTTAAGATACGATATGGATTAGATATGTCAATGTCAAAAGAAACTTCACTTTTGACACTGACATATTGAATCCATATCGTATCTTAGGAAATTTCTGACGTATCTTAAAGTTTGAGCTGGGCCGTTAGTTATTATACAAGTAATAATTGTGATGTTATGGAAGTGTAGGTGTGACACCCGCCCACGGCCTATTATTGCTTATTACCTACCCTTAAGTGTATCTTGTAAAAGTCACCCACACGATAAAACCTTATTTTATGTTTATTACACTTAAGATTTAGTAAACCTAGATTCAAGTGCACTGAAATCGGCGTTTTTTTTTTTTTGATGTAAGTAATAAAATTTTACTAATTTTTACATAAGCTATTTTTATTGCTACTTGTATCAATTTTAATCATGTTTTCCTCATGACGTTTTATTTTACAGAAATAAAATGTAAGTAGAAGATTTTGTATTTTGCCAGGAATATTGCCTGCCACAAATAGTAGGAACTTTTTTACTCTATTAGGTATTGCATTTGAAAAGCTGAATTATGATAAATAATATCTTGAATATCTAAAACCATTATCGAGCGACTTGTGATGCGTTTCAAGTTTGACATATTTATTATTCATTCCTCGCAACACTTTATTATTACTTAACTTTTCATGGTTAAAGCTCATCATACCTCAATACAAAAACGTTTGTCACTAAAGTTCCTTTCGATTCAAATGTAGTCGTTTATAAACTCAGGTATGTATTTCCTAATTTTAGTAATTTAATCACATTTGATCCCTGAACGCTCACCCTTTACTCGTATTGTCGATTAAATCATTGAAGAACGAAAAATAAAATAAAAATTGTTACCCAATAGATTTTCAACTTACCTCGCCTCCAGCGTAAAACGCTTTTAAGGACCCTAAGAGAATCCTTCGCTATCCTTTCGCACTTAATAAGTAAACTCGAAATTGTGTAGTCTTTTGTCGATTACCAATGAAGGTGTAGGTACAGAATGGGGATGTTATTATTTTTGTTAGTACGCGTGTGGGATGCGTTGTTTGTAGTTTTATTGTGTCGGTTGGGGCGCGGCGCGGGCGGGCGCGCTCTCGGGCGGGCGGCTGGGCGAAGACTGGCGTCCTCGCTCCGTCCGCGGCTCCTGAAGGCTAGGAGCGAGGCCTCTTCCTGTTGATCCTATGCTGTGCCTGTGTATTTCGTTCCACAACCCGAGTCATGTGCGCGACAGGTGATCCAGAACTCCTTTCGTGGCAGTGCTTTTAATTATTATGTTTATTCATCGCCTGTAACTTTTTTAACGCATATTCTGTTGTTACCTGGGTGAATCAACTTTTTTTGTTTTGTTATCCTGTCCCGTTGTCCAAGGGACAACAGTGGCACAGTTTGTTTGAAGAGACGTTGTATGCCGTTCTATTAACATGCTTAGTACGGGGCCCATTATGGACATTGGTTATAACGACCACAAAAACGCAAGTTTAATTCATTTAAGTACCATAAAATCAGTATTTCAAGGAACTTTTGTCCCCTGGACAACTAATCGTAACCATGGCAACGAGTGACGCTAAAAAGTTGATTCTCCCACCTATATAAGTATAGGTAAATAAATGTTTCTTATTCTTGCTGCTAACGTATGCTGAACGTTTAGCATCTACTAGGCTACAGACAAATATTCGTTGCTGTATAAGATGTGTAACATATAAGACAAATGCATGCTTCGAATTTTACAGCTGATGTAGACGGCGCAGTGATCCAATCCTCAAATCCAAACCTCAAACTACTTATGTGACCACAAAACAGGGGACCTGGTTTTATCTTAGAATACCCATATTCTATAAACGATAACTGTTTGCTACAGTCTTGCTAATAACTATATCTTAGCTTGTAGAAAAAGCAAAAGTATATATTATATAACATATATCTTAAATAAACATTTTAAATTGCATTAGTTGGTTTTGCGTATTACTAAAGAACTACTGTTTTCTTATTTCATATTGCTTAATTATAGAAAGCACTTACATTCAAACATCTGTAAATATTTGTACTATTAATTTAAAATGTTTTTGCAACTTACTAGCGTGTTTATAATTTATTTTTATATGAACATAAAATGTTACTATATAATATTCAAATTACTCATACTTTGATTTACAAATCTCTAACAAGATTTACTTACTTCCGCAAAAACTAATCATAAGTCAAATTAGTTTCCATTTCGACAAAAAAATTGATAATTTTAAAATATATCAAGCCTCGAATTCAATATCGATTTAAAGTGTATATTTGTGTAATCAAAATAGTCTCAACTTGTGCTTACTTTAATCTATATATCTATACACTCTCTTTAATCTTGCACCAAACTGTTACATGTTTAGCCCAATCGATGAATGGGAGAGAATGCCTTAAGGCGTTAAGTCCGCCCGCGGTTTAACATCTAACGTCTAGCTAACGTAAGTTTAACGTCTGATTAGAAGATGCGAGCATACGATCAAACATCTTCTAACATAACCCTCCTTTAAACTGACTCTAGTATTTCCGAAAGGCAAAAAGTACACGAGGTCAGATTTAACGATTTTTAACTTTTCTGTCAGGCAAAAGCCTTAATTTGACATTCGACTTTCTCCATAGTTTTTAATTTCTCATGCTCTGAAAGTGGGTCATTGTTGTTTTAAAAAGTGTACAGAAAATGATATTTTTCTGGTCTAGAGCATTGTACTTTCTAAGTACATTTTTAGTCTTACGATAAACAGTTACAATTTTGGTTGTAAATGGATTTGTTGTACAATTCCATTGTGATAATTAACTCTCCAATCCATAAATATCGATATTTTTACCTAAATCGTTAATTAAATGTACCCTCAAGAAATACTACTAAAGTGTATACTTAGCCGTGTTTTTTTTAATGCAGACGTATTTTAGTATCCTCGTATTCGATATGAAAAGTAGAGTGTTAAACTCGGGTGAAAGGTACAATTTCATCCCTCTATTGCATTTCAAGTGTTTAATTTTTGTGTTTGACTTGAGACCTTATATGCATCTAAAATGTAAACATAGAGTATGAAGAAACATGCTACACAAGTAGATATGCCTTTTGCCTATAATTTTAGTAACCGTATTTTGTATTGGATTTCAACTTAAGATGAACTAAATATGACTTCATGCCTCTATTGTACTGTTCAATAGACGAAATCAAAACTCAGATCAGAAAACTTTTGCATGTTTACTGGCTTTTTAGATATGTAGTATTAAAAATTACATAAAACGTTTTCAGAATACAAGATAACTACAGAAAACTTGCTAAATTAAAAAAATGGTCTAGATAGCTCACAGTTCGTGACATATTTGCAAACAAAAGTGTCAATTTTGTTGTGGCTCTCCTGAAAAGTTGACTTTTTTTACATCCGACCTTGGAGCTCGAGGCGAGATTTATTAAAGCTAAGCCATCTTTCCATGCAACCGCCGGCGAGAAGCGAGTAGCGATGAGCGAAATTTGCGGATGAGTGAAGGTATTATCCTCAATAAAATATTCGCTGGCAGCGGCAGTATGGCAAGCAAACGACAATTAATGCGTCTATTTAATTCACACAGGTCCTACACCTACATATATGTACTAGTATGTAGCGCATGAAAATAGTCGGCAGCTAATCAACCAAAGTACCAAAAGAATAATATTGATATGCTATTAGTTAAACATATAATACTTATGGCAAGTTAAAAGCTAGGTGGGGTTTTATTTTATCCTTCTTGACGTCGTTTTTTAGGGTTCCGTACCAAAAAGGTACAAAAGGAACCCTTATGGTGCGACTCTGGCCGTCCGTCCGTCTGTGTGTCACATCGCTAAATATTTCGAGAACCTATCGATTTGAAATTTAGAATAAATATGAACAACGCTAACCCAGACACATTGAAAGTAATTTTTTTTATTTTTTTATTTATTAATTATGGAAAATGCCCAATATGTAGAGCGGGCAAAATTTCAAAGTCTAGTGACTAGGTCAAGTGGGGTATCATTTGAAAGAGCTCAAATTGTACATTCCAATTTTTTTTTTCTTTTTTTTCATAGAGAAAAAAAAAGATTTATGAAGGAAAATGTAAAAAAAAATACCATCCCCCCCCCCCCCCCTTATCTCCGAAGTTTACTGACGTATAATTATGAATTTTTTACATAATATTACAATTACTATAAATTTTACAGGAAAAATATAATCAGACCTCTATCTTGATTACTTTTTTTTTAATTAACAAAAAACCTTTCCGAATTCAGTTTGCAATTTAAGCAACTTTACGTGTGTTTATTACACCTGAAACTTCTATGAGATTACATTAAATACACCTTTTTTCAAATAAAAGATCAATTTTTGAAATCGGTCCACATGATAGAGAATTATCCTCGAAAAACCAACATACATAGCGCAAATTAGACGATTTGCCGATAGATGGCGCTGTACACAATTATACTTAGTATAGGTACTTCTGTTCAAACGTCTTTCGCCTTTATAGTTACACGAGATAATTCAAAGTGCGGAACCCTCGGTGCGCGAATAAAACGAACTCGCACTTGACCGGTTTTATATACATAAATTTCTAAACAAATTTTCAATCCATCCATTGTTAATGACCTATGTACGGTTAGGAACCCGGTAGGTATAGCTAAATCGTCCGCTTCGAAGACCGTTTGATTGCTCTCTCGTGATTTATTATTCCTGCTATTTTCAGGTCAATTATTGTGTCAGAGCATTGTCATACAATGTGAGGTTCTATAGTGACGGTATTGGCCATTAGCTAAATGGAATCCGTGATAAAGGTATATGAAAAAAATATGTAAGTATATCATACGGGCAGGTAATATTTTAGGCTTAGGCAGGTAATAATTTCTATCTCGGCCAATGGATTCAAATTTTGTTTTGAGGGTCCAAAGGTCAGAAAGTACAGTGTCTATGTTTCCTCCTAGGGTGCCGTCGTCCAAATACCAAACGTTAAATTTTGATCGTAAATTTTGTATTATAGGGTTTATTGCTAGGCTAAAAATAGCTGGCAACCAACTTCTGACGAGAGTCCGTGGTGACGGTACATTAATTTGGAGGGGTCTGCGTAGCAATGTAGTAGGTCCGGAGTATTATTTCGAAAAAAAAAATTAAAATTATTTAATTTGATTAATTTAACAGACGTTTAAAACATTTTTACACAATTTTCAATTTTCAAGTGCCTTCGACGGCGGATGAATGATTGATATATCACTCTTAAGATTTGGTTTTTTCTTCACAAGTGTGATGAAAAACATTGTGTGTAACTCCGGGGGTAAGAATATTGAAAACTCGGGTCTTTAATTCCCTCCAGCCTGCGGCTGTCGGGAAACCACCCTCGTATCCAAAGATTCACTTACCCTCTCGTTGCAGAATGTACTATTATTGAACATAACACAGATACCTACAGGTATTTGTATCATCATCTTACTCGCGTTGTCCCGTCATTTTGCCACGGCTCAAGGGAGCCTGGGTTCCGCAAGGCAACTAATCCCAAGAATTGGCACTAGTTATTACGAAACCGACTGCCATCTGACCTTCCAATCCAGAGTGTAAACTAGGCCTTATTGGGATTAGATCGATCGGTTTCCTCACGATGTTTTTCTTCACCGGAAATCGACTGGTAAATGTCAAAAAATTAGACATGGCCTGTTACACCATTGACGAATTCTTCGACAAGGTGTCATTGATGCACACACATAATGCAAATATATAGTCTAAGTGTGTATACCTGTTTACAGTATTTTAATCGAGAATGGTATTTTATTTTTATTTGAGAAATTATTTATGTACCAAATTATTTTAATCTTAATATTAAGTCATAATTTATTGTATTTTTATAATGTATTCATTGCTGACGTTCGATTTATAATTATAATTGTTTTTTATTTTATTTTATTGATTTAATTTTACAATTTACATTTAGTTAAATGTAATACGATTGTGTAAGTATTTTGGACGTGTAATTACTTTTATCAATAAATATATGAATATGAGAAAAAAAATGATATTGTATTTCTTCGTACATAAAAGCTCCGAAAACTCATTGGTACGAGCCGGGGTTTAAACTCGTGACCTCCGGATTGCAAGGCGCACGCTCTGACCGCTAGGCCACCAACGCTTCTTTTCAGTGGCACAGGTCCTATTTACAGTAATTATGGAACTTTTCATTCACTTGTACTTTAAAGCGCGACTTAAGTACCTAACGTCTAACCGTCACATTCCTGACATAATGTAATGTGGTTTGACATCGGCCGTCACTTTTGTGACCATTGCTTACCGGCCGTTAATGGTACACAGTTGAGATAAAATGCCAAATTAGATATTCAACAAAACCTTAATTATGTTTTTTATTTCAATCACAATTCAGCAAATGAAAGCGAAGAGGGCCAACCTACTCGCAATATTTTTATTTTTTTTCTCAGCAAAGCAGTAATAAAACAGATATTTTCAGATATTGAAAAGGAGCTATCTCGTTAGCCATTGTGTTGTTTTGGTTACTCCGATTTCCAATACGTTGAGCTCCCATAAGTATCAGCTTGACTCCAGTAAGTTCATTATTTCGCCTATAGACTACTTCCCCCCAGACTTCGGATTATGAAGTTTTAACGTGGACTCGCGGTTTCTGCACTTAGGCGGCTAACTACAGCACTTTGTACATCCTGTACCATTGCAATAGTACATAATTATGTGTAGAATTTACTTTTTTTGCCATATTTCTAATCTTTTAGAACTATTTATAAGAACTGTGAGTACGGTCGTAATGTTCATGGATTCAGCTGAAATGAGTGCTATGATGATACTAAGTTAGTGCAGGAGTGCCACTGCATCCATTTCAGTGATCTGTGGCTTCGCCAAGTCCCGCCTAGTAATTTATTCTTAAACGAGTGCCCACTCAACTGGTGATTAGCAAAGTTCTACAGCCCTATTGATAATTTTGAGACAAAAGTGGGCGATAAGTTAGAGAAACAAGCATCTTGATTTCCTTCTCATTTTTGTAAGCAAATGAATAGGAAGCAATATTGTATTTTTCTATTTCTATTCTTGTATTTTTCCGAATTACTAGCCGGTAGATATTTTTTATACTTACAAAACAATAAGAAGCAATAATCAATTTAGCGAAACGATAAATTGTATTGACAGACGTCTATCACAATGAAAAAATGAACTGTGGTCAACTCAAGCTAACGTGAACAAATGTAATACGGTAAAATAACCTTAAATATTGGATATTTCTGTATATTATCCTCGCAATCGAAGTAAAAGCAGAGTATCTCAGGCATAAATGCCCATTTTTTTCTCGACCTTTATCAGTTTAAATAAATTGCCTCGGATGAAACAGGTCGCTTTATGCCCTTGTTGTATATTATCTGCTACGAGTATTCTTCAATGGCGCCTGCCGATGGGTGTCAATCAAAATGTCTGTCAATTGCCTTCAATTACCTACCTCGGTAACTGCAATTGCTAATGACGTTAATTGGGGTTGTAATCCCATTCATATATAGTACATTGTGTAACGAGGGGGATAAGTGAAATATTGGATATGAGGGAATTAAAGACCCGAGCTTGCAATATTCTTACCCCCGGAGTTACACACAATGTTTTTCATCACCTTGCGAAGAAAAAACTAAATTGTAAACGAAATAATTCTTAGATACGGTGACATATCAAACAATCGTCCGCCATTTTGCAATTTCTTGACAGGTTAGCAACGAGGGCATAGACCTATTCGGCATTTTGCCACAATTGAAAATTATGTAAAAATATTTTAAACGGCTGTTAAATTAATTAAATTATTTAATTCGAAACATAAACAAAAATATTAAATTATAAACGTCAGTATTTTAAAAGTAAAACTCATTTATGCTATTTGGTTTGTATGAATAAGTGACATAATCCCTAGGGAGTTATAGCTTTTTTTCACAATCCATAACTCCCGTGGGAAATAGGCCTCTGTCCTTCAGTACACCTGCATGAAATAAGAACTTTTTCGAGCAAGTGTGATGAAAATATTTATTTGTATGCATCATCTCAGGGCAGCTTAAACAACTAAGTTATATATTAAATATTATATAGGTATGGACTAAAGTATTTCATCCAATTATTGGACGCTTATCTTGCGTCGGTAATTGGATTGCCGTTGCAATAAATATAGGCATTTCCAGGAAACGCTTTATTAAAATGTCATCGCATCTCCTGTGTATGCACAAGCTGGAATATTATTTCACGGAATATTGCACGCGTGTAATTCCTGTCATGTTTGTGTTATGATACACTTGTTTTAAGATTTTGTACGCTGAAAAAGTAAAATATGACAATTTATCACTACCACTTGGGTCATAAAAAGTAAGTAGTTTTTTCTTTTGTATTTACTTTTACTTAGGTACTGTCAGTTGCCTGCCTGACTATTTTGGTCAAATTATAGTTAGGTAGTTTGGCCAGGGACTGTCTCATTTAAAGCATAGACAGAGAGAATCATACTGCCTTTGCAGTGGCGTAGCTAGGCTTGCAACTGTCTCTGTTGCACTAATACGAGTATGGAAAAGTGATAAAGGGAGATAACTATGCTACGCTACGTTAGCATCTTGTCTACGCACCTTGGGTGCTAAGCCAACGTGCCAAATGTTATGTCTATGGTTACATTTTGCGTACCTACTTGTGTACTATTCAAATTTTTTACTGTACTAAATATTTCGGGGAAAACAAGGAAATTGGGTCATTGCCAAGTACAATAAAGCATTTAACTACCAAGGTAATATTTTTTACAGCCCGAGTAGGTAATATTTTAACGACATAACACTTGACGTCAAATATGACGACAGCGACAATTATTGGTCGCCATAAACTAATAAATGAAGCTTCTAATTTGACGATCTGTTTGATTGTTCATAAACATTTTTATAAAAGGTTTGGAGTAAAATATAACTAAGTTGCTTTTTTACAATGGAATCTAATCGACTTTTTTACCTAATGCTCATATGAATACTAATTTGTATGCAAATATTAATAGATAGAGTTGTATATACCTCAGAGTCGTGAACGTATACTGTGTTCGTTTAATACAGGCGTATTCTGATTATAATAGGGTATGAATTAGATCTGGATTAGTTATGGATTTGAACAGTCAGTGACGTGAAAGTAACGTTTTGGTTGAAGAAATGACACTTTTGACACTAAAAGATCAGATCCATAACTAATCCAGATCTAATTCATAACCGGATACACTATTTAAAGCGTTTTGTTTTAGTTTCGTGCAGTATATGGGTGAAACATACGAAGCGCGTTTATAACGCCCTCCGTATTTAAGTACAGTACAGTAGTATCTTCAGTATGTCGTTTAAGCTGCCTCGTCATTGCAGTGCGTCAGGCATGTTTGCTGAGGCGCACACGGATGGATTCAAAGTTCCATGCCATCAGACGCAAGAGGGTAGCCTTTTTGCTGAGACGAGTGAGAGGCAGCAATAACAGCATCCTGAGCATGGTAGCCGGACCGGATCCCTTTCTTTCGCATAATTATCGAAAGTCATAATGTAATGATAGTCGTTAGTCATAACTCTGAAACCGTTAAATTTCAGGAATTTCCTTAGGTTATCCTATATAGATAGGTTAAGTTTGTTTTATGGCAATCCTGAAAACTTACGCGTTTCTGAGAAAAGCCAAATTATGGCAACGAAAATGCGGACAAACAATACATTATGACTTAAAACTTTATGGGAAACAATAGAGACCCTAGCCGGACGCCTCGACTGTCCGTACTGTGTGTATTATTATTGGGTCAGCATTGTAACGGGGAGTTCAAAATACATAAGTGAGGTTGGATAACTGTTATAATTTAATTTTGTTTTAACTTTACTAACATTTAGTTTTTAGGACTCCGGGTTTAAGTGAGACTAACAAGATATGGATTTCATGAGTCTGAAATAAATATTTTTTATTTTTTTATTATTGATATCAGAAATCAGAATACGCCTGATAGCTAGGATAGGATAGTATTATGCCATTAACCTTCTTCAACTTCATATCGTAATCGTGAATAGGTAGTTTTGTAGGTAAACTAATCTGGGTCTCTACGATTTAGAATTTAATCTCCTCGAAATAAAATGTTGATTTATTCAGTTAGTTTAAAGTTGTACTATAAACATGACTGTATTCTGACGGTACAGCAGGGTAGGTATTGATTTACGTTCAGTATCAGAGACAGCCATGATTATTACTTTTATCGGAATAAATATAGGGTGATAACACTATACGTATATCAGTGATTAATATATGTTATACTTATCTCAGTCCTGATAGCAAACTAATTAGATTTAAGATCATAACAATAATACAATAATAAAGTAAATTAAGATGCAAAAGAATAATTACAGTGCGTCTAAGCTAACTTTCCACTGACTTTAACAAAATAAAGTGAGGAAGTGTCATATTTTTATAGAAGTTTGACGTTAATGATGACAATGTACACTTTGTCATTGTAGATGTCATGCAGAGTTAGATTGGTCCGACTCTAGGTAGCTATTCTCGGAGGATTCGTTTTTGTATTAAGTTCATAAGTAAGTCTGCAACATTTACAAAAGTCCCTAAACTTTTAGTTTGTAGCTATTGAAAGATACTTTCTCTCGTGGGAATTTTACAAAATGGCATAGGATTGCTACGCCCACGGCTAGCAAAATCAGTCAAGTGAAATTAAGTAGGCTGGCAGATTGTGACTTGGAAGTAATAGCACCGAAGTAAAATTACCTCTTAAAGTATGCTTTTTTTTAATTTAATTTAGCACAGACGTTGATCGACTGGGACACCATGGATTATCTTGTCAATAAAGTGCCTACGAAGCTGATGGTCCCGGGTTCAAATCCCGGTAAGGGCATTTATTCGTGTGATGAGCATGAATATTTGTTCCTGAGTCATGGGTGTTTTCTATGTATTTAAGTATTTAAAAATATTTATATATTATATATATATCGTTGTCTAAGTACTTAGTCAATTTGTGTAATAATGTCCTATAATATTTATTTATATTTATTTATTTATTTATAAAGTGCAGGCCGTTTTTAAGACGTGCGTTGCTTAGTAACATAATTCACCAGTCTCTTGCCACCATCAACTCCCTGCTCTTCTTGAGCCGACTGACATTATCAGAATGTTGGCAAGAGGACTGATGGGATGTCCTTGGTTCCTTGGAGCTTGGGACGGATATTAGTGTGGGATACTACCTGCGTAGACACACTGGCATCCTACCTCCAACGGTTGTCAAGTTATCACTCCAAAATCTCCAAATACGTTGCCGATTCCACGCACAACATATCAGCATTGCGATACAATGCCTCAAGGGCCTATTTAAGATTTTTGCTAGTTAGTAATAATAATACCTCTGTATTCTTATATATATATATTATGTAAACAAAGCTTTTTTATTTAAATAACTTAATACTTTCAGGAGATAGATGTTTGAAACTGGTCCATTTACATATTGAGCTGCCTATTAACAATTATATTTCAAATCTAAAATAGCAGCGATCTTAATTAATGAAGTTCAAAAGTTAATTCATTCCATCCCAACGAAAATAAGATAATTTATTACTGAATGACGCTTAAAATTTCAAGAGAGCTACAAGAAACTTTAAACTAATTTTCCTAGGAGTGACCCCTCGTCTCGATCGATAAGTTCCCGTCATTGCTTTCGCTCTGTATGTAAATTTCACCAAAATAGACAAAAACTTTTTTTTTTTTTAATTTTGTATTAAGAGGTTCGAATTATAGTTACACCAAAGCTTTATGTGCTCATTTTCTATCAAGTCGACGAACGTACGTGAAACTATCGTGCGTAACTCATAACTTGTTACTTATAGGCCTTAGGGATTTTCTCCAAGCAACTTATAACTCACAGTAAACCCCCAAGGGCCAAAAGTTTACAAAACTCCCAAATTAACCCAATTTACTCAATAGTTTTGTAACAATGGTCTTAGAATCTACCGAACAATGCAACTTTGACATAAAAGGGATTCAAATTTTCAAGAGCTCCTTTTTCTTCCGTTCTCAGTGAAGCATAAAGTAGGTAATGTAACGCGACAAGGGTTTCAACAGATTTTTCGTGTCGTAAAGAAAAATCGAATTCAACTAACAAGCTTGGGAATTCTAGTTCAGTCCTATGTAAATCAAATACTACAAAAAGTTGACATTAAACTTGATATTCTACTTATAGTAAAAAATGTCTTAAAATGAAAATACTTATTTAGCAATATTCATTCTACGGTCAATTTTCATACCCAAGAATTCGCGGCTTTGCTAAAAGAATAGGGGGTATTTACTACATTCACTGCCAACGTTTTCATACGTAAGCACTGCACTTGCAATCCGGAGGTCGCGGGTTCAAACCCCGGCTCGTAACAATCAGTTTTTTGGAACCTATGTACGAAATATATACCGGATTAATCCCAATAAGGCCTAGTTTACCCTCTGGGGGAAGAGGAAGAGGACTGCCGACGTTTTTGTAGCGCTACACTCGTAGCCGATCCCAGCATTTTTCCGATTTGTCGAGAAAAGCGACTACGAACAGAGCAGACTCCGACACTCAATGTGTTAACACACAATAATTATGCAATAATCTACCTACTTTACAGTGGCGGCGCGTCACAAATTTTCGTAGGGTACCCGGAGCTAATTTTGCTTTTCTCCGTGAACCGATCGTACAAGTACTCAACGGGCTGAAATTAGACAAGCTGGTGGGGATCGAGTTCTTTGAACGATCCACCACTGCTACTTCATGATGTCGAACAGACGAACGGATGAATAGTCGAGGCGGTGCAATTTTAAATAAATATAATAAAAATAACTTCCCGGGTAGGGGAGACCGAGGTGAGTCAAAACCGAGGTAGCATGAAATAAAGTCGATTTTGAGACATCTATAAATATTATAGAGCTGGAAGAAAAGAGTAAAGCCGCGTCCTACCGTCCGCTGATCCCTCAATATGCGTCCCTGCCTCAAGACGTTTATAAATACCGCAACGATGTTTCAACTTATTCCTGTTTTAATTCGCCTCGGTCTCCCCTACCTGCCGACTAAGTGAAGAGACCTTTGTTTTTCACGACGTCTACAACGATCACGATGGGCCCGGTGGAGTGCGAAGTCAATCTGTGCACGTCGATGTAAATCACGGGTATTATCGATTGCCGGCCGGAAATGAGCGTGGCGAGCGGAGACTGGAAACTCGCGGCCGTTTTGCCGCCTCACTTCCCACTAACTACCCACCTTCTATGCCGTGCTAGGCGTATTCAAATTTCGTTTTAAATTGATTGATATGATATGAATCTCAGTGTGTTCCTTTCGTGAGATGCATCAAAATCAAAAAAATCTAATTGCGTCTTTATGAGTTCACAGAGACTTAAAGTAAGTTTTGTGAACGCGTCTAAATAATATCGCGTACCTACATATATTATATGTTCTACACAATAGTATCACAGCAAGAGTTGATAGGACAATTTTTAAAGTTCGAATCGGGCCGTAAGAAGTAAACCACAGACATAAGTTTTGTCGCTCATAACTCATAATGGAAGAAAAATTGAAGGAAAAGACTCATGTCAACAGCACTTTCAGTCGACTCATTGTTAGTCGACTACATGTATAGTTTTAAATATCTGAAAACAGCTCCAACGACTTCGATAAAGTATACTGAGAACTATTAGATGTTTTTGTTATCTATCTCTCAAAAAACAATGTGTACACCTTGTTCAGCCTCTTTGAAGTTATATGTCAAATGTACTCTTTGGTTTATTTGATGAAATATAAAACGTCAGTCAATAAAGTCATGTTGTAATAAAAATACGTTTTCCTTACTAAAATTCAATAATTCACAATAATAGAGTAAACATGGTCCAAAACCGAACCGGATAGTTAAAATAAACAGAATAGTAAAGTTGTGTAAAAAGAGTGCACGTTACATTTACGTACTTTAGATAAAATTTTCGAAATTCATATTGAATATGTCAACAGCCGAGAAACTTATAAGTCTTATAACACTTCAACAAGACAGCTTAGAAACAACAGAAAAGGCCCACGTTAATTTCAAAAAGTCGCCAAAGGAAAGAATTACTGTAGGATACGTACAAGGGCGGCTAGAAACATTGGAAAATAACTACAAGGAATTCAAATCCATCCATCAAAAGTTGATAACCGCCGTTTCAAAGGAAGATAAATGCAAATTATCCTATTTTACGGAAGATCTATACGACACGTTTGAAGAACGTTATTATATATATAAGGGTGAATTAAAGACAGTTTTGCTGAAGTTTAATGCCGAAACAAGAGACAGCCAAATTACAGAAAATAGTTCAGGCAATCAAGCGTCAAGCAGTGATATAAAATTACCCCGTATTACTATTCCGACTTTCAGCGGTGAGTACACGGAGTGGCAATCCTTCCACGATTTGTTTAACACCTTAATTCATAAAAATAACTCGCTAGATGATGTGCAACGCATGCACTACCTCAAAGTTAACCTGAAAGGTGACGCGGAATACCTATTAAGACAATTTTCAATTACCGCCGAAAATTACAAACAAGCATGGACTATTTTGAAGAAAAGGTACGATAATAAAAGGTACATCGCAAATTGCCATTTTAAAAGGTTTTTTGGCCAGAAGACAATTGTCAAAGAATCAGCCACCGCTTTGAAACAACTGCTCGACACGTCTGTCGAATGTCTGAACTCTCTCAAAAATCTCGGTTTACCCATATCTCAATGGGATGCCATTGTAATTTACATCATTGTTTCAAAATTGGATACTGATAGCCATAAATATTGGGAAGAGTTAATAAATGGAGAAGATTCATCAGTATTTCCAACTTTCGAAAGATTGAAGTCTTTCCTAGAAACTCGGTTCAGAACTTTAGAAATGGTAGAACCAGATAATAAGAGTTGGAAACCAGCCGCCTCAAGGACGTTCCATGTCACAGCCAATGATGCTTGTTTAGAGATACAATGTGCATTTTGTAAAGAAGATCACTACATTTTCAACTGTAAACAATTCGCGAAGCAACCATTAGATGACAGATACAACTTTGTTCGAGAAAACAATCTCTGCTTTAACTGCCTCATACCCAATCATGCAGTGTGGCGATGTAGACAGAAGTCATCGTGCCAAGTGTGCAAGAGACGTCACCATTCATTACTGCATCGAGATTCAAAACCGGCTGAAGAAATGCAAGAAAACAATAAAGTTGACATGACCTTAGATGACTCAAAGGTAGTTGCGCACGTTAGACCAAATGAAGAAGCAACTGAGAAAAACATTATGTTAGCTACAGCGTTAGTAGATGTAGCATCGAAGTGTGGACCGTCGCAAGTGTGTCGAGCGTTCATTGACCCGGGATCTGAAATATCCTTCGTCACAGCTCGAGTTGTCGAGATGTTAAACTTGAAGAAAACGACAATTAGCGGAGTAGTCTCAGGAATTGAAGAAGGTAACGTGTGCATAAAAAATAAGGTGGAACTACAAATCTCGTCGAGGTATGAGCCCGATTTCGTCGTCAAGGTAAATGCATATGTACTAAAATCTATTACTCGTAGCTTACCAGCTAGGGAAGTAAATTGTAAACCGTGGCCTCAACTTGATGATGCAAAGTTAAAGTTAGCTGACCCCACCTTTAATATTCCGGGTAGAGTTGATATTCTTCTCGGTGCAGAGGTCTATGGCAAAATTCTTGAATCTGGGCTAATGAAGGGACCGGGCTATTTAGTAGCACAATATACACGCTTAGGTTGGATTGTGACAGGGGACACTAATACAACTTCTTCCAGACCTAACAAACACGCGAGCTTTCATGTTCTCCGCCAAGTAGAGGAAGACAACAATCTTTTGAAGAAATTTTGGGAGGTTGAAACAGAAGGTTATACAAACATGAAGGGATGGTCAAAGGAAGAAGAATTATGCGAAGATATTTACAAAACAACTACAAAAAGAGATGACACTGGAAGATATATAGTACACCTACCGTTGAAAGAAAGCGTGGAGGATACTGTGAAGTCATGCGGAGAGACCAAACAGCAAGCAACCTTGAGATTCAAACAGCTGGAAAGGAAGTTTGAGAAAAATGATCATTTGAAGAAGGAATACGCAAAAGTCATACATGAGTACCTGGAATTAGGTCACATGAAGAGAACTGAAGTGGAAGACGATGATGCAGCAGTGTACCTTCCACATCATGCTGTTATCAAGGAGACTAGAGACACTACGAAGGTTCGTGTTGTTTTTGACGCTTCAGCAAAAGGTTCTCATGGCGTCTCATTAAACAACGCTATGATGATAGGGCCCACACTGCAGCCGGGCTTACGAAGTCTAGTAATTCGCTGGAGAGCTCATAGAATATGTGTAATTGGAGACATTGTTAAGATGTATCGACAGGTGTGGATGACGGACAAACACACAGACTTACAGCGGATCGTTTGGAGAGATACACCTTCCGAAAAAATGGAGAGCTACAAATTACTTACTGTTACATTTGGAACTGCTGCTGCACCTTATCTCGCTGTTCGGACACTCAATCAATTGGCCGAGGATGAAGCACACACTTACCCAAGTGCGGCATCGGTAGTAAAAAACAGTTTCTACATGGACGATTTGATGACCGGACATGAGGATAAGTTTGAAATTAAGAAACTTTGCCAAGAGATTAACTGTCTGTTAAAGGCAGGCGGGTTTGAAATGCAGAAATGGTCAAGTAACTCTGAAGAGCTCCTCGAGTTTCTCCAACAAGGGAGAACATGTGAAGAACCTGAAAACAAAATTGAAATTAAATTAGACAGGGTTATAAAGATATTGGGACTTACGTGGGACAGAAAGAAAGATGTTTTCAAAATTACAGTAAACTTACCACAATCTAGAATCCCGACAACGAAAAGACAGATAATATCAGAAGTCGCAAGTCTCTTCGACCCATTCGGATGGTTAGCTCCTGTAATAATAACAGCTAAGGTGATGATTCAACGACTATGGCTATATAATCTGAGCTGGGATGATGAACTGCCACCTGAAGTTGTCGAGGAGTGGCGAAATTACCGTGAAAAGTTAAACGAACTTCAATCAATACAGATACCACGCTGGATCAAAATAACTTCTCGTAGCAAGAATATTCAACTTCATGGTTTTGCGGATGCATCTTCTGTTGCATATGCAGGTGTAGTCTACCTTCGAGTGATAGATGAAAATGATACTGTACATATTAGTATGCTTGCAGCAAAAACAAAGGTAGCACCTTTGAAACAATTGACTATACCGAGATTAGAGTTATGTGCTGCAGTATTGACAGCGAAACTTCTAAGAGAAATGTCAGATTTGTTACAGGTTTCGATGGACAATATATATGCTTGGACGGATTCAATGGTAGTGTTGTCTTGGCTACAGTCTCAACCAAGTCGATGGCAGTTGTTTGTCGGTAATAGAGTATCAGACATCATCCAACTCATCGACCACGACAAATGGAGACATGTTCCGTCAACAGACAACCCAGCGGATCTCGCTTCAAGGGGTGTAAGTTCAAGAGACATGGCCGACAGTGATATATGGTGGACGGGACCTAAATGGCTTAAATGTGAAAAAATAGATTTTGAAAGAACCAAAATACCATACACTGACCTCGAGATAAAGAAGATATTTCATGTAAGATTAGATGATAATCCAGTTTGGGAAACATTCTCATCTATGTCCAAATTGAAGAGAGTCTTAGCATGGTGTTTTAGATTTCGAAATCATACTGGTAACTCAAATAGAGAAAGGTATTTAACAGCAGCGGAACTCAATAACATCGAAAACAGATGCATCCAATATTATCAATGCCTGGTTTATGACCAAGAAATAGAAGATCTGAAAGAAAACGGTAAAATAAAGAACAAGAGCTCCTTGATTAGTCTTGGACCTTATTTAGACGAAAATAACTTATTAAGAGTTGGAGGGCGGCTTAGTAATGCACAAATATCAGAAGATGAGAAGCACCCTATCATTATTCCTTGCAAACAACACATTACAAGATTATTAGTAAATGAAGCTCACATAAAAACATTACATGGTGACATACAACAGATGATGACATACGTTCGCAGCAAGTACTGGATAATAAGTTTGAAATCAGCTGTCAGACAAGTAACAAGAAATTGCAAAATCTGTATAATAGACAAAGCAAGAACACAACAACAATTAATGGGCCAGCTTCCTGCTTCAAGGGTTACATCTCATCGCGCCTTCTTGAATAGTGGTGTCGACTACGCTGGACCTATACAGTTGAAGACTTCCAAAGGGAGAGGTTATAAGACTACGAAAGGATACATCTGCCTATTCGTTTGTATGTCCACGAGAGCTATTCATTTAGAAGCGGTTACAGATCTTACAGCACAAGGATTTATTGCAGCATTTAGAAGGTTTGTTGCCAGGCGAGGTCATTGTGCTCACCTTTGGAGCGATAACGGTACAAATTTTACAGGAGCGGCCAAAGAATTAAAGGACATATTTTCCAAAGGTAAAATAAACATAGCGAGTGAAATAGCAGAGCTACTAGCTAACGATGGAACTACCTGGCACTTCATTCCACCAAGAGCACCAAATTTTGGTGGTTTGTGGGAGGCTGGTGTGCGATCAATGAAAAAACACCTCAATAGAGTAAGTAGTAATACAAAAATGACATATGAAGAAATATCGACATTATTGGCTCAAATTGAAGCGTGCTTAAATTCTCGACCTTTGTGTAAAATGGACGAAACATTAGCAACGTTAAGTCCATTAACACCTGGTCATTTTCTAATTGGCGAACCCTTAATCAACGTTCCTGAGATAAACTATGAAGAAAGAAATGTGAATTTGCTTACTAGATGGCAGTTCATACAAAATAGAATGCAAGATTTCTGGCGTAGGTGGAAAGTGGAGTATCTTAACACTTTACAACAACGATATAAGTGGCACGACACTGTGAAGTCTCCCTGTATTGGAGATATTGTTATTGTCAAAGAAGATGACATGCCTCCAACCAAATGGCTATTGGGTAAAATTAAGGAGCTACATCCCGGGGCGGACAATTTAGTCCGAGTTGTTACTCTTCAGTGTAAGGGTGATAATGTCATTAAAAGACCATTATCCAAATTAATTTTATTGCCAAGTAAAATGACATAGAGCGCTATAGGTTCATGGTGGGCGGTTAACTTTGCAATGTCACAGGAAGGTATTTATTGTTTTCGTTTGACAGGCTGATTGAATTATATTTCACTTAAGTTAGGTACTTTATTTGTGTTTGCTGACTAATATTGAACAGTGATATTAGTAAATAATGATATTATAAATGCTGTTATTGTGCATGTAATGTGTGTTACGTTTAATATTTTATTAAATTAGGATTTGTGACAACAGTTGCCATTTTTATGTTAATGTATTTTTTGTTACAGTCAAGCATAGATAGGTAGTATAAAATAAGTATTTTGGTGGGCGGTATGTTCAGCCTCTTTGAAGTTATATGTCAAATGTACTCTTTGGTTTATTTGATGAAATATAAAAACGTCAGTCAAAAAAGTCATGTTGTAATAAAAATACGTTTTCCTTACTAAAATTCAATAATTCACAATAATAGAGTAAACACACCTAAAGTTATGTACGAAAAATTTTTGTAAGTACAAATCGTATCTGTAATAATAAGCATGTAACACGATACCAAAAACATTCATTATGTGATGATGATGATACGCGATATTGCCGCTGTTCTTTTCTCCGCCCGGTTGAGTTTAGACTCAAAATCACCGTGTAACTTAGTATGCAAGCGGGTGCTCGGCTACGAAAATGAAGGTTAATAAAACCTCTGGGTGCTGACACAAGGCGATTCCTTTGAACGATTACTGGCCCGCTAAGCTTAACCCTACCTCTACCTCTTAAGGAAAATCGGTTGTTGATGTATTTGTATAACTACGCAGGCCATATACAAACAGCGCATTTAGCTATTTCTTAAAACGTTTAATTGATCGACTTTAAGGTCCGGGAAAAAAGTAAGAATGCTAGCAAACCGTGCTCATGTTGAAATATGATATAATTACATACTTTGCCTAATTATAAACTGAAATCAATGTAAACGTAGTATTTCGGCTTGAAATAAAAACAAATAAAAATATTTTTTGAAAATAATTTAATTTGTTCTGGTGGCCTAGGAGAGCGATGGTGGCCTAGCGGTAAGAGCGTGCGACTTGCAATCCGGAGGTCGCGGGTTCAAACCCCGGCTAGTACCAATGAGTTTTTCGGAACTTAAGTACGAAATATCATTTGATATTTGCCAGTCGCTTTTCGGTGAAGGAAAACATCGTGAGGAAACCAGACTAATCCCAATAACGCCTAGTTTACCCTCTGGGTTAGAAGGTCAAATAGCAGTCGCTTTAGTAAAAACTAGTGCTTAAGCCAAATCTTGGGATTAGTTGTCAAGCGGACCCCAGGCTCCCATGAGCCGTGGTAAAATGCCGGGACAACGCGAGGAAGGCAGACGAAGGAATTTAATTTGTTTAATTTCTAATAGCTTTGCCTAATTGTCCAGAATAAAAAAAAATTGGCATTAAATTTACCCAGACCCAGCAGAAGCTTGTAATTAAATGAAATAATTTCAAAGTAGGCACATTATGATCAAGTACCTGAATCATTCATATCGTGTTCTATATGATGAAATTTTCCTGTTGGGGTTTGAATACTTTTCACAGTTCAAGAATGGGACACGAACCTCATTATTTCTTGTCACGATGTCTTGTGACGAACAAGTATGTGAACGTAACCATTCCTCGAAAAATATAAATACAAAAAACTGGCCATGTGCGAGTCGAACTACACAAAATAGAAGGTTTCATAATGTAATAACATTAAAGGGTAAAAGTCACGTTTCTTGAATGCGTCCTTAAATTGTTAACGTGAAACAAAACCACACTTTTCCATGAATGTCTAATAATTTATTTTGATTTTTATTATTTTTTGTTATAGTGGCAACAGAAATACATTTTCTTTGAAAACTTCTACTGTCTACTTATTAAAGTTTAATAGATACAGTCCGTTGACGGGCAGAAAACGTATTCTCTTAAAGCGTTTTTGAAACACGTACTGCCAGAAATACAGACGGTTGGACCAATATGGACCATGGACCAGTATGGACTTATTAATAGGGTTCCGGTTGATATTCTGCGGCCCAGAAATTTAAGAACACAAATCATTACACATATGTGTCTATCCAATTAAACTTAAAAAAAATGACATTTTAATTACGTTATTCGTAAACGCGCTACAAACCACAATTAGCTATTAATCGTTTGACTTTATCTGTCATTTGTACAAAAGGGATAAAATATAAATTAACTAATTGAGACCTGTAAAGTTTATGAATATCTAAGGAGGAAAAAGTCTTAGTTCAATAATGTCTTGTTCCTAAAGAAATATTATTTCTTGAAACGTACAATAAAATCAATCTTACAACAGTTTTATTCTTGGTACGGCATTATTCAAAACTTTCTTAAGTCAATCTTTGGCGACTGCTTAAAGACTCGCTTTAAGTGAATATTTGGACAAACAGAATCAGATATTAAATCTGAAAAGATTCAAGATAAACTATACAAAATATCCAAGCATTTTCCCCCTTTCAATTGGAATTGAAACGAAGAGAGAACGTAATCCTTGTGCTTTCCGAGCAATTAATGTATCTGGGTTTTCCTAGGTTTTGTTTACAACGAACAAAGCACATTTCCTTGCAACTGAGAACTGAAATCAACAGGAATTGTATGAATATACGTACGGCACAGGAGTGTTTAGTAAATAGATACTTAAACGCGAGGTATTTAAAAGCAAAAAAATATGGGCCACTTCGTATGGAATGATTCAAATAAAACGAAACATTTTCTTCACTCTTAGTATATTTTAGACAGGAACATAAATTATTGGACATCGTAATCCTTAAATTGTAACAGTATTCTGTAATATAACCGATAGTAATTTATCCTTAGTTACTAGCCAGATCTCGTGTCACAGGTAGAACAGTATAAATGTCACATGGGCTAAGAAACATAGTGGAAAATGTGACGTTAGTCTTCTAAAGCCTCAAACTCTGTAGGATTCTCATCACGCCCCGGCCAATGCCAGAGACGTCGCCTCAGACGGGCACAGCGTTGCGCCATGAGAAGCGCAACTTGTATAAATAACCGCCGATGCCGATCTTACTTAGTATCAGTCCTTTGGTTCATTATCAACGAGCAAGCAACACTAAAACAAAACCAACAAAATGATGAAGATTGTAAGTACAGGTTTATCTCATCGATGGTTTATCTAAAAATAAGCTCAACGGAACTTTTTTTTGTTAAAAACGAACATATAACTTAAATAATTAAAATAGTTTCCGATGACATTCTTCGAAAAATGGTACCATTTTTTGGCATCTTTCAGATCGTAATCATCTCTGCCTTGGTCGCCATCGCCGCGGCTAAGCCGGGCGTGCTGGCAACATCTGTGGTGGCAGCCGCTCCGGCGCCGCTGGTGGCGGCCCCCGTGGTCACGGCCTCCAGCTCTCAGTACTACCACCGCTTCAACAACGGGCTGGCCGCGTACGTGGCCGCGCCAGCTGCATACGTCGCCTCCGCGCCCTACTTGGCGGCCGCGGCTCCGTACGTCGCTGCGCCGTACGTTGCTGCCCCTTACTCTGCACCCGTTGTTGCCGTTTAAATTGAACTTAGCCATGACACGTTTGTGATATTTGGAATAAAGTTTACTCGCCCCATAATTTAGTTTTGATGCTCATGTCAAAATAAGCGTCCCTTATCGGTTTAGATACAACTGAAGCAAACTGAACAGAATTATTAAATATTATTCCTATCTAAATTTATGTTTTAACGGAACGATTTATTTATGTTTTGTACAGATTCTCATTTTAGTTAGTACGTAAAAACTTTTTACTTCAGCAATCCTGTATAAACATAAATGTTTCGGCTACTAGAGGTTCAATATCCATCTTTATCAAAGAGTCAAAACATAGTGATCAATATGCCATGTTAGCGTCCATTGGGGTCCATCTTAATATCGATTAAGAGGAAAGGGGACGAGCGCTTCGCCATACAAACCTAGTGTTAATAGAAAATACGTTTACTTATACAATTTGATGGATATTAAGTACCTCGTTTGTCATTTTTTATATTTTTTATTATTATAAGAGTTTCTAACTACAATAATAATAATAATAAACGGACCCGAGTACTCCCGAGAGTCGGTCAGGGTCTCCGTCTCCGGCGTGTCTTCGTCGGTCGGAGTGGACCCCAAGGGGACCCGCAGGACTCTCAGCTCTGGCTTGCCTTCATTGGCCGTCCAGAGAGGAGTCGTTAGATCTAAATGCTCCAGGGGTGGAAGTGAAAACTTGCATAAGACGCGAGTTGGCACAGTGGCTGTAATCAGCCACTGGGTAGAAAGCGGCGTACACCTCTCGACACCCCTGAGCCGCTCACACCGGTGTTGCTCCTGGTCGTCTTCACGACGGCATTTTCAGGGGCCCATCTAGTGGGCGGCGAGTCACCGCCTGCCTCGATAACTAGTGGAAACATTGTTATGGCAGGTGTCCGGTCGTCTTTGCAATAACCCAGTCTCATTGTCCTCCCAAACTTCAATCCATAGACCGTTATACTGTTCATTTCTACTACAATAGTCCCAATGCCTGCTGCGACCGGTTCATGGGTGTCTATTGTTGCGCCTGTGAACGGGTTCCAGCAGGCGTTCTACATGACATTAAAGCTCTCCAAGGGGCCTCTACGTGTTGGATCTATATCCCCACGCAAGCCTATCAAAAGACCGGGATTTATAGGCCCGTGAAATCCAAGGAGATACAATAATAATAAAAAATACTATATCCAGGGAAGAAAAAGAAGAAAAGCGGTCGTCCACTTCCGTCATAATGGGCATGCCCACCGTCTGGCCTACCAGCTTGCCGAATGTGTACAATACGATTATTAATTAACAAAAACAAATTGGATATAGTTTTCCTACCACAAAGATACATTTATAACACAATTTAAGACAAGCGCCCCCATGGGAAAGGTTTAGTTAGAGCCCTAAGTATTTCACTATGGCCTCATTTTTCTCTGTTCTTATTGAGAAAAGCGGTTACTTATTGTACCTACAGTGTATGAACAAAGTATTTAGGTAAAAATGCTTTAGAAACAATGACGACTCAATCAGAAACTTAAGTACATGTTTCAAATGCCTATGACGTAGTTACAAATTCTTTGAAGAGAGTGACATCATTTTATATGCGTATAGTGTATATATTTATTACTGTAACCATGCAACAACTCATCATTGGTAAATATTCCAGTGACTGACTGATTTATTTAATTTGCAAACTATATGTACATGTAAATGAAATTTTATTTATTTATCAATAGGTATAACGGATACATTACTGCACGAAACCTAAACAGAGACGCCCTTTTTTATTACCTTTTTTACTCAGGCTTTACAATATTCTAGATAATACAGATAAGATACAGAAACAGGGACTTACGGCATGGTATCTGGATACCATAGTATACCTTTTATAGCCTAACCAATCGACCGAAAATAATTACACAGTACCAACTGCGCCATGGCCATAAGAGTTATGAATTCTAGGAAACCGATACTAAAACCGCTAGTAGAATGTTGGAACGCAGCTGTGGGAATTGCGTGGATGTGGGCCACGCAATTCCCACAGCTGCGTTCCAATCAGAATATAACACTATTATGCTCCCGACGTCGCTTCTCGTATTATACCTTGTGAGGTCGCTCAAACGCCAAACTAAAAGTCCAAAAAGCGTCACAAATCTATATGTTCCTCACAGGAACCTATTGGAAAATTATCTACCGTCAATTTTGATCAAAGTTGGTTTTTATATTTTGATAAACTTTAAGAAAACCTTCTTCAAGTTCAAAAAACTTAATTTCTCACTAACGCTGGCTACTCTAATTAACACTTTTTTGAGAAATAATCATTAGCTAGTTCTTTCTTTAATTTTCCATCCATTCTTACTTTATAACCGACTTCAAGATTTCACATAACATAAACAACGAACAGTCATAATAAATGAGTAATGTTAGTATGTATATATTATTCATTGTTTATTTCCTGTTATCCACTGTCAAGCCAAGCAGTCTGGAGCAAAATCATCAGTTGCAGGTTGAAAGCTTGAGACCTTACACGTGTTCATGAAATATTTACCTAATTCTGAAACTTGTTCAGTGTTGACTTTAATAAGTTATTAAGTGAAAACAGACATTGGTGATGACAATAAAGGGTAACTATACCGACAATGAATATTACAACTGAAAACTACAGTGAAACCGATAACCTACCAAAAGATGCCACAATAACAACGCTTTCAACTCCGCCTTTTGAAGGATTAGACCCAGGAGAAAATGGTACTTTACCAGAAAGCGGTTATAACGATACCATATTTGTTACTACTGAAGAACCGGACTTACAACTAACATTTGAAATGCTAAACATAGTGGCAATAATTATGATGTTTGCAGAACTGTTATTGACTCTTCTAGCAATTGCAAAACTAAAGCAATGGAGAAAAAATTACAGGAACCTGATGTTGACACAAATTAGCTTGGCGCGGCTTTTACAACGCATCTTGAGCTACGCTATTTTTTTAGAAAAGAAGCCTAATATTTTTGATAACAGTAAGCAACCTTGTCTAACGTACCTTACCTTGATTACTTATTTCAATTTTGTTACAATATTTCTAGTATTCTTTCTCATTAAACACATGTATGATTCTTTAATAGTTATATTTGTGAAAATTAGTAAAAACCGTTTCTATAAAGTATCGATATTTGCATGGCTATTTCCTGTTCCTCTTACTACCACTTGGGTCGCATTCGTTGTTTATGATGTTTTCGACAAGTTTTTGGTGGACGTAATATTTTGTACATTATTTAAATGGACCTTCACTGTAATAGGGACTATTCTCTACATTTGTATATTACGCAAGATCTTGAAAGATAAATGTAGAAAGTTTGCAAGAAGTTTGACGATCATTACATTTATGTTATGTTTAATAATCAATATGTATGCTATAACAACAGATATCTCCAGATTAATTAGATGTTATTTACTTTTGGTAATTAAGTATATAACGGGGTTCATTTTAAATAGTCTTGTTTTATGTTTGTATATAGCACTTATATCATCTAATTTTAAGCATCGTATTAAACATTCAGACGCTATTTCGAACTACAGCGTGGGTGTTATAAATAAAGAGGTCCAACCAGGTGTGGAGAGATACTCTGTTAAAATTGAGTCACAAATAATGCTCGATGTTAATTTTAAGTGAAAATAATGATAGCCTTTTTAATATTGCTACTCCAATTGCATAGAGTAACAGAGTACTTAGTGGCAGTAGTGGCACTGTGATATAAAACGACATATAGAATATAATATACATATAAAAAAGACTGATTGTGGAAGAGGTAGGTAGGAATGATCCTTGGCCAAAGAATGGATAGCTATTCAGCGTGGAAATGTAGCCAGCCTAATTGGCACCCTTCCGCAGGGGGCAGATCTAGGGAACTTAATGTAGGGTATGGGTTTTATTTATCTATTTTATTCGTTTGATATATACTTAATTTTAATACCTAATAGGTTATAAGTTTTGTTATTAAACCTATCATATTTAATACGTATCTGTAAATATACACATATATGTAGTTGACTGTATATAATATTAAATCACATTTATTTTCATACTGGGTTTTATTCCGTATCTTTATACCTATTTTTAGAAAAATACGTATTCCTGAATCACAACCCAGACGTAATTTTGCTGTACCTACGTATGAATTCTGTACCCCTAGTGTAAATTTGATCGACATCATAACGTGACGAACGCGTTTGCGTTAAGTCTCATTTTGTATAGGATTTTGAGTTTCCAAAACGTCCCGCTTGGCGCGCTCTTTCTAAATCCAATACAAAATGAGACTAAACGCAAACGCGTACGTCACGTTTCGAAATCGAATTTATTTACACTAGGGGTACTGAATGTCACTTATTTTATTGTTATCTGTAGATGTAATAGTATTGTGTAGGTATTTAAGTGCATCAATAAAAAATAACTGAATGTACATTTTTGTATTGTTTTATGGTTGGTTGCATTTAATTTAAAGATTCCTGTAAGGTACTTTGGGGTAATATTATGAGCAGTGCTGCATCGGGACCACTGTAAAACAAAACAAAGAATTGTGTTAAAAAATCCTACATTAAGAGATAAGAGCAAATAGTAAAAAATCTTATTTATACAATAACACTCCGGTAATATGGTGCCAATGTGTAAAAAAACCTTCTGAAAATAATTCTTCTTGGAATTTCACCAGCGATATATCGTATAGTTGTATACGATATGGTGGAAATATTCGCTGTCCTCGAGTTAAGTCTCGGAAGATCAGTTTGTCAGTTGGCAGTGAAGCGATTGGCTAGTGGTCCAGAGGGCCTACCGGCAAAACCGAAATTCGCAAATTGCGGGGATCTTTCTCTGTTACTCCAAGGACGGCGTAATTAGAGTGACAGAGAAAGATGCCCGCCATTTGCGAACTTCGATTTTCGCGGTTATAGCTCAGAGTCGCGAGTTCGAGCCTCGTCCGAGACAGAGGATTTTTCCGTTATTTCTAAACATTAGTATTCGGTTATAATATTGTATTTACAGTACATATGGTGCTACTTTACTATTGCGATAATTAGCACATTACGTAACTAAATCGAAAATTTAGAGGGCCATATGTACTGTCAAACGTTGTACGATCCGCAACTAAGGTCGATTTAAAACTCTCTTTTCGGTCGTGTTTTCATATATCGCCACTCGTGAATTTCCTATTTTTGCACTTGTATCGTAATGTAATTGTATCTATTTCCTAATTTAAGTCACAGGAGATGGGATAAGTTGAATATCATCGAGTAGATGACGATAATATCCCCCATTGACATATTTATTTGCTCGTAGCACATGACTTTGCACTTCAAGTGGCATTTGACCACTGAGCGTCGGGGCACAAATGTAGGGGGCACTAAAATTATTACACATGATTCGGAATTACGGAGGATTTTTTGTCTTACGCCTATTTTCAAGTTACCCCAACGTATCTTACCTTGATACCTGTATATATTTTCCGTACACGGAATAATTATGTGCCATATATTTATTAGAAGCCAACACGTAGAGTACACACAACCCTTTCGATAATTTAATGAAATGTAAAGGGTGTACAATACACCGTCATGCGGATGCTGTTCTTGTTCATGTCATGGTACGCACGCAGAGGCAGCATCCGCCAGTTACCTGTATATTATTATTGATAAATTAGCTATCTGGTAGCAATGCTGACTAGCTGACTGCTGAAGACTGTTGAAGTTTCCAATTTATGTACACTTAAGTAGTATGTTGTTTATACTCAATGAGAATGAAATTATTTAATTTAACAATCTCATAGGCATATAATAGGTACAGGGCCAATTTTTGAGATTCAAAAGCTTGACATTCTAAATATCGGCATCCTGTAGGTACTCTTATGAATCCAAAAAATCAATTTCAATTAACAATTTTTTCTAGAACCCATTACTGTCATATTTCCAACCATCCCACTATGGCAAAAACCCCAACCGCAGTTACGTGCGTCAATGCTATAGTAGGTATTTGTTATGATTATACCTAACCATTAATTAAATATTTCAAAGAATTTATTGGCTATACGTAATTCTCTTGAAGTACAGATTAGAGTATTGTTTTCCTAGTTCATATAATTAATTAATGAAATACCAGAAAGCCTTGTTTCATTTATAGCAGTTACCAGTTCGCGCCCACTATCGTAGACTGGGGTCACTTTAACTAGTAATGTCATATTGATTATCGATTTTAAACTACAAGGATTTTTTTGGCCAAGTTTATAAATTCTGTTACGGTTGGTAGCTACCTATATCAATACATTCACGCTTTCAATAATAAATGTGTTAATAAATGTTAAAGTCAAAGTAACCTCAATACGGTACGGTACCGCGGTAATTTCAAACTTGCGATTACAACTCGCAGCCTTCCGACATAAGCAGGTACACAATTATTTATTGGATTTCAGGTCATTATAGAATTTGAATAGCGTAATGTCGGCTCCCTTCCCATGATTCGCTCCTTATCAATTGTAGTCCGTGTGTATGGAGTTTAGTTCAAATAAGGGGTAGAAATAGTTAAGGTTGAACTTTATTTGATTATAGACAAAATAAACAACTGTGGGAATAAAATAAAAATTTAATGTAGGATCACAATGGAACATATGTTTTTTTAGATTAAAACTATCATAATTTAAAAGCCGTTTGTGGTTTCGCGCGGACATACGTTTTAATACTATTTATCATCGAGAAATGCACGTCAACCCTACTTAATATGATATTTCACTATCTTAGAATGCCAGCATTAGTTAGATACACGATAGGTGCATAGATTCACGTCAATGCCAAATTGCTGTCTCATCATAAAACTGTACAGAACGATATTTATTAAGAAAACGAATCTTAAATATATGAATTATTTAACAATAATTAAAATTCGTATTTATACAACCAACCACCTTTGTAATTGATAACGACTTTTCAGAACTGAGACATTCTATTTACATCTGTACGAATAGCCGCGAATGGGTTAATGTCACGGTGATGGGATGGACGGATGGGGCGCGCTGAGCTACGCACACAGTACGAGTAAGCGCGACGCAGACGCGGACGCGGACGCGAGCGCGAACGCTTAAGCGCAGCTACAAGCGCAACGCTTCACGCGCTTCTCAGGCTGCAAAAGCGCGTCCACACTGCGCACTGAGCGAGGCTGCATGTCTGAAATACAAACAAGGAAATATAAATCGTATTAGTTAGGCAAAACAAATTATTAGCAATAAATCAGAATGCAATAATGCTGAGCAGTATAACGTCATAATGGTATTTAATTTATCGCAAACTATAATAAAATTATAAAGCACTTTATAACAAATTGAATTAAAGCCATTAAACAATTATTGTATAAGAGACGCTAGTATAAAAGAAGCGACCTTATTTACATATGTTACTTACAATGCGGTCTCTCCTCCATTGGCATTTCTTGTGGCAGCATCAGAGTGCGCGGCGCGCGAGGGGGAAGCGCGGGCGCGTCCTGTGCGGGGGCGGCTTGCGCCTCGGCCTGTCGGCGTTGTTCCTCTTGCGCCTCTGCTTCAGCTTCAGCTTCCGCTGCCGCAGCCAGCGTGTTCACGATCGTTTTCACCTGAAAATATGAGCATTTGTGAATTCAATGTAGGCAGTTGCAATTCAATTTAACCGCAGCTGGTTTGACCTACTTGAAGATACGCTGCTGAACAAATAAAATGTAGCATCTTATGAAATGTACCTATAAAAGCAATAAACGTACGAACTGATTACTGATTAACTAGGACAATTATAAATACTGATAAAACAATTGCAGGACAAATCCCACTATTTCGCTGACCGGGATTTCATCGACCGTAATTAGCTAACTTAAAGGCGAGCCTGAAAAGTAATTTCATTATTTCTATCTAAAATACCTTTTTAACCTTTCAAGCGTTTGACATGCAAAAGAGATAGCTTTGATTAAGGTAGTTTTCCTAACTCCTAGTTATATTCTTTGATGTAATAGTATAAAAGGCAGATTATTCAACATAAACGTTCTATGTAGATATTATTACTATTATAAATCATGCATATCTAAGTAAATACGTGCATAATTGTACGTGCCTATCAAATTGAGGAGTTCCCCTAATTCCTCGTGGGTCCTAACATCAGATCAGAACTAAATTGCTATGGGACCACCGTGGCGGTACCTATCTCCTTTCATTCTTCCATATATACAAATTATACCAATCTGCAGGATATAACTTCCTCCTTTGAAGTCTCTCGATTTTTGCTGTCACGTGGCAAGATAAAAGGAAATGGCTGAATCCATTTTTGAAAACTTATTTAGTGCAATTATTTTCCCCAAGAAATGATTGTTCATTCGTGTTTATGAAAACCCTGACTCAAATTCATATTATTTACGCGCTATTTCATTACTAACTGCGAGTAAAATATTCATGCTTACTTGAATCACTTTGAATTGCAAAGATGACGCCATGGACTTTACGACGGAGTTTTCCCAAACAATCGGAGTACTATAGCCGGACAAACAATACAAAAAGTTTCTATGGGATGGAGTTAAAATTAGGAATGTTTTTTGATGATAAAAAAGTTATGAAAATATAGGTGTGATTAATTTTCCGGTAATATTTATGATAATGTTAATGTTATATAAAACATGATCCTTTTTTGTCGGTAAACTTCGGAGATAAGGGAGGAGAAATGGTATATTTTTACACATTTTATTTCAAAAATAATATAGTTTCTTCAATTCTTCAATTTGAGCTCTTTCAAATAATACTCCACTTGACCTAGTAACTAGTAAAAAAAAATCACTTTCAATGTGTCTGGGTTTTACATAGCTATTCCAAATTTCAAATCGATAGCTTAAGTATTAGTCTGCAATGTGACAGACAGACGGACGGACGGACGTATAGCTATAGAGTCGCACTATAAGGGTTTCTTTTGTACCTTTTTCATATGGAACCCTAAAACAGTGTCACACTATCCAAACATTAATACTATTTCATTCTCGCATTGCAACTTTGTCAACGTGTTGTCTACTGCGACATTTGACAGACCATACTTAATGACCCAGAAAACCTCTTTGCTGGATATCGGCAGCGTTCTCGGTGATCATGCTGTGGATCAAGCATGTAGTCGACGTCAAAGATATTTTTACACTTTCGCACCTTACACAACATATTACACACGCAAAACATATTATCATATTTATGACGTCAACAGTATGTCCTCAAATGCCAACTATCACGGATGAATAAATGAATTGTGTTAGCTCACAAACCTCTTGCATGTCATTGTCCATCTGATTTTCGCGGCGCTGGTTGGCCGCGGCGTCCTCGGCGGTGCGGTGGATCACGTGGATGTCTTCAGGCGTCAGACCCCAAGGCAGGTTCATCTGCACTGGGCTGCCTTCCATGTTCACCTTCTGGACCTGTAGACATAGCTTAAATAAGTACTATATGGATAATTGAGATAAAAAATAAAAACAAATAAAAAAATAAATATTATAGGACATTATTACACAAATTGACTAAGTCCCACAGTAAGCTTAATAAGGCTTGAGTTGAGGGTACTTAGACAACGATATATATAATATATAAATATTTATGAATACCTACTTAAATACATAGAAAACACCCATGGCTCAGGAACAAATATCCATGCTCATCACATAAATACATGCCCTTACCAGGATTTGAAGCCGGGACCATCAGCTTCGTAGGCAGGGTCACTACCCACTAGGCCAAACCGGTCGTCAAACCTAAGATAACCTTATTGCTTAAGAAGATAGGCCACGGCCGCTTCTCCATACAAACGTAGTTCCCATTTTCCTCTCTGGATATTGTGTACTGACATTAAGTAAAATATTTTTACATATTTTGATGTATATTAACCATAGCTATTCCCTCATGTTTGACTTGTTTCATTTTTTTTATATGTATAAAAACGAGGAGCGACTTCATATTTTTTTAATGCTCCTAACTATTATAATAACTAAAGATTCGAAAAAAAAAAAAAAACAGGGGCATAGCTTTGGTTGAGATACAGCAAACTGTGTCAAAATATTTGAATAAGAGGAAAATGAGGACTACGTCTGTATAAAAAGGCGGATTCGGGGCCGCCGTGGTCATTCATTATGGAACCAATCTTTACATAAATATACAAATTATATATTACATTTGGGAGAAACGCACCGAAATGAAACCGGAATGGAGTCACGACATTAAAGTCGGAATATCAAAGCACGACGATGACTGGTCTGGAGCACCTTAAGCAGAAAAGTCTTCGTCGTGCTCTACCACCTCCTGCGGACTCGGACGATTTGTGTGCGATCGATGTGGAAAGAAATGTCGCGCTGCTATAGGACTTTATAGCCACCAACGGCGATGCCCAGCCCCATAAACCACAAGCGCCGCAACATGCATCTAGAAATGATGATGATATTGCATCTGCTGCTTGCTGCCTATACTAAAGCTTGTATAAAAATGATGAAGACGTAAAGTAAAAGTTAGTTGCAGAATGTTGATTACATTTAGGCACACTCGGACCGACATCTCCGATTACCGGACAAATGTACCTAACCCATTCCCTCTCGTCCATTAGCGATCCTAGTCCTAAGTTTCCTACATATTATGTAGGTGTATCAAGTGACTGTGCTGTGACAATTTCCTTATGATAACTACCTCCAATTTCTTTCTCTGTCACGCAGATATTCTCGTGAATATGAAATGCGTCATATTTAGTTATTATTATATCTAACAAGAAAAAAAGATAAAAAAAAGAAGAAAAAGCCTTTATGAAATTTACAAATTTGTCAATTCGAGTGACTTAAGTCGTCAACTGTTTAGTACCTACTTAAATCATCTTGCATAAACCACAAATATTATATCCATTGTAATTTCATTAAATTGTTCGTTCATTTTGTTCTCTCCACATTCTAAAACAAAAGGAGTGTTTCAACTTATTTATAAAGTCTCCCAACTTCCGATTTATCTAAAACAGGAAAATCGTTTCTGAATGAATAAGTTTTAATGGAATTTATTAATGTTTGACGTCAGCAGTTTATGTTCGATGTTATTATTCTGCATAAACAAATAATAGTTATTTACGATACTAGTGCGGAAAAGTAGTACCATATGTACTGAAAATATGTTTACAGTACATATGGTGCTACTTTACCGCACTAGTGTGAAAATTAGCATATTACGTTACTGTGTCGAACATTTAAAGGGCCATATGTACTGTAAAACGTTGTACGATACATGTGCGAATAGGTAATTCGCAATTCGTGTCGATTTAAAACACTCCCTTCGGTCGTGTTTTAATTTATCGCCACTCGTTTCGGATTTCCTATTTTTCGCACTTGTATCGTAATGTACATATGGTGCTACTTTTCCGCACTAGTGCGTAAATTAGCACATTATGTAACTATGTCGAAAATTTAAAGGGTCACTGGACAAGGGGTACTTTAAACCGTTGTACGATACGTGTGCGAATAGGTAATTCGCAACTCGTATCGATTTAAAACACTCCCTCCGGTCGTGTTTTAATTTATCGCCACTCGTTACGAATTTCCTATTTTTCGCACTTGTATCGTAAATAACTATATCGTTTCCATTCCTATTGAACTGGGTGCTTAGCCAACGTGCCAATTAGGGGTTGAGTTCCGGATATTCGATAAATCCGTATATCTATCAAATATGGGATCCGTATCCAACGACTCAAAGGATCCGGATATTTTGGATCTGACGAATCCGTTAAATAATTATGGTCATGCACCTATAGCAGAAGCAATTTTGGAATGAAAATTATGAATGATTTCGTACATTTTGTCATCTTAAATGTGTATTTATGTACATTTAATTTATTTTATTCAAATACTACAACAGCACATCAAGCTAGCTAGATTGCGCTCAATTTTGGTCACTATTTGGCAGAATCTAACAGGATTTTTATATTTTTTATTTAGCTCACAAAACAAGTTATAGACAATATCTAAAATTAGAGTATTAGCATACAGTTCAGATCTAGACTATAACTCTAAAAATGTGTGCACAAAAGTTTAAAAGGATATATAAATTATAATTTATCGCTAGAGAGGTGAGATGTCATTTCTACGCTAGATTATAGACAAAGTAAAATAAACAGTAGTACAGAGTTGCATGCGCTAGTTTTTAAAGTAAGTCTAAAACGAAAACTAAATTACAAAAAGTCTAAAACTAAATTATAAATTACAAAAAGCGTTTACGAAAATTGATAATTGTAAACGCAGCTTATTGACACAACATTTTGCGGAATTTATATATGAATTGATTTTTTTTGGTTTTTTATTTTGGTTGAAAGCTGCATTCAAATTTATTTAAGGATGGATTCTCGATAACGGTTTCGTTATATAAGCGACACATTCTCGTTATCTGGTTATAAAATGATGTATTGTTTTTGTAAATCTGTAGATGAAATATTTTAAGTGAGGGGTTGCGAGATTTGTATCGAGTCATAAAACTTAAAAGAGAAAGAAGAGTGGGACAGTCAATGTTCGAGTGTATAATTTTATAATGTATTAACAGTTCGCTGCATTTCCTACGATTTGTAACGGATGGAATATTGAATACATATAATAGAAGATCAAGATCAACTGAATGAGCTAGATACGACTAAGCAGTTTACCTCAATGTAACGGTACAGAAAGTACCTTTTTAATTAGTGTATTTTTATAAAATCTGCATAGAACTATCGAACTAAAGATTTTTTTTGACAAAAGCGAAACCCATAAACTTAGAATATATTAAGGATGACTCACGCTACACAGTGCCAGGACCGGGCCGGGGCGGACCGGAGCGAGCCGTCACACGGACTTTCAGGAGCGCCACCGTCGCCGGACCGTTCCGGGGCCGGGGCGACCGGGCCATCATCTCTATATTATAGTATCTCTATGCGTTGACACTATCGTTGAGTCTCCGAGCGCGAGACAGGCCGGGCCGGGCTGTCCGAGCTCACCGAGCCGTCCAAATAACGGACTGTTCATGACAAATGTCACAAATGTCAATCATATTGAAAAAATTGGTTCGATGGGAAGCAAGTCGATATAGAAATAAATAATAAAATCAAAATATTGGCCCTGGCTGCCATAATAGCTGATGAAGAGAATACTGCATACTCTGGGTAATTGTGCATTTGGACATTTCGCGGACACTTTCGGAAAAAGGAGAATTACACAACATTATGTTAAGAGCTTTATTTCCACATGACCCGAGACTCTTTCGAAGCCACCGTGTTCTCTGCTTAAGGTAATGGAAATACAATGCGTGTATATTGTCTCAAATAATCATGTGCCGAAGCATATTAAACTATTAAAAGGAAAAGGGATGACCGGTTCTCCATACAAACATAGTCCCCATTTTCCTCTCTGGATATTGATATTCCCTTCGTTCTACATCCAATTTTGTAATAGTACATTACGATACAAGTGCGAAAAATAGGAAATTCGAAACAAGTGGCGATAAATTAAAACACGACCGAAGGGAGTGTTTTAAATCGACACGAGTTGCGAATTACTTATTCGCACATGTATCGTACAACGTTTTACAGTACATGGCTCTTTAAATGTTCGACACAGTAACGTAATATGCTAATTTTCGCACTAGTGCGGTAAAGTAGCAACATATGTACTGTAAAAATATTATCCGTAATGGGGACTACGTTTGTATGGAAAAGCGGTCTCGTTTTGAGGTAGGTAACTAGGCAGATTACTTAGAGATTGACTCATCACAAGCTGCCCTAAGTGCTTCTTAGCGAGTAGACAGGCCTATTGTTTTTCAGTATTATTTTCTTCTATTGAGGTGTGCATTTGTGTTGTATTGCAAAAATATATCCGTTGGGGTTCAGTGATACCCGATAGATATTAACCCTGAATCACAAATGATCATTTTGCTTAATGCCGCGTTTTTGCATTATTTTCTCCCATCAATCCTATCATAGACTTGTTCCGTTTCAGGAATGCATGAAAAACTTAAGTTTAAAAGAGAAGATATTTAAAATGGCTGTAGGAATACCACAACATTTTAAAGTATCGATATAAGATAATCATCTACAAACATTCAGCTATAGAGAAATACGCGTACACCACTAAGAATGTCGGTGGTGCGCTCTCAAAGTGAAAAAAATAACTGTTAAGTTCGGTACACTAAGATAGAATTGTCTAACAAGTACAAAAAATAAACTACTTACTGGCTTACTTACTTCTTGCGGAAAAGGAATTTTTGATCTATAATACGAGTGGGTTAGGTAGTTGAAATTTACAGTGTGCATTTTATGGTTCCGTAGCCAAAATGGCAAAAACCCTTACAGTTTCGTCATGTCCATCTGTCTGTCTATCTGTCTGTCCGTATGTCACAGCTATTTTACTCAAAAACTATAAGATAACCAAAAGAGAAAAGTGGAAAGTAGGTATTTTTTATACTACGTTGGTGGCCGGCCTGATGGTAAGCTACTACTTAGTTTAGAAGTTCAAATGTATAAAAATATAATTTTTAGGCACGCCATCCATGTAACTAAAAGTGAAAAGGTTATTCAAGTAAAAGAGTATTAAATTTAAGATTTTTTTTAAGTAAGTGAGATGGCAAAGGAGTCTTGCGTAGCCCGTCATGCTAGCCCGAAATGATATGTAGCCCTTGTGCTATGCGTGCTCTAAGGCCGAGGGTCCCCTCATAACAAATGAATCGGGGGTAGCCTTACGTACCTAAGTAGCTTCCTCATACTAAAAAGTCGTGCAGAAGAAGATAACAATATAATTTTTTCAATATGTCAATTCCAGATTTTCTGTGTTTCTTAAATGTATAGTAACATGGCAGCAGTTTTCATCTTTAGGGTTCCGTACCCAAACGGGACCCTATTACTAAGACTCCGCTGTCCGTCCGTCCGTCCGTCTGTCACCAGGCTGTATCTCATGAACCGTGATAGACAGTTGAAATTTTCAAAGATGACGTATTTCTGTTGCCACTATAACAACATAGTATTGTGTTCCTGCCGGTGAGTAAGGTTGCCAGAGCTCAACGAGGGGAAGGAGGGTTGTTAGGCTCGGCAACGCGCATATAATTCCTCTGGAGTTGCAGGCGTACATAGGCTATGGAGACTGCTTACCATCAGGTGGGCCGTATGCTTGTTTGCCACCAACGTAGTATATAAAAAACCAAATACTAAAAAAATTACGGAATCACGTTGGGCGAGTCCGACTCGCCCTTGTCCGGTTTTTGTATTTATTCGTAAGCTTGCATTAATTGCCATGGCACTTTAGGCTTAGCTTGTAAGTACAGTCGAGGAAATTGATTCTTTAGCAGTTAACGTGTCACGTTACAATGGACAGCTCTTACCATAAGTATGTACAGCCAAATTTACTTGAACCGCAAGTTGCTAAAGAATCAATTTCCGCGACCGTACTAATAGGATATTCTTTGCTAATAGGTCTAATAAATAATATGTTGCGGACTCTTTTCTTAAACCTTTTTACTTGTATACTTTTTACGACATTTGACGCTGTCATGTTATTCAAATAGTAAAATAAATCTGACAAGAGAGAAAATTGTGATCTTATTTACAGAAAGATACTTAATGTATGAAAAAATAAGCAAAAATAAGAATGAATGTTTTGTGAGTGTGAAACAATTTTATTTTCTTTGACAAATAGAGCACTGCATTGCATTAACGATTATTATTATTTTAATTTGTATGTCTTTCCCATCACGGAACAATGGTATTCCGGACCTTTGAGAAGCGTGCGCCGAGCCCTAACCTAACGTAGAGGCCCTTTTGACACGTTCATGAAATGTAAGATGTACACCGAGCTGATGCTGCCCTTGCCCATGTCATAGGACGCACGCAGAGGCAGGCCCGACAGGGTGTAAGGACTATTGAGAGTTGTTGGAATCTAAAATAAACTAGGTTATTGTGTGAAAGCGATGGGCTAAACACTGAGCTATGGGATAAAAAACCAGACGCCTGCCTAATAAAACGGTATACAATTTTATTTCCGGCAGACGACACAAAAAGCGACATCTGGGATGGCTCAAGAGTAACACTGGTGTGAGCGGCTCAGGGGTATCGAGAGGCGTGCACCGCTTTCAACCCAGTGGCTGTAACAGCCACTGTGCCAACTCGCGTCTTGCACTTCCTCCCTTGGAACTTATAGCTCTAACGACTCCACCCTGGCCGGCCGGCCAAGGCAACCCAGAAGCAGATAATCCTGTCCCACCCACCCTCCTTCGAATGACAGAACTCCCTAGGAACACTCGGGTACGTGAGATCGTTACTCCCCAACTGCATGCCACAAGCTGCCCGAAGTTGACTGATTGCACTGGTAAAATCAGCGGGCCATAGATTATTAGTTTGCAGTTCCTAAAAGCCATTGCTGAAAGGATGTGTAGCTGTCATATACAAAAACAATGGGTAGACAGTCTCAAAGGGTATGTCTTATGATAAATAGTTTCATGCCGCAGTAAAATAATGTGATTTGTAGTATTTAGTTTTAAAATATATTTTTATAATGTGTATGCTAATCTTAAGGTATTTATCTATGGGCCGCTAGTTGCCTGAAATAAATTATGATAGATAGACGGATAGATGGGGTGTTCTAAGAGAAAATCGCTTTGAAAATGCTTTTGTCTTGTATGGCAGCTTCCTCAATCAACTGCGTTGATCGGCTAGATAATAAGTTTTTATAAAAGAAACATGTCTTTATGGCACCCATAACATTGAAGCAATACAAAAGTTAGAAATGAGAGTCAAATCTGACAATCGTTATCTACGCACGAAACATCCCTTATTAAATGATACTTGATCGTGACGTCATGATTAAGTTTAATGCGTTTTATTTGCATTGCATTTACAAAAAGAGGAGCTTTCGAGTTTCGAGGATTATGTTTTTAAAATACGTGTATATTACGTAGGTTTGTTTGTATTGATTTTTTGATTCTAGAAATAATAGTTGTATAACCTTAATATGTATGTAGGTAAGTACTAAGTACATAAAAGGTACCGAAATAGGTCAGAAGAGCAGTAAATTCAATATTACTATACAGTATATCCAAAAAGAGCGCTATGATAAGTAAAAGTTCCTTTTTAGGGTTCAGTACCCAAAGGGTAAAACGGGAGCCTATTACTAAGACTCCGCTGTCAGTACGTCTATCCGTCTGTCACCAGGCTGTATCTCGTAAACCGTGATAGTTAGTTGATATTTTCACAGTTGCCGCAATAACAACAAATACTAAAAACTACGGTACCCTAGATGGGCGAGTCCGGCTCGCATTTGTCTGGTATTATTTAAATATAGGAGGCAAATGAGGAAAGCCCATGAACAGAGGTCGTACCTATCATAGGATAAGTAGATATATATGTACAAAGAAACAGCGGTATGTTAAGTAGATTTTTTTATATAGTAGGCAAACGAGCAGAGCCCATGAACAGAGGTCATACTCTTATCATAGAATTGGTAGATATGTACAAAGAAACAGCGCTATGTTAAGTAGAATCGATTTTTTTTAAGTAGGAGCTAAACGAGCAGAACTCATGAACAGAGTTCGTATCATAAGATTTGTAGATATGTACATAGAAATGGCGCTATGTTAAGTAGAAGTATTTTTTTAAATATAGGAGGCAAATGAGCAGAGCCCATGAACAGAGGTTGTATCATAGGATAAGTAGATATGTACAAAGAAATGGCACTATGTTAAGTAGATTTTTTTTTTTAATATATGAGGCAAACGAGCAGTGCCCACGAACAGAGCTCGTATCAGAAGATTTATAGAGATGTACAAAGGAATGGCGTTATGTTAAGTAGAAGTATTTTTTTTTAAATATAGGAGGCAAACGAGCAGAACCCATGAACAGAGCTCATATCATAAGATTTGTAGAGATGTACAAAGGAATGGCGCTATGTTAAGTAGAAGTATTTTTTTAAATATAGGAGGCAAATGAGCAGAGCCCATGAACAGAGGTTGTATCATAGGATAAGTAGATATGTACAAAGAAATGGCACTATGTTAAGTAGAATTTTTTTTTTTTTTATATAGGAGGCAAACGAGCAGAGCCCACGAACAGAGCTCGTATCAGAAGATTTATAGAGATGTACAAAGGAATGGCGTTATGTTAAGTAGAAGTATTTTTTAAAATACAGGAGGCAAACGAGCAGAGCCCATGAACAGAGGTCGTATCTTAAGATTTGTAGATATGTACATAGAAATGGCGCTATGTTAAGTAGAAGTATTTTTTTAAATATAGGAGGCAAATGAGCAGAGCCCATGAACAGAGGTTGTATCATAGGATAAGTAGATATGTACAAAGAAATGGCACTATGTTAAGTAGATTTTTTTTTTAAATATAGGTGGCAAACGAGCAGAGCCCACGAACAGAACTCGTATCAGAAGATTTATAGAGATGTACAAAGGAATGGCGTTATGCTAAGTAGAAGTATTTTTTTTAATATAGGAGGCAAACGAGCAGAACCCATGAACAGAGCTCATATCATAAGATTTGTAGAGATGTACAAAGGAATGGCGTTATGTTAAGTAGAAGTATTTTTTTAAATACAGGAGGCAAACGAGCAGAGCCCATGAACAGAGGTCGTATCTTAAGATTTGTAGATATGTACATAGAAATGGCGCTATGTTAAGTAGAAGTATTTTTTTAAATATAGGAGGCAAATGAGCAGAGCCCATGAACAGAGGTTGTATCATAGGATAAGCAGATATGTACAAAGAAATGGCACTATGTTAAGTAGAATTTTTTTTTTAAATATAGGTGGCAAACGAGCAGAGCCCACGAACAGAACTCGTATCAGAAGATTTATAGAGATGTACAAAGGAATGGCGTTATGCTAAGTAGAAGTATTTTTTTTAATATAGGAGGCAAACGAGCAGAACCCATGAACAGAGCTCATATCATAAGATTTGTAGAGATGTACAAAGGAATGGCGTTATGTTAAGTAGAAGTATTTTTTTAAATACAGGAGGCAAACGAGCAGAGCCCATGAACAGAGGTCGTATCTTAAGATTTGTAGATATGTACATAGAAATGGCGCTATGTTAAGTAGAAGTATTTTTTTAAATATAGGAGGCATAAGATCAGAGCCCATGAACAGAGCTCGTATCAGAAGATTTATAGAGATGTACAAAGGAATGGCGTTATGTTAAGTAGAAGTATTTTTTTTTAATATAGGAGGCAAACGAGCAGAGCCCATGAACAGAGGTCGTATCTTAAGATTTGTAGATATGTACATAGAAATGGCGCTATGTTAAGTAGAAGTATTTTTTTAAATATAGGAGGCATAAGATCAGAGCCCATGAACAGAGCTCGTATCAGAAGATTTATAGAGATGTACAAAGGAATGGCGTTATGTTAAGTAGAAGTATTTTTTTAAATACAGGAGGCAAACGAGCAGAGCCCATGAACAGAGGTCGTATCTTAAGATTTGTAGATATGTTCATAGAAATGGCGCTATGTTAAGTAGAAGTATTTTTTTTAATATAGGAGGCATAAGATCAGAGCCCATGAACAGAGCTCGTATCAGAAGATTTATAGAGATGTACAAAGGAATGGCGTTATGTTAAGTAGAAGTATTTTTTTTAAATATAGGAGGCAAACGAGCAGAACCCATGAACAGAGCTCATATCATAAGATTTGTAGAGATGTACAAAGGAATGTATGACCTATTATTCACCTCGTAAATTATTTGCAGGTGACTAAATAAACACCCTGTATATATTTGTTGTTGTATCAACAAATCAAGCATTTACATTAAAAAAGTGAGTGACATTTAATTAAGTGGAACTGCTGATGAAGACCAGACGGAACACCTCAACTACGCGTATTTCACGTTTGGCGATATCTTCTTCGTTGAGATTGTTCTGCAAGTTATTTTTTAAGCTTCATTTTAGTCAAGATCTATTTCTGATAATGGATCCCAGGAATAATGGATGAAACTCTTCAAATATTTTACATATAGTATATTTTTATATTTGCATTTAAACAGTGCTATTTGGTGAAACGTGTTCATGAAGATTAGAATATAACTTCTCCTTGACAAGTATTTTACGAGTTAGGGCTTAGGTATATTATATGGGCTTACCTATAGGCTATTGTTTTTCATTCAATAGTTTACATATGTGAAAGAGAAAGTATAACAATATGCTTGTTAGACTAAAATAGCTTTAGTTTTGTTAATTTCAAAAACTTAGTAGGTGATAATTATAACATAGGTATAGAATCTTCAAAAATAAAACAGTAGGTACAAAGCAGGTGTTATTGGCCCGTCTTTATATATAAAAAATCGATGGCATGATTCCTAGGAACAGATCTTCGTATGTGTTATAGTTTCAAACTTTCCCATACTGAACGATCTAAATAGGCCACCATGTATACCCTACGGAACATTTTATTTCGTTGGATGAATTTAGGGTGTAGGGGAGAAACTACCCAATTATGAGCTACTTACTGAAAACTATCATTAATAGACAATTGTAAGGATATTTAACATTGCCAAAATAAGGTTAAAGGTGCCCTCTAGTAGTACTTAGTCGATATTGTGATACAATGAATGGTATTATAAACATTTTTCTTTTTTCATATACTATGGACATTCCTCGATGGCACCAAGCTGCAACTGGAAAGCGATGATCACACGGCAAATAAAATCGTGAAGACTGTAGCAGCCACGTCTAAGGAGGATGAATGTATCCACATTCAATATTTTTTATTTATTGTTTGTTTGATATGTAAAAATGCACGTCAATAAGGTGGCAAACTATTATTAACAGAGACCGGAATTATTGTGGCATTCTTGAACTGTCATAGAGAGTTCTCATTTATCGACTTCGGGTACACATATATCCATACAACGTAGAACACAAAATATTAAAAAGTTATAAAGTTAATGGATATTTGACTGTAAAAGAAGTAACTGCTTTTTTGCATTTCTTTTTACTTATTAAAAAATAGCTCTATAGTTAGGGAGTACAAGTCCAGTAAGGGTTGCTAGATAGCATCTCTCCAGCAACTCTTACTGAGTTTCAACATAATTACTTATATTTTCAAGAAATGAGAGGGGTAAAAAATTATAACTAACCATATTATTCTCAAAATGTTGGATTGTTTTAAGCATGACATCAGTGGAATATCATTTTGAGCGCTGGGATTCGGTGGTTAACAGTCATAGTCGGTCTTTCGCATGTATTGCCGTTATTCTTTAAAAACGGATGGGAAAGTTACTTACATTTTATTCACAAGAAATGCAAAGTAATTTAATCATTCAAATTTTGAAATATTTTATCACCTAGGAATGTAAAATTAACGACGACGACGACTTGTGATGATTTTGAAGTTTAAATATTTTTTGGCGTTGGTGTGGTAATTATACATTAATTCATAACGAGTTCAATTATTCACAACCAGTGGCAGTAAATTAAAACACGATCGAAAGGAGTGTTTTAAATCGAAACGAGTTGCCAATTATCTATTCGCACATATACAACGTTTTACAGTACATATGGCACTTTAAATTTTCGACATAGGCGCGTAAAGTGCTAATTAACGCCCCAGTGCGGTAAAGTAGTACCATATGTACTATAAAAAATGTTGTGTTTCAGTCGTTAGAAAAAAATGTTTAACCCTCGTGTCTTCAAACCCCCGAAACGCTCAAGATTTACACTTCTCTAAAATACATAACTGTTTTAGCCAAAAATAATAACTGTTGAACTATATTGAAGGCCCGGTTCACATTGAGTGGCTGCACCACTGTGCACATACAAAGTTTATTCTAACTGTAACTTTTTTGACCACATTATTTTCAATATTTCTCGATTTTTAGCGAGGTAAATTTTTTTTGATGTCATGTACCAAATAATACAAAAAAGGTACTAAAACTGGGAGTAAGCGTCAGGATGTCAGGACCATGATAGCTATTTATATCGTTATAAATAGCTATCATGGTCCTGACATCCTGACACTTACGATACTACAATACAGTAAGGGCTATAACCGCGAACCACTTCATTAGTTCATCTATTCGCCTCTCTATCACTGCGCGATCTTTCTTTGTGCGAAAGAGAGGCACATAGGCTTCCCCTTCCCCTGATGAAATTATGCGTTCCACGTCTTAATCATTAATTTAAGAACAATAAAACATACGAAGAGTATTATTGTATTATTTCAGTAGTTACAGTAATAATAGGCATAAAATAGGGAATATTACGCAAAACTCTGCGTAGAGGGCGTTACTAACGCACACAGGGCCTACCGCGAAATGGAAAATCTAAATTGTGGTTTCTGCCTCCATCATTCTTGCATATTCGATAGACAGAGAGGCATATAGGTAAATAATTTTGTATTTTGTATTTTGAAATTTCGTTTCGCGTTAGACCATCTGTAACCAAAACGCCTTGATGCATCAATGCCATAGTGAAAACTTGTCAAAAAACTGTTTAAGGCATAGTATGCATAAGTTACTCTCAGGTTTATAATACATGCTAGTGCTGCTCTCTACAGCCTGAAAAAATGTATGGCCTATCTATTTCAGGAGAATGCATCGTACGCGAGCAGTTAGCAATAATATCGCCAACGACAGATTGCAAATGAAATATAGGCACCTTTATGAGTAATTCAATAACTGCACTGAAATATGATGTTCGTACTCTCTGCAGGCAGATTTACAGAAGATCAGTTGGACTCTAAATTAAGTAAAAGAAATAGTTTCCCGTAATCTACAAATTTATTAACGAGATATTTCATTATATATAACTTCGTACGAAATGAAAAGTAATATGTGGGAATATGAGAAAAAATTAATATATTTATATTAATTTATAACCTACATGCTCATTAATGAATAATTTTTACAAGCAGTAACATTACTAGATATCTCATTTAATATAATCCGACTAAATTACATTTCCGCAACACCTCCGTATTTCACAAAATAAATCAAGACATTATGCAACTTATATAATTTTGACGTATATATCCGAGTCGCCCGTGTTGCGACCGTTGCGACTTTCATGTAGTAACACCTAACATGGAAAAGTAAATAATAAAGACTGAATCTTCACGGATACCGCGTTGTTCGGGAAATATATATAGGTCAAATAAATACTTAACTAAGTCGCTTGTAATAAACCTTGCGTAGATAGATAGATAGATAGATGTATAAATAGAATACTCTTTATTGGAACACCTCAGTAAAAAATACAAAAGAAAATAAAAAACAAACAATTGATTAAATGTAGAGGCAGACAACAGGCGGCTACGTAACGACTTCTATATACTTATAGTACGTTATTCTTTTGTTATATAATTTATTTCATTGTCAATAATATGATAATCCGACAATATGTACGAAACGGCAGTATTTAGTTCTTAAAGCTCTGCTTCTTCTGAACATTTTTTTATTCCACTTCATTTACTATTAAAATTGGTAACAAATTCTAAGGCAACTTGTCTGGCGCTATCAACTATCTCAAGTAAAATGTGGAGCCAGCGTGACTAAAATAAATATAAGTACTATTTTTTTATTGCTTTCCACAAAACCGGCAATATGTAGAATTGTGTAGCTTTATTTACAGAAATTTGGTTTCATATAGAGATTGGCAGTCATTGTTAATTAACTTCTCTCTGCGCCGAGTAAAATATAACCCGACCAAGTAATGTATTGGCTATACCATCCATATTTAACAAACAAATTTATGACGTTTTGTAACCTTCTTATTTTGGCAAATATATACCGACACATCCGAGCATGCACATTGCGAAGGGTGGTATTCTGGTTTTTCATCTTGGTCCAATGTGTATTTGCGTCTGACATTTTGCTTAATGAGAGAGTGAGACGCAATGCACATTGGACAAAGATCTTAGACTAGTGGAATATCACCCGAAAGGAAGAATTGAGTCACCGGGTGGCCCGGAGGCTCCGGGAAGTCCGATTTTTGCTCATAGCATGACCGGCTAGTCTCCGGTCCGAGCCCGCACCGGGCCACTACAGAGCTCCGGTGATGACGTAATGCTTTCCATAGAAAACGAAGCGCCGGAAGCTCCGGCCCGGCCCTGCCCCTGTGTAGCGTGAGTCAACCTTTATGCAGAAGTGATCGTCATCAAAATCAAAGTGATTTGTTAAGATTTAGTGAAAACCGTTTTCTCCCGAAGTGGGATTTCATAGAAAAAGTATCGTTATTTCGTTAGGATCGCAAAGTAATTTTTCCCTCTTAATAAGTTGTCTTTTTTAGTAATACGTCAAAGAAAATTACTAGGGATCAGTGCCGGGTATTGGAAACCTACCTTAATGAAAGCTATCTGTTTTGCATGTCAAAGGCTTTGAAGGTTAGAAAGGCATTTTAGATAGAAATAATTAAATTACTTTTTAGCCTCGCCTTTAAGTGACCTAACTCTAGTCAATGACATCCCGGTCAGCTACTAGCCTAAAGCTATAAGCTTTACTCAGTACTATACAAGTCGTTTTGTTCTGTTCAAGTATCCACTGATAAAGCGTTCAGGGTGCGTAGCCAACGTGCCAATCGTTAACGCTCCGTAGCAAACGAAACGCAACTGTCACTGTCGCACTAATATGGAAGAGTGATAGAAAGGATGACTTCGCTACGCTACGGCGCGTCAACGATTGGCACTAGGGTTTGCAAGATCCGTCAGTTTATGGGATCCGGATATTTCAGATATTAAAATATGATGGAACCGGATATCCACATAATTCGGATAATACGGATCTGTATAAAAAAAGGTTTATGTTCAAAAAGGACTATTTTCATTAAAAAAAGTAAGTTAAACTCAGAAAATGATTTGAAAATATAGTTGAAGGTACATTTACAACTCAGACCACCAATGTATCAAACATAATTATGATTATTAAAAATATGCCGATTTGATAAAAATACACTAATCAAAAAGTACTTTTGTATCGTTACATTGAGGTAAGCTGCTTAGTTGTATCTAGCTCATTCAGTCAGTCCACATTACAATGATCTTCCATTATGTATATTCAATATTCCATCCCTTACAGATCGTAGGAAATGCAGCGAACTGTTAATATATTATAAAATATAGACTCGAACATTGACTCCCACTCTTCTTTCTCTTTGCAATTTTTTGAAAAAGAAGAAAATCTATAAACCTAGTTTTTCGTTGTGTCAATAACATACTAAAAAATCATGAAGACTGGAAAATACTTAGGAGTGGAAAAACATTTTATATAACAGAGAGGAAAATGAGGACTACGTTTAATGAAAAGGCGATAATCTATAATCTTCACCAGTACTTTTAAGCATGAAGGTACTTTTATAAATTTGTACTTCGAAACAACAGTAGAATTTAGCACTAAAGGTCAGACAACTCGCAACAACTTAAGTTTTCTTGACGTCGAACGGGTTAAGATTAATTAGAAGCGTTAATAATTTACAAGTTAGCACGAACTCAACAACATGATAGAGCGATTTTCTGACACGCTATTTAACAAAACATTAATGGAAAACAATGGAAGCATTAGTTCAATTATCGAAAGGCTAATGACGAGTTCACTGGATAGTAAGTTATTAATGGATATCACCTTGAGTTGAAGATGTTGAGATTAGATAACTTAGTTAATAAATTAATTTTACAGTACATATATTATAGTGTTACTTTACCGCACTATGCTTTGCGGCACTAGTCATGGGACGTTTAAGAGAAAATTTGGAGTTTTTTGATATTTCCTCGCACCTGTAAAATTTCTACCACTTTATGCGTTAAAAGTTGAATGTCCTATTCATTATTTATATTTTCATTGTATTTAATGCAAAATACTGCAAATGGTTTCAATGTTATAACCAAATAAAAACTATGTTTTTTTGCTCCAGTCATGGGATGTATGGCGCCAATAATTTTAAAATAAAGAAAAATCAATGAAATATTAAACTTAAGCAGCTCTATGGCTCTGTTTATGGTAAAATGTTGTCTGTGTTTAAAAACTGACGATAAATACTTATTTTACAGGACTTGTCTATACCATCCCATTACTGGTGCCTGTTCCATTATAGGGGTGTTTACTGTAGTGCGATAATTAGCACATTATGTAGCTATGTCGAAAATTTAAACGGCCATATGTACTGTAAAACGTTATACGATTCATGTGCGAATAGGTAATTGGCAACTCATGTCGATTGAAAACACTCTCTTCGGTCGTGTTTTAATTTATTGCCACTCGTTTCGAATTTCCTATTTTTCGCGCTTGTATCGTAATGTACTAATAGATACTTAGTAAGTACTAGTAGCTACTTATAGAATCTATGAAGCGAACGGTAGATTGCAATATACATTAAATAGTGTTATTTAATGTTATTGAACAGGATCGACTTGGGCCCGATTTGACCAAACTGGAATGAGGACTTATCTGAGGTCAAACATTAAAATAGCATAGTATAGTAGTAGTAGTTAACCAAGGGATGAGAGGCACTGTAAAAGGATATTTCTGTCGAGGTAGTTTGACTCTCGAACGCAGTGAGAGCGCCAATAGTCCTAGACTGAAATGGTGCCTCTCTCCCGAGTTAAACACTCTACTTTTCATTTCAAATACGAGGAAAGTAAAATACACGTTTATGAAAAAAACACGAAACAAAGTATAAACTTACATAGTACTTCTTGAGGGCACTTTCAATCATAACAATTGAGGTAGAAGTATCTTTTTTATGGAATGGTAAAATAAATATAGATATGGTCTAGTGCAGTAACGTATCATTTTCTGCACACTTCATAGAACAACAATGGTCCACTTTCAGACCATGAGAAATGAAAAGTAATAATGGTGTCTACTGTTGACCAAAAGTGTAAATGTTGAACAAAAGACCATTCGTGAGAATAATAATGTCACATGAGCTCACGAAAACGGCTGTAAGGATTTCGATAATATGACAATATCTGTAGAAGTTTACAAAGGCGATAAATCGATCTATGTACCTCGTTATCTTTGGGTTATCACCAGAGAGCAACATATGTCTATGTGAGCTAGTAATTGGCAGTTAATTTGTACTCATAAAATATAATTCCCAATATCTTGAACAATATAGTCTGTAAGCAATCATTTAAAGCGTAGCAAAGTAGCGATGTTAACACGCACGTGTTATTAATTACAAACGACCTTCTTTGAAAGGGCTCGAATAAATATTGTTACCTCAGGCTGTTCTAATTCCTGCGTAGGAGCGGGCTGCGGCACGAACTGGTGAAGGACGGTGGGTTGCTGCGGAGACAGAGACACAGAATAATTACACACTTTATTAATCTTAAAAGACCATTCATTGCGAGGACATAATGCTTGAAAACACTCGAGCTTCAGCGCACTGACACTGACACATTCGTATCTCGTCGAAAAGTAAGCTGTATTATGAACTTTACAAAGAGAAATATATAACACAATTCACAATGAAATAAATGAGAGATATGAGTCTGTGAAATTACGTTCATATAATGCGCTAGTAAATGAATGTGAATATTTACGGCATTCGTATGCTAACAAGTATCGAGAGTTCTTTAACCTCCAGAGAGAAAACGCTTCACTGACTTCGATGTAAGGTCAGCTGGGGCAATTGCAACTGTGGGGCAAATTCACTCTTAAGATGTGAGTAATAATGAGAATTACAATGACTGATGAAAGAAGAGGCTAGCTCATTACTTCTTGTATTTTTAGAGTAAATAAAAAAAAAATAGTTGCATTGGGCCCCAAGGTTGCAATTGCCCTGGGTGACCTTACTATGTGTCGTTTATAACGATTATTATAAAAATTCCTGCAAAACTAATTTAATTATTACGCTTATAAAGGGGAAATCCTTCGTCTTTATTAACTATTTATTTGCAATACTAAAAGAAGGACGAGCTTATCGAAGACATCGATCATTATCGAGATGCTTAAATTACTTATAATATATATAGTATGCCTACCTATAAATGCAATAGTAATAATAAAAGTATACATAGCAGTAAATATTAAAGTAAATTAATTGTAAAAATGTACACTTTGACGTACATAGGAAAATTTTAAGTCCATGCAATAAATACATAACTTACAATCATTTCATCGTGATCATTGAAACTATAATTAATAAACTGTTTAAGTAGGTATAAATCTCAAGATCGTTACAAATAGGTCACTTTGTATGAAAATTCAAATACCAAGTGGTCCCATTTCATTGCTATCTTGAGAGTACTTTTTATAGATTTAGCCCTGTGCACACTTGATGCGCGTGAAAACCATTAAAAGTTATAAACACCAACCAAGATACACCTACTTATCAATTATTCAATTATTAAGCAAACAAAAAATTCAAATATTAAGCAAGCAAAAAAGAAATTAGTATTTTAATAAATTAGCATTGGCAGACTTAAGAACATAAATACTCGTAATATTAGATATGACGTGTTACACATAATTGCACGCAGCGACATATTTATGAATTACTATCTTCTTTTAAAATGAATACTGCGTACTTTTTAAGTTGGAACTTGAAATATTAAAGTTTAGTAGGTTTGCAATATGAATAAAACAACACACCCATATCTCTAATCTAACAATGAAAAATATACAATTACGTACTTGAAAATAAACGTTCATTTCACTAAAGAAATCAACAATTAGTCACATAATTACGTAGCGTATGGCCTGGATAAAAACCCCGAGGTTTGGGCTTGAACACTCGGTACCCCACTGTGCCCAAGCTCAAACCCAAAATCAACGTTAATGTTTAAAAAACCGGTCAAGTACGAGTTTGTTTAACTCGCGCACCGAGGGTTCCGTACAAACTTTTAATTATCTCATGTCTCAAACACAAAAGACTCCTCACCAGAAGTATACTAATTGTAAGCATAATTGTGTACAGGTACAGCGCCATCTATCGGCAAATTGGCTAACTAATTTGCGCGACCTGAATATAGGTACGTTGGATTTCGGGGTTAATTCTGTATCATGAGAATCGATTTCAACAATTTCTCTATTGTTTGAAATTCTCTTTAGTGTACGCATGAATTTCAAATTCAAAGATAGCGGCGTGATTATATTTTCTTGTAATATTTATGATAACGTTAATATTGTGTAAAAATGACATAATTTTTCTTTGGTAAACTTTGGAGATAGAAGAAGGGGGGATGGATTTTTTAGATTTTCTTACATAAATTGATTTATGCTCACTGTATTAAAATTATAAAAAAATTGTTTAAGAATGTACAATTTAAGTACTTTCAAATGATAACCCACCTGTTAATAGATAGTAACTAAACTTTGAAATTTTGCGCCCTCATCAATTGGGGCATTTTCTAAATCTATTTTAAATAAATTAAAAGAATAACACTTTTGATGTGTTGAAGTTAGTGTTATTCATGACTACCTATTCCAAATTTCATATCGATAGCTTAAGTACGGCGGACAGAGTCACACCATAAGGGCCGATAACTCAGTCGGACTACAACCGACTACAATCTGTATGGGAACTGTACGCCGACTGCACGCCAACTGCAACGTCGGCGTGCAGTCCCCATACAAGTTGTAGTCGGGTCACAGTCCATCTGTACCGGCCCTTAAGGTTCCTTTTGTACCTATTTGGCACGTAACCGTAAAAACAATGAAGTTGCCGGAGCATGAAGAACCTACAGGAGAGTCCGGTCTCGAGATAACGGTTCTTACCAGCTCGGTGTGTTCAAGACGCAAAAGTTGCATTTCTATTACAATTTCACTTCCATTTATTTGCTTTTAAAATATAAGATAAATAATAGTATTATTTTCCACAGACTGATGGCAGTGTTGGCCTTAATATACTTTTTATGCTAAATATAATAAAATGTAGGTTGTACCATGAAAATAAATGTTACGTGTACACGCCCCCAAATGTCAGTTTATCCAAATCTGCATATTACGGCTAGAGTCGGTGTGGAAAGAGAAGAGTCGTGGTACATCAGGTGCCAATATGACTATGACTCTTCTCTTTCCGCACAGACTCTAAACTCTATAGAAAAATACATATGAAATGAAGATACACAGGAATTTCTAAAATAACATCTAAAATTCAAATTTAGTACAAGGGTAATGACATTAAAATACCAAAAACGCATTGAGCCTGCATTGTAAGTAAGGTCGAAATATTCACTAAACTAACCTATCCTAATGCTTTCTGTCTACGCACTAAATATTCTCCACCTTTCGCGTTGACCTCCTTCATCTGAATGTCCTGTTTTTTAAATAAAGAACTCTAAGAAACTTCAAAGCAACCCATTTCTATTGAAGGTTGTAAGCCTTGAATGCTATTTTATTAAGTAGAAGAAAAGGGTGCTAAATAAGTCAACATCGAGCCTGCAACGGAATTTAAATGTCCTGATTTATGCATTTAATTCTTATTAACAAGGCTTCGTTTGGAATAGTACTTCTATCCTAGTCTTTACGAAGCGTTGTCACAAATAACCGGATACACAGCATTAATGTTCTTATCCTTTTTTGCAATCTTGAGATTTGTACATGAGGAACTGACCTAAACCATAATTATTCGAGGTTGGCTTAAAGATAGGCCTCAATGAAAACAGCGTTAAAGTGATTACCATATTAATTCAATATAATGGAACCCTAAAAATGACGCCCACGGCTTACCACAACATCTGTAGCAGTTTGCAGGGCGTTCAACCACACACCGATTACGCGCGGCCGGTAGGTATGATTTTAGATTAATTTCCTCCTGCAGTACGTAGCCTGCTGAATTCGAAATTCGGTACTTGGCTGGTGCACTTAAGTCGGGGCGAGTAAAGGACAATACGTACGCGACTAATATAATAGTCTGAGTCAATTACGCTGGGACCAATATATAAGTTCGAAGGAGTTTCACCGACAGTAATATAAAACAAAACAGATTTTACACGATACGTAGAAGCGGCATTCTAGCTCGAAAATTTTGATTTTGTTGACCTACCCGATCTAGCTAAATAGATCCACCGTCACACATTTCTAATCATTGGTCTGGTCTAATATATTTATAATCGTTGGTAACTTTTTTCCAATTAGTCATAACGACGAAACAACAACGAAATAACAACTATCTATCATTAGCAGAGTTTTACCTCATTCTGATCCTGTTGCTGAGGCGGCGGCGGCGGCGCGAAGGGGCCCATGTTGTCCTGCGGCATGTTGTGCGGCGCGGGGATGGCGAACACGCGTTGCACGTGGATGCGCATCTGAGGGGCGCCCGTCTGCTCCTCGGACGAGTCCCATGGCATCTGGAACAATAATAACTTACGTTTAAACTTCTAGAAGACTCAGACTAGCAGCAGTATAAGGAACAGTGCAATTAAACTTTTAAAAACTACTAAATCATAGTTGAATTAGAATCGATATTCTTTCAGATATAACAACAAATGGAACATACAAAGCGTTTTCTATTTAAGAAAGTGACTGAATTGATTTATTCATTTGGATTCAAGGAAGTCACGGACCTACTCTCAGAAAATTTACATCTTATATTATGAATCAGGGGTAAAAAAATATCACTTGTTATTTTATTTTATTTATTGACAATAACAATATATATAATGGATATATACAGATGATTACTATAACTAGCTTATATCTAAAATAGGCCCTTATTTATTTTATTTATGTGAATACATCTCCATGGCCTTCTTACTCAGAAGTCTCAGGGCTGGGTTATTCTACTTAACCGCCCTCCATGATAGTATAGGTAGAGAAATAGAAACTTAGTAAATCTGTAATTCAGATCCACACTGAAATGCTTACTTATAAAAAAGAAAATTACTTCAATAAAAAGTTGAATGGAGCGTCACATTTTAATAGAACAATTGTAATAGAATAAATACATCGACGACACGCAACAAAACGATGATAAGCGTATTAGCATTGTGAGATGAAATTACTGGAGAACAAAGGATAATAGCGGCATCGTGCCGGTTATGTTATGAATAATACATGGTAGCGTTACGCAAACGTACCGAGACATCATCAGGCCGCTGATCAGGAAGCATTGACCGGTACCGGTGACACTCGAGGACGAGCAGGCGAGCAACAACTCGTCCAAACAAAGCGGTTACCCAGTTGTTAAGTATTTCAAACGAATAGTTCTAACAAATTATGTCGAAAAAAAAATATTGAGCTCTTTATAGTGGCATTTTATTGCACGGGCATAAACCTCTCATCAAGTTTCGATTCCAAAGAACCAGTAGTGCTCGCACTATGAGTGCGATATAATTTTTTTTATTATTTCACATACCCTAGTTCTTATAACGACACTCGCTGGCAATGCAATATTCCATCATTATTCGAATAAGTCGGTAGGTATGTAGGATTTCTGGTTGAATTTCAAAATGGCAAAGTCGTCTCGAGATTTTTTTGTTTTTAAGCAGTGAACTAACGTGGAAGTGTGCAGCTAAAGAAGAATTTAATCTTGAAACGAGTTTAACATTTGTTTACAACTTTCAACAACACCCAGCAATCCATCGTAGCTATTTGTAAAGTTCCGCTATCACTTTACTAAAAGCAACTACCTACCAAATAACATCATGCTCTCTGTGCACATTTGTGACATTGGCGAATTTATCATATTTAATGGAAGCCATTTTTTTAATGAAAAGAAAAATAACTGAGTATTTAAAACTTCTAAAGTAAATATTATTTTTAACTAACGAACGGAACGAACAATTTAATCAGGAACGAACTTAAGGAGTAGTTTTAATGTTTTTTATACAAAAATAATAATTTATACCACCCGCCTCTCGGACCGATTCGAAGAATGAGATACGATAACGATAAGTGCTGGTTTAGATAAGTTCTCATTTATAATTGACAGAAGCAGCTCGATTCGAGCAACCAATGTCACTTTGACTTTAGAAATATCGTAGATAGATCTTATTGAGATCACAGCGGAAACGAAATAACAAAAGAGGGCAGGAGGTGGTATTGGCTTGGGTCCCAGGCCACTCCGGCATTGCGGGTAATGAGAGGGTGGATGAAATAGCTAAAGAGGCAGTAGTATGTGGCGATAAGTTTCCGTTTAAAAATTACTGTTACGATCTTTTATCTCTCCCCAAATTGTATCTATACAACTCCTGGAAGTCGCGGTGGAGGTCGGGTAATAGAACAAAGACACTACATTATTATAAAATACAATCAGATATCCCCCACAAGACATGGTTTTCCAAATTAACCTTTAATAGCGACATCTTCAATAATTCGCATGAGACTTGGACACTGCAACTCCCCAGTATTTTTAAAAAAGCTGAGAATACGTGACAACTCGATCTGTGAGTGCGGGCTAGAAGAGGGAACATTAAACCACATTCTTTTATCTTGTCCTCGACTGAATCATACACAATTATATCATGGATTAATTAAACAAAAAATTCCGCTGCCTACAAATATTTACTCCCTTCTCTCGTTCAACCTAACAGTGTTTAGATTTTCAGCAATTTTCCTAGAGGTCAATAAACTTAAAATCTAATAAAAAACATATACTTTAACTTATGTGTCTTAACTAGTACCTACTCACAGACTAATATACCTACCTCGAGGCTATAGTCGCCCCGAGCACCATTAGCACTAATTAGATAATATGTAGGTACTTATATTTAAATTCTGACTAACTGTTTTTGGTAGTAATTTATTGTAATTTATTATAGCTATGTTATAATTCAATTCTTATATTCCTATGTGTCATGTCTGGTGTATACTGTGACATTATAAAAAAAAAAAAATAATAAAAAAAAATATCTGTAGTTGTATGTCTAATTATTAATAATACTAATTATGTAATCAATGTCATTAACCTTTGTTTTTTCAGCCCAGATCTGAGTTAACCAACGGTTATTAAATCGTTACTCCTTCGTTGTTTTTCCTCTTGATATTGACGTGAGCTGGCAGAAATGTCTAAAGACGTTTGCCATAATTAAAAAAAAAAACGTCAATTTTGACATGTCGTCTCGATCTTTTAAAGATCTTTCCAATATCTTAAACGTGTCTTAATCATTCTTCGAATCGGGCCGTCTATCACTAACATCTACGAGCAGTTACTATCCTCGGCCATAGGCTTAATCACTTTTCTGTAGCGAGTGTGAAGTGAAATCCGTTAATAATTAATTCAAGTAAATTCAATAATTTCTCCCAGCTCTAACATGAATTTCCTAAAACGCATTAATTAAACAAGACACTACGAATAACTTGAACATCAAACGCACTCATAGATTATTAATTTATTTTATACATTTGTAAAATATACTCAAATTATCAACATATATAAAGATCAAAGCGCAAGGTTTTGAATGTATTCACTAATGGGCCGGACACCGTTTAAGTATTCATTTAGCATTTCTATTACTTACAAAGTGCTGAACGATGACAAATATTTAACCCTGCATCTATATAAAAATACATCAAAAACGTTAAAGTTTTAGTTGACTCCGAACTCAGAAAGAGAATATTTAATACGACTTGCAATTGCCCGCGTTATCGTCCGAAAGTCGTTCATAACATAACACAAATTTGCACACCCCTATATAATATACCCTCTTAGGGTATGTGTACGGGTAATCGTTTCTAAGCTATATGTAAGTATTGGCCAAAAACAGCCTTACTAGAACCGGACCAAGACTCTGCATGGGATTTGCAAAGTGTGGTTAATGCTAATTTTTATGAGAACTTATATATTTTTATTAATATGACGTTTGTAATGACAGTGCCTCACTTTGTTTTATTCCATTATCAACGTAGCTGAAACGGATTCTATATTTTTACAAGCTTTTGTTTAACTTGCCCTGGAAGTTTGTTTATTAGTTAGAGTGGGTCAATTCTTGGAAGCTAAATTTGACCCACTTCCCGATTTCCTATTGAGCTGAAAATTTGCATACATATGTAAGTCGGGTGACAATGCAATATTATGGTACCATCGAGGTGATCTGAAGATGGAAACACGAGGTGGCTATAGGAACTCTGTGATGAAACAACGCAACCTAATTGTGTTACAAAATAAGTAGTACTAATATCATCGAGACAATTCTAAAAACCCCAAACAATTAGGTTGCGATAAAAACTTATACAAAAATGATTTTTGCCAAAAACTTATTACTTTTTGAATGGTAGTATGATTGTTCTAAAGTCGACTGAATTTAAAGACAACACGGCACGTTAAAGTGTACAAAGGCAATGTGTATTGAGTTAATCGAATTTGGTTGCAGAATATTAATATTCTGAACGATGCTGGTGTGATTAATGCGGAACGAGCTAACGCGGAAGAGGGACGTTATCGTTACACGCATTGTCCGCGGGTCCTTGGCCGGGTGTCGTTTGGTTAGCATTGTACAGAAACAGAAACATCTTGCCACCGCTAACATTACGCATCAATCTAAAGCTTCGTTGATGTACACGCCAGCTACTTACCTATGTATGATATGTATGATACATCCCTATATGGTTGCTTGAAATTTGGAAACTGGACGCGTTATATTTCATAATTTCTTTCATTAATTTTTTTATAGTGCTAGCTAGTATAGAAGTCATTTGGTAATATGTAACGGCCCGATTCTAACTTTAAGATACGTCAATGTCTGATAAGAATCTATTTTAAGTAGTAGGAAGAGTTTATAACGTAAAACTCGTTGTAAACCGACTAGGGGTTTTTTCTGTTCGATAATTTGTTCATTATTTTAATATTTTCTTATACTACATACAATACAATACATTATATTCTTTATTGCTCACCAATATGAAAGAACATAATGACATACAAATTAAACATACAACTTAGACTATTATGGTAGACTACGGGCGGTCTTATCGCTAAAGAGCGATCTCTTCCAGACAACCTTAGGGTAGTGGAGGCAAGGTACTGCGTACATAATATTAACTACATGATCTAATGTATCTACACATAACAGCTGTTTACTTTGCGAGATTATTATTTATTGTAGATAGATCAAGAATAAAGTGTGATACGTTAAGGTATTGGAGGGAAAATCAAAAACCGTTCATTTTTAAATGTATTTTCAAAAAAGTATGGTACATTTTGAATTTATATTAGGTGCGCCAAACTTACGTTTAACGGCGAAATGAGGCATTCATTTTCAACGTTAGTACCTTCTTTTTGTTAGCCTGCTATAGTCTCCCACTGCTGGGCAAAGGCCTCCCCTCGTTTTCTCCACTCGACCCTGTCGTCGGCATGTTCCCACCATTTTGGATAGAATGCGTCCAAGTCGTCCTGCCATCTCCTTTTACCTACCTTAATCTAAATTATATGATTAACTTATATTACTAAGGTTAATACATAATTATATCATATTAACACAGTATATTAAGTTGTTAATATTTACCTATCCTATTTATTCAGTCATGCATTGTACCTATTAGCAACTTCTTAGTTTTACATTCGGCTTCTATTGTTTAGTACTTACGAGTAACTATATTTCTATTTTAAATATTTAAACATTGTATTCACGATAAAACATATTTAGAATACTTATAAATCTGCGAAAGTGTTTCCCTTAGATTAATTTTAATTAAGCAACAGGGTCTTCAAATTTGCATTTCTTGGAATGTCGAAATCAATTTCAATCGTTGAAGGAGTCCCAAAAACGATCAGTTCAAATCGTCGAGTCTGAGATTAATTTACAAATTAAACACAATCGAAGAGCTTCACGGGAAGTCTGATCAATAAAGATTTTAAATACATATCTACAGTAAGTAAACAAAGATGCTGTCGTAAATGCTAGGTATTTTTTTCCGAAAATGTCTATTTTTAGGCTAGCATAGCCTATCTGGGGGCACGGTAGTGCCCCGCCAAGACGAGTAAATCGACGTGCAGGGGCACTACCTACCTTTTATCGAAGCGCTTCGTCGTTTTTTGAACCCTCATAATTTGGGTTTGAATTATATACCAGATAAAAAAAAATCTCGGGATATAATGTCAATAGTGGACTTATTAAGCATAAAAAAAAATCAATTGCATAGCTCTGACACTTTAGATTTTATTCATATAAAAAGTTTGTAAGTACACAAACAACAAAAAAATTCAAAAACTTGAAGCTCTTTGCCCCTAAGGGGGTGAAAAGGGCGGGTCCAATTTTATATGGGGAATCAAGAACCGCTTAACGGATTTAGTTGAAATTTGGTATGTAGATAGTTTTTGTTATGGGGAAAGATATAAAATAGTTTTCAATCCCCGTATCAGTGAAAAGGGGGAAGAAAGGGCGTTAGGGGGGAAAAGGGGTTGAAGTTTGTACGGGGAATCAGTAAAATAAAGCAGATTGTATAAAAGATGCCCCCAGATACGTATTTCAGGATTTTTAGTAATAAATCACACCCAAGCAACCACACACCAAACCCATGGCCAAGCCATATATTTTGAATAAGGTGTATAGTTTGTGAAGTTAGGGCTGGTAGAGTTGCTAGAAGCTTGGCTCTACAAGAGATCTGATAACTTTTTACAGTGCGAGCCTTTTACAGGTTTCGTCTTGGCAACATTTTACATGAAAATGTTTTTGATGGGATAGATATATTTCCTATTAATACTAGTTTGTATTACTTAATCAGGAAACATGCCTAAATGTTAAATTTCAATACGACACTAAAGAAGAAACGCTTTCCACATAGATTTTCGTACATTGACCCGCCCGTTGGCATCTCTATTGTACTAGCATTATTATATCATCATGGGAGGGAGCGCAATATAATTATACGAGTGCAATAGAGATGTCAACAGGCAGGTCAATGTAAAAAATTCTTTATGGAAAGCGTCTCTGCTTTAGCTTGTCTTTAGGTGTTCATTCACATCACGCCAAAGTCGGTTACATATTAAAATACAAAAAAAAATAGAAACTCCAAGAAATTGATTATCTGCGCTCAGACAATTTGTGGCATAGTAAACAAAACCAAAAAGAAAGGCGAAATTAAATTATGTGTCGATGCCATGAAGTCATACTTAGGTGGGTACTAGTACAAGTTCAATAATCCTTACTCATACTCATAATCTTTATTGCATATCACATTGTATCTAAACCTATTACATAGAATTGTATACAACATGACACCCTGTAGGGCGCAGCAAACACTTTATTCAAGAGGAGATCGAGTTTTTTGTACAATATATTACATAATTATTATTTATTGTATCCTCTTAAGGCCCAGCCATAGAAATGAAAAATCCAAAATTTGCCACTGGAATTTGAACCTATGTGCACGGAATACAGTAGATTTTATTTTGTTTGAAAAATTGCACGAAACGAAACAAATGCAACTCTGTCCTAATTGAATATGATTTAAATTTCATCGAACTGAATAAGTCCTATAGGTAGGACCTTGGGCCTTACGAGGGTATAGGTACTTTATTAATTGCAATTATTGGTAGTTAAAAAAATCATTTATTGTGCTTTTTCCATGAGATGATCTTTTAGTTTTTTAAAGAATTCATTGTCGGACTTCGTGTTATTTATTTCGTTACTGATTTTGTTGAATATTTTTATTGCCATAGGACTTTTTGAATGTAGTTTTAATTTTGAGGGGATAACCTGCACCAGCTTATTTTGAAACCTGCTGGCGTAACGTCGGGGTATATCTGAATGTTTCGTATAAAATTGAGGGTATTTTTTTACAAACTTACATGTTTCCAAAATGTAAATTGATGTTAAAGTAAGTATTTTTAGGTCGATGAAGTGCGTCTTACAACTTTCCATAATATTTTTGCTAGCCAGGATTCGAACACATTTTTTTTTTTGTAATATAAATTGACTTTCCACATCTGTGCTATTCCCCCATAGAATGACACCATAGGTAAGCCAAGCATGGGCGTAGGAATAGTAACCTTAGTCTTAACTATTACCATTTTTCTGTTATTAGTAGGTGTGCTTAAATATTTTACATCTTGTAGGTTTAATGTAATATGAAACTGTGCAAAATGTGTCATATCTTCTGTGCCAAATTAAATGAAGTATTAGTAATACATGATCGCTTACACTAAAGCGCCCTATTTTTTAATAAAACACGTAAAAGTGTAGCTATTTTTAGTAATACACTATGACACCATGTGATAAATATAAAGACCTCACTACAAGTTTGCTACTTTATCTGTTATAAATATGTATAATAATGTCCGCACTACCCCGGACTTATACCTACTAGTATTTTTTCTCTTTTTGGGGTTTTCTAAAACACGGTCGAGCGAAAACAAATGCGTAAAACGAGTTTCGCACTCATGTTCAGATTAAATTTGAACTGAATTCGAAATTCATTGGGTGTCGCTAAATGCTGGCTCATTTAGAAGCCGCAGCCGAATAAATACAGCTGTGCGGGAATTCAGATTTGCCTTGAGAGACGCAAATACGCCTAGTACCTACCTACTTACATTGAGTTTCAGATCGAGCAACTTCCGTTTACTTCCAAGTTATTTCCGCTGTTTTACTACATGATAAATCTCATTACTATGTTAATATAATCGTACTAATGTTGTAACTATTTTGGTTAATTTATATGCTCGGCCTTATTTTTCAGATTTATATAAGTACATTTAGTTTATTTACGAAATACGCACATGGACTTAAGATTTCATAGGGTTTCAACAATAACAAACCGACTGATTTTTTAAATTGTTTTAGTACTATGTCGGTGGCAAACAAGCACACGGCTCGCCTGATGGTAAGCAATCTGCGTAGCCTATGTATGCCAGCAACTACAGAGAAGTACAGAGTAGTTACATGCGCGTTGCCGGCCCTAACACTCCGCACCCGCGTTGGACTCTGGCTGGTAATATTTGCAAATCAGTTTCATGTAATAAATCAATAGAACAAATTAGTAACGATTATATTATAACATATTGGAAGTATAATTGTAAACAAAAAAATATAAATATATATAAAATATAAATATCATATAAATATATTTTTAAGGTAATATCTTGTTTTGCTGTTGGTCCGAGGATCACTTCTATAAAATGTCAAAAAACTTTGCGAGTATTATTTTCACGCAATCAAAATTTGTTTCGGCTAATACTGACAGCGCATCTCAAAGAAGTAAATCTTACACCTCATTTAATCAAACGTGCATACAAATAAACGAAACCTGTTTTAGACTTGATTTATAATGATATTAGTATATCAAGGCCTAAACGCAATTAAATTAAGAACACGTGCTTGATCTCGCTTAATTTGCTTAATGTTATATACTTCCCCTGATTTAAAGTATTTTTTTTATTACTAACATATTATGTAAATTACAACTGAGCATACGCTGAAATTTGACATACAACAACGCAAGTGTGACGTAAGTGGAGCATCTTTGTGCGTTCACTAGATTAGGGGGGCTGTAGGGAATAGCGATGGTGGAAAATTGACATTGTAACTCGAATGCTCCCGAAGTGGTTGAGCAAGACTTTCTTCAATAGCGAATTTCCTAGCGACCTCCCAATAATTACATATTAAAAATAAAGCGGCCAAGTGCGAGTCGGACTCGCCCATGAAGGGTTCCGTACCATTTATGACGTATTAAAAAAAACCACTTACTAGATCTCGTTCAACATTTTACCACTTTGGAAGTGTCTCTCGCGCAAACTATTCAGTTTAGAAAAAAATGATATTAGAAACCTAAATATCATTTTTGAAGACCTATCCATAGATACCCCACACGTATGGGTTTGATGAAAAAAAATATTTTTATTTTATGACTTATTAAAAAAACTACTTACTAGATCTCGTTCAAACCAATTTTCGGTGGAAGTTTACATGGCAATGTATATCATATATTTTTTTTAGATTTTTCATTCTGTTATTTTAGAAATTACGGGGGGGGGGGGGGACACATTTTACCACTTTGGAAGTGTCTCTCGCGCAAACTATTCATTTTAGAAAAAAATTATATTAGAGACCTCAATATCATTTTTGAAGACCTATCCATAGATATCCCACACGTATGGGTTTGATGAAAAAAGATTTTTTGAGTTTCAGTTCTAAGTATGGGGAACCCCCAAAATTTATTGTTTTTGTTGTTTGAACAGTACAGCTCTTATAGTTTCGGAAAAAAGTGGCTGTGACAGAATCGGACAGACAGACGGACATGACGAATCTATAAGGGTTCCGTTTTTTGCCATTTGGCTACGGAACCCTAAAAAGGTTTAGAATTTATCAACATCATATGTTTTGTCGACTAAGGTAAAAAAGCACTAGATAAGAAATGTTACAATTTTAGAATTTAATTTTTAACATTTTTTCAAGATGCTAGCCAGTATTACATGATATTACTATAATAAACACATCATTACCTGAGCAACTAATCTCAGAAGGTTGGTAACTCATGGCTTCCGCTATTTATTCTGGTTTTCTATATTATATTCGAAGATGACCTCGAATATTTGTTCCGGATTAACTCGTCCGTTTGGCTTTCTATTTCTGCCTATCATTCAAAAGACAATTTCGATTTCGATATACATATCAATGAATCTGCGTATTTGAAAACTAAGCATGTTAACACGAAATATGGATTATCGCCTATGTTAAATACAGCTCGCTCTCTCTCAAAACCTCTTAATCGTGCATAAAGGACGGATGAAAAATCGCATTGAAGGTACTTTTCTTTTAAAAATGCTAGCGACTATTTTCCAGAGATTTATAAATGATATCATCTCTACCTTTGAGACCAACGGCGACCAACGCTATTGCTCACTTAAAGTAAAGCTGTAAATAAAACGTAACATTCGTTTTTTAAGTTGCTGCTTCGTTTATTAATTCGGAAGGAAGTATGCATTAATAGCGTCATTAAAATGCAAGTAGAACATATTTAAGTTACAATAGCAGTACGCAGCAGGTAAATCAACATTTCTCAATTATTGATCATTATTGACCATGATCAATTAACAGCTAATATTTTAACGGTATAACATGGTACAATGATCGAAACCTGCATAGTCGTGGTCGTGACGTCATCGGTTAATAAGTGCTACGTATTTTTTGTGGTAACCCATCATAATAACTCTGTTCTAACGTAATAGGTATTCATCTATAAATGTTTTAAATAAGACGACAGATATCCTTGAACAAATCGTGTACTATGTAAATGGGCAATTTGTGCTGATTATCTTCTCAGCAAAGCGAACAAATTAACTTTAAAGCCCCCTTCAGTTTAGTTTGGTGTGGAACTGTTTTTTTTTACCTAACTACCTAATAACCTCTTCCTACTTTTTAACAGTATTTAAAGCAAGATATACTTGCTTAAAGGTAATCATTATACGCAGATTGTAACCTTCGCCCAATTAATGTCAACTAATATGTACTACTAGCTATGGTATTAGGTACTGTTATGTGTTCAAAGACAAAATTAAAGACAATGCAAGGTGTAAATACTATGATAAGCATACACGCCGTGGTGGTCACCTTGTAAAGTTGAGAGCCACGTCGGGTAATGTCGGCTAATGTATGTGGAACAAGGTTCATGAGCGTTCGTAGCCACCGGTGCGCTGCGGTGCATCAAATTATACAAGTAATTGCAGTACCTACTCGAGCTTGGACACGACCCGAACGCTCCAATGGACACGAAATCCCGCTAGGCGTAGCGCACCTGCATCTCAGCCTCATCCAATATCAAGTTCAAGAGCGCCCCCAGCTTTTATCGATCACAAAAAATACACACTCAAATTTGGAACGAATGGTGTCGATCACTCGCATATATAAAGTGTGTGTTGATCGCGCGCGGCTCAAACAGTCGACGCACACAACGTAAAATGCACGCATACCTAGCGCTCGCGTCCGCGCTCGTCGTCGCGCTCTCCGCGGCGGTTCCCCGGGACCGGCTCGGCTACGAGCGGGAGATCGATGCCACGCGATACAACCAAGTGCCAAAGCTTTTAGACTATGTGCTCAACGACGAGTACCTAGCAGCCCAAAAGAACAGAGCGAAGCTCGTGACGAAACATAGACCCGAGGAGGCGGTGATCGCAGATGACGTGTTGTTAGAATCAAATGTGGTGAAAATCGTGAGGCCGGCGAAAAGGGATCTGGGGAACGAAGTGAGCGAGGAGCTGGTGAGGCGGCGGCGTGGGTACAACCTGGAGAACGTACAGGTGCCCGCGCGGTACCCGTACCTGCCGGTGGCGCGCTTCTACCGCGTCCGCCGCTGGGGCTAGTGGCCTGCGCCCGCGTCGCCCGCGCCTCAAATGTCAAGGCCGCGCTGATGCTATTCTCCGACGGGCCCGCCTCCTGTGCGCTCGAGTGCATCTTCCCTGCGCGGGCGAGTGACACTTACAAACTGTTATTTATATTAATTATGAAGTGGCTGTGTTCTGACGCTCCGTTCTGCCATTCCTCGAGCGGTTTGGAAATAACGATAGATAGAGAACATTAGACGTTAATTAGGAATATTTTTTTTAAGTTAGGTATACAAATAAATAAATTCTGTAAACAATAATGGAATTATAAAGTATTTTAAGACTTTACTTTTGTTTATGTTTCTACACCAACTGGTCAAACACGTTTTTCGACTTAGGTATAAATAAACAAAACGTTTCTTGCCAAGAATTGATTACATTAAACTTTTTTCATTTGTCGCGAAGGTTAAACAAAAAATTTAACATAAGAAAAGTTGTTGAGTTACACTTGTTTAATAATATATCCTGGTATGATGTCCATAGCTACTAATATTTACCTATTTGTTACGCATTAAAGAATAGAATATTGTTATTATAGAGTTAAAACTCGAAAAAATTAAGTAGGTACCTTTATGTGAACTGCTCTGTACAATACACATTATTAAGGTACATATACGTGACATCGCGACACAAAGGCAATTTGTATGTACATGTTATATTTACAGTAATGATATGCTCAGTCAGACTTAATAAATTGCATAGAGTACTAAATTATTTGCAATTCAATAAGCACCTACAAGTAATATGCATAATATTATTCGTATTGCATATAAGTGCAGCAGGTTGGTACTTAGATAACATTACAGTAATTAGAGTCTATCGTGTTGCAATGGGAACAATAGGTAGGTACTTGTAATACATTAGCGATATTAAGCTGTGCCAGCACTGGGATCTAGCCAAGATGACAATCAACATCCAACCGTCAAACGAAACGAAAAATGTATCGGAATGACAGATGCTACGAAAAGTCACGTGACCATTTCCATACATTGCTTAAGTTTCGATTGGCGTTTTCTGTCAACGATTGTCATCTTGGCTAAGCCCTCTTGGAAAATCATTGTACTATTTGTACTATCTAAAATTAATTTCATAAAGTCGCTGTAATATATGTTCTAGGAATTTAATCTCTACCCAGAAAAGATAGAAATTTGACATATTTCGTTAAATCAACCAGGAATAATACCCATATATAATTACTTACATGTCTTGGTTTTATATTGCTGCATGCATAGGGTAAATTCACGCATAAAACCCAGCCAGCGTGCAGCAGTTGCCCTGTCAATTTGTTATTTGCAATGTCGTAAACGCTGCAACAATTAGACACAGTTCAATTGTTTCTGGGGTCTACTTGGTACGTCGGTCATGGAATAGCAACGAAACACTGCCCATTTCCGTGCTAGACCCGTTCAGGTTTCGCTAACTAATGTGACTTGAAGATTGAATCCAAGCCAATTAAAAACATACGAGTTCCACGCATTAGTCGACACAAATCCCATAAAACCGTGACTAATATATTAAATTAAAATTTTAATCGTTCAGAATTTGTTACAGGTAGCTAACTATATACATATATATACAAGTAACGAGGTAGCTAACTATATACATATATATACATATGCAACGTTTCTAGAGGTAGGTACATATCTATTATGTCGAGAATGTTTAAAGCTTGAAATAAGTGTTTTTACGCCAACCTATTATTTAATTTAAGACCATCGTCGAAGCTACAATGGTTATTAATAAATTTCTATGCCTCGTTATGAAGACATGCCATAGCAATTTCACAAGTTTAATCCACTGTTTATACTAAAAGATAATAATCCCGTGCGCTTTTAATGCACCTTGACAGAATGACAGACATGCAGTCTGACGGTCGCTCCCGGCATTAGCAGGATATCAATAAAATATATGTAGTATGTACGTCAGGGCTAAGATAAGACTTGCACATTTTAGATGAAGTTTGCGTTCTCAAATAACAGCATAAAGTCGTATATATGCGAGCGCTTACGTCTTTTGAAAATAAAGAACATGTTTTAAGTCGCTAAGTGAGCACTCGGGATCGCTGACCGAACCATTTACCTGGTGCCACTCGCCTCACTTTGTCATAATAATGTTTTCTTCATGGCAATGCCCTATCCTGCACTATACTTATATAAGGTGAACTAGCATATACTACCTAACCTTCGTGTTGTAGAATGCCCAATAGTCTCTTTTAAAAAAATCGCGATTTGCAATATAATGCTAACTGATACCAATTAGTGGTTTATGTTATTATACATACGCGACTTTTCTCGAGCATATGTTGATTATATTTATATTTTCAAAAAAAAAAAATTTTTAAAATTTAATCTGTTTATTTCAATTTTTTGTTGAGGTACAGTCAGCACTCAGTTATAATCTCTATATTTGGAGATTGTGTTAACTAAGTTTAGCCTTAACTAAGTATATAATTAGTCCTGTTGGCAGTTAGTGTTTACATGTTATTATAATACTATTTGTAACAAAATTAATTCAATTAATCAGTGCTTTCTTAAGTGTACTCTTTATTTTATCAGGATGTTTTTCTAAAGTTTCTACTACTTGTTTGGGTAAGCTGTTCAGGATATTAGGCAGGTATGTTGGCCAGAGCCTTTTCCCATATTCATTGTTACTTTTAGTTATTTTAAAGTATGGTTCATTGGTTAAGGTCCGGAGGTGGGATGGTCTCCTATACCTGTCCAGCTGCCCCAGCAAGTGTTTATATTCTAATATTACAGCAAGTTTTACTTTGTCATATACACTAGATATTCTACAGTATTTAAACAATTTGTGATAATTATTTTTATATTGAAGTTTTATTTTCAAGGGAACTATAGTTTTTAGTAATCTTATTTGAATATCATATATTTTTTGTAAGTATGTTTTATATGTTCTCCCATAGCTAGAGATACCATAGTTAATTACAGAGTCTGCAAGTGCCATGTACAATAGGCGTAGTACGGAGTATGGCATTTTATGTTTCAATATACTAAGGTTACTTAAAATTGCCCTGAGTTTGTTGCACACATGTTCAACATGTGGACCCCAGTTAAATTTGGTGTCTATTTTAAGGCCTAGGTAGGTATGTTGATCAACTACTTCTAGTTTTTCACAGTTACAATATGTTGGCCCTGTGTGCATACATACATGGTCATGGGCTACAATTCTAGGGGTATATGTGGTTTTGACATAGGGTGAGTGAATATACATTATCTTGGTTTTATTATAGTTTAAGGATAATCCTGCATCGTGTGCCCATTTACATAGAGCATCAAATTCAGTTTGCATCTGACTCTCCGCCACCTTGATATCTTTATTGGTGACACCTTGATGACTTATGGATTCCATTATATATGTAGATAAATTGATGAGGTAGTCAGGGGTTCCAGTTTTGATTTCAACCGCCTATCATGTAACCCTGCGATATATATATGAACACGATATAAAATCTAATTCAAAGTCATTTTATGTTATAATATTTTTAATAAATATCGTATTAAGAGCCAATAAACAATTCACATCATTCAAATACGGCTCTCTGACGTAGGTATTTTATTCTGATTGTCATTACCCAGACGAGAACTGTTAATTAAGTGGTTTAAGCATTCATATTTATATCCATCGCCTAATTTCTATTGCGCCGAAACTATTGAGCTGTCGAGGAAATCAACGTCATGTACAGTTAGCCGACTGTAGATGAGCGATTATTTGAGCTGCCCCACTGACACCTAGGTAATTGTTTAATGTTCACTCACGACCCGGTACCGCTACTCTCGTCGTGTTAAGTTATACCCATAAAAGCATATATACACTTTGACGGCGACAAACAATCATTATGTCCTTTTGCTATATTCATATTTGACAGACTACATTTTCGGTTCACACCAAGAGCTCCAACTGATTGCTTAATTTTATGAAGTAGATACTCAAATACATATTACCCGAACAGTAATCTTATGCAGTCAAAAATAAAGAATAAACTACAAAACAATATAAGATAGAATTAAATACGACTGGGTACTCAATATTCAGTAAAAAAGATACTCTATAATGGCAAAATCAACTGTTTAAACTAAAATTCACAATAGCTACGTAAATAAGTGACCCCAGTCTACGTAAGTACGTAGGTACTCTTTCAATAAATACACATTGTTTCAATGTTTAATTGTTCAATACTATCTGCTTTCAGGCATGGCTTCCGCTGCCAATTGTTTGTGTGACCCAACGAAGGCTAAATTTACAAAATGCTTTACAAATATTTTGAAATATGTCAGCAACAGTTGTTTACAATTTTGTATCTATATACAGCCATTTTAGGGCAGGTTGAGCCAAAACTGACAAATGACTGGTTGATGAATTAAAATGAGCGTACCATCCATGTCTGTGCAAAATCCTAATAATACCTACATCCACCCGCGTCGATATTAATAAAGACAAATTTCACCCCTTTGGGATTTAATTTCAATACTTTTCTTTTCTTAAGTAGTAGAGCTTTAGATTATATATTAAAATAAATTAAAATATAAGTAGTTATAGTTTGGCCCAGGACTGTCTCATTTCCAACATAGACAGAAATAATCATACTTCGCTGCTCATACTTACGCTAGTACTAGCACCCAAAAGAAAGGGATGAGTATAATTTTCCTGGTTCTTACACTTCTTACTGACTGACAAATTGTGATTACCAGACTATTGAACATTTTAAGATCTTACGTTCAACGGTTTAAGCCGTGCGTTATCTGTCAGTACCTGTCTATATAACCAACTGTTTTTATAAGTAGGTATATTTAGACAAGAACATTTGTGTTTTAATAACTGTCACCGTCTCGTCTTCACCGAAAAGAAAGAGTAGGTATGAACATACTCGCAAGTACACGTGCGACTTTATAGAAGTTCTGCCTTCCGGGGTAGACTTTCTACCCGTAAATGCAAACTATCACGAACTCAAAGATGCATCGAAAACACTTGGTGAAAGTTCGAAGAATGTACATACGGGTACACGAAATCTTCAACCAGAAGATCTTTAGGAAGGTACGTATATCTATAGGTATTAAATGAAACTCGTACTTATATGACTCGTTCTGAAAGTCATTAGCACAAGCCTCGGCTTCGAAACCAGGACACTTCGTTTGAAAGGCGCAGGCTAAACCGTTAAAAAATCACTGCGCACACATACAATTTATAGGACAACTTGTATAGTAATACTAAGTTATCTTGTTGTTACTACACTTAACGTTACGAATACTTTTTATACGCAGCTTGATATTAAAAGATATAAACCTACAAATAAGTCATAAACCTACAAATATCAGAGAGGTTGCTAAAGGATAAAATGCGACCCATCATCATACTTACACCCGAGTCAAACAATAAATACTTTATTCCGATAATCAGGTTATATGAAAAGTACATTTAATTTTGAAATAAGAATATTATGTAACCTGATTGATTAATACTTTTTCATTTCACATGCTCTGAAAGAGGGTCATTGTTGTTGTAAAAAGTATGCAGAAAGTGAGTCGTTTCTGCACCAGAGCATGTTACATTGCAAGTATGATTTTTTTCATTGTTTACTGATAAGCACTTGAAATTTAGTTTTAAATAGATTTGTTATACAATTTCTATTCTGATATTTAACTCCCCATTCCATAAACAATGATACTTTTACCTAAATGTTTAATTGAAATGCTATAATGTTATACTTAGTAATGTTTAAATAAACACATGTAATTTACTTTCCTTGTATTCCAAAGGAAAATATTTAACTCGGGTGAAAGGCATCATTTCATCCCTTGGTTAACAATCTTCTATTTCAAAACGAAACAAAATCGTGTCAATTAAAAACACTTTCCGCCCATGATGGGACTGGAGGGTTTCCACCCTACTTACAAGTGGGACTACAGTACAAGTCAAGTGTATTAGCAAAGATTCATTGATTGCATTAGATATCTAAAATCTTAAGACAAATTCGCGCTTCGAATTTAACAACTAATGTAGATAGCGATATACGGCACAATACACTATCACACTGCTTGTCCAAAAACTCCAAAACTTGACGTTTGAAAATTCAGTTATCACAAAATACGAGTATAGTCATCTCTTCAGCCGTCTCTTTACCATGTGTAATCATTGGTAGAAGGTACCTATTAGTCTGTAAATCGAATAATTCAATTCAATTTATCAAACATTTTAAACATTTTTGACAAGACTATTGAAAGAAAATTGTTTAATAGTTCACAGTAGTGTATAAAGCGTACAAATACATGTTTAAAATATACCCGAAGAAAAAACCTGTGTAAATCGAAGATATATATTTTACGACGAAAAAGTTGATACAGCGTCGCGATAGCGATGCCTCAAATGCGCACCTACATGACATCTTGATGGAGTCAATGGAAATCACCAAGCGATCCATCATTATGTTAATGATCTTATATTTAATAACGACACTTTTTTCATTTATATACGACTAATGAGTCATTACTGGGGTATGACTCATTAGTCGTATATAAATGAAAAAAGTGTCGAACTGTGTTTCTCGTGTTTTATTTCTACGTACAATAAAGTATATACATACATACTATTTTTATTACAAGAACTGTATAAGTAACAGAACATGTTTTTTTTTCATTTCCATCTCTTACTCGTAGCGAACACAGGCGATTGTTCACTTAGCCAGCCGAGCGTCGGAAAGACTTGTTTTGAGATCTAGAACAGATCGTATTTACAGGCGTATTCTAATTTTAATTATATAATATGAATTCAATCTGGATTATATAATTATTAATCGGATATGTCAGTGTTGTGTGAAGTGACGTTTTTGGTTGAAAAAACTGGTTCTCCTGAGACAAATGCTTGGAAACCGATGAGAACGAGCTCCTAATAACGAGATCACGTACACCGCGGCGTCCCCGCGCCAATATTTGGACCGATATGTTCCGATATGTTTTTATTGCTTGTCGACTCGTTAGCAGAACCCACGCGGGATCAATACGATCTTGAAGAACACAGGAATTGGGTACTTACTAGGACCGAGATTACGTGCAGTAGGTACGCGAGTTTGTTACGGCTTTAATAGCAAGTCTTAAGATGTAGGTACTATGTACATTATTATGAATTTAATTATTTTGGATTACGAATATCCATAACGAATAATAAAGACGTGAGTCATGCGCTGAAAGACTAACAAACTATATGTGGCGGCATTTGATAGATTGATGAATTCGTTGCATTTCAGTTGTTGGATCGAAAATCGTATGCAATTATCAGTGACCTCTGTAGAGCATGTGTGGGCTGAGCTTAAGAATTTTATGAGAATAGAATAGAATTTAAGATACACCAGAAGAATTAACGCGACTTTTTTAATTTTACCCGAGTGGAGCTGGCTTCTACTTCTAAGTAACCTTACAAACTTTTATTAAAGCGCTTATTAACCATGTCTCCTCTGAGTAACACTTATTTAAATAAATACATCTTTTCAAGCTTTACTTCACACAGAGGTCCTAAGGTTCTCGGGTACACGCACGACGCTATGTCCAGCATCTGCGTTGTACGCTATAGCGATAACGCTCCGTTCGGCGTCTAGACGATAGTCATGCGTCCATGAAACCAAGGCCTAACAATCACACACCTATGAAGTACGATTATATAATATATAAGTTGCGATTACTTACAGACGTCGCATATATGTGTATATATGTGTTACTCAGAGTGCCGTATGTTGAGTCACCAATTCTCATAACTATATGGTATATTTTTTCTTAGACTAGTTTTCGTTTCTTATATCGTTTAGCATTCAACAGATAGTTGGGTAAATCAAATTCAATAGGATAAATGGTGAGTGAGCACGCTCAGCCAATGGGTTTTTAATATATTTCTGCACAAAGGGGGCTCGCAAAAATATTTAGGAACCTAACCAATAAGTGTAAAAATTCCTCCCGCTACGGCCGAGGCACGCGTGCTTGTTTTGGCTGAGAACGTTTACATTAATATATGCTTCGCTTTCCAATTTCAGACGCGTTCATTTTTACCGCACCCTGACACAAGACGTTAATTTATTAAACTTCGTGGGACGAAATTTGAGAGGAAATGTGCTTACACTTTACTAAGTGCATTATGTGCTTACACTTTACTAAGTGAAAATGAAACGATGCCCGACTTTCGATGGATTGCGGGATTTTGAGGTATTGGATAATGCCTCATATTCTATGTATAACCCCGTTCCTCATCAGTTCCAAATATCTTAAGAAACAGGAATAAAATGTGAGAACCTGGTTGAAAAATCTATAACCTGTTTACAGTATACGTAATTACACATACCTTGACATACAAAGTTTAAATCTTTAAATTCAATGCTTTTCGTCGAACGATGTTCGTCAAAATGTATCTTATTACTATGTAGTATATATTTGAATATCAGTAAATCTATTCTATTGGTGTACTACTGTACGTTGTATACAATATAACACCAAGATGGTACATACTATATGCACTGAACACTTCGGACAGTTCAGTTGAGTTTTATTACTTTAAATTAGTATACTAAATGTTTTTTTTTAATCCATTAAACGTGCCTAAAACATTAGTATGTTTTGCCCGCGCTAAAATTCTACCTGATTCGTAGATTCGTTCATTGTTTAAGGTTGCATCATACATAGCATAGACGCATATAAGAAAATAAATTTTGGTAACAAATATAAAACATATTCTATCATTGAAAATACTGTACTCGACTCTACGCTCCATTTTGAACAAATTATGAGGTATTTAGAAGATAGTGGTATAATAGAACTAATAAAATATTACGTGAACTTCTAGTATACTTCTATTAGCTCGACAATAGACATACACGTTGTATCTATAGTCATGCATGTCGCTTGTAAATTCGAATTTGTCCACGATTTTGGAAATCCGAAATATACATAGGTATAAGATTTTATTCAAAATTTCATAGAGCGGATACGAGGTCAAAACACTACTTGATTTATTCATATTCATATATACATAACGCAAACGCTTCTTAATCAAATTGAGGTATTTGCGTAGCATAATAGATACTTTAGTGAATTGACGCGAAAACAGTGCAAATTTACGATCTATGCCGACAATACAAATGCACTTCTGCCGTCTGAAGGCAAACTCCTAGAGCAACTGCGATAATTGGAATCATAAAGTTTGATTGCTGTCACGGAGCAACATAAGTATTCTATTATCTTTGTCGTCCACTCTGCTTGTTTACCACAATAACCAAACGATAACTTTATAATAATGCTGTCCCAAACCGGATGAGTAGGTACATTACATAATTTGATTGCAACCAGTCTGTAAGACCGGATTGGGTGCATCGACCGCTGACTCGTACCACTGATTTTTGTAAATTAAAAATAAAAACTTGCAAAAAGAATCACGACTTATAACGCCGTTCACATAACGGAACAAATTGCTGAGTATACGTGGGTCAAAAACGGGCAAAACGTTGAAACATTGGACACATTACTGCAATAAAATATACGTACTACGATACGGACATAAAGTACCTACAGTTCCTGGTGAAGGCGCAATGACTTTGAAATTTTCACGTGATGCCAGTTGTGGATAAATAAGTAATTATTTTTTGAGGACAATGAATTTAAATGGTCGTTAATGTAGCAAAATATCTTTGACTTAAATAATTATACCTCTTGTAGATAAACAACGTTTTGACATACCCGTAGCTTTAAACAAGTCTAAATAATTAATAGGTACTCGAGTATAGTGATACCTTCTATAAAGAAAGCATGAACTTCATAATTTAAAAGGTAACTCGGTTTTATTTTATTATTCCAAGTCGCTCTATATCCAATATACCCATTACCTATTTACTTGCTTTTTTTTTTCAAGTGTACATCTGTAACTTACAGGTAACATGCCAAAGGGTTACAAGATGAATAACGAGATCTACAAGCAATGCATAATAAATATAGCTGGAGTTCTAATACTCAGCTCATAACTTAATTGAAGAAGTAAGTTATACAAGAGCCACAATGCGGCACGTCCTGGCAGCCACTAATTACGCCGCAACTCGGTTTGACGTTACAGCACGTACGAGCCCCGGACCCGACATGGCAGCTAACAACCATCTCAACCAGCCGACAAAAACTGAACGTCTAAAATTATCTATTGAATTACATTTATCAAAGAACAAGGTTCCGACAATAAAATTGGAAACAATCACCATAACATTCGATAAATGTTTTTGTTTTCTTAACCGTCTTATTTCGTTAAATGGCCTGAGAACTTATTATACACTGTTTTTTATTTGCATTCGTGATTTGTAAGATAGACTCTTGTCAAAATATGATAGATCTATTGGAAAAAACATGATAGAAAAATAATATATTAAGTTTCCAGTGAAAAAGATGCCTATTATTGGGTCGAGAGTTTCAACAACTAGTTATAAGTTCACAAACTGCCCGTTGGTCACTGACGATGTCGATCGGAATAATAATATCGACTCGCTTTAAACGCCTTGGGCAAACCAATGAACCGACTGGTATTACAATCAAAAGAGGTAAAGAAAATTTAATATACGCCCAAGCTAACCACAATATTGTCAGAAACTTCGACGAATTGTGTTCGATCGAGTATAATCGTATGTACCTGTCGGTACCTACATTATTTTCGTTTTTGCTAGGTGAAATATATAACAGCTCAATACAATTAATATCTAGTTTTAAATTAAACTTGAGATTAAAATACTTTTCGTTGGTAGGTATATAATTACGCCAAGTCACAGCTTCGTGGTTAATTAATTATGAAAATTATCTTATCTCTTCTGAATTTCCAAAGTTTTCCAGGTTGTCGGTAACTTTTATCATTAAGCGTGGGAAGGTGTGGTAAACTTGATTCATGGTTGAAGAAAATTAATGACTATTAACATTATGCAAAGTATTGATATTAGAAAGAGTAGTTGATAGATTCTATAAACGTGGTAGATGCTTGTGGTTATGACTTATTACAATTCAAAGCAAGCTGCATCTTAATGTAGAAACCCTCTAACATTCTAACCGCCTACAGGGCACCTTAGGCTGGTCCAGATAGGTAATAAAGGTCTAGTAAAAGTTTCGTGGTTTTCGAGATAATCGAACTTGTGTGTTTTTTAATAGCTGGCACCTTACTTAACTTCAGTCGCCACTCACCACCTAAGCCAATCTTTATTTGTAAAGATGTAAATAGCATGTGTTACACCATTTTAGAATCAGTATTAGATAAAGTATTTTATACCTTTTTTAATCACCACCAGTGATCGGAACTATGGGAGTAAAACTTTAACAAAACTTATCAAGCGGACGTAAAAAGAGTGCTTATAGCCTTAAAAATATTCGAATATCTATGAATGTAAATATTTTTATGGCTGTAAGTACTATACTATTCCTATCCCTATGGACATGAGTATTTTTAGGGCTGTATATGCACTATTTTATGTCCGCTTAACAAGTTTTGTTAAAGTTTTACTCCCATAGTTCCGATCACTGATCACCACAAGTGATTTAAAATATCTTGTTACTTTCGTTGACTTTAACGACCGACTACAGGTCACAAACTAAGAGATTTCTCGTCCTGTTTGATTTTTATGAACGTGTGTTAGAGTTTTATGGTAATAAAACAAAAATAAATTAAAAAATAAAGAAACTTTTTCAAAATCATTAGTACTGATTCTTAAATGGTAGGTATATAACACGTGCGTTTTACATCAAAGAGGTGGCCTAGATGGTGATTAAAGTGCAGTAAGGTAAGGTATTAAAAAAATCAGAAAAAGTCGCTTATCTCAAAAACCATGAAACTTTTACTAGACCTATAAGTGCATTATCTGGACCAACCTAAGGTGCTCTGTCGCTGGTTAGAATGTTATCCATTAATTATTGGGCACACTGTATACAAATGTATAGCTGAAACTCATTTACTACGTTTTTCTTTTGGGGGCACCAAAGTACCTTTTCCTACTCCTCTACTGTTATCTATCATTTATGCATTCATTAACACGAATATAAGAACATCCATAAAAGATTTCGAGAAAAGTCTATATTGTCTATTCCTCATAAAAGCTCTTGTGCTTTTATACGCTATAACGTTATTGCGATTAATGGCTACCAACCTAACAAAACCAAAACGAATACGGTTTTAAACTAAGTGCATTGATGCCAACTTACAAAATATTCATTTGGTTGCATAGTAAAAATAATTACTTCATAAGTCAGAAACACGCATGTGACACCCGTAATATAGCAACACCCATAGACTACGAAGACCGTTTAGCGTTGCTTGTTAGTCTCCGTAGGCTACGGTGGCCAAAATTGAGAAAAAACTGTCCAAAAAATTAATTTAGCAAGTAGCAAGTACCAGGGCCTCATGAGTTACGAGGAGGTGTCGCCGACCGGCCGGCCGCGGCCCGGGGCGGGCCGGGCGCGTAACAAGGTATGCTCGCGCGTCTTGGCTATATACTTTTGCTGTAATTTGTTTACCTAAATCAAGATTTATTTTTGTTGACTCGTAGGAAAAATATTGTATGCAACGTTGTATAAGTAGGTCAAAAAATTCTCGTGGCGTATTCCTTTACAATGTTCGCCTACGCCTTCGGCTCCGGCTCACATTGTAACTCACGCCACTCGCCTTTTTTTACCCTTCTTATACAACTGTTGCATAAAATACTATTATGCACTACACCTCGTGTCTGTAACAGGCGACTTTTGCTCATAATTTATACCTTCACTTTAAGACACTCATAAATAATTCGTTGAACTATTAAAGTGTGGTACGCTTGATGAATACAAGCTGCCCACGAGGAACCCAAGAGATTTTAACCACGCATTTCTGAGGCCAAAATAAGGAAAAAATGTTTTATGAGTTTAGGTCATTTTTACAAAAAAAAACTGTAAATTTTTTTTTCGAATTTTTGTATGTATTTGTACATAAAAACAACGCTATTTGTAAAACTGTAACTCAAAAAGAATTTGAACTTTTTTTTGTAAAACCAATTTTTTGCAAAGTGTGTCGCTTTTTAGGGTTCCGTAGCCAAATGGCATAAAACGGAACCCTTATAATTTCGCCATGTCCGTCTGTCTGTCTGTCTGTCTGTCTGTCCGAGGCTTTGCTCCGTGGTCGTTAGTGCTAGAAAGCTGAAATTGGGCATGGATATATAAATCAATAAAGCCGACAAAGTCGTACAATAAAATCTAAAAATTTAATTTTTTTTAGGGTACCTCCCCTACACGTAAAGTGGAGGTGACATTTTTTTTTTCGCTTCAACCCTAGAGTGTGGGGTATCGTTGGAAAGGTCTTTCAAAACTAATAGGGGTTTTCAAGAAACATTTTTTGATAAAGTGAATATATTCGGAGATAATCGCTCCGAAAGAAAAAAAAAATGTGTCCCCCCCCCTCTAACTTTTGAATCATAGGTCCAAAAAATATGAAAAAAATCGTGGAAGTAGAACTTAAGAAAGACATTAAATTAAAACTATAGCGGACATGATCAGTTTAGCTGTTTTTGAGTTATCGCAAAAAGTTTTCCCTTCATAGTAAAAAGCCTTATTTTAATTAGGTACTGATTATGCAAATTTGCCTATTTGTTTAACTCAGGTGAAAGGTACCGTTTCATCCCTTGGTTAACAATTTACTATACTTTAAGCTCCAGTTTAGCTTATTGTGGCGGAAGAGTAACTACGGAACCCTACACTGAGCGTGGCCCGACATGCTCTTGGCCGGTTATTGACACTTGAAACAATAGAACTTGACGACCGGTCTGGCCTAGTGGATATGAAGCCGATGGCGATGGTCCCGGGTTCGAATTCCGGTAAGCGCATTTATTTGTGTGATGAACACAGATATTTGTTCCTAACATGGATGTTTTCTATGTATAGAAGTATGTATTTATCTATATACGTATGTATATCGTCGCCTAGTACTCATAGTATAAATTATACAAGCTTTTCTTAGTTTGGGACTAAGTCGAGCTGTGTAAGCTTGTCCCCAAATATTTATTTTGTTTGTTGATCCGGATATAAATGATGGGAGCTTCATGTGATAATGTGATTGTACTGGCAACCACAACATACCGGTACACACACATGGAACCTCAACGTGCATTGGAATACAAGAGCCTCTAATCAATGAAAGAATTCGTTTGCAGTTTTAAATTATTGTATTCTAAATCATTGCAATGAAAACTGAAATCCAGTGGCATTTGGTGTGCAGTTGCGTAATGCATATGAAATTTGTAGGTACTTAAATATTGCATTATCCTTAATTATGTTATGTATAACAACATAAATAAATAGTAGATTGCTAACCAAGGGCCGAAAGGCACCCATTTCTGACGAGGTAGATAGTTTGGCGCTCGAACGCACTGAGAGCGCCAATAGTCCGAGACTGAAATGGCGCCCGAGTTAACACTCTATTTTTCATTTCGAATACGAGGAAAGTAAAATACATGTGCAACAACAACAAGGAAATGCCGCCAGCATCCTTGGTACAATGCCTCAAGGGCCTATTTTAGATATAAGCTAGTTATAGGTAATCATCTGTATATAACGAATGTGGTATATTGTTATTGTAAATAAATAATAATAAAATGCATGTGCATTTAAAAACACGGCTAAGTTTAAACTTAGCCTTAGTAGTATTTATTGAGAGTAGGTACTTTCAATTAACAACTTAGGTAAAAATATCGTTATTTATGGAATAGGGAGTTCATTACCAGAATGGAAATTGTACAAGAGCAAAGCATTTAAAAGCAAAATTTGAATTGCTTGTCGTAAGTAAAGTACAGTGCTCTAGAGCAGAAACATGTCATTTCTGCACACTTTTAATAACAATAACGACCCACTTTCAAAGCATGAGAAATGAAAATTGTATTTACTTAGCACATTTTTCACATTTGATACTGATTATATTAATACCAACAAGAGCGATATACGATTTTTTGTTACCTCGAGTTTTGCAAATTTAATTAGCTATAATATATGAGATGTAACACCTCTGGAGTTGCAGGCGTCCAGAGGCTACGGTGACTGCTTACCATCAGGCGGACCGTATGCTTGTTTGCCACCGAAGTAGTATAAAAAAAAAGAGATGTTTTGTAGAGTAGAGAGCGTTTATTCCTAGCAGAATAAATAAAGAAGAAAACAACAAGCAACAAAACATAACATATCATTTAAGTCACGAAATGGTCCCGACACACCATGGTGCTAGCCTGGCTGGGCTAGCGCTGGTCTTCCGTCGGGGCCATGACCGTGTGCAGGACGAAACGAAACACAATATTTAAAAAAATGACACATCATTAGTATAACAAACAAATTAGAAAGTAAAGATGTAACTTAAGTAGCTTTTTTGTCGTATAAGTATTTAGTGCATATGATGATCTTAAAGAACGGCCCATGATCAAGAGACGTAATATTGTGCAGAATCGCGACTAGGAAGAAACAATAATGGCATGAGCGTCGAATATTCCAACCGAAGCACGAGCGACAAGAAAATCTTTATTTACCCCAATACACGTGTTGTGATATGTTTTCCCGATTTCGTAGGTAATTGAAAAGTTAATATAAGCACCTACTTCTCGTGTATGGGTCGAGCTAACAACCCTGCGGGATGCTCGAGTATATCACTTGATTTACGACGAAGGAAAACGTCGTGAAATCCCATTACCTTTTTATTTTCCTTTTCACGGGCGCATGTGACATGTGACGAGTGCTCCAGCAATTATTCTTTTACAACTATCCGCACACAGTACAGAAAAAAAGAAATGTTGTCTTTACGTAAAAATGAGAGGAATTTATAAAGAAATATGAAAAACTCCTAGCTCGGCTTCCTCGGCTTCGTATTATCGTTTGATAATAAGTACTCCATTTCCATTATTTGTGTTGGGATTTAAGTACTTAAGCTGTTTTCGGTGACTTAGGTTGCCAGTTTTTGTCGGCCACCATAGTAGGTACATAATACTATATACATACACCTATAGGCTTAGGCACAGGGTCTCATAAAAGCAAAGTGTACTTACCGGTAGGGGGAAGGGTCCACGGTGCTGCGGGGTCATGGGGGCGAAGGGCATGCGGGGCTCCGGCGCGGGCATGGGGCGCTCGGGCTGCGGCCGCAGCGGCAGCCTCACGGGCCCGGACAGCGGGAACGCGAACACCTGCGATTGCGGGTCTGGGAAGTTCATTGCCCTGGAACAAAACCGTTACGTCAGTTGAGATGTTCAAAAAGTCGAAAATGAAACGTGTTTTTTTTATTTATTCAATCAATTAAGCATTTACATTAAAAAAGTGACATTTGATAAAGTGGAACTGCTGATGACGACCAGACCGGAACTCCTTAATGATACGTTTAACACGTTTGGTGGTATGTCTTCTTCGTTAAGTTTGTTCAGCAAATTAGCTTTTTAGAAAAAAAATTGTCAAGGTCGAGTTCTGATGATAGATTCCTTGAGGAGTTTGGTGAACTATTCATAAAGACCAGAATGGAACTCCTTCATGAAAACTATTTATTGTAATTGTTATGAGACGCACTATGGTCGTAAATCGTAAATTATTTGAGTGACATTAGGAATTATTCTGTGAAGCAAACTGTAAAGTCGATTTTTTCGTTTTTAGGGTTACAAAAGGTGCTACTCTTATGGTGCGACTCTGTCCGTTCGTCTGTCTGTCTGTTTCATGGCTAAATATCTCGAGAACCTCTTAAACTATCGATTTGAAATTTGGAATAGTTATGAACAATGTGAAAAAATGATTTTAGAAGGAAAATGTGAAAAAAAAAACCATCCCTCCCTTATCTCCGAAGTTTTTCGAAGAAAAACTATGACATTTTAACATTACTATAAATTTTACATCAGACCTCTATCTTGGTAACATTTTTTTAATTAATAAAAAACATTTCCGCATTCAGTTTGCAATTTAACCAACTTTCTATTAGATTACATTAATGACACCTTTTTTAAAATAAAAAAACAATTTTTGAAATCGGTTCACACTATTCAAAATTATCCTCGAAAACCAACATACGAGCTCAAATTAGTTAAACAATCTGCCCATATGGTGTTGTAGGTACAATTACAATTATACTTACAATTAGTTTAGTATACGTACTTCTGATGAAAAGTCTTTCACCTTTATAGTTACACGAGATAATTCAAAGTTTGTAGGGAACCCTCGGTGCGCTAGTAAAACGAACTTGCACATGACCGGTTTTTTTTTTCAATACAGATTATATTAGTGACGGTTATGGTCGGCATGGTCTGCCTACTGATGTATACGAGTATAATAATATTATATACTAATAGGTATTGATTATATTCACATAACAATGTATCAGTATGTATGATGGTTTTATACACTGACTGGGATTGTCAAACTTTGAGCCTCGTTCCTACTTTTATAGTAAACTCTGTTTTTATATTCCAGATACTTAAATAAAATTGACAGGCCAGTTGGACATGTTGGAAAAATTTACCCGGCATTTTAATATTTAGGATGTGGAAAAAATAAAGTACTAATTACAGTTGGTCCTTGATCTGATACACGTTTTCACCATCGCAATACACAAGTTAATGGAAGTCAAATTGTAATATTCGGTAATGGACATTCTATCATACCTATATATGTCGTCAGTATTTATTTGCTATCAAATTACTTACTAAGTGTACTGAAACTAATGGATGTTTTACAGTTGTCATTAGAAATCCATTAACGCAAAACATGTATGGTTTCTACACTTTCTACCATGCCATGTTGTGTTAGTTGTCTGCTTAGTAGTATCAGCTACACCATTCTGGCCGCTTGATTGTATATGTCTATTTGCGTAGGTACCTAGGTACCTATTTTATTTCTCTGCGCTATTGCAAAAACTTTAATATTTTATTAGTTTGCCTATAAATTAAGACAATTATATGGAAGATATTTAATAACAAATGATGATGAGTTTTCCAAGAGCCGGTAAGATAAGACCGGCTTACTGGTCCATTGAAAATTAACATATACCTATTTTTTTAACCATTTTCATGATTTGATCCCCTTTGTATATATCCCCTTATAATGGCTTCGGTAGAGTCACGAGCTGCAGTTTGAAAAACGCTTAGGTATTAGCATACAATCGTAAACTTAGTGTATAATAATATGAGACGTGCGATTTATCCTTGAAAACTGTAATGCGTCTTTAACAAGATAGGTCTACAATTTGCTCAGAGTTTTAGCGGAAATATGAGAAACTACCGATGGAACTACCTCGAAATGGGTCGCCTTCTTAGGAGCAGAATTGAAATAGGTACACATATAACAGCACTAACATACCTGAGTAACCAGACTAATTTTCCTGGGTGAATCACTGGATTAAATAAGAGTACTACAAATGTAATGTAGGTTTTAGATCAGGGAAGATTAGATTTTTTTATAATAATATTTTTAACATCCAGGCGCTACCCGCGCACAGGCCAGTGCTGCTGCCGATCAGGCCCAACTACTCAAGCGACGCATATACTCATCTTTACTGCAAGACTACGAGTTTGCGGCGCTTGCAGTGGACACAATGGGTCCCTGGTCGGCGGATATGCATGTTTTCATGAGAGCCCTGTCGACTCGGCTGTTCGACGCCTCGGGAGACCGTAGTACTGACGCTTAACTCTCCCAGCGTATATCGCCGGCAATACAGAGAGGTAAAGCGCCCAGCGATGGGGTTAATGGCGCGGGCAAACTTGGCCGGGGTATTCTTTTACATACGCTGGCGGGGTGTCCAGCGTAGGCGGAGCAGCAGGCCGCACTCGTGGCCGTAGTGGAAACCAACCTTTCCTTGCCAGCAGTGGTAAAAGCCATGGTTTAGTGGGGAGAGGCGATGGGAGGCGGTGGCCTACTTCTGTGAGCACGTGGTGGCGCAGAAGGAGGCGGCGGAGCGCGGCAGGAAGGATCTGGCCTCTCAGCCAATGCGCCGCAAGCGCGTGGGGCAGCGGCGGTTGGCATACGACCGCCGGTTACCTCCATAAGGGTATCTGTGGGCGGTAGGCTCGGGGACGTCTGTCGCCTACACTTAGGTCTCTGCGTGGGCGGGCACGGCGTTCCTGGGACCTCGCTGTATAGCAGTGAGGCGACAACAAATGGGCTTTCGTGTTTTAACCCCATATGGAAGTACCACATAACCATCCCAGACCCGGCCCTCTGCCCTGCTTATCGCAAACGCAGTAATCACATGAGAAAACTCATGCAATTGTTTGTCTTGTTCTTCTTTATTAAGGTCTTTATTAAAAACGTTTTTTTTTTTATGCAAGTACAGTCAGCATCAAAAGTAACGGATCAAAGAAGATTTCAAAAGTATCTACCATTCTGCTTAACAAAATGTGGTGGTTATATATGTAGAACAATTAAGACGGTAAAAGGTATACTTTTGAATGTAAATTTTAGAGATTTGTCTATATTTGGAAAAGTTATCCGGAACATCAGATACTTTTGGCGCGTTGTTTCATCCGCTACTATTGATGCTGACTGTACAAGAACTGCATCTACGATGAGCAAGGCAGCCCTGTGCCTGGTTGGTTTGCGTAACGCATTCGCCGTCTATAAAAAAAGACTGCGTTTCGAACAAAGCTGTTCGAAGATGCGAGGGATGTGTTTTTCACGAACCAATGCGCTTCATTAACCGCAGCGGTAGCGAAAATCTTCGTTTTAACTCGAGCATTTTGCGTTCATGTGTATATCGAGATGTTATCTACAGGTTGCAATTCTTAATGGATTCTCGTAAAAATTTGTGACCAGACTACCTATATAATTGGTTACTAAGTTCTGTTGCCAATTTTCACGGAATAAAAGGAAATAGATATGCATTTTTAATTATTAATATATACAGTTGTAAAGCTTATTTATAAGTGATAAGCTTATACAACCTACTAAACATTGTTGTTCTGATTTTGCATAATTCCATAGCAATCGGAAAAATGGAGTAACAGAACACGTCAAAAGTACGCTCCTTTTTTCTTAAAAATTATATGATTTTAGCAGTCAATGTATGATACGATTGTTTCGTAGTTATGTTTCACGACGTTCGTATTTACGCCCGGGTGACGTATAGTACATTTCAATCATTTCCAAAAAGGAAGAAGGTTCTATTCGAAAAGTTTCTTCATTTTCGCGTGCCCACGTGAAAATACTCGTACAAACTATACAGTTTTTAGGGTTCCGTAGCCAAATGGCAAAAAAACGGAACCCTTATAGATTCGTCATATCCGTCTGTCTGTCCGATTATGTCACAGCCACTTTTTCTTTTATTCATCAAAGGCTAAACATGACCTATTTTGAACCACCGAGTTTGTAGGTATCGTTGTTGTCAATAATATCTATGGACGTCATAACTCAAGGATTTAGTATAAAGAGGTTGGAAAACGTTTGACCTCAAAAAATATTGTATGTAAACATTTAAATTTCAAATAAAAATAAACACACATACCTAAACCTTAAGAACCTTTATATTGGCACCGGTAAACATATTTTTCGCAGTAATTGTATTTTTTTAAATCTCTAGTTTGCTTCAGTAATAAAGGTGTAAGTTACTATACTCTGTATCTTGAGGTATTAAATAAAAGTAAACAATTTGTAAATTTTCGGATAGTTATCACATTTATTTATTTAAACTTTATTGCACAAAAGAAAACTATTCGTACAAAAGGCGAACTTAATGCCAAAAGGCATTCTCTGCCAGTCAACCTTAAGGTAAAGCAGAGAGATTAACCAACCAAATACAAAACCGCCCGGATCTGTCACTGAACGACATGACTTTAACCTACATTATTTGATCATGTAATGCTTTCATCTACCCTCAACTAGCTTAAGACGAAAGAGGAGGAAATCACCTATTCATACAATCGTAGTCCTCATTTTCCTCTCTAGATATTAACATTATTAAAAAAACGTTGACACAATTTGTTGTATATCAACCACAGCTATTTATGCCCCTACGTTTCTTTTTTTTAAATTGATATAAGAGTTAGGAGCATTTAAACATTTTTATGAAATCTGTTTTTCGCTCCTTATTTTTACAATAATCAAAGAATCAAAAAAAGTCAAACGTAAGGGCATAGCTATGGCTAACACGCAACAAACTATCTAAAAATATTTCTTCTTTCCTATCCGCAGGGCAGCTTGTGGCGAGCTGTTGGGGAGTAACGACCCCACGGACCCGAGTACTCCCGAGAGTCGGTCAGGGTCTCCGTCTCCGGCGTGTTTTCGTCGGTCGGAGTGGACTCCAAGGGGACCCGCAGGACTCTCAGCTCTGCTGGCTTGCCTTCATTGGCCGACCAGAGAGGAGTCGTTAGAGCTAAATGCTCCAGGGGTGGAAGTGAAAACTTGCATAAGACGCGAGTTGGCACAGTGGCTGTTATCAGCCACTGGGTAGAAAGCGGCGTACACCTCTCGACACCCCTGAGCCGCTCACACCGGTGTTGCTCCTGGTCGTCTTCACGACGGCATTTTCAGGGGCCCATCTAGTGGACGGCGAGTCACCGCCTGCCTCGGTAACTAGTGAAAACATTGTTATGGCAGGTGTCCGAACCTCTTTGCAATAACCCAGTCTCATTGTCCTCCCAAACTTCAATCCATAGACCGTTATACTGTTCACTTTTACTACAATAGTCCCAATGCCTGCTGCGACCAGTTCATGCGTGTTTATTGTTGAGCCTGTAAACGGGTTCCAGCAGGCGTTCTACATGACATTAAAGCTCTCCAAGAGGCCTCTACGTGTTGGATCTATATCCCCACGCAAGCCTATCAAAAGACAGAGAGGAAAGAGAGGAAAATTAGTACTACGTTTGTATGGAGAAACGGCCGTCCTCTTTCCTCTTAAGGAGCCATTTGAGGGAAGATTTTGTGTACCTAAGTATTTAAACAAAGATACAGAGTTTATAGTAAGTAGAAATAGCGTCAAGAGAGGAGTTTGAGGTTTCAGAGAGAAATCAAAGCAAAACCTAATGGTTGCAATAAACGCTAACTCTGGCTACAATCTGCCTACAATTCCATTGGTTACAATCTGCCTTCTTAAATACAACATTCGGACAAGAATAGATATTTACACTGGAGACCCTGTTTACCCCTAATTAATTATTGGTTAATATCTGTGTTTTACGGTTCTGTACTCGAAGTGTGCCAAACAGAATTGAGACATGCATTTTATATGTATATTTAGACATTCTAAAACTCCTCCCTTCCCTACCAGTTGGCTAAAAAATGGCCCAGCTCAAGCTTTACTCTCCCGGTCAATGCCTTTATCTCCAATAGTAATGTACCTATGGAAGGTTATACCGAATATCATTGGGGACCAGCCGTCTAGAGGAGAAACGCAAATTTGACCTTTTATGGACTTCATTTTAAATCGATACAATAGCTCATCTCATAGATATGCATATAAATCTGTTTGTAAAACACTGTATAAATCGAAAGAAAGTTTTTATACTAATACCCACTTCTTGAGCTCGTTTTTAAACTGATATTAGTAGTTTAGTTACTAGTAAGTTTTAGTACCTACACAAGCTGTCAAAAGGGTTTCTATGACAAAACACAGAATTTTTGAGAAATTCTCACTATCTTAAGAGGGAAGAATAGTTTTGTGATCCTATTCGGACGTACGTAAGTACATTGTTGATCAAATTTCCATTTTGGGAGAAAACGGTTTCCTTTGACTAACTTTGATTTTCCTTTCCTTTAACTTTGATTTTAATATCGATCGCTTCAACATAATATATTCTAGGTTAATACGTTTCTCTTTAAGAAAAATATATTGTTTTTATAAAATAAATGGCTTAATTCGACCAAGTTTTAATCACATTTTATACGTATCCGAAATGGAAATTTCATGAAATGTACGTACGTTCGGTTAGGATCGCAAAACTATTCTTCTCTCTTAACGTGCTCTTAAAGTTTGTCTTAAGTATTCTATTTTTAAGAGGTTTTGGTAATAAAATAATTTGCGTAAAATTTTAAGTAAAAAAAGCATAGGTAAGTAGGTTGCACTAGTTTTTACCAAAGTAAATGTTTATGAGTTTTTTTTATTGGAAGGAACTAATGGAAACCCTAGGCCTTGTTAGGACTAGGCTTTGTCAAGTGAGTTTGCAACCAGACTGTTAATGGTTCTATTATTATTATTGTGGTTTGTGGGCCTTTGAATGCCACGTCGACCAGGCATTGGTCTATTGTGACAGCCCTTTAAAGTTCATTACTGATGCCCGTTGAATCCAGGAAATTCCAGATTCTTTGGGCCGTAATGTTCTGTACCTCATAGGGTTGCAATACGTGCCGCCCTAGGTGGGTACTTCTTTTTGACATTAGTGGTCCACAGGAGCAGAGAATGTGCATTGCAGTCTCCTCTGACTCATGGCAGAACCTGCATGTCGCGTCTTGTTTCTTTCCGATTTGAAACATGTGTTTGTTCAATTTACAGTGTCCAGTCAAAATTCTGGTCACCGCGCAGACTTTGTGTCTTTTGAGCCCTAGAAGCTCCCTAGCATTTTTGCTGTTGAACCCTTTGATTAGAGCTTTCGAGTGTTCTTGTCCTTTTACGAACTTCCACCAATCGTTTGCCCTTATTTTTTCTAAATTGCTGAGCAGTGAATATGCATCCCGTTTTGTGATTCCACAGAATGGTTCTAAATATCTGTTTGCTTTGGTTCACAGCTGCACCCTAAGGAAGTAAGGAATTACCAAGATACCTGGCTGCGTAGTAGCCAACATGCCAATCGTTTACGCTCCGTAGCGAATGAAACGCAACTTTCACTGTCGCACTAATATCAAAGAGAACTTGAAATAGAGGTGGATTGTCAAAAAAAACTTTGTAGCCACAGCAAATATACTGCCATCTTTCGACACATGATTAAAACTTTTAGAACGCCATTTGACTTTGCTCCTTATTCTTTAATGATATGTGTCAAATTTGTTAAATATCAAAAAGTGGCGCCATCTAAATAATAGATCTAAGGCCAAAGGTATGGCGACATCGTTTCGAGCGATGGCGCCATAAGCTTTAGGCACAACGCCTGGTAAGATGGCGCCACATTTTTGATTTTAACACATATCAGTAAAAGAATAAAGATCAAAGTCAAATGGCTTATGGGGGTCCGAGCATAGTTCTAAAAGTTTTAATCATATGTCGAAAGATGGCAGTTAATTTACGTACGTTACACCTCTATTTCAAATTCTCTTTGCTAACATAGAAGAGTGATAGAGAGCCAGAAAGCGTCTCGTTATGCACTGCTGTCGTGGACAATAAACAGAATCAATGACTGGTGTGACGTACTAAGAAAAGCCCAACACAGTCTATTATAAAGCACTGATACCAATGCACAGACCGTTCCTCTAGACAACCATTCGTAAAAGAACTCGTCCAAAAAGATAAAGATGAGATTCAGGCTATTAAGTAAAAGTGTATTTCGAGAACCGGTGCCGGAACTGATTTTGTATGGACAACCAGTATGTACCGGGAGCCCAGCACACCCTAATTAAAATCTCTTCGTAACATGTACCTGGGTTCATCTCCGCCATGGCAGATGATGGCGATGCGCTCGGCCTGCGCGGCACGGGGGGCGAAGGCACCGAGGATGTTGAAGGGGAAGCGCCTTTCCATGGGGTCGTCGCGGCGGCGCTCCACCACGCAGTTCATGCGGCCCCTGTAATTTACATATTCCTCTTTATTAAGGTGCGATAATGAAGACGCAATCCAGGTGGCAGTCCAACCTTACCACCTGATCAACTTAATAAAAACGTTTACTTTACTTTAGGAGTCCTGAAATTTGCGGAGTCTAGAAGTCTCTGTGATTAATTTGGGCTAGTTTTTTATTCAATAATGAATAGGTATCTATTAATAATGTCAATAAAAAATATACATATAGGTATTAAAACTCCGGTGGAAATAAATTCGTAGCTTTGTGTGGATAGCGGCTGTCGTAATTACAATTCAAGTTAAGTATACACCTACCAAGTTTCGCCAAATCTTGGAAGCTAATCTTTTTTTGCCAGCTCTAAATAGTATTAACGCGTTTTTGTGCAAAAACAAAACAATGTAATTTGACGGGTAGATGTGTACTTACTTCTGGTTGTTGGCCAGGAAAGCGCCAGCGAGCTCGTCAAGGTCGAACTGGATGGGTAGCTTGAACATGGGTCGCACAGCATCCAAATCCTCGTCGTCTTCAGCCGAGCTGTCCGACTCGGAGCTGTCCTCACCTCCCTCAGAGTTCGGAGCATCGAACTTCGGATTGACATCGTCAATTTTCTGAAATACAAATGACATCAAGTATTTACTCGAACGAATGCCAAGGACCCAAAAGGTGGAAAAACCAGTCTCGATTAACACGTATGTCAGGCGTATAAAAACGACTGCATAAATAATTGTATTGTAAAACCACGTACAAGTCTCAGCAAGTACCTCTATCTGATTCACGACTACAATTTTGAAGTCGTGCATTGGTGCTTTATTTGTTCATTACTATAATATTAGCTAATTTTAACAATAAACATTTATTGAGTTTACGAAAACGATTTACCTACTTGATACCTGGCTAACATTAAATTAAAAGTCGCGCTTACGAAGTAAATTATTTGATATAATAATAAAAATAGATGCAATATAATTATATCAAGTGAAGACTACGGCGGTCTTCACATTAGATGCGAATTCGCACGTCGCTGCTGTGTGCGAGCGGGACATCGAATCGTGCATTGCGATATCACACTCATACACCGCATTACGAATTCGAATCAGTGTGATAGCTGCGTATTTGAAAAATAAATTAATTCGGTGTTTCACGGTCATTTTAGGTATCACGTTTCAGAATTCTAGTAAACTTATCAACCATCATAAATGTAGCTAGAGTCACACCAAGATAAGTTGGCAGCGATTTTGACAGCCCAGACAGTGCAAGTGTTATTTTAAACGTCAAACTTCTATGAAATTTAGACGTTTACTTAACACTTGCACAGGCTGGGCTATCAAAATCGTTGCCAACTTAGCTTGGTCTGACTCTGTTTAAATTTGCTATATTTTGAGAGTTTCTATAACTAGGTACCTTAACTTCATAAATATGTTGCTTGCTCAATGGTTTTCTGTTGCAAACACTTAAAATCGAAAGACAAAGAGCGTAAACAAACATCTCTATATCATAAAAAAACATGCATCAAATTGCATTAAACAGTCAATGAAACAGCATGAAACATGAACGCTAGATCTCGTTCTGTGCTGTTTGCTGGCCACAATGGCTCGGACATCCTGTCCGAACAATGCGCCCGCGCACCATTGTTCCCTCGCTCCTAAATATCACCCGCAATTAAATTGACACCGACTCTTATCACTTATCAAAATATTATCGGAGTCAATACGCTGCGAAATCATAGGTAATTTTTAGTTTTTTACATATTGGTGCGGGTTTTTACAAAAGGTAATCTATTTAATGTTTACTGTGTCTAAAATAACGTATGTATAGCCCGACCAAAAATATATGATCATTGTCAAGAGGGCACATTCTCACATATGAATAGAATAGAATAGAATTATTTTATTCGTAAACACAAACAAGACAAACAATAAATACTTATGGGGTGACAGTTTAGTATGAAAAATTTAGTTCCAATGAAATTCCGCAATATGGCGCGTGATCATATATTACTGGTCAGGTTTTAACAGCTTACATATATAGTAGAGCGCTGTAAGCGTCAGGCGTAGTACATACTACAAGGTAGTAAGGTTAATCATATAGCAATGAAAAATGATTTCCACTGGATTGCCAAATTTTCAGTCACATAATATACCTACTTATATTAAGGCTCATGAAAAAAAGGAAAGCCAAATTAATTACGGCTTCTCCACGAATATTTTTGACTCGCCGACTCTGTTATCAGAATCAGAATCAGATCATTTATTTGCTTTCACGTATACATACAAATAAAGTCATAAAATATACTCTAAAGTACTTACTTATACATGCTAAAATTGCTTATTCTAAGGTTATGTATATATGTAAGTTATGCATATTCAAATTATTAGGTACGTACATGTCATTCAATAAGACTAAATTTAAAAAATCATTACAATAATGTCAAGAGTAATCAATCAAGTGCATTCACGAAAAATCCATTAATTGTGTATTATATATGTAATGGTTTTGACAGCACAGATTGTGCAGGTGTTGTTTATACGTCATAATTTCACAGAAATTTGACGTTTATTTTAACACTTGCACAGTCTTGGCTATCAAAATCGCAGCAGACGTGTCTTGTTTTTATGTGTCCTAATCAGAGATCGGACAAATTTGCGTCATTGCTCGCAATAATGTGGACATGACTCCAAAATTAATCAAATATGTAATCATTTAATTAATTTCTTACTTGACTTAAATTTTAATTGCTAGTCAATAAATACAAAAGAGTGTTAAAGTATGGATTTATTAAAGAAAATAATCAGTATTTTTTCCAAATTTTCTGCAGTCAGTCTATGTCTTTTTATATCAAAAATATACTTAAGTGCTGAAAAACTCCGCTCGCACTCCACTGATGTTAATGAGGCAAACTTAAGTAGTTTTATAGGAATATTATTATTCCAGTATAATTCAGAGTTTATTTTCTGTTCTTTGTTTAGTTTATCCCGATTTTGAGGTTATCGCCCACAACTTAGAACAGAAAATAAACTCTGTATTATACTGGAATAATAATATTCCTATAAAACTACTTAAGTTTGCCCCATTAAATGATTACATATTTGATTAATTTTGGAGTCATGTCCACATTATTGCGAGCAATGACGCAAATTTGTCCGATCTCTGGTCCTAATTGAGAACATTCACGAATTCTAGGCGGAAAAATTCGCGGGCAGAGACTAGTATTAGTCTATTTCTAAGCTGGCTGCTACCACCACTTTCTAATAAATATCCACACGATCGATAAAAATAAGGAAGCAAACAGGCTTCTATTTCAATTATCCAATTAGGAATTTTCTTTTAAGTACATCGGTAGACGTCAGTCGTAACTGTGGTATATACTTACTTATGTAGGTAGTGAACGCAAATGGGCCGGTAAGACGAGGCTATCAAACGATAATTATGGTGTTGTTGGTCACGCGTTGGACGTTTTATCGACAGGTATCCACACACAAGTATAGTATCATGCAAGTGAGTAGCCGGAAATTGAGGAAGTTGAAGAATGGGAAAAGGGGTATAGAATGAGCAGCGCGTAATAAACGCGTTGACGAAGCATTCCATCAGCGTGTCGCTTCCCTAACGCTACTCTTTGAATTCAGTCCCTATCCGCTAAATACTAGAAAGTCGATTTTTGGCCAAACAATATTAAATATGAAATCACCAGGCTAAAATAGGTTTTAAATGAGATACAGCATTAGGTCAAAGACTGTCTAGTGACATTTTTCTTCGGATAGCCATCATATACCTCTAACATCGTTTTACCAAAACAGGAAAATGTATATTTAACTGCCATTTAAGCGTCAGCCTCTCAACGGCCATTTTTTTCTTATCTTGTTTCTAAATCTATACCTAAGTACCTACTAGTTATTAACAAAGCAATTTTTGTTTCCTTTTTATGTTAATTTCAAAACCACAAAACAAGGATAACCGTGCATAGTTGTAAACGGAGTTTTCCTTTTATATTCAAGTAAAAAAACTACTCTGCACAACCAGACTATATAGGTTTGACCCGGAAAATACCATTTTTTTTATTTATTTATTCTATAAAATATCTTACATTGAACTAAACAGAAAAGTGCAGTGAAACCCTGTCGGGTTTGTATCGACACTCCATTCGTGGATACTTTTTACATTACAAATAATTGTTGGGATACATAGGATAAATAAATATACATTATATAAAATTACGAATGAGTTAAGTACAGTCAAGGTATTAAATATCGATACGGAAAAAGAGACAAAAATATGTACACACTACCTTAATATATAGGCAATAAGGTCGTGTATACATATTTTTGGCACTTTGTCCGTATCGATATTTAATACCTTGACTGTACAAGAAATACATCGGCGGGTATAACTAAATAGCTCATACACAAGTAGGTGTAGGTACACAGTCCGGCCGGGCATTCCTTATCATATATTTTGTTCTATAATACACTCCCTTTTACGACAAGCTGAAACTTGAAAACTGAAGCCCTTTAAACTTACTTAGATGCAATGTAAGGGCGAGAAACACTGATGAATTATGTTAAGTATCACGCCGGCAGCTGCCATCCAGTTTTAATAAACTACGAATTCAGTTTAAGAGTTTGATGCATGTGGCTATTAGTGCTTAGGTTAATTATGATCCACATTTCAACGACATTCACGCATAAGGAGGGCAGTCTAGACCCTTGGGATATGAAAATTGAAGAGTTTTAGTGGCTTCATAATTATATAAAATATGTTAGGTTATTTATTGACAATTAAAACGCTAGTTATAAATAATGACGCAAGCCTCCAACCATTCATTACTCAAGTCTTTAATGAGAGAACATAACCACGTAAATATGCATTGTCTATGATAGTTAATAGGTACTTAACTAATAACTATCTTTGATTTAGGTATAATGCCATTATTTGTAAAGTGGAAATTCTCGTTGTTTCTGATATAGGTAAACTAAACTGGGAATTGTTAGTACTCAGGTGCACATTATTTTAGAGAAGTGGAATGTCTGTCCCTTTAAAATAAACTAAATAGCTGGTCTTCAGGGAATCCATTATCCAGATTTCACTGTTTAAAGCGGACCACCAAACGAGCCATAATTTTTGTTCGGTATTTAAAATGTTATTCAGTCAGTGAACTCCATGAAATCTTTAGTGCTTTAGTACGTCGTTACTGTAAGTCTTTGTAACGGCTCTCCTATCTGACTAATTACCGAGGGGAGGTTTAATGCTATCGTTTAAATAAGGTGCAGGATTTTAACGGAATATTTCAAAGACATAAGCTTTACACATTAATTAAAGGGCGGGATACATTTTTTCAGTACTTGAGACTCAAATAGGTAAAACGGGAAATCTATGTACCATAGTTGTTAACTTTTATTTTATTTTTCACAGAAGTAACCTTTTTCTAAAATGTGTTTGACCCAAATCCTAAGTATCGAAAGAGTAGTATCGTAACATTACAAAACAAATAATACTTACCAACTTTCCATACCAATAAAAGAAATGTGGATTGCTAGGTACCTACCAAATTTCGGGCGGATATGATAAAACCTAAGTACGAATGTCTTTAACTATATCGAATAAATATTTAGCAGTTCAGTAAATGCGATCAATAAACACTTTCTACTGCAAAAATAAATCAATTACTTTAGTCTCGCAAGTCAATGAGTTTTACTTGAGTAACACAACGATCTGGATTTCTCCTACAATAAGCGGTCATAAGGCACGGTATTAGGTGCCATTTATGTACTGCATTTACGCTGCAACTTGCCACGTTTCAAGTTTATAACTAACTAGTCAAGTTTGTTACGGAGCTCCGGCTATTTATATGACGAGTTACAACGCAAAAGCAATCGCGTTTGCTTCCAACTGACACTAGGTATCCCAAATAACTAAAGCAGAGCTATCGGACGGTACACCAAGTGATGTTTCGCCGAATTAACATCTGCCGTTGAAAGGGGCTTTGACTACAGGCTAGCCTGGCTTTGTATCTGAGAATATAGATTATGCCGAATATTGCTGCATCATCCGCCCGGTCACCAGTGTAATTACCCGAAATTCAGCACTAACTATTAAATAGTATCTTCGAGTGTTTCTGATCCAAAATAATGGCGTGTTGTGGAATAAGTACCTAGGGACACGATTGTTCTTCAACAAAATTAATTACATCATGCCAAATCATGCTTGAATGCTACCCATAAAAAACTGTTTTTGAAGATAATAAGAACAGTAATTTTACAGTTGTTTATACCAAAACTGTGCCCTCAACAATTAAACTATTCGGTGACGTTATTGTCATATGTAAATATAAAACATGTTTTTATCTAACACACGTACAATAGGACGTATATTCACAACGTGCAAAAATGTAGGTACCAAAAAATTTTTAGTCATTAGGTGTATGATAATGCCAGTTTTAAGTAGTAGCATATGAAAATGAAGTTTCCATTTTTAGAATGCATATGATTTAGCACATATGAACTCTGATTTCAAGTAAGTAATAGTTTTATTTCAATAAGGGAATCAATATTTAACGGATTTTTTGGTACAAAATGCTTTTTACCCTCATTTCTTTAAAACCAGAGGAAAGACCTATGGTTCAAATTCTAGATGGAAACAAAAGTTAACTCTGCCTAAATCCAACTTAGTATTATTTTGAAAAAAAAATGTTTACTTCATGGCAATAAAAGTTTATAATAAGTTACCTGATGATGTAAAAAACAAACCAACAAAATTATTAATTAAATATTTACATTCTTTCAAGCATTGTTTTTACAGTGTAAACGAGTTTCTGGACCATAGTGATTAGTTTCATAGTTTATTTGTTTGATTGTTCCTAGTTTTGTTTTAGTATATTGTGTAAAGCAAAGATATAGATGTAAGAAATAGATATAAGTAAAAATATTTGTACATCGCCTTCTCGGTAGAATATGATAGAACTTGCAATAATTCTAATTTAAGATGAAATCAATGTACCATATTCTGACAAATAAATACATTTCATTTCATTTACTCTTTAAAATAATATTTTGACCATATGCCGCAAATTTATTAAATTTGTTATAATGTAGTATAAATTAGATTAATTTTATTTATGAATATAAGACTTGCATGCCCATTAGCTGGCTGAATACACTGTTCTTTTAAATGTATTTGACAACATCCATTTGACTGTATTCTAGCAAATAAATGGTTTGATATGTGACATGTTCACGATAGTAGTGATAAATATAGAGTGCGGGCAAGAGAGAATACAAATACATGATTGCAACATGACCGAGTTTTTTATTTAAGACTTTTAACATTACAGCAATATATGTAGTATCATTAAAGCAAAATACATATAAAATTGAAATTACCACTTTCTTTCCATTAAGCTACTTGCGTGACAGGTTTAGTACCAGGCCGCATTAAGTGAATATAAAATCGTATAGATATTGCTTAAAATTGGTCAATTTTGGCTCGGTAAGTAATAAAACGATAGTAGCTTTCACGCAGTGCCACTACGGTGCGGGTTGGACTATTCTCCTCGCTCGCCGAACGTATAAGCATAAGCCAGAATAGGTATGAACTCCGATAATGAATAGTTTTTATCACTAACGGCTTTCTAGCCTTGCTAGTAGTGACGCTCTGCCTACGAGGATAGAAATGATACGGTGGAGCCTGGAGGGTCTGGATCGCATCATGGTAACTGCCTTTATTGGTGTGTTTGTCACGAATGTTTTTGAGTTATGCATGTTTTCTATGTACAATAGGGCCTAGTTAATCCGTACACAGGTTAATCCGAACTTCGCTGTAAAACAAACTGCGGAGTGACCCCTTTCTCCGCCGCCGTAATTATATCGGCACTGACCACTTGTTTTGACTAGACTGAAGAAAAAAACCCGTCGTTGCCCGAAAAAATGATGCTGCGTAATTTGAGGAACAAATCCTTTGCTTGAACGATAAATATAACTGAGCAAGCTACATTAGACGAGTTTTTAAAGTGTATTCGCATTTCAAATGGCGATTATAAATAAATAAATATTATAAGACATTATTACACAAATTGACTATGTCCCACGGTAAGCTCAATAAGGCTTGTATTGCGGGTACTTAAACAACGATATATATAATATATACATATTAATAAATACTTAAATATATAGAAAACATCCATGACGGGTCCATGCTCATCACACGAATAAATACCCTTACCAGGATTTGAACCCGGGACCATCGGCTTCATAGGCAGGGTCACTACCCACTAGGCCAGACAAGTCGTCAGGGAATTATGTAAGAGTTAATTAAACTTATGTTTTAATTCTAACATACTATAATTCGAACGCTCCATGATTCCGAACAAGGGTTGTTTTATTGAAGGTCGGATTATCGAGGCCCTACTTTATTTAAGTATGTACCTATAAATTATAATAACATAAGCCTGTAACTTTCCTACACTGGATCTCCAAAAGTGATGCGGTCGCAAAGCGATAAAAATGACAGACCAAGTGACTCCCGCCCGCGCCCGACGAGTGAAAGCTGTGACTGTGACATCACACATCACTGCGCTTCATTGCACATACAAACAGCTGACTACAATGCAGAACTTACAAGGGATTTACTTAGCCGCCTTGTTACATGAACATCTGCGCGTAATCGAATTCCGATAATAGGTATCGTTATTGTTATTCACAATATGATCGTCAATATCGACAGCTTGCCTAACAATTACAATTCTAAATACAGATAATGTGATGTATATATTCATGCAGTGCAACTCTAAAATAGAATAATTACAATATTTCATGCAGATAGCCCGACGCCTAGCCATATGAAGGTATTTAAATATAGTATTAAATAATAATTAAATTAATATGTAACTTTAACAAAGTGTAATGTAGCGTAGGTAATATTTTAGGCACCGCCTTCTGACATGAATATGGTTAACTATGCATGATAATTATCGTTTGTTTCACTTGATTTATTATTCTTGGAACTCTTGTGAAAACATAATTAATTCTAGATCGGCGACATGAGATAATTTTACTTTTTTTTCTCAATATAATAAAGATACTTTTGACGTGACCAGACATTTTATCCCATAAATTCGTTTTTACGTTTAACAGTATGTAAACCATAAATGCAAAAAATATCTCCGAAAAACACATATTTACCTATGTACATTGCGTAATTGTGTGATTTCATGTGAAGTTCCGCATTAGACCAAAAAATATGTAGCCTAATATTCCAATATCCGACACATTTTATGAGGGTTATTGTCGTTGCAACAATAGCAATATTGCAAAGAAGCCTTTATAATAACCTCAAAGTATCTATTTTTAATCGGGCTTAGCCTATAGGTAGGGAGCACCCCTGTGGAGGCTAGGCTCACTCGAAGTTGTGGAGGCTAGGCTCACTCGGCTCGGGCTATTAAGTGCTTCAAACAGACTTTCCTTTTGCGGAGATTAAACGCCCTTCACTTGGTTTACGCGGGGATTTATTAAATAACGCCGTACTTATGTTTTAGTTCGCGTTAGATAGTCTAACCATGTTACTCGTGTATTCAGTTTATGAATGTACACCTAAAATATTAGGTACCTATTTAAAGAATGACGATCTAAAAAAAATGTTCGCGAAAATTAATACTTTTTTAAGGTTGTCAAATATCAAATACCAAATCATTTGCTAGAATACAGTCAAGTGGATGTTGTCAAATACATTTCAAAGAACAGTGTATTCAGCCAGCTAATGGGCATGTAAATCTTATATTCATAAAAAAAATTAATCTAATTTATACTACATTATACTAAATTTTATAAATATGCGGCATATGGTCAAAATATTCTTTTAAAGAGTAAAAAGCATTTTGTACTAAAAATTCCGATAAATGTTTCCTAAATCCAAGCATTTCAGATTCTCTTATTGAATTGGGTAAATTATTATACAATTTGGGTGCCATGGCATAAACACATTTTGCACGAAAGTCCATACATGGACGGACAAATACGGAACCCTACACTGAACTTGGCCCGACCTCTTGGCCGGTGTTTTTAGTTATACAGTGTTGTACATACATGTATAATTTAGATACTTACCTATATACAATTCATACTTGTTAAGCAATCGGTTGAATTTATTTAATAACTTAATTTAGTTGCCGAAGACGGTTAATGAGATAAGTTACTGATAGCTTGATTTTGAAGTTTAGTGTGAGCGTGGTTCTGACAATATTTATTGAACGATATTCACGATTTTCAATTGCCACAGGCATCCTGGTGATTTACTGAAAGATTAATCAAATGAATAGGTATAGCCACTAAAGTAGGTACCAGACTTAAGAGGCGATTGATATGTTTTAATATTAAGTAATATAACAAGAAAAACAAAACATCTAAGTTATCGAAAACTTATTCTGAAATTATCGTCTAAATATTAGAACATTATAACTTAATTACCTAATTAACGACTTGTAATTTTATGTATTTAAAGACGGATTTCATAAACAAATAATAGTTATTTGTACAACAAGAGAGCATAGTTTTATATTTCTTCGAGTGCTTGTTTTGAGTCCCGTGCAAGCGAAAGATTCTATAATAGATTAACGAGCGTAGCAAGTGAATCTAATTTAGAATCTTGAGCGTAGTAAGGGACTCAAAAGCGCACGAGATGTAAATAACTTTGATCTCGTGTAGTACACAAAAATTTTCACGTCAGTCAGCCATCAAAAAATACAACCTGAAAAAATGTAATCCAGACGGACGGATCACTATTTCACTCATGTTTTCTGAAGGTATTCTAACAATTAACTTTAATTACCGCAATAAAACAAAACGAAAGAAATTTCAATAAAATAATACGAAATAAATAATGAATTAACGAACATCAATTGACAGTTCAATCGACAACTTTTTTTTGTAAAAAAAAAAACTTTGTGAGATCCGGTCCGAATTGCGGATACTACTATTTATCAACTATAGTAGAGATCGTTAAAAGTAGTTAAGTAGAAATATTTACTGCGTAACAATTGCGTAAATTTGTATAAGTTCATTGTTTTGATTGTATAATAAAATACCTAAAATATGGTGTTTTTATTAAATTTTAAACTTTTATTTCATTAATTAATTATTACGAATGAAGACTCGTAGGGTGTTTTGGAACGATGCGGTCTGACTTATTTCGGGGGTCTATTATAAACCGTCAATATAGCGTTGAATTACGTATGCACTTTTTTGTCTCTTTCTTTTTGCTAATGACGTGAAAGGGATAAAGACAATAGAATCCAAATATTTCGAACTTGTATTAGGCCCCGCACGTTGAAATGACATTCGAATCTAAAGGTCACTTGAATGTTATTTTGTCTCACTCGGTGAGCAAAATGCGATTTTGCTCACTATTTTTAGGCAGCAAATTACCCTTGTTCGTGCTGCTGACGTGAAAAATATATTGGTATCTAATAACAAACCTACTTATAAGTCTATATAAGGCTATTATTTAATACGTCAATGTTAAGAGGAAATATAAAAAGACATTCTGATAAAAAATTAAAACTAGAAATAAACCTAAAAATTAAATTAATTATAACAAACTAACTGTAACATATCAAAAGCACTATGTCCCGTTCCGACACCTGATCCAAACGTGGCAAAAATGCTAGCGGCATTGCCGCGTTGCACAGCTAGCGATATTTGCTGAACCAGGAAAAAGCCGGCACGGGGGTAGCTATAATGATTTTTGATTCTTATTTTTTAATTTATTAAAGTTATACAGGTTGTGTTTTAGTCACCTACAATAATTTACGGGCTGAAAATATAGGTCATTCTGAGCAACTTTTACTGTGGGACAAACCCCGAAATCGCAAAAAAATTTTACTCTCCCATAGAAAATGTCAAGGTCAGACAGCCGAAATGTATGTAACATCCAAAATTTTGTTTCGAGATTTCGGGGTTGGTCCCATAGTAAAAGTTGCTCACTATGACCTATATATTTACCCCGTAAATTATTGCAGGTGACTAAATAAACAGCCTGTATTACTGATTACTAATTTAACTACAATATCCTTTTGGTAACGTAATCGCTGGTTTTTGTAGAGGCTACTGACTACAGGCATTACAGGCCTGAATTTGTTAATTTATATTTTATCCTCTTCTTGCAAGTACGTACGTAAGCTAATTAGCTAATTGACGGCCCGATTCGAATTTTAAGATACGTCAAATATACCTAGATACGATGTAATAAATATTTAATTTTAAGATTATTATAATATAATGTTTACCCAGGTATTTATTGGCTTTTGTTTTTATAAATGTAGGTGTCACTATAAATTTTGAATTTCTGAATATGGATCCGATATGTCAGTGTCAAAAGTGTTTTTGTTTGAAGAATATAGACATATCCGATCCATATCGTATCTAGAGCAAATATTTGACTTATCTTAAATTTCTAATCGGGCCGTGAGACTTGTACTGCGTTTATGAATAACGCCATAGCCCCCCACCAAAGGTGAAACTAGACTTGTATAAGCTAATGTAGCTATTGGGTTTTTTTAAATGAATGGGTAACTTGTCCTTTAAATTTTTTCAAGCTATCGAAACGTCTGTAACTCAGATTAAAAGATGTCCTCACAATCAATTTACAATTAAAGCATCAAGGTTAGATTTAAAACCGTAGAAGGTAACTTCAGACGTCCGTACTTAGTAATAGTAAATTGTTAACCAACGGATGAACTATTGGCGCCTCGGACTATTAGCACCAAACTACCTCGGCAGAAATAAGTGCCCCCTACTTTTCATCATTTCGGATACGAGGAAATTAAAATACATGTGTTTTTAAAAACATGACTAAGTATATTTTTTATAGCATTTCTTGAGGGTACTGTCAATTAACCATTTAGGTAAAAGTATCGTTATTTATGGGAGTTAGATATCAGAATGGAAATTGTATTACAAATCCATTTAAAACCAAATTTCAATTTCTTATCGTAAAAAGATGAAGAAAAAAAACGTAGTAACCTTGAAAGGAAAATGCTATAGTGCAGAAACGTATCACTTTTTGCACAGTTTTTAGAACAACAACCACCATTCAGACCATGAGAAATGAAAAAATATTTAGTCCCAGTCATATTCGTAATGCGATTATCTCTTATTGCCATGACAATGATTATCAGCGGCAAAGAAGATGGGTGTATTTTGAATCCTCTTTTCAATTAGCAGACGACGGAAAAGCAGGTTGTGTTGCCTCGGCGGCAGTCGAGGTCGGCGGCGGGATGCCCTACAGTGCCTGCACTTGGCGATCGACGGCTATCGTATTTGTCAAAAACAACAACATTGAAAACGAAGTACCTGCAACTTGTCCTCGTCTACTTTGGACTCGGCTTGGTTGAGCGCGTCCTCCTTAGTGTGGCTGGCAGCGGACGCGGCGGGCGCCCGCGCCGGCGCCTCGGCCGTGGACGCGGCCGGAGGCGGAACACCGTGCAACGCGTGCGCATTGGCGATCGGCAGCGGCTCGTCCTAGAACAAACAAATAAATATTTAAATTAATAATAATAATAAATCATTTATTCCAGACAACATCAATCCATAGGTATACATTTACAATAAAAATTAAAAAAGAAATAAAGTTAGGTGTATAACAGGAAAATTCTTGACTAGACATTAAAATTAAATTAACTGAGCATTTGATAATTGATAAAATGAAATACATATATGCACGTTGCACTAGTTGCAGTTCGTAGGTATTCCATTCAACAATTAACGCCGCACAGAGATTTTTTATTTACGAGTAAAGTCTATATTCTGACACAAAAAAATATGTATCTTTTTGTATAGATCGGTAGCAAAAGGCAAAAAAAATCATATGCCAAAAAACAGATTTAATTAGGTATGCTGTGTTGTAAATAATACCTACAGGTCCTATAACAATGAAACGTTTTCAATGTAATGTTCGTATCTTAAACCTTGTGTTATTTCATTAAATCTGTAATGTGACAACATAAAAATGTCCAGCGCCGGTAACATACATTCCTGGAGTCACAGACAAAAAGTTTATCTCGTCATTCTCGCCTCGTGTTTTCGTTTATTACATTCCGTTCGTTTAGTGTTTTCTAAAGTTAGATAATATATAGAGTATTAAGGGGCCCACTGATTACCAGTTTGCCGGACGATATCGGCCTGTCAGTTATTCGCAAAAGCTGACAATCGCAAATAACTGAGAGGCCGATATCGTCCAGCGAACTGGTATTCAGTGAGCCCCTTTACACTAACTAGATACTCGTAATACATTTTTTTGTATTTTTCTGTGGTAGCACATATAAGCATAAATACAGTCGGACAAACAAAAAAAAGCACAAAAAAAAGGCAAAAGCGCGAAGTTCTTCTGGGACTTATTTTCTATGGGACGATAACCCTTTGCGCCTTCATGTTTTAAATTTCCCGGTTTTTCCTACTAACATAAATGTCTTGACAGGCTATAGAAATCCGAATTCGAATTAGATAGTCAAAAAGCAACCGCTTTGTCACATTCAATTTCAAACACATCCACAACTTAAAAAAAAATACGTAACGATGAACAGACAATTAAGACCTTGAGGTTGATACATATTTATTTTCATCTTGTTCGTACAGTCACTTCTGAAAATATCGATACGGACAAAGTGCCAAAGTGCCAAAGTGCAAATATGTATACACGACCTTACTGCCCATATATTACGGTAGTGTATACATATTTTTGACACTTTATCCGTATCGATATTTTCAGACGTGACTGTACTAACACTAACATAGCCCAGATCCAAATGTCGAAACGTATTGCCAGTTAACAGATTTTGGCGTGATTTCGGGGGAAATATCACGGAATCTGCTCATCTGAGTGGTCTTAATTAGATCGGGTATCTAACAACTCGTTTCTACATCTATTAATTCAATTACTGCTATTTTCAGCTGATGTACTGTCGGATTTCACGTTTATCAGGTTTTTTATAGTATGTTGATGTTTTATAACATATTTTTCTTATTTAACAGACGAACTAAAAATAGTAATTTGTCATGGTACTTCATTCCAAATAACAGACAGACTCTAGAAGATGACAAGATCAGGGATTCTAAACCTTTTCTGTGAATTATTTTTTAACAAGAAGCAGAAAAGTTGTAGATACTTAGTATATTTTTATACTATCAAATTTATCTTTTCTATTACTAACGAATCTAACGATCTCTGAGCTAAGCCTAGGTCGGACAGACGGACCGATAGACAAGGTGAAACCATACAATATCCTAATTGGCTACGGAGCCATAAAATATGAAAGAAATTGTTGTTAAGAATCATGACATTCAATTTATTGCAACCGGTTGTTTAACTCCGCCTTTTTAGGCTCTCTTATTTTTATAATACGTCGATGGCAAACAAGCATACGACCCGCCTGATAGTAAGCAGTCTCCGTAGCCTATGGACGCCTGCAACTCCAGAGGTGTTACATGGGTGATGCCGATGCTGACCCAAAGACTACGTACCCTCATTGAGCTATGGCAACCGTACTCACCGGCAGGCACAACACCAGAACTTCTAGTGTTATTTGGCTGCCGTTTTCAGTAAGCTGGAGGCACTTCCTCAGTTGGACTCTGCTCTTGATCTAGAATGACATCCGCTGTGCTGTGCCCTACCACACAAAGCGAAATATATGACATTCACAGCGCCCATACCTCTCTTTTATAGAGTTAAGTTAGAGTCAAACCAAGATTAGTTGGCAGCGATTTTGATAGCCTAGATGGTGCACGGGTTATTTTAAACGTCAATCTTCTATAAAATTATGACGTTTACTTGACACTTGCACCATCTGGGCTATTAAAATCGCTGCCAACTTATCTTTGTCTGACTCTAGTAGGTAAAACCCATAAAAATGACTCTATAAAGAACCATTTTAGGGTTCCGTACCCAAAGGGTAAAACGGGACCCTTTTACGAAGACTTCGCTCTCTGTCCGTCCGTCTGTCACTAGGCTGTATCTCATGAACCGTGATAGCTAGTTGAAATTTTCACAGATGATGTATTTCTGTTGCCGCTATAACAACAAATACTAAATAGTACGGAACCCTCGGTGGGCGAGTCCGACTTGCATTTGTCCGATTTTTCCTTCTAACTAAACAGAATCAGAATCTTTTTTTAACCTATCTGGAATGGACAGAATAATGTCATAAAACATCGGATTTCGATAAATTTACAATACAATACAAATACCTACTCTTAATTGCACACCTCAATACAGAAAACAATACAATGAATACAATAACTCAAAAAAGGTAAACAACAGGCGGCTGAAGTATTAATTTAAATATTTAAGGTGTCAACTGCTTCAACATTGCCTACCATGCCAAACATTGCCGGGCTTGAAAATAAATTTATATGGGGACAATAATAACTTTTTATCTCGTATTCCTGTTAACGGTCACCCTCTTCCCATTATTAAGAATTGAATATAGATACTCGTAGCAATTTGGTAGAGTACCACTGTTTTTAAAAAGCCAAACAATGTTTGGCAATGTTGAAGTAGAAGCTATTAATAAGTAAGTATTACTTTAAAAATATTTAAAAGGAGTTTAAATCTGCTGGATCTCTTACCTACTTATCTATCATAGTCTTATGAAGAAAGATTAATTGAGATAAAAAAGTACCTTAATCAAATAATCACACTGAATAAAATAATACACCAAATAAAATTTTCTTGTTATATTCATATTATGAACAATTTTCATGCAAACTAAACGTGACTAATAACCCACAGTTGATTTACGAAACCAAACCAAGTTTTTCTCAAATAATGAACCTTTACCAACATTACAAAGCAAAAGCATTGGCCGCAAGCCCGTTCACTTTTAGCGCAATAAACATAAAAATGGTCGTCGTAAGATGGCGGTTACTTTTGCATGATAACCCAAGTAGGTACGAGTACTAAATTGGTATATATATACCAACACGCGTTTTATGCAGTTGTACTTAAGTATAGTACCTAGTGGCTCAATGCGAACAGAGAAATATCTGCCTACATAGAGCTTAGTCATTGTTCATGACAATTGCTTGTTCTCACTGGTAATCACTGGAACCAACAACGCAATCATGCAAAGCATTTGAAAAAACATCCATAGGAAAAGTGCAAGGCCGCGCGGCCTCGTCGGTTTTATCAATTATAAACTTTATTATTGTGATAGAAAAACACGTGAAAAATCATATTGTCGTCGTGGGAACTGGGGGGACAAAAGATCCCACTGAGGATCTACTATGCATGCTTCTTTCTGGCCCTCTCATTCCTTATTCCACCTGCTGTCTTGACCTTCAGCAGTGTCCCACCAGTCCTCCCAAAGGCGTCAACCTCATCTCACCGACGCCGACGCAATTTGCTGTCTAGGTCTATCATAAAACTTAAAAAAATATATAAGTAACTTTCTGTTCGTAGAATGAGCTAAACAGTGTGAAAATGAAGTGACGAACATTGACGGGGACGCAGCCGAGCGCGACACCGCAACCGAACCGATAGAAAACAGCGATTACGTTGCTGGCACTATTGTCGTATTGTGCACTACGCCCACAACACTTTTACTGGATTTGCGAAACATTTAAGGCGTTTAGCTGCTGTCGTCTGCCTTGAGTTGCGTGATAACGAGGAAATTGCACCGTTGGAGAGAAACTTTAAAGATATAATCTAGGTTATCTAGACGTAGCGCGTAGGTATACCAACATTTCTTACCTCTGACCACGTACCAAAACCAAATACATCTACTCACACCACAAATATATATAATATTAAAATACTCTGAAATGTACATTGTATTATATACAGGAATAAAACGGATTTAGTAAAATATGTACTTATAGATTTTATAAAACATGTTTGATATTAGTGATTCCTGAATGATGAATCCTGTGATTCATGTGCCTCTGGGTTGCCATCACAAAATTGAGTTCTTCGCTTCGACCCTTATCTGTAATCTAAAAACTACATTCGTCGACACTTTTAATGTCCTTCGTTAGTGTTCCTTAATTTTATTTGAATTAAGCCAACTGTACCTACCAATCTATTTCAAGAACTGGAGCCGCAAGTCAATCTAAAGTGGAATAAGGACTATAAAACTAATGTATTGAAGAGATCCAACTAAAGTCCTAAAACAAAATAGCTAATAGTTTATTGCGACCTTTTTGAGAAATGTCATAGTGTATTGAAACTAACATACAAATACAATCATTTGTAACAAGCCTTACCAAGTGTCAACACAGAAGATACAAATGATATTTAAAAATAGCCAATAAATCACGTTCTACTTGTTAGTTACAAAAATGCATTGTTTATCTCAACTTGTTTTTTTTTTTTGTATTTCCCTATGTCTTTTTATTGACGCATTTTAATATAATTGACGACACAGTTAAAAACATTAACAAGAAACGCCATTTGCACACTGTCACAGAGCATGATTCTTTTATTTTTAATTGCCTACAACGGACAAGTTTACGTGGTGTTCCATGATTGTATTATTGCAGGCTACTCCATCATTTGACCAGCGGTTAGTGCTCGGAGCAAGTCATTAATTAGTCAGATGACTGCATCGCGATGGGACGTGGACGGATGTGACTGAAGATCATTGTAGTGCGCGGGCGCGGAAAATCGGCTGCTTCCGCTCGCAATCCTACCTACGAACGCTAATAATATCATGACATTCCAATTTGTACTTTGTTTTCGAAGATATAATTGACAAATGCGCTGTTTAAAACATATTCTAAACATGACAACCTTCATTGCTTGTGTAAATTCAACTGAACAATCGATCGACCGTGAAAAATCTACGTATTGTTTACGTTCTTTGAATTTGCACCCAACTAATTCAGCCTAATGCTTGATTCGTAGAGAATGCCTTGACGCTTAAATATTTTGCCATTAAGATTAAAGAAATACTGAATAATACTGACGTGGGTTGCGTCATTACTAAACTAAAATGGAGTTGGGCGGGACATGTTGCTAGACAAAGTGATGGCAGGTGGACTAAAATGTTAACGGAATCACAGAATAACTAATAGTACTACCGACGGAATGGTGGCCGCTTTCGGATGAAAGAAGCCCCTCGCGTCCGTTGGCTCGTTGGGTGGACGACATTCGGAAGATTGCGCGTCACTTCTGGATGAGATTAGCTCAGGACCCGAGGCGATAAAGGGCTGATATGATGATGATGAAATACTGAATACAAACCTCCTGTTTATTTACCTTAAAGAGATTGGTCTTTAATGGTTAGGTACTTATAAGTATCTCCTATTGTATATCCTTCGCTTGTAATCTTGATGGTTTGTACCAATTGTATCTCTGTTTTATGTTGTCTGAATGAGAAAAGAGTAGGTATTTGATTTGATGTTATATGCGTATACCTACTCGATACGCATCGAAGCTTGTAGCTGCATTGCATTGAGCTGAATCAAATATTTTCATTCTAGTTGCAACAGCTGTTTACGTTAATCCCGATTTAGACCTTACTTTAGATTCGGTTTTATCTACACTTTACATGAAGCCTAGCAAATCATCCCAAGAAAACCATCTTCTTTCAAGAATAGTATCAGTTGTATTAGAATTAATTATTTATTAGCTCTTTGACTGCTATCAATTTATTAAATCCTTTTCATTTGAATTCCCAATTATGCTGAAATTTACACCCATCCAGTGCTGATAGCGGAATACTACGCATTTGAAATGCACGATGGGTCAATCAAGAGGACTTCACGGTTGTCTGATGTTTATATACAATGTATTAGGTACTATTATAGGTTTGCAAATTTTTAACTATACATTTTTAGAACATGGGTTTAAGTGCAATATACGGGATGTTTATTTAGTCACCTACAATAATGTATGGGCTGAATATATAGGTCATATTGAGCAACTTTTACTGTGGGACCAATCCCGAAATCGCGAAACAAAATTACTCTCCCATAGAAAATGTCGAGGTCAGGCAGCCAAAATTTATGAAACCTATATATTCACCCCGTAAATTATTGCAGGTGACTAAAATAAACACCCTGTATTTTCTTAATAAAAAAATGAATAGTAGATAGGTACTTAAGAGGAATTCCTACTCTCGACTGTTTCCTCCCTGGATGTTTAACCTAGAACAATTATTTTTTCAAATAAGATCAATATTATCAATGTCTGTGCCGCTATGTTTCGCTATTTTGGATTATTTTATTTTGAAGAAACTTACAGCGCCTCGAAAATCGCAAAAACGGCTTAATTGAATTGGCTGCAAAAAAAGGCGCAGTATACAAATATGACAAAAAATATCCAAAAAATCAAAACATAGCGACATAGATCATTTCTTCCTCTTGCAGTTTCCAAATTTCATAATAATTGGCTGCGTTTTTAAGGAGGAAACAGTCGAGAGCGAAACCGCGATTTTTTTGAGTTTTTTGCGTGGGAATTTTAGTCCGAGCTGCAGTTGTCCTTATCGCACGCACGCACCGCCCACCGCAGCGCGACCGAAACATAGCTTCAAAAATTCGAGATTTCACAAGTTGCTCAGCTAGGAATTGCTCTTATGTCTGCAAACGTAAACAGAGAATCTAAAGAAGCAGATTTGACATCTTGATAATCAGAATTAAAACCGCATTTCCTTAAATTCACATCCGTGACATTGACGTCAGGCGCCGAAATTAACGAAAAGCAGTGGCGTGACAATCGCTCTTGTATTAGCCAGCCACTTAGCAATCTTAGCATGACAATAAGTGTGAGACTTACATCGCAACCGACTTGCGAACAATACACGAGGAAAAGAAAGTATGGCCACTCTTTTAAAATATTCGAAAACAATATTAATCTATGCACGGATAACTGTAACGACAGAGACACTTTATGCTAGTAAATGCGGGCCATAACTGGTTTTACAAAAGGCGTGAATGAGCACAGTTCTTGTTAGATGAATAACTGTCCCTTGTAGAAGTTTTAGACAATCATTATATTATCCGCTTTTCAGAGAAATATAATGATAACAATCACTAAGAAGATATGTTATGACATGTTCCTCAGTTTAAATTCAATTTGCTGTACAAATACAATAGGTAAAATGTCAACAATCCTCTTGACATCTTATAGGATGTTATTGTATTATGCTCTCCCTCTTTCATCTCCTTTCAAATAAACGTATGTGATAAATATAAATAATTACACTTTCACGCGGAGGTTTACACGCAAGTGCTATATTCGAAATGCACAAGAAATCGTGTGCTGTAGACGAAGATGCATCCGCGATTGGCGACCTGGGTTCAATGGCCAGCCGGCACAACTTTCGCTGCAATGTCGCCGGCATGAAGTCAGACATAATAATAACCCGTAGCCATTAATCCCATAAAAGCTCATTAGTAGTTGACATGACCTTTGACTAACTTCACTGCACCCGGCACTGATGATGTAATCTTAGAAAGAGGTACTGGTGGGTACCTTTTACTCTGATGCACATTTAATATATGCCTACATACCGTAATGTTTGTCTTAAAGATAGTGCCGTGTTTGCAAGTTAACAAAGCGGAAATAAGTGGTTGCTTTTTACTATTGAGCTATGACTATTTTGGATACCATAACTGGAAATGAAAGTAGTGTCGTAGTGTGATGCCCAAATTTTGAGTTTCGAAACTTTAACATCGTTAAACCTTTTGTCTGCCTCTATTCTCACGCGCAGTCATTCGAATTGTTTATGTGCAATCTATTAGTGACTTCGAATCGCTGGCCAGGAAAACGACAATGTCGGACTATTCATATACATTATCCATGCCCGGTGCATTTAAGGCAAAAACCTACTGCATACAAAACAGATAGTACTCTGTCTAATCTATATTAGATTTTGCATGTAAACAATGAGACTATTATCCTTAATGATCGTGTAGGTAGCACTAATTTAAATAATTAACCTTTTATCGTTTTGCACGATCAATGGAGTTAAATCAAAAAACTGTTTCGAATCGCATCTTTGCGTAACAGTCGAGAACATATTCAAGGTGAACTAGTCCCTGCGTCGTCGAATGGTGCTGCGAGTGAACATCTCCGTGTAGCAATCACTGCGCTAGTTAAAAGTATAGGTACCTTCTGCCATATGCGACTGTGACAGACTCGCAACTATTACATAATGACTCCGGCAAACATAACATTACCGGCATAAAAAGTAAATAATCCCTCGTACAATAACAAGACTCGTTGACACAGAACGAATCTCTGCAATACCGTCAGTGGTGTCTGTGGATAATGCGATATGAGGCGTCCTAAAAAGCTCGTAAGCGGTGACTTTCAAGGCTGACGACTAAGCTAAACGAGATTGCTTGTCTGTATTTGCCAGCACATCCCACTTTGTGTACAAACACAATAAAGACGAGATGCACGAATTAGTCACGGTATTTTTTTTTTGTATTTAGCATTTTAAATAGTATATCAAGGATGTATTTGTATGTGGTATTTAAATACTTTTTATAAACTATTTTTGACATCTCTGCTAAGAATTTTAAAAGAAACGGGGTCCAGTAACTAAATAAAAAAGTGGGTTTTAGAGAAGTTGTTTTCCTTGAATACTCTGTCTTTCTCTTCTGGATTTGTCAAACAAGAAGATAGTTGTCTTGATCATCCCACTCATACGTACAAATATTTTGGAGTTGGTAGCGTCCACATACCTAAATAAAATAACATAACGGAATTTTTACTAACACACATGACTTATGGCATGCAGGTGATAAGTACCACCCTTAGCCTAAAATAACATCTCCATTAAGTACTCACCGCCACAAGAGCATCATTTCCGTATGCTCTGCCTTCGAGGGCAAGTTCCTTGTCGAGCATGGCGTCCAGCTGCTCCAGCTGGTGGCACGAGGCGCGGGCGGCGATCCAGCTCGAGGCCAGGATGAACGAGCCCAGGATGAAGGAGGCAGCCACCACCGTCAGCGCCGCGATCCTCGCGATTTGCACCGAGGACGACTGTCGCTGTCGGTATGCCTGTAAGAAGCACAAATGTTAAACGCTATTTGATTTCTTTAACAAAAGTACCTATCTGAAGGATAATCAAACAATTAATTGCAGGAACGTCTGAAAACGATACCACAATGCTTAGAAATAAAAAAGTAAAAGTGGAAAAATACACCGTCTCAGGCGAGACTCGAACTCTCGACTCTGGTTTGGATCACTAGCCCATCGCTCTGGCAACTGAGCTACCGAGACTTACCATCGGGTAACGGATAACGACCATTGGTCATTAGGGGGGGGTCGAACGGTCCAATTCTCAATAATGCTTAAGCATTATTAACCCCTAGAGCTTTGAGTCCATTTGCGTTGGGTGTTCGCGGGCCGGGGTTTGGAGATTGGAGACCCCTGCTCTTAAGCACCTAGGTATTCGATGGAGGTACCTACCTCGGTTTTTACACTTAACCTTAACTATAAAGTGGCCCATTATTTAAACTAAGGAACAGGAATGGTAAATTAGAAACTACCTATATTTTTGTGTCACCCTAAATAATGTAAGTATCGTGACGTATCATATACAAAAGAATATTAGGTAATTAGAATTAGGCGGGGCTAGTATGATATCGGTTTTTTATTGCCGACATAAAAAAGACGAACACTTATGTTTATCAATGTAAGCACGAAATATGAGTGGCACGAAGACAATAAACGGAATTAATTACTGCCATTTAGAAAGGTTGTTCTATTAACACATATTTTTAGGATCCGTAGTGAACTGGGAACCCTTATCGTTTCACTATATCTGTTTGTGTCTGTGCTTGTCCGCGGTTTAGCTCTGTGATAGTTAGTATTAGAACGTTGAAATTTGGCATGAGTATACATAATCACGCCAAGAATTTGGTAGAATAAAAATAATAGTTTTTTTTTTAGGTTATTCCCGTACACGAAAAGTGGGGACGATAAAACCATCTTTTAAGTTTGTCTATTGTGATGAACAGGCAACTACGGCACCCTACACTGTGTACGGCCCGACATGCTCTTGGTCGCTTTTTTCTATTTGAATACTTGCACTAAATAGTAATTATTTACTTTAATGCCAACACATATATTGGTAGGCATATAATGTCCTAAGCAATTATTTTAAAATATTTCCATAAGATAGACGCAGTACCTAAATACCTAAGTGATTAGTTAATATTTCAAGAGAAATACTGTAACCCCTGTGTTTTTTCTACATTCGACTTCTTACTTATTTGTTTTTTTTTTTGTAGGTACTACTACTACTATTACTTGGATTGAAACCATACGAGTTTTAAGCAACATTAGGTCTGTAGTACGAATATGTAGTTTTCACTACAATGCCCACAAGCACATTGCGTCGCCACCCGAATACGGATTGTCACTGATACATAATTTACTGAATTTAGATACAACGTCCGTTATGACACGATTTATTTTAAACCCTCGGTTAAGTTATAAAATACATACACATAATAATTATGTTGACATAGATATCTATGTTCTACGAATGTGCAATCTTAATAAAAACCGATGTAGATGAATAATCATTAAATAACAATTTAATAATAAAAAGAATTGTTTAAAATCGATTAGTTTTGTCTGTAGCAACACTTTCCGGTCGCTCAGTTCAGCTAGCTTTAGTTTGATTACGATTCGAAAATAAACCGTAAGAATTATTTTCTATAATTCGTCTACCATTTAAATATGATTACGTAGTTCCGTTGTACCCCAATTAATTTGTTCGATTACTATCGATAATGTACGTACAATAAAGCTTTAAAGAAAATATGAGGTAGGCGTACCATATCACTGCAACCAAACTTAAGAGGTTTCAAGTGTAATATCTTTTACAGTACATATGGTGCTACTTTACCCCACTAGTGCAAAAATTAGCATAATATTACGTTACTGTGTCGAACGTTTAAAGGGCCATATGTACTGTAAAACGTTGTACGATACATGTGCGAATAGGTAATTCGAAACTCGTGTCGATTTAAAACACTCCCTTCGGTCGTGTTTTAATTTATCGCCACTCGTTTCGAATTTCCTATTTTTCGCACTTGTATCGTAATGTACTATTTCAACACACATGCTCAAAACGGCGTTTTTATTCCTCCAATTTTTTGCTCATAATCCTAGATATTAAATACGCGTGCTTTTTCAGTATATTATAAAACTTGTGCTTTTTCATTATGGGTTAGGACCGTTATGGGTTCTAATAAATGCCAATACTCATTTCTCTAAGCACTCTTTAATATAAAGATCCGACTTCATTGTTGACATGTTATAAAACTTTTCGTCTTACAGCCGCAATTATAAATTCCTTACCATATCATGTTTTTTTGTGTACTTGTCAAGTTTCACGAACTTTAAGTTTTCGGGTAAATTACCTCTATTATTGGCCATATAAAACTTCGAACCGAGTAGTTGATTAAAATCGAGTTTTACATACGTCTTGTCGTCCAACAACAAGCAACCTTCGAATTTTGTCAATACTTCGAATTTGGTCGTACAATTGTCGAGCTAGTGTTTTAGCTTGTCGGATCTGTTTAACAGTCCGATTTGACTGTTTTATTGCTCGATAGCTCTTATAGCCACCTCTGAGGTGAATCATCTTTATCTTTCTAGAAGCTTCTTTGAATTTTTGGGATTAATCGTAATTAGACCGTCCTGAATTTTGTTTGAGTGATCTTGGGACTTTTTTCCCAAAATCTTGTTATTTGTCCCAGACCTCCGATTAGTTTGTGTTTTCCTGTGGGCTGATAGAGAGTCCTTGTAACGTTTTATGACCATACAAATACTAGATTTTAGCATCTTACGCGACTTAGCTGTCCGGGATCGATAAGAATTTTCGAAGTATTTGTGCACGATCAATATCCTGTTCTCAATTTTCATGGTCGAAAACTTTAAAATGAATAAAGCTAGGAAAATAATATTTTCACCATTAATACTTTGAAGGTTGGTGATTGAACTGTAATTGTCAATTTTTTTCCCGCCATGGAATTATTATTTTTTAAACATTGCTAATTATGTGCCAATTCTATATGAACTATTATGCTTTATTGCGCGCTCGCTTGCAGCTCGCGCGCACAATATCCCCTCGTGATGATGACTAACTTAGCACACTTGTATCACAATGTACTATTAGGGATCGGCCATAGAATCGAATAATAGTGAGGCTAGGACTGAAATAATTTGTTACACTTGTCGGTGCGCGTCATTAGGAATGCAATTATTGTATTAGTTATGTAGTATACAAGAAAATGTGCAAATAAAATGTTGTACGTAAACATTAACTTGGATGCTACAATTATTTCTATTTCTGATTTTTGGTATACTGTTTCTCTGAATCAAGTTATTCGTCTCTCGAGTTTAATGTTGAGAAGTCGATGCTAAATTTACTAAGCCAGTGAGTGCGTGTAAGCGTGTACGAATTTTTATCGACTATAAATGCGTTACATCCTGTTGGATAATGTCAAAAATATGTATTGTACGTTGTTAGGACATTGTTAAATGATACATATATATATATATATATCTAAGATTCCTACTTACCTATTTAAAAATATCAAGTAAGTACCTACATTTAGGCCGTACTGAGTTATCTCAAATAATAAAATTATAGTTGAATTCAAGTAATAGGCAAATAGTAATAAAGTAAAAAGTACTTTCTAGCAACAAAACGGCTACTGATGTAGGTTCATGTTAAGTCGTAGGTTAAGACCCGTAGTAGCTTTAATTGAAGCATAAAAGCTCTAAGTTATATAATACATAGTTCTCTGTAAGCAATTCTCATTAATTACGTTGGAAAAAACGCTAAGTATTTCACTTTTCTTGAATACCCACGGAGCAAGCTCATCACAAAAGAACCAATTCGCACTTCGAACGCCATGGAGTTGTTTTAGCGGGGCAAAGTTAATGAAGTGACGGTTTACTAACAACTCCGAATCCGTTACCACAGAATTGCAGTGTTACATAACTTGCGTACTGCAGGGACGAAGTCGCGCCGGCCTCGGGGGGGCAGAGGGGCCAGTGAAAGTACTTCCATGATTGCATTCGAGAAATCCATCAACATCTTTCGTGAGTGCAAATACCGTCGATTTTGATCTTCACAATTTGCTTTGCTAAAGTGCCTTGCGGCTAATGCGTAACAGTCATTTACTTGATTCAGTCGTTCAAAACAAAGAGATTTTGTATATTATATTATCATGTTGTTTTGGAAATTAAAGAATTCATGTTAGGTCATGCGTTAAGCCATACGTTCGCGGTTGTTCAACGGTTACAAAACTGTTTAACTTATATAAAACATTAAGCTTACATGCAATATTTCCTTATAGGAAACCAGAAACTGCTAATGAATTTCCGTATGGTTAAACGAAATACATGATAATAAGTATTACTATGGAAGCTCATTAAATATTATCATCTGTAATATACCTATAGTAATGGCACCAATCGTGAAACGTTTAGGAGAATTTGGATTATTATTGATATTTCACTGATACCCGTACCCACCTATAATTTCTATAACATTGCGCTTTAAAAGTTAAATGTCTTATTCATCTTTTATGTTTTCGACGTCTTTAATGAAACTTGCAACACGTCATTGACAAATTAAAACTATGTATTTTATTTCTCTATTCATGGATAATATGGTGGCATTTTTTTAAAACAGGCCGAAATGAATGAAACGTAAAACTTAAGCAGCTCTATGACTTTTGCTGATGTTAAATACTTATTTCCCAGGATATGTGGTTACGGTTCATTATACAAGTGTTCAGTATAATATGTACTTATTATACACCGTATTTTTTTCCATTAATTTCAAGGGTTCTTGAGCTTAAATTAAGTAACTTTCTCAAAAACACCAGTATTCTAATTAACTATATTTCGGAGATAATGAATAATTTATTTTTATCTTATAAGGCCCTCACGAGCATATACACTTGCCTTAGGGCCTGTATACATATTTATTAGTGTTTAGTATGAGTGTGTACATTTGCTACTAAACGTAAATACTATCTCGGACGATTGATGTTCGAAACGACATTGATATGTCATAGTTTTCAATTGTTTGTTTGAATTAAATGTAATGCCCGTGTTACAACAACGCTATATGCAAAATTGAATTACTTTTCATAAAAAAAAAAAAAAAAACATTTTTTTTAAATTGACTATGCCTTTTAGTTTCCTTAAACGTACTTACCCATACCCCGGAGTTAACGGAATTCAATAAAAAACACGATGTATATATAATGAAAAGCAATAACGAGTATCATCGTTCTAGTAGTGTAATGAACTCCACAGCTATTAAAATCAGTAACTTGGTACCAAGCCTTAAACTCTGAGATATATAGATCTAGCTAGATAAAATATTCTAAGCCATACCTCAAAAAAAGTGTTTCATAGGTACACTTTTGTATTACCTAGTAATTACCCTGCCTTTCTAGCCAAATACCACCATTACAATTAGTAAGTGTAGTAATGTAAATAACTAAATATTTACATAGATTTATCTATATAGATGTAAGTAGGTGGTACACTTTATCACCGTCACTTTTACACGGTAATTATTTCCATGACAATCAGCTATTTATCTTTACATAACTAAAGAGAAATCGCAAAATAATTGTTCATGAAATTTAATGACGTAAGAGAAATATTTATTGAGGTGAATTGAATCCACCACTGTGTATTTCATGCATGTTTAACTGGACTTTTTACGATTTAAACACACACGCACAGACAGGACGATGAATATTATTAAACTACATGAATCGAAAACTAAATTGAGTAGATATAATAGTTGAAACGCAGAACAACATTCTATTTCATTTGAATGTACGAAAAGACAAATCACTATCGAACATCGAATTAATGTATCGTGAAAAAACCGGATAAGTGCGAGTCGGACTCGCCCACCGAGGGTTCCGTACAAATTAAACTATTTTGTTTTTTTTTACAAAATTATAGTTCTCCGATTTTTCCATGTATTTATAGTAAAAGACGATATTACTTGCCAAATTTCATAGTTTTAGGTCAAGGGGTACCTACCCTATAAATTTTGATTCCCTTGTAAATGTCGAAATTTCCGTTAACTTAGAAGTTTGATTTTTTCACAGCTTCAAGGGACTGTAGACCCAAGTATATGGTTTTAATATCAACTCGATACCTCCAAGCGTTTCCAAGATAAAAGGTGACTTGACAGACAGACTGACGGACGGACGGATGGTCGTACGAATGGACGCAGGGACGAACGAACAAAGTGATCTTAATAGGGTTCGGTTTTTTTCTTTTGAGGTCTACTATTATTTCTCTTAGCGGACACTTAACTGCATCATTGCCTTGTTACAAATAAAATTAGTTAACTGTTAATTGCCTAGCTAAAAGAGTGATAATGGGGAGGAGGTCAAAACAAAAAGGACCCTGACATCAGGAAGGTAGGTACCTGCATAACGAATTAGGTAAAGGCCTTCTGAATTGACACACAGATATTTGATATGAAATGTGGAAGTGGAAAAAGGCAAACTGAAATAGGCGAGAAGGATAACATTAAGAAGTTACCTACCTACATGACAATTGTTAATCATTAAAAGACTTTATAAAAAAAAATAAAGCCTATCAACTCATTTTGTGATAAGTATGAAGTTATTCGTCTTCCATGCAATGCAACTGATTTACTCGACTGAATAATACATAGTTAGTTATTTTATAAGGGCGCAAAGTTGTTGTTTAACTCGTCGTACTAATATCGCAACCCGAGAAAGCGAAATATTCCAAAATTGAATTACGAGCCTAGGTGGTTCGAAAGGCAGAATCTTGAGCCTTGCGAGGGTTTCAATGCACGACGGTTAAACAAACTTTGTCACCGAGTGAAACACATAATATTCACCGCACCAACGCTAGAATAAAACATTACAAATCAAATCCAAATTAACGTTATTAAATAGTTATCATTAAAAATCATCACTTAAAGGTCAAATCTACCAGCAAATAACTCAAAATTTGCATAACGTTAGGTACTTTGCCACTCTCGTATATTGCAACTTTCTCATCTCTTTTTAAAGAATAAAGAAAAAAAAACATTAAGCAATTGGTCTCGGTATCATATTAAAGTAAGGAATATTTGAATAATGATCGTTCCCAGTGGAGGCTTATCTAACACAGTATAAAGCCATCTCATGCTTCATAACAACAACCATATTAAGAATAGCCACTTTCTACTGAAGATGTTCACAATACATTTTGTCTCGACTCGACTCGACTGTAAGCTAGTGTATCTTGACCTCACCATTCGTAACAACCATCAATAATCTGATATCTAATAATATCTGAATGTTTCTGTATTGAGGTGTGCAATAAAGTATATTTGTATTGTATTGTATTGTCAGACTTATAATGGTACAGTCAGCATCAAAAGCAGCGGATCAAACAAGGTCTCAAAAGTATCTACCATTCTGTAATAACTTAGCAAACAGTGATGGTTTTATATCTAGAACAATCAAGACTGTAAAAGATATACTTTTGAATGAAAATGTTAGAGATTTATCTATATTTGGAAAAGTTATCCGGGATGTCAGATACTTTTGGCGCGTTGTTTCATCCGCTACTATTGATGCTGACCGTACCCAGATAGTGCTCGGTAGGCGTCAGGATATCTTTGTAATTGGTTGGAGTGTTGGGTGACTATGACTAACATGCGCGTATTGTACATGTCCAACGCAATGAAGGCTTATTTAAGATTTTGTAATTTGATTTTGATTTTATATTTACCTCAGCTCTCGCTCGCACTCAAATATATTCGTACCAGACGAAATGAAATAAATATCGAAGTAACATCTTATTTTTTAATTATTAATACGGGTCTTGAACATTATCTGTGCGCTTCGGTGTCGAATAAACAAATAAACTTATTGATATTCATAATGATTGTTCAGTGTACCTACAACGTTCGAATTAATATCTACTGTAGGTAATATGTTTACATATCACGTCGACGGTGTAAAAACCAGCAATATAACGTCACGAAAACTAAACAAGTACCTGTTTAGGTAGATATCTGTGGAAAACAAAACTGTAAACACGGTGATTGGGCAGACATCGAGAGCTGTGGAAAAATGTTCTGCTTAAAAATATTAATTTGTTAACTAACTCACAGCTTCACAATAGAAATGTTTATGATTTGCATTAAATTAAATTACCCATTCATTTTATGCGGACGAAGCGGCTACATTTTTTGATGATTGACATTATAATACGGAAAAGTATTGAAATAATTGCGACTGGCATTCATTACTATTGGAATATTCCGGAATCCCCTAAAGAACGATTTGTTTGTACACCTACTTTGAGTAGGCTGTGGACAGCTGGCCAGTCGGACATGACGCAAGACCGCTGCAGCTCTGCGGCCACGTTCGGTCAACTGTCCTAGTAACGATTTCACTGCAATTGCTCTTATTGTTTATTTTTCTCTACTGCTGCAAGTTAACCCATCTTCAATAAGTACTAAAATTCCCACTTTATAGGTCTGAATTGGACAATCATTTGGCTAATAGTTGCTCAAGCATGTTTCGTTAAGCAAGCAGGCAGGTATTTTTTTGTTTGTTTGGATACCTGTAGGTATCAGTTTATTCTCATACGACATTAATAACCTTACCTAAATGCAAAACTGAATGTGTATATTTAATGCGAGATGCTTTACCGACTTTTTGGTGCCATATCTGATTAGAAACTACCTAAGCAGGACTATATTATAAAGTCAGGGTCATTATTTTTAAGACGATGTTTCAGTAATATCGTGGCTAGATAAATACGTGAGCTGCAGGAGCGTGATAAGTGGCAATGTTAATGGATGGCCAGGGACAATAGAACAATGATTTTCCCACATTCGTACGCGACGCAATTCTCGGAAAGGAACGCTTAAGAATTCATTTACGTGGCTACGTCAATCGCATTTGCATGACCGGGACGGGAGACGCTATCATAATTTCTGAAGTTTAGTGTTTGCTTACATTTACGATTAAGAAAAACAAGAACAACAAATATTTTAACCCACACAGTGGAATTAGGCTAACTTGATCATAAATATTTTAAGTATGCCGAGTAAACTCGTTTTTGCTGTTCTTACAAACGTCATCTCATCTGTTTATTATTTTGGTGAGAATACCAGATTGAAATATGCACCACAATAAAAACGTTACTGTATATTCATATCCAAAGAAAGCGTTCAAAAAAAAATACAGACAGCGATAGGTACTTAAATTTTATTAATGCTTGTTGATCATTTATGTGATATATTTTATTAATAATACCTACCGACCGAACACAGGTTAAGTAATAAACATTTATCTACTTGAAACTATTCTGCCATTATTCCTAGTTGCTATAATATTGCTAGCAATATTTTAGATTTTAATCGATTTCATACTTAGATTACTCAATGTTATAAATCATCCAAAGGCCTATAACCACGAATAGACTGTAGACATTGCCTTAAGTAGAAAAGGAAAACATCAGAGATTAGTTTTCATAATACCCTATAGTTTTGTAACACGTCAGTCATCAACCTTGAATTTTACTGTCATAGTTATTACCGGCCTTTGTTGTGAATGGTTAAGCATCCCACTTGTTACGAAGTAATGGATAAAATCTGTCACGAACAGCCATTAAGGTGACCTATGTCTAAATACTATTGAATGTCAGCTTACCTAAGATAAGTTAAACTGTTTATAGAAATTCTGTATATAGGTACATTGCATTAACAATAAATGTTACCTATTATTTATTTTTTGTTTACCGCAGACAAATAATACTTTACTTGACCCCAGCTGCCGCTGCCTTTCGCAGGAGAAACCTGACGACTCTAAACTAAACATGGAGTTAATAGACTTAAAAGCTATTATGAAACATGTACCTACTATAATGGTAATGGTATTGCGCCTTCCCGGCCAAAGTATGTTAAGTAAGCGTCTTTTTAGTGATGATATATAAGCAGAATAGGTATTTAACAAAAAATATATTTGTTATGTTAATTAATAACGTACAATGCACGTGAATGTCTATTTACTTTAGACTTATTTCCTACAGCTCTAAATACTTTTAATTGAATAGGTACCTTACTAAAACTGTTGTTTAGTTTAACATTGTCTCAGTGAGTTAATTAAGTTACGTTAAACATGAAATTATAAATGCAAGGTTTTTTGCAATACTATAGTGAAGCAAACCATTTTGCTAGTAGAATGTGTGTAAGTATATCAAGGGCAATTAAGCCCTTGTTTACAAACAAGTAGCCACTAACACGTCAGCTCAGCACAGCGCAAGAGAAAGGCGCTTTCCCGCATCGAGCCGTTTTACTTCGCAACCGACGTCTGACTCCTTTATCCCGAGTATATTCAACCAGCAACTCTAAGAACACAAACCTTCATCTTAGAACAGTGTCACAACCTAAAAAAATGGATGACAATACGTAGATCCGTGAGCGTTACGTGCTTAACATAATTTGAAGCGGGTAACGGGTAAATTCATACCGGTGGCGGTTCTGAGGCGCTGTACTCCGACGGCGGGTACTCCGGCTTCATGGTGATCGTGGCCATCGAGTCCGGCTGATGCTCTTTCTCCATCACAATTTAATACTGATCACGATTAAAGGTAAGTTTTTGTATGCGCGCGCGATGTCTGACGTTCGAAGTAGAAGTGCGCGCGGGTGAATGTTGCGGAGCGGCGTAGGCGCAGCGCCGTGGTGGGGCCGCTGGCGCCCGGGCTCACTTCCCTCGCTGCCGATGTCACATTGGCCGTCATCGACAGCGTCTAGCTAATCATACTATTTGTGATGTGTCAAAATCATCATTTTTCATACAATCTGTGTAGATAACTGTAAAAATACATTCAAGTAATAATTAAGTAGGTACGTACTCGTAAAATGGTTTCTACCTCTAGCTCACCCATTAGAATCAGACCAAGTCTGCAGCTATTTTGATAGCCCAGACTGTGCATGTGTTATTTTAATCGTCAAACTTCTATGAAATTATGATGTATAAATAACACTTGCACAGTCTATGCTATCAAAATCGTTGCAGCTAGAGTTATCTTGGTCTAACTCTACCTATTAATTTTCACCAAAGCATAAATTTTAAACTCTGTTATAAAGTTAATTTAATATAATTGCCATAAATATAGCATCGAACCGATATCACAATCATACCTACAAACGAGTGGGGAAAAATAATTAAATTCGATGAGGATACTTATAATAGGTAGGTACCGACATACATATTTTTTGTTATGCCTTCGCACAGACAGCCGAAAGAAGAAAATACGCACAAAATAGAAGTGTCGGAAATCAAATTATAAGTTTTGAGTGACGTTGGCGTTCCGACTGCTTGAGGGTAAACCTTAGAGACTTGCATAACAGAGTTTCGACAGTAGGTAGCTACAGTTACCATTCTGCGTGTCCCCTGAGACTTGTGATTTTCTTAAGCAAATAACGTTTGTGTATTATTTAAATCCCCACTTTACGTGTACCCTACACAAGGGATTTACTTTCACTCCTCTATTTTTTAGGGTTCCGTAGTCAACTAGGAACCCTTATAGTTTCGCCATGACCGTCTGTCTGTCTGTCTGTCTGTCCGAGGCTTTGCTCCGTGGTCGTTAGTGCTAGAAAGCTGAAATTGGGCATGGATATATAAATCAATAAAGCCGACAAAGTCGTACAATAAAATCTAAAAATTTAATTTATTTTAGGGTACCTCCCCTACACGTAAAGTGGGGGTGAATTTTTTTTTCGCTTCAACCCTATAGTGTGGGGTATCGTTGGAAAGGTCTTTCAAAACTAATAACTTTTGAACCATAGGTCCAAAAAATATGAAAAAAATCGTGGAAGTAGAGCTTAAAAAAGACATTAAATGAAAACTATAGCGGATATGATCAGTTTAGCTGTTTTTGAGTTATCGCAAAAAGTTTTCCCTTCATAGTAAAAAGACTTACTTTAATTAGGTACTGATTAGTGATTATGCAAATTGCCTATTTGTTTAACTCGGGTGAAAGGTACCGTTTCATCCCTTCGTTAACAATTTACTATACTTTAAGCTCCAGTTTAGCTTATTGTGACGGAAGAGTAACTACGGAACCCTACGCTGAGCGTGGCCCGACATGCTCTTGGCCGGTTTTTTATTTATTATGGATTGATTTTACCACTTCGTTGTATGAATAAAGACATTTATATAGCTACGTTTCTATTTCAATATTTAAATTAAGGCTTCAAATTTGAAGACTTAAATATTTGAAGCCTTAATTTATGGATTGAAATAGAAATACAAATGTCACTCAATTTACATCACTTGTAACTGAATTTAAATGTTAATTATACAACGATTCAGTGCACTATTATACTCATTATGCAACAATTTAGAGAACTATAATATGCATTAATCATGCAACACGCACTCAGTCTAACTATAGAACAAATGACATCAACGTGCGTCTGTGAAATGTGACTGAACTTCAATATTCGAGGCTTAGATTTCAATAGGTTTAATAGATACCTAGTACCCAGTAGAAAAAATATGATGTACAATTACAAAAGTAAAAAATCGGTCAAGTAACGGATTTTGCCGCATTGACCTTAGAGATAGTTTGAGTCCCTGGGAAGGACATAGGATAGTTTTTATGTCGGAAATCATCCCTTTAGAGGGTGAAAATGGGGGTGGAATTGAGATAATTACAAATACAAAATAAAAAATTCTGCATTATTATGAAAACCTACAATTGTCTTAATACATGGGATGGGGCCGCCTAGTAAGCAAAGTTGCTTGTGTTGGGAGACACCCATGCTCTTCCTAAGGTTACTCGTGGTAGGTACCTACTTAGTACCTATCATAAAAAAAAAGAAAAATTTTGAATGCGTGTGGATTTGGACTGGAAATAAATATAAAATGTATTTTGCATTACTATTAACGCGCAATATATATACGCACCCTATAAAATTTTCGTATGTATCGACTTATATCATTAAGTGAAATGCAATATTTCTTTTGAGACATATAAAATATCTTTAACCCGATTTGCGCTCGCGCGAGACTGTATGTGTGTGTGTGTGTGTGTGTGTTTGCGTGTGTGTATGTGTGTATTCATTTTATTTTAACTCTCTACCTCATCGTAACTCTCATCGTACTCTTTAGCCAATTTACGAGTATTTTTTGCATTCATGGTGAGTTTTAGAATATATACGAGTATCTAGTTCTTTAATAATTTTGTTATATAAGTGGATTGACTTTTGGGTAAATTGTTTGTTGGCAAATGTAATTGGTATTGGTAGCCATTGCAACATGTATTATTTTCCTTTTATACTTATACTTTGAATTATTTGGTACTGTTTTTTTAGATACATTGCATTGTGTGTAATTTACGGACAGAGGGTCACTAATATTATAAATATATCCCATTGCTCTAATTATAAAATGGAAGTGCCTCTTTACTTTGCTCAACCCGTTACCATCAATATGTCGTCTCTTTGACTTCCCCAATCCAAGTGAACGAGCCTGTCCAACATTTACCGTGTCCCCACCACTTGCTAAAACTACCGTGTTGCCAACAGCATAACGTTATTTTCCCAGCCACCCCTGTATCAATCGGGGCAACATAACAATGTTGTCACAGTCCAATTATTATTCAACTGCTATCTTAAATGTGAACATATATAAATCATGACACTAATATTAAGGCCTCTACCGAAAAAAAACTGTAAATTTCAAGCCGCTATAATTTTGTTTCTAAGCAAGATGACTACGGCTTTCTTACCGCGATAAAAAGTCTTATTATTATATTATATATTGCAATATAAATATTCTGATTTTACGCTGTTCGACTTTACAAACAGCGATCAGCGAGAAGAGATCTCTGAAAATTGGTATTTTCCAAATAGCAAGAAAATTTGCAACATCTCACTTAAAATTACCTTAAAGTTTCGTGCATTTCATAATAAATAACTAATTTAGTATGTTGTCTCCTTAATAGAGGCCTCGAAGCGGCAGATCTCTAGGAACAAGTGACCCTGGACTCATCACAAAGATTGCTAATAGAATTTGCGAAAACGAAGCATACGTGTTATAACTATCGTAAAAACTGGGGTAGATATGCGGCTAAAATGCAACGAACTACGAAAACATTAACAATTCCAGCAGATGATGCAGGCAAATATGAAAAACGGGTCCGTAAAAAGCTACCACTGAATGTGCTAGGAAAAAGCTGCCTAACACTCCTATAGAGAACATTATAAATAAATAACTGACAATTATCTAAATTAAAAGTCGCTTTATATTGTAGTTATTCTAAAAATCTTAGTTTGTTCTCAATCGCATCAGTTTTTTTGTCATTTGAAGTTTACAGTTTTTTTCCAGTAGACCTTGGTCCTAGAAGCGACGGTTCTGTAGATACGATTTTTTAAATGTTTTTCCAAAATTTCCAATACATACACACATATATATATATATTTCATTCAGTAGGTTACATGTCTTAGTTTGATTCTGTGTACAATCTGCCTTAGCGTCCTGAAGATCCAAGTCAGTTTTCTAACCCTTCCGATGATCTATTATATTCAATATGAGCATACCAGTTTAGATGCTAGTCTAAGGTAATTCCTAGATATTTTGTTTGGGTAATTTTCTCTACAGTCGGACAGTTACAAGTATTAGCGTTTAATGGATGACAGGAGTGGATTTTAAGAGCCAGGTCAGGTTGTGGTTGCGTGCCGTGTGAGATAATGAAGCAAATATAATTTATTTTTTAAAGTAATTTAGTGTTTAAAGTAATTTGCTCTTAGCCACTTCGATATTACTTAATGCCTACCTAACCCTACCTAACTCAGCATTTTCTTTAACCTCTTTCCAAGACTTTCCGGTAAAAACTGCGGTGAGAATAGGTTTAGGCGTATATATAAATGAATGAATTGCCTACGAATTGCCTGATTATTGAGATATAAGCAGGTGAATGAATGGCATTAGACTTTATCCAGGCACTATAGTTATGGTATGGTAGGTTATGGTATTGGTATGGCATGGTTGGTACTTTATGGTATGGTATGGTATGATATGAAATTCATTTATTCGTGACAATCACAAACATTGTGATTGTGTCACCTTTTAGAATGCCTATATAAGCTACCCAAATGAGTACCCAGACGAAGTCGCGCGCGAAAGCTATTCAGTCTCTCTTAATTCTGGTGTAAATAAGTGCAGAAATGTATGGATCAGTATACACTTTTGTCTCAGGCGACGCCGCTTGGCATGACTTGGGAATCCCATGTTGGGATTGTTCCTTAGGTAGAATAAAGCTGATTTAATCCCGTAGCCATGAGATAGTGCTGTGAGTTAAGCTGCAGTTATCCTTAACGCACTAAATTTAGAAACCACTCCCGTCAGCGCGACGGAGATATTTACCTAAATTTCTCAAATCTGAAAAGAGGCTCAGCTGGTATTTCCTCTTAAGAGGGCAGAATAGCTTTGCGATCCTAGCTAAATAACGGTATTCTTTCTATGAAATTCCATTTCAGGAGAAAACGTATTCCACTAACAAAATCATAACAAATCACTTTGATTTTGATGTCGATCGCTTCAGCATAATATATTTTAGGTTTATAAGTTTCGTTTTTTTTTGTTTTGCAAATTTTGAAAAAAAGGACAACCTATAAAACCTAGTTTTTCATTGTGTCAATAACATACTAAAAAAACATGGAGAATGTAAAATATTTGTAAAATAAAAGTGGAAAAATGATTTCTCTTTTTGTATCACGATCACTTCCCTCTTATCCTATTTCACCCCCAAATTTTATTTGATATTAAAATAATTTTTAAGAAAAAAAAACCGACTTCAATGAGGGAGACCGGTGAAAGAACGATTATTGTTGATTGTAGATTTCATACAATGTAATTAAAAGACAGCGTCCTACGCCTAATTATGTAGAAAAGGAGGTAACATGTTTTCTTTTGCCACTGCACCCACCTTGAAACATTTCAGATTTGCCCTATGGTTGACTGTGTAAGATACCCGCAATGGGTATTCGACTGTATTTAAGATAAATTATTTCACACCATGCATGAAATAAAGCAAATCCAAGTTAAAGTAAAAATTGTAAGTAAAAGCGCAAGTGCAAGTGCAAGCGAAATTGCAAGTGCGAGTGTAAGTGCAAGTGACAGTGCATAGAAAGTACAAATGAAGATAAAGTCCGTTTAGGGGGTGAAAAGAGAGGTGAAGGTTTATTTGGGGAATCAATAAAAAGCAGATTGGATGAAAAATAAGCTCCCTAAATTACTAATTCTACGCGGACGAAGTCCTGGGGAAAAGCTAGTATACAGGTTGTTTATTTAGTCACCTGCGATAATTTACGGGATGAATATAATAAGTCATACTGAGCAACTTTTACTATGAATCCATCCTCGAAATCACAAAAGAAATTGTCTGTCTCATACATTTTGGCTCTGTGACCTTGACATTTTCTATGGGAGAGTAAATTTTTTTTCACGATTTTGGGGTTGGTCCCAAAGTGAAAGTTGCTCAGTGTGACCTATATGTTCACCCCGTAAATTATTGCAGGTGACTAAATAAACAACCTGTATTACAAATGCAGTAAAAAAAGTAACTCTTGTCTGTTACCCCTTCACGTTTAAACCGCTGAACCGATTTAGATGAAATTTGGTATGAAGATACTTTGAGTCCGGAAGAAGAGCATAGGCTAGTTTTTATCAATCATCATCATCATCCCACGCAGACGAAGTCGCGGGCAGTAGCTAGTATTTCTATAAAAATATAATAAGTACAGTCAGATCACTAATAGGTTGGCAGTGATTTTGACAGTGTAGGGAGTTATAGCTTTTTTGCTTCTTTTTTTTAAATTATGTAACTTATTCATACAAATTAAGTAGCATACATAGTTTCAATTTTTGAAATACTGATATTTATAATTTAATATTTTTGTTTATGTTTAATATTATTCAAATTGATTAATTTATCAGCCGTTTAAAATGCCTGTCAAGAAATTACATAATGGCGGACGAATGTTTAATATGTCACCGTATTTAAGAATTATTTCGCTTAAAATTTAGTTTTTTCTTCGCAAGTGTGATGAAATACATTGTTTGTAACTCCGGGGGTATAAGAATATTGCAAACTCGGGTCTCTAATTCCCTCCAGCCTGTCGGGAATTACCACCCTCGTGTCCAACATTCCACTTACCCACCTCGTTGCACAATGTACCATAGTATGAATTGCGACCATCAAATCGAGTTCGATTTTTAGGGTTCCGTAGCCAAATGGCAAAAAACGGAACCCTTATAGATTCGTCATGTCCGTCTGTCTGTCCGATTCTGTCACAGCCACTTTTTTCCGAAACTATAAGAGCTATACTGTTCAAACTTAGTAAGTGGATGTATTCTATGAACCGCATTAAGATTTTCACACAAAAATAGAAAAAAAAACAATAAATTTTGGGGGTTCCCCATACTTCGAACTGAAACTCAAAAAATCTTTTTTCATCAAACCCATACGTGTGGGGTATCTATGGATAGGTCTTCAAAAATGATATTGAGGTTTCTCATATCATTTTTTTCTAAAATGAATAGTTTGCGCGAGAGACACTTCCAAAGTGGTAAAATGTGTGCCCCCCCCCCCCCCCCGTAACTTCTAAAATAAGAGAATGAAAAATCAAAAAAAAAAAAAATGATATACATTGCCATGTAAACTTCCACCGAAAATTGGTTTGAACGAGATCTAGTAAGTAGTTTTTTTTTTAATACGTCATGAAATAAAAAAAAAAAATTTTTTTCATCATACCCATACCATCCATGTGGGGTAGGGATAGGTCTTCAAAAATGATATTAAGGTTTCTAATATTTTTTTTTTCTAAACTGAATAGTTTGCGCGAGAGAACCTTCCAAAGTGAAAAAAAGTGTGCCCCCCCCCCCTGTAATTTCTAAAATAACAGAATGAAAAATCTAAAAAAAATATATGATATACATTACGATGCAAACTTCCAACGAAAATTGGTTTGAACGAGATCTAGTGAGTAGTTTTTTTTAATACGTCATAAAATTTAAAAAAAAAATTTTTTTTCGTCAAACCCATACGTGTGGGGTATCTATGGATAGGTCTTCAAAATAGTACATTACGATACAAGTGCGAAAAATAGGAAATTCGAAACGAGTGGCGATAAATTAAAACACGACCGAAGGGAGTGTTTTAAATCGACACGAGTTGCGAATTACCTATTCGAACATGTATCGTACAACGTTTTACAGTACATATGGCCCTTTAAATGTTCGACACAGTAACATAATATGCTACTTCTCGCACTAGTGCTATAAAGTAGCCCCATATGTACTGTAAATGATATTTAGGTTCCTAATATAATTTTTTTCTAAAGTGAATAGTTTGCGCGAGAGACACTTCCAAAGTGAAAAAATGTGTGTCCAAAGTGGTAAAATGTTGAACGAGATCTAGTAAGTAGTTTTTTTTTAATATGTCATAAAGGAACCCTTCATGGGCGAGTCCGACTCGCACTTGGCCGCTTTTTAGGGTTCCGTAGCCAAATGGCAAAAAACGGAACCCTTATAGATTCGTAATGTCCGTCTGTCTGTCCGATTATGTCACAGCCACTTTTTTCCGAAACTATAAGAGCTATACTGTTCAAACTTGGTAAGTAGATGTATTCTATGAACCGCATTAAGGTGTTTACACAAAAATAGAAAAAAAACTATAAATTTTGGGGGTTCCCCATACTTAGAACTGAAACTCAAAAAATCTTTTTTCATCAAACCCATACGTGTGGGATATCTATGGATAGGTCTTTAAAAATGATATTGAGGTTTCTAATATCATTTTTTTCTAAACTGAATAGTTTGCGCGAGAGACACTTCCAAAGTGGAAAAATGTGTGTCCCCCCCCCCCCGTAACTTCTAAAATAACAGAATGAAAAATCTAAAAAAAATATATGATATACATTGCCATGCAAACTTCCACCGAAAATTGGTTTGAACGAGATCTAGTAAGTAGTTTTTTTTTAATACGTCATAAAAATTAAAAAAAAATTTGTTTTTCATCAGATCCATTCGTGTGGGGTATCTATGGATAGGTCTTCAAAAATGATATTTAAGTTTCTAATATCATTTTTTTCTAAACTGAATAGTTTGCGCGAGAGACACTTCCAAAGTGAAAAAAAGTGTGTCCCCCCCCCTGTAACTTCTAAAATAACGGAATGAAAAATCTAAAAAAAATATATGATATACATTACTATGCAAACTTCCAACGAAAATTGGTTTGAACCAGATCTAGTAAGTAGTTTTTTTAATACGTCATAAATGGTACGGAACCCTTCATGGGGGAGTCCGACTCGCACTTGGCCGCTTTTTTTTTAAATTTCGTACAAGCGTTCGGTTACGTAACATTTGTCATTATAGTTATGCAGTCACCCATTGATTACAAAGACAATACTACTATACATTTGCATTATAAATTGATCATTGTTTATAAATTCGTCTAAAATAAAAATAAAAACAGTATACAATCATGTGAAAAAGCAGATAGGTAAGTAATAATTTGCTTAACCACGCCTTATTTCTAAAGATACATTTGAAAAACTACGCCTACCTTTTTTTCGAGGAAAATCCTTCTCCTCTTTGCAAATGTAATAAAACCTATGCAAAACAAACTATGCATATGCTCTGAAAAAAGCCGCTTTCCTGTACATGTACAAAAAAGCGTGGGCCCCGTATTTAACGACGGGGATCTTTCTCTTTTACTCTCACTAAGACGTAATAAGAGTGACAGAGAAAAACGCCCGCAATTGATGAACTTCGATTTTCGCGGTTATAGCCCTGGATTCCATGTGGATGCGATTTATATTTTCTAATTAAAATACTTAAGGTGTTACGATGCCGGACATGTGTTTCAAAATTAATAAATGGCAGCCGTTAGCCGCCACTGTCGAACTCAAAAATGGTCACGATTTTTTCATTTGTAGTCTGCCTCTTTCGCACTCATGGTATATTCATATGCGTGATGGCTTACGTCTTGCACACTTTAACTATCTTTAATTCTTTAAGCGTCATCTACTCATCGTAGATCTGTGATTGCAACTAGTTTTTAAATTTGCCGCCTTTTTCTACTGACGGAAATGTGTGTCCAACCTATATCGAATCGATTACGTATATATAAATAGTTAGTAAAACCGTTTCAGTATTAAAATATAATGTATAAACGTGAGTCTGGAATGTTTAAGGACTTTGGATTTCAATTTTGGCAATTAATTATTCTGTAATAGCTATCATTCCACCAATTTAATCATGCCGAATTATAGATGTATATGTAATTAGATAAACTTACTTAAGTACTATAATAAACACAAATGGGTGGAAAAAAAATTAAAAACTTAAATTAAAAACTTATAAATAAAAAAATTGTCCCAGGTCGAGACCGCTTGGCAGGGTGCCCAGAAGGCTGGCTGCATTGCCCCTCTGGATAGCAATGCTTATCCGCTGGGCGAAGTACAGGCCAGCCCTCTGGTCACCCGAAGCCTCTATAAGGCGTTTTGCTAACTCCTTATAGAGGCGGCGCGCGCTAGGCTAGGGTTTCAACCCCAAACGCCGCAAATATGTAACTACTGCCGAGGTTGACATACTTGCGACGCTTGAGGCTTTCGGCCGAGGATGCGGCCGCACCACCTGTGTCAACTTTGGTGCCTGGAATATGGGACGGTGCCAGGGTATCTACGCATGTAGCATCCCAGACAAGGGGCCGTCCCATACTCCAAGGCACCAACGTCATTCCATCAGGCCTCTTGCCATCATCCCTGACCAGGCCGTTGGGCTCGAGGACCGCCCGCACCTTGGCACTAACAAAGGCCCTTCGGATGACGTCATTGATGCTGGCGTGCCGAGGTATCCTCCCAGCACTTCGGCTGCAAGAGAGGCCGTGGTGGCCTAGGTTGTCTACCATGACGCCGCATTGGCATCGGTGAGGCATGTTTGTTGCTGCTCCTATTCTAAGGCAAGTGGCCAACCGGAAAGTTGAGTTGTCCAGCAAAGTTCCTAGTGTTGGTGATGGAAGTACCTGCAACCACAGACCCGACTCCCACTCCGCTGTCGCAATGAGACGAGCTCGATCTGTTGGACTTAGTGCCGTCTCTAGGAGGCTGTTCCTTGTTAGACGATAGAGAGGCTCGTCCCACTGCCTTTGCGAGCATGAGTTGACAGGTGGGTCTGTGTTGGGGCATGTTAGTGACCATAAGTTCTTGGCCTCGGAACAGTGCGCAGCCTCCAGGACCCCAAGAGAAGGGGCTAAAATTTTCCCGATAAGGTTTTGAGCACCGTGTACCGAAGCCAAGAAAGCAGGTAGCGCCACGCTGGAAATTTTGCGGATGCCCAGGCAACCCAACCTAACGGGCAGGCTAGCCTGGGTCCAAGTTCTTTCCCCAAAAGATATGTTGAAGACGGTGGTGAGAGTCTCTAAAATTAAATTGTCCAAAGGGTCTAGCCGCAATCCTATAGTGAAACTGCCCCTGGCTGAAATGTATACCTTTCTTAGAAGCGTTAATTGGTCTTATTATAAGATATCATTTAACAATATTTCAAGCCTGGAATCCCCTTGGTTTGGATAAAAAAACAAAAATATATAAAATCTTTTTTAATTTTTCTAAGCTAAACTAATGATTAGATTTCTTTGAAATTCGGATTATACATGGCACTAATAGCAATACATTTTCAAAAAAAAAATCAAGGTTCTAACTTATTTACAAAGGCCTAAAAAAATATTTTTTTTTGTTTAATTTTTTTTTTTTGTATTTACAAGAGGGCGACAAGCTCAATTTTTAGGTATTTAATGCACAATACAATATTGTATGAAATATATTTTTTTCATAAAAATCCATTTGGGGCAACAAGGTAAAAATGTCTTACTAATGCAGGCCATTCGACTTAAGGCGTCTGTAGGTTACACATTGGGCCAACGTACTTGGCTCATTGTGTACTTCCGCCTTTACAACCATTTAGTAGGTATTAACGAGCAGCAGCTAGTCGAGCAGAAAAATTGTTTACACTAAGTATAATTATATTTTTTAATGCAGTATTGCGTATTTCATAATAGGAATGTTTACGTAGTAGTTGTTTACGTACAGCAATGGTAGATTACATACCGAGGCCAATAAAATAAGAAATATCTCAGAACACATGTAAGTATCGGCCGAAGCGAAGCTGAGGTCTATTATGACATACGCAATACTGCCTTAAAAAATATTACGTATCAAAAGAAACTAAAAAAGTAAAGCACATTTTATTAAAATCCTACAATTTACACCTTAACATAACACATAATTACTCATCCTCGTCACTGTCTGTATTAATACTAACATTTATACCTTCGGTCTTGAACAGTGCACAGAGTTTATGGCTAGGCCGCGGAATTCTGGATAAAAACCTGCAATACGACAAGTAATATATAATTGCCGCTACATGTGAACAACAACCTACTGTTCTTAACCCATTCGCACATTCACAACAATATTGATCGATTGCTTCTACTCCCCTCTTTTCGCCATCATACTTTATGAAGCATCTATATACCTTCTTAGACATATGCCGAGAATGTATCTATATTTTATGATTAATGGTCGTAAGACGAATGGCCTGCATTAGTAAGACATTTTTATCTTGTTGCCACAGATGGATTTTTATGAAAAAAATATATTTCATACAATATTGTATTGTGCATTAAATAACTAAAAATTGAGGTTGTCGACCTCTTGTAAATAATAAAAAAAATATTTTTTTAGGCCTTTGTAAATAAGTTAGAACCTCGATTTTTTTTAGGGTTCCGTAGCCAAATGGCAAAAAACGGAACCCTTATAGATTCGTCATGTCCGTCTGTCTGTCCGATTATGTCACAGCCACTTTTTTCCGAAACTATAAGAGCTATACTGTTCAAACTTGGTAAGCAGATGTATTCTATGAACCGCATTAAGATTTTCACACAAAAATAGAAAAAAAAAAACAATAAATTTTGGGGGTTCCCCATACTTAGAACTGAAACTCAAAAAATATTTTTTCATCAAACCCATGCGTGTGGGGTATCTATGGATAGGTCTTCAAAAATGATATAGAGATTTCTAATATAATTTTTTTCTAAAATGAATAGTTTGCACGAGAGACACTTCCAAACTGGTAAAATATGTGTGTGTCCCCCCCCCCCCCCCCCCCCGTAACTTCTAAAATAACAGAATGAAAAATCTAAACAAAATATATGATATACATTGCCATGCAAACTTCCACCGAAAATTGTTTTGAACGAGATCTAGTAAGTAGTTTTTTTTAATACGACATAAAATTTAAAAAAAAAAATTTTTTTCATCAAACCCATACGTGTGAGGTATCTAGGTCTTCAAAAATGATATTTAGGTTTCTAATATAATTTTTTTCTAAACTGAATAGTTTGCGCGAAAGACACATCCAAAGTGAAAAAATGTGTGTCCCCCCCCCCCGCCTGTAACTTCTAAAATAACAGAATGAAAAACCTAAAAAAAATATATGATATACATTACCATGCAAACTTCCACCGAAAATTGGTTTGAACGAGATCTAGTAAGTAGTTTTTTTCATACGTCATAAAATAAAAATATTTTTTTTTTTCATCAAACCCATACGTGTGGGGTATCTATGGATAGGTCTTCAAAAATGATATTGAGGTTTCTAATATCATTTTTTTTCTAAACTGAATAGTTTGTGCGAGAGACACTTCCAAAGTGGTAAAATGTGTGTCCAAAGTGGTAAAATGTTGAACGAGATCTAGTAAGTAGTTTTTTTAATACTTCATAAATGGTACGGAACCCTTCATGGGCGAGTCCGATGTGTTCTGAGACATTTCTTATTTTATTGGCCTCGGTATGTAATCTACCATTGCTGTACGTAAACAACTACTACGTAAACATTCCTATTATGAAATACGCAATACTGCATTAAAAAATATAATTATACTTAGTGTAAACAATTTTTCTGCTCGACTAGCTGCTGCTCGTTAATACCTACTAAATGGTTGTAAAGGCGGAAGTACACAATGAGCCAAGTACGTTGGCCCAATGTGTAACCTACAGACGCCTTAAGTCGAATGGCCTGCATTAGTAAGACATTTTTACCTTGTTGCCCCAAATGGATTTTTATGAAAAAAATATATTTCATACAATATTGTATTGTGCATTAAATACTTAAAAATTGAGGTTGTCGCCCTCTTGTAAATACTAAAAAAAAAATTTTAAACAAAAAAAAAAATTTTTTTAGGCCTTTGTAAATAAGTTAGAACCTTGATTTTTTTTTGAAAATGTATTGCTATTAGTGCCATGTATAATCCGAATTTCAAAGAAATCTAATTATTAGTTTAGCTTAGAAAAATTAAAAAAGATTATATATATTTTTGTTTTTTTATCCAAACCAAGGGGATTCCAGGCTTGAAATATTGTAAAATGATATCTTATAATAAGACCAATTAACGCTTCTAAGAAAGGTATACATTTCAGCCAGGGGCAGTTTCACTATAGGATTGCGGCTAGACCCTTTGAAATCAAAGTGGGGTATTTCCAAAAGTGGGATCCGCGAAGTATGTATGTAAATTTTGGAACAAAAAGACAATGTTTCATTATACAATAAGCCGAATGTATGTTAATTTTAGTCAAACGGTGTGAAGATGCCATGAAATTTTGAATTTTTGTATTTATACAATTTCCAAAAGATTGGTCCAAGATGGGACAGCCAAGAAGATGAAGCGTTTCTTTTGTAATAATTTTGATTTCGGGGGCAAGTTGGTTAAATTGTTCCAATGTGCGTTCTTTGTTTGGGCAGGACTCTGTTAAAAGAGTTCGCATTTCTTAAGTACTTAATAAGAATTGTGTAAAACTGATTTACATCGTGCCGACATCATGGTCACCCTAATGAGTTTGACAATGACAATTATCGTCTTGTATTTTTATCGTAATTATTGAATGATTGTGGTTCACCTGTGAAAATATATATCACAATCAGCAAAACTTTCACTTCTGCCAACCTGTCACACAATTTATTTTTGCCCATTTTTTAAATATTTCGCAATTAAATGCTGAGCCCCACCATTCTCGTATTTTGGAAATATCTCGAAAATATGTCATCAAGTTGGGGATATCAATTAATATAATATTCAAAGTTTCTACAATGTCTACCATATTAAAATTAATGTTTTTTTGTTGTGCACATGCTTGGTTTAATCAGTTAATAATATTGACATTATCATTATTTACAAATTACTTAAAAGATTTGAAAACCGCACTGTATATAGCAGTAAAATAGTATTTGATTTCAGTAGTATATTGATATAAATACTACCACAATGGTATGTTTTTAAGAATAAGAATAAGAATAATATTTATTTCAAGAATTTGGCATTACAAGACCAGCAATACATTGATCGCCACACTAGGCTCAGCCTGTCACGTGGGAATCTCAGAGAAGTATCGAAATGGTGCGGTTCTCATTTTAACAGAATACATTATTGTTAAAGCTAAATTAAATAAGATTTTTTTAATTATATGACTAACTATCAAACTAAGCACAAAAACAGTTAAAAAGGTCTCAGTAAGTTGTATGTAAGTGAAAGTGTTTATGTGAGGGTATGTGTGTATATATGTGAGTATGTATGTATGAATATGTGCATGGGTATAACTACGAAATGTGAGAGAAAACAAAATAAAAGAAAGGCAACATGTGCGAGTGAGACACCGCTCCCCACTTTTGCTATCTCAAGTGGACCGTTTTCTCTAGTTTGATAAGAACACCTTTCTGCCTCAGTGATGAGGTTCAATTTACTATAACAAAAAAAGTTAGAGTGTGCTCCACTTTATATCGCCATGGTTTGAACATAAGACTTGGCTTAAAAGATTCGCATCCAAGCCATAATTTAAAAAAAAATGTCCAATTGCCAAACGTCAAAGTTGTCAAGTCAAAGGAGTCAAACTGTACATTTATTTCAGAGGTTACTTTTGATTTTCGTAACGAGAAAGCCCTGTAGAAATTAAATTTAGAAGAAGCTCGATAGGTCAGATCAATACTTTATTACGCAACATGGCCAATTCAGGAAAAGGAACATTTCAACCGGTTAGTAATTACATAGCAATTCCATTATACCAAATTTCCTCAACACTTCTACACCTGTCGTCATTTTTGTTTGATTTAACAATATTTATATAATTTCAGGACTCTGACGTCCATATTTCCTTTGAAGACCAACAAAAAATTAACAAATTTGCGCGACTGAACGCTAAAGTTGACGATTATAAAGATGAGCTGAAAATAATACAAAACGACATGAAGAATTTAGAAGAAGCTGTCGAAGAGCTGGCGCTTGCTGACGACAGCGAGAAGATTCCTTACCTTGTTGGAGAAGTATTCATCTGTCAGAGTCTCGAAGACACCATGGTTAATATTATCATTAACTATAGTTACCTAATTTGCAATTTTCTTAATTTCATTTCATTTTTCATTTATTCATAAACAATAATATATTGTATAAATTAAATAAATCATGCCTATTTACAATTCATTCTTTAGCATTGACTTTTATATTACTTCGTAAAGACGGGCACTACGAAGTGGGCCAGTTTGTTGGTGTGCATGTATGAACCTATCTGTACTTTAAAAGCTTTATTCTTTAGATGTAATTTCGTTGGGAATGGTAAATTATATATTATATTGATTCTAACGAGAAATATTTATTACAGAAATCATTAGAAGAGTCAAAACAGAAAAAAGAAAATGAAATAGCTGAATTAGAGACAAAATGTGAGGAACTCAAGTCTCAAATGGCTGAACTGAAGGCACACCTTTATGGAAAGTTCGGAAGCCATATAAATTTGGAAAATGAGGAGGAATGACGCATCAAATGCAATATCCAGATATTGAAACAAAACTAACACAGCAGTGTCACAATTTTTATTTCATAAGATACATTTTATTATGACTTGTACAACAATAACTAGTATCAATGTTCTTACAAGTTGTATGACATGTCAGATGTTCACTGCAGCCTCATTAACAGCAAGATATGAATCAGCATGTTATAACCTTGCTGATATGTTTAAATAACACATCTCTTAATGCTTAAATAATATTAGTTTCAAATACTTTTTTTATTATCCTCCAAACTTCTTTGTGCTAGTGAAACAAATTACTCAATTTTATTTATTAATATTCATCAATCTCAATGGTCAATAAAAATATAAATAACTGTATTAAACTGCAATGTGTATTTGGGTAATTCCGAAGGGAAAAAACAGTTAAGTGCTGGATAATCCTGAAGAGGGGCACAGTTACTACAACAGAGTGAGTGATTTTGAAATGTATTTCATGATTACCCAATTTCCGAATTTACCTAAATACTCCTTAATAATAAAATTGTTGTGCTCATATGAATGGTACTGTTTTAAAACTTGTAATATGTTTGCAATAAATGCTTTTGAGTTTGACTTTGAAACATATACCTCATAATGAGAACAATCTATTTTTAAAACTGCTTTAAAATGTTTGTCTTCATCTGATTAGATTTGAAATTCATGTTTATCATAAAGAGACAAAACCTGTTTTTAATAATAGAGGCATGCTATTAATATGAATAAGGGGCATACTGCATAAGTAGGTATTAGTTACAGATTACAAATAATAATAAAAAAATATTCACTGGGAATATTAACTGTTCAATTATGGGTATGGTATGAGCAATCAAAACACTATACCAAAATCTTATTATAGCTACTATCTAATCTCAAGTGCATTTCAGACATAAAAATAGTCAGATAAAATTATTCAGAAATACATAAATTCTTGGAAATGGTCATTTGAAAGTCCACAGTATACAGATTTTACAATTGTATCTAATCACATGACTATGGAAATTTCTAAATGAAAATTACAGAATGGACGAAATAGAGGCACTTATTTACTCCATTACAATCCTAATTTTAATTAGGAATAACACAATTTCCGAATATTTTGAAATATTTCAATAGTTTAAGTAGGTAGAATGTTCTTTAGCGTCTTAGATAATTATCATAAAGTTATAATATATTATGCAGCAGTGGCGGCGCGTCACAAATATTCGTAGGGAACCCGGAGCTAATTTTGCTTTCCTTTTCTCCATAAACCGATCGTGAAAGTACTCAACGGGCTGAAATTAGACAAGCCGGTGGGAATCGAGTTCCTTGAACGATCCGCCACTGTTATGCAGGTACCTTAACAGGGGTATTCAAGTTGAGAACAGAAAAGGGTGGTTTTTAAGTGCCAACTTTACTGCGTTATTTGCTTTTTGTTTAATAATCATCATCAATAAAATATAGTTCGTGTCATACACGATGACGCGCAGATTTGTCAAATCTAACCTTTAATAACATCACAATACGAGTCAAGGCAGGCGTCGTCGTGAATGACACGATCTATAATAAATAACTCTGCAATATGCAATGTTGTTCCTCTCTTACTTCAAAGATGAAATGATCTAGTTCAGGACTAAAATATCCACCCATTTTTTTCATAAATTAATATAATATAAATATTAGGAACATATTTGCAATACAATTGTTGTCACTTTAAAGAATAACTTATATCACATTTGTGTACTCACAATGACTATAAAACTATCTAACTAAACATTACATTACATACAAAATAATGTAAACAAATATTTACAAAACAATAAACCCAAAAAAATTAAAATACGTTTCGGTAAGTACAAAATAATATGAAAATTATGCAATGACTCTTAATGAACCCTTATAGAGCCCTCAACCTACAGCTCTCTACTAAAACATAAAGCTTTCATTGCACTGTTTTAATTTCAATATACAACCCATTAGGCGGGTCCACAGAGCGTACGCGCGAGGCGGCGCGCGCGTTTTCTCGCCCGCCTCTGCCTAGGCACGTCTACACTCGCCGTTTTGTGCGCGAGGAAATTGCCTCGCGGGTATGCTCGCTCATTGTGGACCCGCCTATTCAGAAAATCTAACAATATGCTATCACAATCACTGACTTTGTCACAATACTCAATTGTAATTATAAACTTCTATAATAATCCAAAAACCACAAATATACGTTCAACATAGAAGCGCAGACAATTAACATTGATTAAATCAATACGTTTAACATTTACCAACAGACCACCAAGGGCTTGTGCAAAAATAACGCGAAATTCGAAAGGGGGGAGGGGGAGGGGGGGTATAAGGAGACCTCACGTGTAGTGAACTAAACTATGAAAAATATCTACCACATACTTTTTCTCGGTTTCGTTAAACATAAATCTTCACTTGGCAGTTCAAAATAGCGAGTATAAACAAGATTTACTCTATACAATACTATTTATCTTAAAATTAGGTCGAATGAAAAAATAAAATAAATATATACAACGTTAAGATAGAACGTTAAGCATAGCTTCTGCAAAGATCTAATCACGCCATACTTACTACTAGAGAGAGTCAAAGACACTCCAAACGGTTATTACTAAAACCTCGATAGAGGCTTATTAGCATACCTCGGGAATTTTAGATGCGACAAAGATTTCGTGTACAAGGCTGGGAACCGGTATATAAAATCCGGTTTATTTCCGTTTTCTTCCAAACTTTTTAAGAACTTTATTGTAACCTAAAAAATCGGTTTATTCGACGAGCAACGAAATGGCAGGTCGGCCTGGTGGTGTGCCGCGTAAAAATAAAGACCGACCTAGGGAGAAACCGGTTTTTATTGCTCTAAACCGGTTAATTTGACGAACTGTTCTCATAAAAATCTTTTTAAAATAATGGATTTTCGAGCGAAACGAAAATTAAAAGGTTCTCCGCCAAGTACATGATAACGTTTTGGGAATTTTAGCGATTTCCGAGCCTTGGTAGTGTAAAATAGTTAAAAAATTAGCCGAAAAAGCCTCGCGTGATTTGTGCACAAGCCCCAACAGACTCCCTAATTTCCATATAAATAAAGAGTTCCAATAGATGGCGTCACCAAATACCAGGTCTTAGTTTCATAAATATTGCATGAAACTGGGATTGCTTAAGTATTCTGTCATCTAGTAAAAATATCTCGGTGAGATCATATGGAGATTAGTAGTCTCGATTATTCATCTGTGCATTCATGATTCACTTACATAATAGATTACTGGATTGCGGTACAGACATATATTTTAGACACCCCTCTGGAGGCTGCTGTTGGAGTTAGACAGAGAGCTTTGCGGCAAGATGTCCTCTTCATCTGTCTCGCGATCGTTTGTTATTCGTATAGCCTGGTACCACTGGTTGGTCAGGTCTGTCATCTGGCTTTTACAGTCCTTCAGTTCCTGATTTAAAAATGTAAAATTTAGTTTTTTACTGAATTATAATATGCTGGTAAAATCTATGTTATGGATATCAGGTACTATTTTCAATGCTAGAGTCTTTCATACGTCATACAAAAAATTGAGTGTTACATTTGAAATCAATATTGTAATTGACTTTATATTATTTTCAAATCAAACGAAACAAAAGAAAATAAATAAATGTTCTCTATCAATTGAAAATGGTTTATTACAATAAAAAAATTAAGTATTAGAAGTATTGATGTGGGTAAGACTGTTAACTTCAGGAGGTTATTCTAGAATCTAGATGCAAAGGTTTTTGAATTATCACCCATTTATTTAAAATATTGATATTAATTAATTGACCATAATTTTATTGGTTACCAATAAATTAATAAAAAACGAAAACTGTCTGCAAAACTTCATTCGAAGTTTCAACCTTTTGCGACATGTAGTCATCGTTTCCCAAATTACCTGATGCGTGAATCTCCTAGTAAAGAATGGAATCAGGTATTTAATGTCCAGCCTCACGAAGCCGCGCAGGCGGGTCGCATGCGAGTAATTTACCTGAAACCGGCAATTTTTACCTTACGTCACTTAGATTTGTTTCCGGTCACGTTATGCTTGTTTTCGTGCACATGACCAGACGGTTTAATGTATGGATATAATGTAATAGCGTTGCAAAAACATATAATTTCCTACTAAGATAAAGTGGCGCCAGAGTAATAAGGCGCTTTTTATACTGGTGGCGCACCCGAAAATCACATTTGTGTGATAACCGCCTAAAGTTTAACCAAAAAGTGAGTAAAAGTAGAAGAGAAATTCGTATCTCGAATTAGACAGCTGCAGTAGACGTCGCTGTACAATCCGGACATTATGCGGTAACACTGAGTTTCTAAAGTATGTTTGACAATTCGGTAGGCTTACCACTGGAGCGCCACGACAGTATTAGTATCTCATCCATATTCTACAATACACAAAAAATAATGATGCCCAATAGCGCCATCTAGTTCGGCTGTCAAACTCAGGGGCTTTATAGCTCTAAAATCAATAGGACTCTGATGGGACCCCGCAATTCAAGCAAAATTAAAAAATGTGAAAGACTCGTATCTGTTCCCGCTTCAGTCACGTGGCGCGGAGACACATGGGCACCAACAAATGTGATGAAAATGATACTACTAGACTTAGTTCTCAGTTACCTCCAGTTCCTCCTCAGTTATCTCCGACAGGTGCTCAGAGTCGATAGCCTGACCCCACTCCTTTGTCTTGGACAAGCTTACTTCCTTCTGCTTACGCAATGACCGCGATTTCTTTGTTTTCTTATTGGCCTACAATGTTGAAATAAAACATAAATAATATCTAAATGGTATAAAGAAACATTTCGAGTTGCCCTGTTTCAATACTGTGGAGTCTGAATTTGATGTTCGTTATCCTGGTCAATGTACGCTCAGTTGAAATACCGATTCGACCAGTAAGCCTACGCGAACCGTTTCTTTGGTTCGTTCTATCGCTCAAATACCTACGCAAGAGTGAGAGAGAAGCAGATCAGGTAGATAACGAGTTTTCGGTTTTCGCGGCAGGCTTTCAGTTATACACGACTTTATTTGCTACACCATAACTTCGTATACATTTTTTCGGTTTCAAAAATTGGTCTATAATCGACAGCAGAATTACCTAAGCGGGCAAGGCATTCAGAATAATCTGCACACATTCTTCTTTGAACTACAAACTAGATCATCATGAACAGGTCGACCGCTTAACTACTTCTGCTATTGACTGTTCGATAAGAGTCCAGGGGTTAAAATTAAATGAATGGCAAATCGGCACTGGCATGCAACTAGATACCGAGTTCTTAGATACTTTAATTACTTTACAGTACATATGGTGCTACTTTACCGCACTAGTGCGAAAATTTGCATATTACGTTACTGTGTCGAACATTTAAAGGGCCATATGTACTCGTACTGTAAAACGTTGTACGATACATGTGCGAATAGGTAATTCGCAACTCGTGTCGATTTAAAACACTCCCTTCGGTCGTGTTTTAATTTATCGCCACTCGTTTCGAATTTCCTATTTTTCGCACTTGTATCGTAATGTACTATTATGATTTCCATCTAGGCATCTAAAGAAAAAGACGCTTAGCACGAGGAATTTCGTACATTACCCCGCCTGTTCCTGTCTCTATCGCTCGCCCGTCATTAGACAGAGATTATATCGCTGTCACGTCCATGATGACAGCGGTCAATGACAATGTGCGATCGGGATAGCAAAACGCCCAAACGCTAGAGGTAGAAACAGACGGATCAATGTCCAAATTCCTTATGATAAGCGTCCTTTCTTTACTTAGAAAAGAAAATGAGTTACAAAAGAGTATAGTCAAGATCATAAATATGTATACAATTTTCGACCTTAGTTCATTGAAATGATGTGAAAAATGAAGGTAAGTAAGTGTGTTTATGAGATGAACTCTACATAGTGTTAAAAAAACTGCTTCTATAGCAATTACCCGTAAAAACTTCAACAGGGGCATAGTAGATCCACCAAAGAACAGCGTGGTGAAGAGGACGATAATAAGGGTGGTCGTTATAATCACGTGACGGGTCTCGTCGGAGAACCCGAGGTGGAGGGACAGCGCGTACGATATGGCGCCTCGGAGTCCTGACAAGAAGAAACCATTTGTAAAGGCCTCTTTTAGAGGTAACTACACAATTTATCCTCCTAAGGACCATTGGGGTCAAATATAATTGGCAGAGCCATTTGAACCAATAGAGTGGAAAATAAAGACGAATGTCTTTTGTTTTTAAATCGAATCAAAATAAATATAACCCTGTTGTCGTGGCCTTATGAGGATAGGATATAGTTATAAAAACCGGTCAAGTGCTAGTTCGTTTTACTCGCGCACCGAGGGCTCCGTACAAAGTTTGAATTATCCATAGATGGTAGGATCAACTAGATGTGCTATACGCGTGCGCCCGTAAGGGACAGAACATAAGCAATGCGCCAAATTCAAAACACGTTTTAACATTCCTGACAACATATGCAACATATCCAAAAACAACATACGTAATTTGGTCGGGTCATTTGTTGCCATACTAAAATTTACGGTGAGGAATAAAAAAAAATTAAACAAGGACAAACAATCATAGCGCTTTCCCTGCTACTCCCACTGAAAGTTCCATAAGAGCATCTCATTCGGTCATCTGCCGGCTCTACCATTTCATCTCTATACTTATTGTGTGTAATATTTTTTTTATAAGGGTTCTGTACCAAAAAGGTACAAAAGGAACCCTCATAGTGCAACCTTGTCCGTCCGTCTGTCTGTCACATCGCTAAATATCTCGAGAACCACTTTATCGATTTGAAATTTGGAATAGTTATGAACAACCAGGACACATTGAAAGTATTATTTTATATTTATTAACTATGGAAAATACTCAATATGAAGAGGGGGCCAAATTTCAAAGTCTAGTGACTATGTCAAGTGGGGTATCATTCAAACCTCACTTGATCATCGATAGCTTTAGTGGTTCTGGAGATAATTAGCGATGTGACAGACTGACAGACGGACAGACAGAGTTGCACTATAAGGGTTACGTTTGTACCTTTTTGGTACAGAACCCATAAAATGATGTTATCAGTTTCGTCACACAGAAGATTTTAACACTAGGCGGGTCCACACAGAGCGAGCATACGGCCAGTGTAGACGTGCCTCGGCCGAGGCACTAAACTGGCCGTTTTGTGCGTGAGGAAATTGCCTCGCGCGTATGCTCGCTCTGTGTGGACCCCTATTGTAAGAAAACAATATGTGAAAATTGGATTACAAAATAAATAAATATGATAAGACGATCTTACACAAGTCAAATTAGCCTCACACTTAGCTTAGCAAGACCTACAACCCTTCCCCATCCCTACAACCTTACTTAATAGTTGTGACTTTCCTACAAAAATGGGATCCCCATCCCCGAAATGACGGTAGTATAAGGTCCAATTATTGGGTAGTCTACCCTATAACCAAAATACTTGAATTAATCTGTATCTATAATATTACATACCACTGAACCACATAATAAACATCATTTTCTTAGTGATCTTGTGCTCCCTGAACTTGTTGCAGAGTAGTGCCAGTGGGAATATGTTTGCCGCTCTGCCTAGGAGACACATCACCAAACTCCAAACCACCAGAGCCGGCTCCACACGGTGCTTGAAACTGAAAATATAATGACAATAGTCGATAGATATATATATATATATATTTTTTTTTTTATGTAATATTTATACTAATCAATATAATGGCCACACTTAAAAAAAACATGTAATAATTACCTGAAAATGGCTAATCCCAAATAGGCAAAGACACAAGTTTCAGCAATAAATGCCAATGTTCTCATTGTCTGCTGCATGGTCACTTGTGTCACGGTGGACAGGTTGAAGTGGGTGTAGTGGGACATTACAATACCACAGAATAGAATTGCCATAATACCTGGAACATTAAAATTGCAGCTGTAGTTACATACATAATAGTTTGTTGACTGGTAAGTCATTAACCCTGTTCTTGGCAAATTAAAAATAGTTGTGAGCCTTGCATGCGCTTCATAGAGCAAAATAAGGCTCTATGAAAAAACTACAAAACGAGTATAAAATTATGTATTTTGTAAGATATGTATAAAAGTAAAATATAATTTACCTGAAAGATGTATACCCTCAGCCAGGACATAAGGTGCATAAGTGAAGACCAGCATCATACCAAACTCAAGAGAAGGATTTTTGCGTAAATCAACATGCTTTAATAGAAGAGCACTAACCAGTGCAAAGAGGACACCAATACCGGCAGATGCAAAGAACATTAACCAAAACCTATTAATGGCAGAGAGAATGGCCTCTCCGGTGGACATAAATGGATCATTAGAGTCAAGCACAGCAGTCGTCAAAACAATAGCCACTGCATCATTCAGTATACTCTCTCCAAATACCAACATGTTCAACACAGGGTCCACATCGAGAGCATGAAATATAGCCACTGTAGCCACGGGGTCTACAGCAGATATAAGGGAACCAAAGGCAAAGGATTCCACAAAACTCAGCTTGTACACTACCTGTGCTAACCCCAATAAATAAATCCCAGCTCCAATAACAAATGCAGATATAGCTGTACCAACAATAGCAAATAGCAATATTGAACCAATATTTTGGAAAAAGTTGCCCTTGTGTAAATTGTATCCAGACTCAAATATAATAGGTGGTAAAAGTACCAAAAAGAAAGCTGTTGGTGAGAATGCTTCTTCTTTACGCCAATTCGCGATGTTACGAATGGACATCATGTTTATGATCATTCCAATTAAGGCTCCTAGGAAAACGATAACAACACTCTCAGGCAGATAGGAGAATCCAGTTTGTAGCATAATGTGTATCAGGAGAATCCCAAGAGCCAAAATACACAGCACGAAGAATATAGCCATGGAACTGTTGTGTTCATCCTCGGCAGAACTTTTTTCCGGCAGTGGCGCAGCGTCGGAAGGTCCGACAGAGGACGCATTGGGTGGTGTGGACGGCGAAGCGTTAACTGGCACCACCGCGAATAAAGAAGTATTGGAGGCACCGAATTCATAAATGACGTGCGGGCTTTCTGTAGATGAACTGCTAGACGAGTTTCCATTGTCACTGGCAATACTACTTGATTCGCTAGAATTACTCTCACTTAGTCTTTTCGACCTTGAAAGTTTCTGTAACATACGGTCATATTTGCTGCCGTAAGTATTTATCAATTGCGACTGTAATGACTCTTCGAATATCGATCCACGGTTTTGCCTTTCATTTGTAGACACTTGACTAGTATCTGTTGCGTAGGTTAACTTGAAGACAAGAAAAAAGCTTATGAATATCACTGTAAACTTAAACTGGATCATTTTAAATGTTGTAGAATTTACTCGATCGTATTTACAATTACTGCAAACTGCAAGATTTGACGAATGTTACCTTGATAGCCCAGCAAGTGGGTTTAGTAGGGGATTATGACGCAAGTGACAGCGACAGCTGTCTTGTGATAATGGAAGCCGTTTCACCTACTCATAAAGACGCCGCTTGTTGTTATACAGCTACAACACTACAGTTAAGACCTTTGGTTAAGACGCACCTGATTTATTTTTAATGACATTTCTTATTCCTTGTTTAGTCTGTACTTCGGAAAAGTGGCAAAAAATTGTACTAATCGGATCTTTCTTTTACCCTAGTATACTTTATCTATCTCACTAGCGCCAATTATTTCAAATAATACGCCTACACACTTACTCATTGTACAATAGAAATTGACATCATTTACTTACTATTTATTTCCTACTCCGGCTGTGGTGGACTTATTATTTGATATTTAGTACAATGGATTCAGCTTTACGTGAGCAAGTTATGATAAATCAATTCGTTTTAGCCGCAGGATGTGCCCGAGAACAAGCAAAACAACTACTTCAAGCTGCACATTGGCAATTTGAGGTAAATTTCCTAGTATATGTAAACAAACAGTAATCATGAAATGGCTGCTACATAATTTGACGAAGTGTTTTGCAATAGCCTTGATTTGATATAGATGTATTAACGGTATCGCCTTGATTGTTTATTTTTGCGATTTACTTACCAGCGAAAATAGAGCACTAACCCAATAGGAAAATTCCTCTAATCACACCTGCATTACTCAATCTGTATATATTTATGTTGATGAATGAAATGATACGCAATAAGTAGGTATGTAGGTAGGTGTATTCATGGCGACTGACAATGTTATGTTTGATAACAAATCTTTAAAATGTTTATCATAAGTATATTTATCATGTCTTATTTAATACGGAGTTTTCTTAGAACCAAAATTATATTGTTAATCTGTTTAACTAGTCCACGAATAATATTTTCGAGGTCATAATTTTAATTTTCCCTATTTACTAATTTATATGTTTTGTAGGTTAAAAAACATTGGAGTATTTATTTCCATTTGAGTTAGAGTTAATATAAAAGATTATACTCAAGAAGAAAAACTAATACCTATATAAAAAGGAGTATTCCTTTATTAAATTTGTTATATTACATTTGTGTGTGAATACATATATGTATAAACACCAATAACAAACTAATAGAAAAGCATCTTATAATCTTATTCAAATAGTGCTCTCAGTTGTACTATTTCACCGAAGTTACGACAAATTATATCCCTCCTGCCTAGTGGTGAGGGATAGTTTTCAAGTTATAACAATAAAATATGGTTATAAATAACAAATACAAGTCAAACTGCTAAAGTAACTATGGGATAAATAAAAACAATAAATTGGTCGAAATAAAGTATTCAAGCAAAAGGAAAAAATCAGGTATAGCATACTAATCTCTGTTGTTTTGCTTACAGACGGCACTATCAATATTCTTCCAAGAGGTTGCAATACCAGCTGGGGCAAATGGCATTGCTGCACCTTTTCGTCAGGTATATATATCTTAATTGTTTTAACCTTGTGAAGCCCCATGTCATACACATATTACTCTATATGTATAGTCAAAGACGTATATGACATGCTTTTATGGCTATACAAACAAGATTGTAGAGTCAGACCAAGACAACACTTGCATGTCTGTCTGTGCTATAAAAATCGCTGCAGTTATCTTGGTCTGACTATATCTGATATTTTTGACTGCTTCATAGTGTAAGTTATTATTGCAGATGAGTGTATGGTGAACATACAGTAAATAATAATAATAATTTATCTACATGGAATTAAAGCTCGCCAAGGGGCCTCTACGTGTTGGATCTATATCCCCACGCTAGCCTATCAAAAGACCGGGATTTATAGGCCCGTGAAATCCAAGGAGATATATTAATTCAGCCTATATACGTCCCACTGCTGGGCACAGGCCTCATCTCATGCATAAGAGGGCTCGGGCTATAGTCCCCACGCTAGCCCAATGGGATTGGGGACTTCACATACACCTTTGAATTTCTTTGCAGATATATGCAGGTTTCCTCACGATGTTTTCCTTCACCGAAAAGCTGAACATACAGTGCTGAAGTTAAAATTTGTCTAAAAATGATAATATGAGGCTCCAGCAGGTGAAAAATAATTATTTGTTAAAGACAAAAATAGAGGGTGTCATAGGATTTATAAGTTTATGATAGGAGGCGATTACCAAAATCTACTGAAGATTCAGAGAAATGCTATAAACTGTTTAAAATATAAAACTGGCTGAGTGATTGACACTAACCAATAACAATAAACTGCTTATTGGTTAATTGATGTAACATACATGAGGCTGGAATACTATCTAGATTTAAAAGAATATGTTAAGATGCATTCAATAAATAGTTTACATTAGATTTATTTTCTATTAACCTGTTTTATTTTTAAATTATAAAGTGGTTGATTGTAAACAAACTAACAATAAGTTGAAACAACCTTTATTTAACTCTATTTATCTATTTAATTGTGATACTTCACTGTTCTCTTTTTAAAAAGACCTTTGGTCCCTTTCCACTATTTATTTATCCTCCTGAGTCCCAGAGGCCCTTATAAAGGCTTTATTCCAAATTTTTATTTTAACATTTATTAAGTAAATAGGACAAGGTTTGAAAAACAAAACTACTGATTCTGGGTCTCTTTATGTCCTTTCGTGTTTTTGGAAATTTTTCAAAATAGCGGAAAATCACATAAGGTAGTTAAGTGCCAGTTGGATCTATGGTGCTCAAGACCATTGTGAGTTCGCTATGATAAGGCTCAATGAAGAAAATTTTCTTTATTTTTTTAAACTTATTGCAAGGTCTACAGCTCACAGAGCCACTAGTTTATAGATGTAACCACTGCTAACATTATCACTATTGACAACTGAGATAAAAACATATACCTACCATAATTTCACTTGTGTGGTAACTACTGGAATTCTAATTTCGTAGTACCACTGGTAAAAGCTAAGAAAAATAATTCCCAATGGTAAAAACTTAGGTATGTTCTAACCAGAATTCAGTTCCCATTTGCCCTATATCCCATTTTGATAACACAACCAAACACCCATATTAAGATAAGTAGCAACTACGTAGCAACCAACAAACAAGAAAATTAAGGTATAGTCGCCATCAGATATATTGGAGCGGCCGAGGTAATCAAAAGTATCTGAACACGCACCCAAGCGTCGTGACAATAGAGACGTGTTCAGATATTTGTGAGCACCTTCGCTGCTCTGATTTCAACTGTACAAGATTCAATTTTCGATTACAACCTAAAACTTCTTGAGGTACATAAAAACTGCAAAACAATGAAACTGTATCTGTCACCCGTTCCAGCAACTGATGACGCCCTGCAACACCCCAGCGACTCCCCCCAACTTCCCGGACGCGCTAGCCGCGTTCTCGCGGCTGTCGACGACGGGCAGCCCGGCGGCGGGGGGCGCCGCCGCGCCGCCCGTGTCGCCGCTGGCCACGCACCCGCCGCCCCCGCCGCAGGTGCAGATGCAGATGAACGCGTTCCCCGGATCACCCAACTCGCAGAACAATTATGCACCACTCTCCTGCTCCACCGCAGTAAGTCATTTCAGACAACTGTTAGGGTCAGGTCATCATATCACTGAGTGCCGATTCCCCCTTTGATTCATCTGTTACTTTATCATTTACAGATTTCCATTTTGATTTATTTTAATTTCTACAGTTTTATTTGATGATTCGTAACTATTTTCTCTCGTTTTACAGTAGCCAATAGTTATGCGGTAGCGAATAGTCTATTATAAGCTATTTAGTTATTAACCGACTTCAAAATTTCAAAAGGTGGAGGTTCTCAATTCGGTTGTATGTTTTTTTTTACTGTTTGTTATCTCATAACTCCGTCATTTCTGAACTGATTTTGAAAATTATTTTTTTGATTGAATTTATACATATACAGATTGGGCCCGTTTTTGCCAAAACTCAGTTCTAATGATGGATCCATGAGGAATCGAGGGAACTCTTCAAATATGAAAGGCATACATATAGTTTTTTTTTTTTTTCATCAACAAGTCAAGCATTTACATTTTAAAAAGTGACATTGGATGAAGTGGAACTGCTGATGCTGATCTGAATGGAACTCCTCAACGACGCTTAGTTCCCGCTTGGCGATTTGTCGTCCTCGTTATGTTTGTTAGGCAAGTTCGAGTTCTGACGATGGGGTATATGAGGAATCGAGGGAACTCCTCAAATGTTAAAGGCATATATATAGTTGTCTTAGTATTTTCATCAACAAATCAAGCATTTATATTTCTAGAAGTGACATTTGATGAAGTGGATGATGAACAGAACGGAAGTCTTCAACGACGCATAGTGTACGTTTGGCAATGTGTTCTCTTCGCATGTCTGTCAAACAGTTAGGTTTTCAAATCACATTCTAATAATTATCTGGTGCTTTATTTCATACATGGAGTGAAAAAAAATATTTTAAATACAGTTGAATACCCTATTGCGGGTATGTTATCAGTGCAGTGACAAACATTTTACCTCCTTTTCGACATAATTAGGCGTAGGACGCTGTCTTTTATAATTTCGTTGTATGAAATCCAAAATCAACAATCATCTTTCTTTCCTGGGTCTCTCTCATTGAAGTCGGTTTTTTTTTCTTAAAAATTATTGTTTATTAATTTGTGGCTCATTTCTCGAAAACTATAAAGAGCTTAACAGGGAAGCATAGCACGTTCTCGTCCATCCAAAAAGAGAAAAAAATCCACTTCTAAATATTTTCCATTCTCCAGGATTTTAGTATGTTATTGACACCATGAAAAACTAGGTTTATTCCTCTTGTTTCATAATTTTTAATACAAAAAACGTTTTCCCCGAAATGGAATTTCATAGAAAAAGTACCGTTATTTCTTTACGATGGCAAAGCTATTCTTCCCTCTTAAGAGGCGAAAAGTCGGCCCGATTTAGTTTTATTAATGGGAAAATCATTTTTCTTGTTATCATTAGGTATCACATTGCATGTTTTGGTTGTAGTTTGTGGATAATGTCGTTGGCTATGCATAACGTTAATTTTAATTGTACTGTAACATTATATTGTATGGTTGTTTGTTATCCCTAAAATAAATAAATAAATTAACCTTGCTACCACTTGGTGAAAGATGACAAAAATATTCCCGGCACCACCAAGTTTTTTTATTGTGAATATATGCTTAAATAAAGTAATACGTAGGTCACTAGATAAGTTTTGCATTAGACAAATATGAACAAAGAGGTGGCCTGTCACATATACTTTTTAAAACTATATTCCCATAGACAATGATTGGGCAAAAAACATTTACTTACTTCATTTATAAATTTACGTATTAAAAAATAGATTTAAACTTTGAAAACGTCGGCGTGGGCTAAGGACGATGTAAGCTTATTTTATACATTTTCATTTAATAGTAAGTTTAGATTTTTTAATAAGTAAATTTAAAAGTTGAGTAAATGTTTTCCGGCCAATCATTGTCTATGGAAATATAGTTTTAATGAGTATATGTGATAGGCCACGTCTTTGTTTCATATTTGTCTATTGCAAAACTAATCTAGTGGCCTATGCATGTTTAGAAGAATTTAACGTTTAATATGACAATTATTCAGTTTGTTTGCCACCACTACTGGGAATATTTTTCTCAGCTCGTCCTAATGTTAACAGGTTAAAAAAATCCCAGTTGTTAGCACTGGAAATAAAAATAGGTCATACTACTTTTTACTGCTGGTTGTTTTGTCCCCAGAAGTAAGTATTTGATTTTTATATTTGTAAATAATGTATTTTTTTTTTAATTGTATATCAATATGTGCTTTACATTTTAATGCCGCACTAATTATACCTTGGAACGTAGGTAATAAATATTTTATCTATTTTTATACACCGTATTTTTATTGAATTCCGTTAACTCCGGGGTATGGGTAAGTACGTTTAAGGAAACTAAATGGCATAGTTAATTTTCAAAAAAAAATCTTTATTTTTATAAAAAGTAATTAACTTTTGCATATAGCGTTGTTGTAACACGGGCATTACATTTAATTCAACCAAACGATTGAAAACTATGACATATCTATGCCATTTCGAACATCAATCGTCCGCGATAGTATTTACGTTTAGTAGCAAATGCACACAGCCACACACTCGTTCTAAGACACTAAACGCAGGCAAGTGTATACGCTCGTGAGGGCCCTATAAAATAAATTATTGATTATCTCCGAAATGGAGTTAATTAGAATACCGGTGTCTTTGAGAAAGTTACTTAATTTAAGCTCACGAATGCACACTTGCAACTAACGGAAATAAAAAAAACACGGTGTATATATTTTTTTTAAGTAAAAAAAATATAAGTAAAAGGGTAGGAATGATAACATAGTTGTATGTATGTCAAGGCTATAAATTCTAAAAATAAAAGTAAAGGGTCAAATTTTGAAACCTATTTTGTGCATATTATGTTTAAGGTGTCGTCCTAATACAGCGCGACTACACAATTATCGCAAGTTCGCGCGAACGCGCGATCAAACATATTGAACTCTAATAGGGTGTTCTAATTGGTCGCGCGATTGTCAATTATGACACCTATTCGAGTTCAATATGTTTGATGTTTGATCGCGCGTTCGCACGAGTAAAATTCGCGCGAACTTGCGATTTTCGCATAGTGGCATTGTATTAGGATGACGCCTATGCAGCTAGTGTAAGATAAAAGGCATTACGCATATTAAAAATTCAAGATTCTTTCAAATCGCAAAAACCTGCAGTAAAAAGTAGAATGACCCAGTTCCATCTCGAAATAACTCTAATCTGCACTAAGCTAGTGTGGGCAGCTAAGCAAGGTGGTGGTGCTGATAAGGATGCATTCATAATTTGCATAATATAAAATCCAATATCTTGAATTTTCTTATAAATACCTACAATTATACATACATTTGACACATGATACAGTTTTTACCCCTACTGCATATTTGCAGGTACTTACTTATGAAAATCTTCAAAAAATGGGTACCTGAAATAGAAAGCTAAAGATTCTGAAATAATCCACGTAATTGATAATGATGTATGTTTCAGGTCTGCAGTGAACACATGCCAAGATAAATTTGAAAGTAGTAGTTTAGGAGCATCTATAATTTATTTTTCTAATGGTGCGCATTGTGAGCTGTGGAATTGTGTACGAAAATGTTTACTTTACGAGACTTCCTGCTGCGGTGCGCTCGCGCACTATCGGGGTGTTGTAGTCAATCATGTTAAATATATTAAAAAATATTGTATCTTTATTATATACAGTTGTTTCAGAAACAATATGCACAAGAACATCCTATTTAATTATTGTGTTACAGTTTTTGGTAATCAAAATTTATACCTGTGATCCTAATATTTTGGTATTGTACAATATATTAAATCATATTATAATTAATTACTGTATAATAGGTAAAACGTATGAAATCAATGTTAATATTTTATTTGGTAAGTGTTATACTGTCGAACATTTTTTACACAAGTGTAATCACTGTTTAGAAAACATTGGATGCAACAGAGTGTATGGATTAGCTGCGTTTTGCAAAAGACGATACTAGATGCTGTTAATCAAAAACAATGCAATATAAAGAAACTGGGATGTTAATACTCGCTTACAAGAACCTACACAATAAATGATATCTGCATAATTCTCAGATTTAAAATAATTTTATAAGTAGCATTGTACAATTTTAGGTTATAGGTAGCCTGTACAATTTTAGGTTTCTTATTAGCAATTTATATGCATTCATTACAATTTTACATATTGATAATAAATTTTACAGTTAGGTTACCTTATCAGTTCATCTCTAACTTCTAATTTCAAATTTTTATGCTCAATTAATATTCGTTTTGGCGATTGTATAATGTACTATACTATACTACGTAACGTAGTTATACTTGTAAGTGTTTTAGATCATAGCTTTGAAACAGATCTTATAATAAAATAGGTACTCCCTGTTAATTTATATATTTTGATATCTTATGTTTATAAGGTTCATTCTAAATTAGTCAATGTGTTGGAGATCATAAGTGTAAAAACACCTAAAATTATCAATATTTACTTTTATCGATTATAAAAGGTACCTATGTAAAAAGTAGTTTTACTTGTTTTCCAGTTCCAAATCATCTTGAGATTTACACTGACTATATCAATTTATAGGTCATACCAGGGATCGGAACCGGTTTTTTGGAAAAACTTTGAAATAAACATATATTTCGGTTTATTTTATACTCTAAATATAGGACTCGGTTGTGTTTTTAGATAACGACTTCGTATTATTAGATTGCCCAATTAGAAAGGGAATAATTAACAAAGAACGAAAAAATACCGTTTTCGTTCCCATACAAAAAATACCGGTTTCCGATCCCTGGGGCATACCACGGTCTCGGCGAACGTGCCTTGCATTCTGGGGCCTCAAGGCTTAAAGCGCGCGGTTGTTTTATGCGATAAACGCAATGAGTTTACCGCACACCCATTTTTAACCGACTTCAAGATTTCAAAAGAGGAGGTTATCAATTCGGTTTTTTTTTTTTAATGTTTGTTACTCCATAATTCCATCATTTCTGAACCGATTTTGAAAATATTTTTTTTTGTTTGAATTGATATGTATACAGATTGGTCCCGTTTTTGTCAAAACTCAGTTCTGATGATGGGATCCATGAGGAATCGAGGGAACTCTTCAAATGTGAGAGGCATACATATAGTGATTTTTGTATTTTCTGTAACAAATCAAGCATTTACATTTAAAAAAGTGACATTTGATGAAGTGGAACTGCTGATGATGATCAGAATGGAACTTCAACGACGCATAGTAAACGTTTGGCGATTTCTCCTCTTCGCTGTGTTTGTTAAGTAAGTAAATTAAATTTTCAAAACAAATTTTTGTCAAGTTCGAGTTCTGACGATGGGGCCCATGAGGAATCAAGGGAACTCTTCAAATATGAAAGGCATACATATAGTGATTCTTGTATTTTCTTTAACAAATTAAGCATTTACATTTAAATAAGTGACATTTGATGAAGTGGAACTGCTGATGATGATTAGAATGGTACTCTTCAACGACGCATAGTACACGTTTGGCGATTTGTTCTCTTTGCCTAGCAGTTAGGTTTTCAAGGCACATTTTTATATTTCTATCCTATTTAGTTTTTTAAATAATTATCTGGTGCTTTATTTCATGCATGGTGTGAAATAATTTATCTTAAATACAGTCGAATACTCTATTGCGGGTATCTTACCAGTCAACGATAGGGCAAATCTGAAATGTGTCAAGGCAGTGGCAAAATAAAAACATGTTACCTCCTTTTCTACATAATTAGGCGTAGGACGCTGTCTTTTTAATTTCATTGTATGAAATCTAAAATCAACAATAATCGTTCTTTCACCGGTCTCCCTCATTGAAGTCGGTTTCTTTTTTCTTAAAAATTATACATCATATAATCTAATTACATTACATTGGTTTACGCGGTAAACGCAGCGGCTAGCTTATATACTTACTCCCATATACTTTACTCTTTGGTTAGCGCATTGTAATTTTTCCTACATTTCGTTGACGCATGCGAGCAACAATGCGTTTATCGCATAAAACAAGCGCACGCTTGTGTCGTACCGCTGGTTCCGTGGGCCAAAGGCCGTTGCCTACTGCAACCTGCGTGAGAACATTTGCGCCTACTCATCTTGCTCCCGCCAGCAGGATAGTAAGCGCGGCCGCTGAAAATGCCGCGAGGCGCAAACACTCAAAATACGCCAATCTCGAACCAGCGAACAACTTTGTTCCGGTCGCGGTGGGAACGGCTGGGCTGGTGTTTGGAAGCAAAAAAGTTGGTTACACTTGGAGCGCCGCTCTTGGCTCCTACTTAAGTACTTAGTTTAACAAATATCGCTTGCCATCCAGCGCGGCAATACCGTAGGTTTTTTGGCACGTTCGGACAGGGTGGGAATGTGAAAATTTAAATTTCGAAATATAATATTTTTTACGTCGAATAGAGAGTATTACTGCAATGTTCTGCCGCCAGAGTGCAGCACTAGTGCACTAGCACCTTTCTTAAACCGTAGAATAACTATGAATGATGTGCTTTGAAACTGTTTTCGACAACTTTTCGCAGATAATAAAATATGACACACCGTTTGTTTACAAAGGGACTACCGGGAAACGCGAAAATCTAAATTTAGTTATCTGCCTCTTCATCGCTCGAATATGCAAAAGTGATAGAGAGGTTAGGTTAGGTTAGTTTTTTTTTCGCGGTAGACCCTCACATTGTGATGGATTGTGGTAGTGGCGCCTCTTACGCAATTCGCAATTCAATTTTCGCGTAATATTCCCTATGTAGGACTAAGATAAGTTGGCAGCAATTTTGATAGCACAGACTCTGCAAGTGTTATTTTAACCGTTTTTACGCCAATGACAGATATATCCGCACCATAGGTCCAACCGAAGAGTAAAGTGGTCCAACGCCGAAGACGGATTAATCCGTCACAGACCAACATAGACCGACGTGCATAGGTACGAGTATGCATCAAGGGTCCAACGTTATCTGTTCTTAATACAAATTTATTCAAGCCGTAGCCATTTTAGTGGTTACACTGCTTTGTATAGTGACTTGTGAGCGTCAGAATGGCGGGTGGACCTCAGCAAAATTGAACGAAATATTTATAAACATATTGTACCTTCGGTGTACCTCAGTCTACCTTTAATAGAATGAATGTGTACCTCTCCTTGAACCGAGCGAGATTCGAACCCGTAACACAAGGTTTTTTGTTAAATATCTCGTTTCAAGGAGAGGTACACTGATTTCTATTCATAGTTTTCAGATGTTCACTGAAGGTACAATACAATTACATCCATTTCGCGAGAAATAATGCAAGTTTTAATAGGTCCACCCGCCAACCTGACGTCCGGTTGGCGGGTGGACCTTAGTTTGATCATAGCTCATTTTAGGGATAAGTAAACTGATTTCTATTAAAGGTTTACAGAGGTACACTGAACTTTTATTTTTTTATATTTTCCCCTCAATCTAGAGGTCAACTAACATTATCCTTATAATCACAAATAAAAAAAAACATGCAAAGAAGGGTTAAAATATGGCTTCCATGAAATCTATGATGATTTTGCCAATGTCAAGTTACATTGTAAGTTTTAAGTGTGCGCGTAAAGCATGACGTTGTTCGGTAGTTGCTTTTAGTAAAGAGATAGCTGGACTTTACTAAAAGCCACGATGGATTGCCAGGTGTTGATTAAAACATGGTTAAACACGTTTCAAGATTGGTTTTTTAATTAGCTGCACACTTCCACGATAGTTCACTGCGTGGTAAGCTATCGATATCTTATACCTTTAAACGAGCAAATCTTGTATATATATATTTCTGTGATCTCGGAAACGGCTCTAACGATTTCGCTGAAATTTGGTATATGGGGGTTTTTGGGGGTATACAATCGATCTAGATTAGTCTTATGTTTGGGAAAACGCGTATTTTCGAGTTTTCATGCGTTTTTCTTTCGACGCAGAATATGGTCGCTAATTTCGTGTCGCCGGCCAATGTCCGTCTGGTCCAGTGGGTTAAGACGCGGACGGCTAGAAACGAGTATTACGGGTTCGAATCTCGCCCGGTGATTAACTTTTGTTTTTTATATATTCAAGTTTATATATAATTTTTTAATTTTTATTGTTTTAGACAAGTTTAATTTAGTAAAAAAATGTAGTAAAGATTATCACCTATATACCACCATATTACAATAAATAGTTATAACCGAGCAAAGCTCGGTCGCCCAGGTAGGTACTAACACTTTAAACATACAACACCGAGTTAGTCTTCGCCGTTTTGAATCTCAAGCGATCTTTAAATGTACCTCTGTCGCCTCTGTCAAACTTTAGATTTCTTCTGTCATATTAGCTGTCTGCAATGTGAAGGAGAATAAATTAAATGAAACACAATAATTGCTTTCGCGATTTGTTTCTTGATGCATATAGGTATTCAACTAATTATTTAATTTTTACAATTAGTATCGTGATTGCCTCTGTATTATTGTTATGGTTATATGAGAAACCCAGATTTTACAAGGTAAGCAAAGAAATTGCTTTATTTTTGTTACTTCGCAATCGCCATCCTCGTACATAATTAGAATGCTGTTCAATAGCATCAAGACTTCCTGGCCCTAGAATAAATTGATTCGCACTGATATTTGATACTGATTAAATCGTGTGGAGGCAACGCGGCTTAGAGTCTTATCATTTATCATACTAGCGATTTGAAGGCGGGCGTGCAGCGAGTTTGCCGCGAGCGCACAACTCGAATTCATGGAAAATTCTTTACGCGCTCGCAGCGAGATCATTACGCACGCGCTCGCGGTGAACGCGCTCACATGGAGTACTGCGGTCACCTTTGGGCAGGAGCACCTGGATGCCAACTTGGAGTCAACCTTCGATTCAGTCCAAAGGCGCGCTGTACGAATCGTCGACAATCCCAAACTCACAAGCGGCACGGCATTGAACCTTTAAGTCTAAGTGGGGTTCACTTCATGGTACGATTAAGCACAACGATAAATCTGACGAAAATCGTGAAGATCGGTCCAAAGTGCCAGTCAACACACTGAGCGATTGGTCGATCATAACGAACGAGGGATGCAGCGCCCATACATGGAGCAATTTTATTGGTCGTTACCATAGATTTATAACTAGCCTAGATGCCTAGTCTGTACATCCCTAGTGAAGCCATTTCAAGTACGACATTATGTCGCCCTCGTGTCATCGTATCCGAACGGCCCTCGCAGTACTCAAGGTCGAGTTGGTTTGTGTACACCTCCCGGTTATAAATTAAAAAATACAAGAAAGATGGTTGTTTGTGCGGTGAATTGGTGTCACAACACATCAGTGAATAAAAACAAACCGCCTGATATAATATTTCACGCGTAAGTATCCAGTTTAATGTGATATTTTTACGTAATTGTAAATACAAAAATCCAAATTTTCGTCAGCCGCCATTACTTATAAATGTTGCCAGGTGATATGAATCTTTTTTCCTCCAAATGAGGCATGACGATTACATTGATAAAATTAATATGCTTACTTTAAGTTCCTTGTATGACTATAGAAAATATTATTTTTTAGTTTTTCATTCTTTTATTTCAAATTATGTTTTGTCTTTTATAAAATTACAGTTTAAATTCATATTTTTATTTTGTGTGATATTCGTTTTAGATTTCCGACTGATCCGCTTTTGTCTGCGAGATGGACGGAAAAAATTAGATTAAAATAGGAACGATGTAATATGGAAACCGACTAAACATAGTCGAATATGCTCTCGCCATTTTGATGAGCAAGTAAAGTAAATTTTATTTGTGGAACACAGGTGTTACAGTTAAGGTCTGTAAAAACGAAACGCAACTGTCACTGTCGCACTTATATGGAAGACTGATAGAGAGACACAAAGCGTTTCGTTGTTCGAAGCAATAGCGATTGCCACCTTGGCTAGGCCTGCAGGTACAATAACGAGTACTGACGATAAATAGTTATTTGTTTTACAAGTGGAAAAGTTGTTGTTTAACCGCTCGTGCTAATATTGCTACTCGAGCTAAATAAAGATCCAAAATGTCGAAAAATGGAATCTTGAGCGTTGCGAGGGTTTCCAGTTACGAGAGTTAAACAAATTTTGCCCCAAGTGAAACACAAAACTTTTCACCACACCAACCCGAAGAAAATATTAGTCAAATAAAATCAAACCAAATCAAATCCAAATGACCGTCATTAAATATTTATCATTTAAAATCATTATTCCAAAGTCAATTCTACCAGCTATTATCTGTGAACATTTGTAAAATAAAAAAATAAACGTTTTTTTATTTAAACATTATTTCACAAAGTACAGAAATGCAAAGTCCTTAAAAGAAACCTTGAAAGCTTTTGCTACAAATTTAATATCTACATACACACTCCCAAATGATTGATAGCCAAGTATAAGGATGTGGTTAAAATCCATCTACTTTAAGGGGAATAAATGAACTCTGGCAACCCGTTTTTGTATATATGTGTGTGTCGCTGAGCGTAAGACACGAGCGTCGCACGCACACATCGATCGTGTTTCGGCTTCACTTTTGGCAGATTAGCCTTATGAGGACTAACTGTCTATGTGTGATAGGTCAGTGGTCGTTACGATCGAGGGGTGCAGCACGTGCGGCGCCTTCATCAAGAATGAGGCAAATGCAAATCATTGGTAAAGCCATACAATTTCGATTCATCGTTACGATATTCATGATTGCACGGGTTTTTGTTGCGATTTCCGATAACTTCTTCGATTAAGTAAATCGTCAACGATATTAACATACACAATCAATCCGTCCTTCAATTCGTCTATACCGAAGGATTTATAAGATAAATCGTACCATGAGTGAACTCCTTAAGGAGAGACTTTGCCTACTTGTGTGTGTTCTACCTGGTTCTACCGCTTGTACACAGTGGTCTGAAGAATTGTTGGGTTATGCCCATTAGTTACCTCCAAGTTGGTACAAAAAAAAATAGTTACCACCAAAATGTTGTTAAAATTCAATACTAATAAAAACATTATAAATAAAGTAGTTAGTGATTCAGTAAACTGCTTTAAAAGTGACCAAAAATATTAAGACAGTTTTACCGGTATAATTGTAAAAACTAAAATAGAAGTCTCATCCTAGTTAAGTAGAAATTAACTTATTGTCCGGATGAAATGTAAATTGAATTATTTATCAAACAAACAAACAAATCAGTCAAGACCAACAGAACTGATTTCGTTCTATTATTTCAGCTACTTCATTTGGTTCTATTATAACACGTTGCAGAGCTGCATTATTCATAATTTTTAGTCAGGACTAAATAAGAAAAGGGCATGGTTGACATTAAAATCGCTTAGAGAGCGCTCAAGATGGGCCGACTTTAACCAGCATAGCAATGCCGGATTTAGAGGTCTGGACTGGAGGCCACGGGCAATAAAGGAGTAGAGGCCCCCTAGCCCCAAATTTTTTCCAAATAAAATGGTAAATTTTCCGAATTCTCTTGTGGGGGGCCCTCTTTTGTGGAGGCCCGGGGCAGTAGCCCCGGTTGCCCTCCCCTAAATCCGGCCCTGCAGCATAGGCTCGCATTCCAATTACGCGTGGGTTGCACATCGCCACGGGCGTAGACACGTACAGCTCAAATTATACATGCAATATGTATGCCCCTCCGTGGCGTCTGCCCCTTAGGCCTCCAGCTATATCAACTTCTCCCTCTAGCAGTTCACTGGCTGGCTACGCCCTTAAATACATCGCTCACTCATTTTACGCTGGTTGGCACGATTGCCTAATCACCCACGTTAGCGGGATGGCAATAAGTAATAACACCATACCCTCTCATCAACTGATTCTAATTAATCATATATATATATAGGTAAACAAACCAAAAGTATACAGCTAAGATACGCGAGCATACCTTCTTACGCGCCTGGCATCCTACACATACACTGCCGAACCAGTGCCTAATAGTGGGCGCTCGTATTTTTTGCTCAGATGCCAGACCCACTGATGATGAACTCCTAGCCGATTTCACACAAAGCGATTGCGTCTACACCGTGTTTTTATTGAATTCCGTTAACTTGGGGGTATGGGTAAGTACGTTGAAGGAAACTAATGTTTGTATGGTATGTTATTGTATTATATTTGGTTGTTGTTGTTAAAGTAGCGCCGCCCACAATCTTTCTGCTTTACCTAAAGGTTGACTGGTAGAGAATGCCTCATGGCATTAAGTCCACCTTTTGTACTATAAGGTTTTCTTTTGTACAATAAAGATTAAATAAATAAATAAATAGTTAATTTTTTTTTTTTTTTAATTTTATAAAAAGTAATTAAATGTTGCATATGGCGTTATTGTAACACGGGTAATACATTTAACTACTACCAAACAATTGAAAAATGTGACATATCAATGTCATTTCGAACATCGATCCTTTTTTTTTTTTTTTTTATACCACGACGGTGGCAAACAAGCATACGGCCCGCCTGATGGTAAGCAGTCACCGCAGCCTATGGACGCCTGCAACACCAGAGGCATTACATGCGCGTTGCCGACCCTTTAAAAACCTGTACACTCCTTTTTTGAAGAACCCCATACTGTAGCCCCTCGGGAAAACCTCGGCAGGAAGCTCATTCCACAGCCGAAGCGTTCGCGGGAGGAAATTCCTCTTAAACCGCACAGTACGCGACCATTTAGGTTCTAGGGTGTGAGGATGAACACCCTGCCGACGGCGAGCGGTGCGGTGATAGAAAGCGGCCGTTGGCATCATGTCAAACAATTCTTCAGAGCACAGCCCATTGTACAAGCGGTAGAACACACACAAGGAGGCAAAGTCTCTCCTTAGACTTAAAGGTTCAATACCGCTTGTGAGTTTGGGATCGTCGACGATTCGTACAGACAGACTTAGACAGTACTTACGTTTAGTAGCAAATGTATTAACTCGTACTTAACACAAATCAATATGTAAACAGGCCCTAAGGCAAGTGTACACGCTCGTAGGGGCCTTATCAGATAAAAATAAAATATCGATTATCTCCGAAATAGAGCTAATTAGAATACCGGTGTCTTTGGGAAAGTTGCTTAGTTTAAGCTCAGAAATGCACCCTTGAAAATCTTGAAATTAACGGAAATCAAAAAAACACGGTGTATATTCGGAGTAAATTTTGACAGTTATGAATTGACCCTTATTTATGTATCTAGGCTGATACCAACCGTTAGCTGATAGCCTTAGCTTCATATAGTTATTTCACGCTTTATTTGACGATCATAAGCGCATTGTAATATGCCTACTTGAATAATAAACTATCTTTAGCTAGGCAGAAAATAATTATGTATATACTAACATTAGCCTTAAGAAAAAACTGACACTAACACAAGTTGATCCAAGTTGGTCGTAAATAAATGGATTTATTTATTAATACCTATGACAGGGTCAATTCATAACAATCAAAATTTACTTCTTATATTATTACCTACTCTGACTATAGCCTCGTGCCATGGCCAATACATTGTACAAAGTGACACTCACTCAGCACATAACTGCTCAGACTTTAGAAATTAAATTCAGAGCTAAACGCCCAGTGTACAATATGATGTACATAAAAGTTTATCACATGTCAGTTTTAAATATTCCCGCTAAATTGGATTCACCTAGAGGTCGTGAATGGTCGGTTCAGTGGCTACGATTTTGTCAGCTGGGGGCGTACTTACCGCGATAATCGAAGTTCGTCAATTGCGGGCAATTTTCTCTTTCACTCTAATTACGTCTTAGTGACAGTAAAAGAGAATAATCCGTAAGCTCTTTGCAGGTGCTACTAAACTAAACCTCAGACCTTTGACAAATATTCATAGACAAGTATATATTCTACTTTCGTAATTATTCAAACATGCCGCGATCGCGTACGACATATGGATATATAATCCTGATTTATGAAATGAATCATGGCTTTTTTCGTTTTATTCGTGTGATGAGCATGGATATTTTACATTATCCTGAATAGCTCGAAAACAAAAGAAGATCGAGAACTGATATTAAGCATAGAGTGTTCTTAGGACTTGCCAGTACACCACCTGAAAGAATGACCAAATCCGTCGTTGGGGGCACCTCTAGTTCGCTTAGCCTGCTAGACCCTTTCTATGAAATTACATTAAATATACCTTTTTTCAAATAAAGGAACAAGTTTTGAAATCGGTTCACACGATAGAGAATTATCCTCGAAAAACCAACATACGTGCACATCGCGCAAATTAGTTAGACAATTGGCCGATAGATGGCGCTGTACACAAATATGCTTAGTATAGGTACCTACTTCTGATCAAATGGTATATGGGGGTTTTTGGGGGTAAACAATCGATCTAGATTAGTCTTATGTTTGGGAAAACGCGTGTTTTCGAGTTTTCATGCGTTTTCTTTCGACGCAGAATATGGTCGCTAATTTCGTGTTACCGGCCATTGTCCGTCTAGTCCAGCGGGTTAAGACACGGACTGCTAAACGAGTGTTACGGGTTCGAATCTCACCCGGTGACTAACTTTTTATTTTTTATGTTCAAGTTTATATATAATTTTTTAATTTTTATTGTTTTAGACAAGTTTAATTTAGTAAAAAAATTTAGTTAAGATTATCACCTATACACCACCATATTACAATAAATAGTTATAACCGAGCAAAGCTCGGTCGCCCAGGTACTAGTTACTTATGTGAGATAATTCAACGTTTGTACGGAACCCTCGGTGCGCAAGTAAAACGAACTCGCACCACGCTTGACCGGTTTTTATTTATACATATACCGGGTGTTTCCTGTAACAGGAGCAATAAATTAAACTGTAGGTACTCCTCAAACTCACCAACATTTGTTCAGCAACTTTTAAAAATAAGTGGTTTTAATTTTTATTACAGGTGCAGTGTGTTCAACGAGCACAGTTTTTGAACAGTTATTGCGAGTTATTTAATTATAATATGGTTTCCGAAAAATATGAATTGTAATTTTGAGGACTTTTTTTAAGTAGAAACGGGATTCAAAACATGAATTATAAAGTTTCGCTCGATAGAAAAAAATCGCAAACATAAGTCTAAACCGCACTATTTAACATAAATAACAATATATGTACAATAGCTATCAACGTATGAATTATATCAAAGTTTTCGTAATGAAATTTATGATCCAAATCAGCGATTACTTGTTTGAACAATAATACCTAAAAATAATATTGTTTTTAAAACTGATTCCCCCAAGCCCGGTTCCGCCAAGCCACCCGCTCAGCAGGGCTGCCAGATCGTATAATTCGATACCAAATCGGTTCAGTTAAGGAAGTTATGCTATCACATACATTATATATATATATAAATGAATCTCCAAAATATATATTATATTTATGTATATAGATAGATAATATTTATCTTCTTCTTTAGGTAAAAAAATGTATGAAGTGCATGAGCAGTTACGTTCAAAATATTATAGCTCCTATATTGCACACTGGGCGTTTAGCTGAACTTGCGTTTTTTTCTCTTGGGCGGTGTAGCTGATAAAGAATACAGTCGCTTGTCCTTTCTATAAGACTACCAAGGTTTAACTGAGGCGGTTGATAAGTACATTATTATACGGTCAGGTCAGCTACAGAATGGTTGAAGGCTTGGTTGCTTGAAGCCGATTTGTATTATGTTAAGTACTGGTTTGAGTCCCAAAACTGAGCTACCTTCTACTAGGAAAATAACCGCGCAATTTCTTTACCAACGGCCTGAAATAAGGGCCTTATCACACTGGCGATTTGCGAGCGCGCCGCGAGCAGGTAACGATTTCAGCGTATTTTCAAAGAATCCAGCATAGCGAAATTGCGCGCTCGCGGCGACTTCGCCTCCCTTTCAATTCGCTCGCAAATTGCCAGTGGTACAGTTGGGTTATTCCCTCTAGTTACCACCAAGTTGTTACCAGTGGTAAGTACTGGATTTTTTTTCCGACCTTTTACCACCGTTGCCACCGAACCAAGTTGGTGGTAACTAGTGGGATTGTTTTTCCAGTAGTTACCACTGGTAAAAGGTGGGATTTTTTTCCCAGTAGTTACCACCAAAATTAGGTTAGCGTTAATCTATCTATAAAAATAAAAATGAATGAAATTCGTGGAAGTCCAGAGAAGGTTTAGATGGTGAGAAAATATGGAAAATTTGCGAGAAAAATGATAAAAACAACGATATTCTTTTCCCATACAAACTGTTCCTGCCTATCAAACATTTGATTCGTCCCATCGATGCCGTAAACTCGAGTCCCCACAAATTGAATAACGTATTAAAATATGGATAACGTATTAAAATTATCGACAACATATATCCACAATATTTGGAATATCGCGTATTTAGATTTTAAAAACAAATAATAATAATAATATCACTGTCACAATGGATTGTCATTGTTTGTTGTCGAACTTTATGGGTGCGTTCAGAAATGGAATAAAAACCTGACCCTAACTATTTAACCTAGAAATAAAACGAAATTAGTCAGACCAAGCTAAGTTAGCAGCGGTTTTGATAGCACAGACGGGGCACGTGTTATTTTAAACGTCAAACTTCTATGAAATTATGACGTTTACTTAGCACACACACACAGACGGTGGTCTGGGCTATCAAAATCGCTGTCAACTTATCTTAGCCTGACTCTAGGAATCAGAGGTTAAATTGAAAATCGATATCTGAAGATCCGAGAAGCCCTTTATTATGAATCTGAGGCCAAAATTGATAAAATACCGCCATCTTAGATTTCTGCATTTTTGCTCATATCAAGATAAAAATCGATATCTGAGGATCCGAAAGACGCTAAATATTTTAATTTTGTTTTATTTGGAATAATTACATTATGTGTTATTTTTTTCTTTTTGCCATCAACCTTGAGAGCATAAGAGCATTTATGTTATTAATTGTAAATTGAATTAATTGTGACGTTAGCTATGAAAACTGGATCTTTTGTCAAGGACGCTTACACCATACTGCGTAACGCAGAATCGTTGATAGAGTCTGGCTACCGAAATATTACACAAATTTTTGGCGGGATTTAAAAAAATCTTGGGCTGGTCACATTTTGTGTAGTAGGAGTTATAGTGTTGATACTAGAACATATTTTTGGTTTTCTGTGCACACGTAAGGTACCTAAGGAAATCAGTTAAATATACGTTGTCGTGCACTCAAAGTCAGCTCACATAATTTCTATCACTATGTAAAATATAAAGACATATATAGACATGTTTTGCCAAGATATTTTTATATATTTTATATTGTTAAATCAAATTAATACTGACCAGTATTTTCCAGTAGGTACTTAAAGTATCAAAATAGTAATAGAGCACAAACCTACTAAATTGTTTCGACTTGTAAACATAGCAGTTTTTCGGTATGTATAGCGTTGTAACGCTTCACGTCACCTTCGCACATTGTCGCAATTATTAACGAGCTTAAATAATAGTTTGCGGACCCCGCTCGGTATAGTCATTATTAATATTATTTAAAATAAACCCCTTATAAACCGCGAACAATTTGAATGAATGACATAAATTGACAACAGCCTTTAGGTTTTTTTCTAATCATAGACAATTGGTGATACAACAAGTAAAAATCTGTCAAAAATATTTGGTTAGCCAGACCTCTAATGGCGTAAGTGCCATCGACAATAAAATCCCTTTCAATAAATAACGTCAAAATTATACGAACAAACAAACAAATTAGTCAAAGACCGATTTTTTTATCACTTTTAAGGCAGTTGACTGAAACAGTAATCGACTTATAATTAAACGAATAACTAATTAATTATTGATTAAAGCACTTTATATTTATACTGTTTTTATTAGTTTTGAACGCTAACCAAATTTTGATGGTAACTACTGGGAAAAAAACCCACCTTTTACCAGTGGTAACTACTGGGACAAAAATTCCCAGTAGTTACCACCAAACCAAGTTGGTGGTAACTAGTGGGATTTTTTTTCCCAGTGGTAAAAGGTGGGGAAAAAATCCCAGTAGTTACCACAAGTAACAACTTGGTGGTAACTAGTGGGAATAACCCGTACAGTTACGGTGACGCCTTTCTTATTCTCACCTCAAGTTTTTTTTATTCTAGCTTATTTTTAAATTGAGCAAACACTCGAATAGTGTAAGTCGCGCGGAGAGTGAAATGGCAACTGCAGGCAAGAGTCAAGCTAAAGAAAGTGAACAACGCGAATCAAACGGATTGCTACAAAGCTATGTAGAATCGAAACTTATTCAGAAAGAAGAATCAATACACTAACTGAAAACCTGGTACTAAGGACAACTAGTTGATATCTAGCAATCTCCATTAAGCACATCAACTATCAAAGTTATGAAATCCTTAACATAGCATAATGAACATACCAAGTACAGACACACCTGCAATAATATGTTACTCTTCGAAGGCCGCAAAAATATGTCACACGGTTTTATGGCTCTACAAATAAGATCGTGTCACATATTTTTGCGGCCTCCGTTGTGTAATATATTTTTGCAGGTGACTACATCAAATCTATAGAAAGTCTAATCCTCATTTCGTTTTCATTTTAATTCCAGGAATTGATGAATAATTATATATATTATTACCTGTATCTATATAATAAGTTGCAATTTGTCACTTCTTCAAGGTAATTTGAATAAAATAATTGTATTCCTTTTGTATAAAATATTTTATTGTTCAACAATTGGTACCTATATATTTACACATTCAATTCAATTAATAATGGTTCGATTCAGTTATAAAACAGGCAGTCTAGTGACTTCGCTTAAAATTTGCAGCGTTAAGCTGCATAATTAATTAATTAATATTGTAAAACTCTCTCTGGTAACTTTCCCTTCCTTGCCCAGGGGGATTACCAAATATAAAGTCAGTCGCCTGTGTCATTCTAGGGCTTAAGCTTTCTAAATGCTTATCTTTATCAATGAATATAAATTGGTTCAGCCAAGGAAAGGAACCAGAGGGAAAAATAATTAAATACTTGCATTATCTGCTTATACAAATAGTGTTTTTTTTTCATAACCCACTTTTATAGGTGGCACCAAATATAAACAAAGTAATTACATAAACATTATTGGGACTGCTCAGATTCATTACCTAATTGAACCTTAATATGCTTGATTAACACTTTTTTAGTGTAGCAGCCATAATGTTCTACAATAGAAAAATAATAATATGTTTTTTCCTACTTGTAAAATCTACATGCATCAAATTATTAGACACTATTGAACTCTACACAATTAAATGATCAGGTGTTGAAAACAGTTATTTGTGTGACAAGGGAGCAAAGTGGTTTAACCGCTCGTGAAAATTGATACCCCAGCAAGTGAAAGATACCAAAATTTAAATTTTGTTGAAATTTAATTAGAAAAGTGGAATCTTGAGCGTTGCAAGGGTTTCAAGGCACAACTTTAAGTTATCAAACAAAATCAATTCAAATCAAATCCAAATGAAGGTCATTAATCATTTAAGTCAATCCTACCAGCCAAAATAAGGAAACAACTCAAAATTTGCATCAGTTAACTTTGCCCCACATGTGGATTTTGAACAATCACAAGAGCCCTTACCAGTTGGTGTGGTGGAAATATTTATTTATAGGTCATACTCAGCAACTTTTATAATGGGACCAACCCCAAAATCTCGAAAAAAATATTAACACTCATACAAAATGCCAACATCAGACCAGCCAAAATGTATGAAATAACCAAATTTTTTTTGTTTTTTCAGGGTTGGTCCCATAGTAAAAGTTCCTCAGTATGACCAATAAATCAATATTTTTCAACTCCTGATCACTGATTATAATTCATAGTGTATTAGATTAAGGTATTGCTTCACACAGCATAAAAGGTAACTGAGTCGGACCAAGTCAGTGTGACATTTAATACTACCTCACCCATTCAGGGCCCGTGACTCAGCGTATGGGTCATGTTCAAACAGTCGCGCAGGGCCCGTGACTCACATGTGAGTCGTGAATAAATTCTGATTTAAACATAAACAAAACGTAATATGACGAAATAATATAAGTATAATTTGAGCTAACAACCATCTTTATAAGGCACGTTGAAAAACATAATTGTAAACATGTTTTTTTTTAGTGAAACAGGGTCTAGAATATTCAAGTTTGGTTTACTGGAAGTGTAATATAGTAAATATTCAGAAATTCGAGATACATAAGTGTCCCAAGCAAATGGATAAATCTACATTTCAAAAATATCAAAAATATATTTATGCCTGAAGTTATTGACATGACTCAAGGTATGGGTCACCGTGGCCTGGCGCTAATTGTAAAAACTACACATATCTTCATAGCACGCAAAAATAAACTTTATAACTTGGTTTTAAAGCTTATTTCATGACGAAACTCGTTGCAAATTGTACCTTTTTACAATGGATTACTGTTTGGATGGTAGCAAGCAACATTTCTGAGGACCAAACATTACCATGCCAATTTTTTTTGTTTCATTATAAAAACAGGGCGGCTTAAACAGTCACCAACTAAATGGTATATTGTATTATCGCAATAGTGTGTGAGAAATATTTAAAAGAAAAGATTTTTTCTAAACATTTTCGTGGTAATAAGTACTATAATACATTTTAAGTGCTCTATTGTTTATATTATAATGACGTTTACCAAAACAAAGTTCATGACCGGCCACGGAGACACTTGGACAATAAACAATGGATGCACCTGGGCGGCGGCGGATTTAGCGGCGGTATTATCTTTAACGTGGTATTTCTGACATAAACTCAAGAAATGATCCCCTCTATTAGGATGTATTTTAGAGTAACATGGGAAATTATATTTAGTCACGATTTATCCGTTGGCGACTTTATGCTCCTGGTTTATGGTTAAAAAGTAAAGGCTGACTAGAAATATACATAATCACGCGCTAAGATGCAGAATTTTATTAGAACTTTTTTTTCATATTTTTCTGAACCCTATAATTATATGAAAATAACAGCACCCTCTTGACAATGATCATCTATTTCTGATCAGGCTTTAAAATGTTCATTCTTAGTTTCTTACAAATATCAATAAATTAGTAAATATATATATATTTTAATATGAACAGTTGGTTAGTAAAAATGTTGCATAATATTGTCCAACGGACCGGATTCATAAGCGGCAATTTCTTTGACGTTCGCGCCAGGCCCCGAGACCCATAAGCTGAGTCACACGTTTTAGCTGAAAACGGTTTGTATGGTGGCCCGGCGTGTTGTGTACGCTTCGTGGTTCGTGGCCATGAATGGGTTAACATAGTCAAATTGATGCAGCTAGCTTTGATAGACTCTACATAAATGTGAAATAATAAATACCATCATTAATAATACCACATGAATTAATATAATGACCAAACAAGTGTTTGTTTTTCAAGTAATTAAACTGAAGAAATGGGCCTGTTGTAAAAATGGACCACTAATTTAACACAAGGTCTAAAACAGTGAGTAAACCTAGTTCAAATATACATCATTTCAGCCATAGAAGACATTTTTTTAGGTATATGGACAAAAGTTTCAAAGTAACTAGCTAATTCATCAATAGTGACATCACATGGCGGATTCAGAGCCTCCTGGGAACAAGAGGGGCCGGCTCTACCTTTATCTGTTAGAGATTCTCTACTTTGAATACTGTTGCAAGGTAACTCTCTTTTCCACCATTTTGTATCATTGCTTGATGATGCAATGGCAGCATTGTCCCGTTCAGAAGATATTCTCAATTGATTGCAGTTTTGCACTAGTGCACACAAGACAGAATTTTCTGAATTTACAGTTTCTATCGGTGAAGTCACTATTTTATTAGGATATGAACAGCAGTTGTGAGATTCTTCGGTATCTTTACAATAGTTTTGTAGCAATTTCAAGACTGGTTTTTTAAGAATTTTGTTGTTATTTTTCTTTTTGCAGATTGACATGGAACTTTTGTTTCTTTGGGTAGAGCAATGGCACCTTAATGTTTGAGTGCTTCTTAGGAGCAAATGCCTTCTTTGCTGGGGCTGTGAGTGAAAAAATGGGTTAGCATCAGTATTGTTTTTGCTTTTTACAGGTTGAATTTCAAGTTTCCCCATTTCCACTGGTAGTGATATGTCTTCTTTAGCCATTATGCAAACTGCAAATAGAAAAGCCTAAGGTAAAATATCACGTACAAAAAACACATTGATAATGTGATGATACATTTCAAATTTATAAATATAAATTTATCAGCATGGCAGGTTTCACTAATCTGGATAAACATGACATGAATTTGTGAAAGTACTGTGTCAAGTTGAATGAATCTGTCTGTCAATTGGGACAAACAACACGTAAGAAATAGACATCACTGTTTCCCGCGTTGTCAGGATCATGGCAGATAGTTTTGGAAACATTTGCATACAATGATTAATATACATGACAATTAATTTTGAATAGCATGCAAGATAAAAATAATTTACAAGTATCGAGGAAGCAAATACGACTCTACGAATATCTGTCAACTTCTAGAACAAATCTTACGGATCTGTTTATTATCGTGATATTATATTTGTCCAATCTCTTACCGCTTAATTAAAAGATCGTATTATCTGCCAGCGCTAATTTTAATTATAAATAACCACAAAATCGGTGAATAATTAAGGAAATGCAATATCGTACGCTTTGTTTATCACTCCCACAGATGAAGAATAGAATCGTTGTTGTTGTTACGTACATTAAATACAAAGCAAGCATAGACATACAATATAAAAAGCAAGCTAGCAACCACGGACTTATAAAATTAAACCGGATTGGGTACATTGGCCAAAAAGTGTGTCCACATGAGAAGTCAAGGTGGGCCGTTGCATCTCTTTCTAATTAGGGTGACCATAAGTTGTATGTATCTGGGATATTAGGATAACGTGGAATATTTAGTTCGGCCAAGATCTTTTCTCATTTGTGCATATTCAGAGAGAATCTTACTGTCTTTTTGCTGTGCTAGTATTATGGCCCCTGAAAAGGGATGGATACAGTTTATTCTCTACTGTAAAACGCTTCACAAAATCTTACTTAATGAAGTCGTCCTAAAAGCTGTTACTGATAGCTGATAGGCGTACCGGACCGCCACCATGATCGATCGTGAGGAAGGTGGTCCGCCGTAACTTCTCTCGATATTCGTTCTCGCTTACACATACTAATAACTGGGGGCCTGCCGCCAAAACCGAAATTCACAAATTGCGGGGATATTTCTCTTTTACTCTCACTAATACGTAATAAGAGTGACAGAGAAAAACGCCCACAATTGATGAACTTCGATTTTCGCAGTTATAGCCCTGGATTCCATGTGGATGAGATTAATATTTTCTAATTAAAATACTTAAGGTGTTACGATGCCGGACATGTGTTTGAAAATAATTAAATGGCGGCTGTTAGCCGCCACTGTTGAACTCAAATATGGTCATGATTTTTCATTTGTAGTCTGCCTGTTTCACACTCATGGTATGTTCATATGCGTGATGGCTTACGTTTTGCACACTTTAACTATCTTTAATTCTTTAACCATCATCTACTCATCGTAGATCTGTGATTGCAACTAGTTTTCAAATTTGCCGCCTTTTTCTACTGACGGAAATGTGTGTCCAACCTATATCGAATCGATTAGGTATATATAAATAGTTAGTAAAACCGTTTCGGACTTTGGATTTTAATTTTGGTAATTAATTATTCTGTAATAGCTATCATTCCACCAATTTAATCATGCCGAAATATAGACATACCTAATTAGATAAACTTACTTAAGTACTTAATAAGAATTGTGTAAAACTGATTCACATCGTGTCGACATCATGGTCACCCTAACGAGTTTGACAATTATCGTCTTGTATTTTTATCGTATAATTGAATTATTGTGGTTCACCTGTGAAAATATATACCACAATCAGCAAAACTTTCACTTCTACATCCTGTCACACAACATTTTTTACCCATTTTTTAAATATTTCGCAATTAAATGCTGAGTTCCACCAATTCCACCATTCACGTGTTTTGGAAATATCTCGAAAATATGTCATCAAGTTGGGGATACCAATTAATATTCAAATTTTCTACAATACCTACCATATTAAAAATATGTTTTTTTTGTTATGCACATACTTGGTTTAATCAGTTAATAATATTGACATCATAATTATTTACAAATTACTTAAAAGATTTGAGAACCACACTCTGTATATAGCACTAAAATTGTATAAGAAAGTATTTAATTTCAGTAGTATATTGATATAAATACTACCACAATGGTATTGGCAACATGGCTTTTTGACATTGGCAACATGTGCGAGTGAGACACAGACACCGCGCCACACTTTTGCTATCTCAAGTGGACCGTTTTCTCTAGTCTGGTAAGAACACCTTTCTGCCTTGGTGATAAGGTTAAATTTACTATGACAAAAAAAGTTAGAGTGTGCTCCATTTTATATCTCCATGCTAGGAACATAATCAATGAAGATTTATATGGCGTATTTACATTCGCGTGCGAGTAGCGAGCCGAGCTACGATACGCGTATGTAAACGGTGGCTCGTGGCTCGGATCGCCACTCGCCGAGCTCAAGCCTTTCATTCGGTTACAAACCTTATACCGTGCACCTTAAGTTTAAAATTGATTATCTCGACGATTATGGTTGTGGCCGAGACACGAGACTAGCTGCGAGCCGAACCACGAGGGGAGTGTGTACATTGGCTCGAGATGCTCACGAGCTGTGGCCGAGCCACGAGCCGCGAATGTAAATGCACGAATGCATTCATAAATAATACTAAATTATAATAAATATTATAGGACATTATTACACAAATTGACTAAGTCCCACAGTAAGCTCAATAAGGCTTGTGTTGAGGGTACTTAGACAACGATATATATAATATATAAATATTTATAAATACTTAAATACATAGAAAATACCCATGACTCAGGAACAAATATCCATGCTCATAACACGAATACCAGGATTTGAACCCGGGACCATCGGCTTCATAGGCAGGGTCACTACCTCCTAGTAAGTATTATATTCTTTGGTCACTACCAAGCCACTACCCACTAGGCCAGACCGGTCGTCTTTCACAACCTAGATGTCGCTTGGACGGCTAATCAGGGATACCAATATTAGTGAATTGTATTTATTGGTCGTATCGTATTTTCCAACTTTGATGTCAATCTGTGGTGGTCTATGCCGCTGCTAAGGCCCCATACGCACTATGCGGCTAGCCGCGTGCGGTTGCGGCGGACCGCTTAGTGCGTTCAGTATTTATGGTTGCGGTTTCATACATTCTTAACCGTCATGCGGCTGTCCGCACGCGGCTAGCCGCTTAGTGCGTACGTAGCCTTAGCCGCAGCGTATCCGGAGCTACGGAAGGTGGAGGTATCCGAAGCGCTACAAATGAAAGTCAAAACTGACAGTTCACATGTCTGTGGCAGTAAGCAGCTTCAGTTCAGACAGAGTTCACAGCGCACCTCCGTTGGTCCGCTCCGCTGTCTAGCTAGTCTAGTCTGAAGTACTTGCAGTAGCGGAAAACTGTATTGATTATCACAAATTCGATAATTTCATTACGAAATGGAACCGAATCCTGTGATTATTGCAGCAACTGCAAAACAGACAGCATCCGTAAGTCCCTTGAAATGCTACTTTAGTGATATAAGATAAAATTAGCGAGATTAAAGTCCTGTTTTTATGGTGTGTTATGTTTCAGCTTATTTTTTTACACGGACTTGGTGATACTGGGTTAGTATTGTATGATTATTTGATATTATATCATAGATCAAGTTTTGTGAATTAAAAAAGGTAATCGGAAAGTACTTTTTAGCCATGGATGGGCGAGCACGATCGCCGCAATAAGGGGGCCTCACGTAAAAGTAATTTGCCCGACGGCTGCCACAATTCCAGTGACGCTGAACGCTGGATTCCGGATGCCGTCGTGGTTCGACCTGCGGACGCTGGACGCAACTGCCCCAGAAGATGAAGATGGAATCATGAGGGCTACAGGCCTAATTCATGGTTTGATTTCGGATGAGATTAAAGTAAGTACTATAGAAAGTCATTGTTTTTATTTATTGCTCATAAGTTTTTTTTTTAAGTTTTTTTAATGGTTAAATTATATTATCTACTGGTAAAAAAGTGTCATTGTGTGTGCTAAAAACTATGGAATTAAATAATGAATCCTGAAAACTGTTACATACTCTAATTAAATGATTATAATGCTGATACAAAGATAACTATAAATAATTGCATGTTAATGTATTTAACATGAACTGCCTAAATCTAAACTTCAATAATAAAGTTTGAGTAGACACACTTAATAAAAAATTAAATTTGTTTGCAGGCTGGCATTCCTGCAAACAGGGTGCTACTTGGTGGATTCTCCCAAGGTGGAGCTTTAGCTTTACATTCCGCCCTGACTTACCCTGAACCACTAGCCGGAGTGATCTCCCTGTCTTGCTGGCTTCCGAGGCATGCTCACTTCCCTGATGCAGTCAAGGCTCCTTTGGACTTACCGGTATGGATTTTATGTTATCTTAGTCACAGAGGCACTAGCCGGCAATTCATTCTAAAACAGTTTCTGCCTGATAATATGATATTGTGTGTTTTACTATAGAGAACCAGCTAGTCTAGTTCTCTGTGTACGCATATGTAGTAATAATTTTATTGGTATAAAATCTTAGTATTATAGAATTAAATCTTTTCAATGAATTATTCTTTCGGTGTTTAGTAATTAATTACATCAATGTCATTATTTTTTTTATGGTTACTGTTCCATTTCTGGAATGTTAATTAAAATCAAAATTTAATTGAATCTCACTGTTTAACTGTTAATAGCTATGTATGCAATATGCATTGTAATAGGCTAGTTGACATGATAGTGACTTTTAAAGTTACAAAATTCATTTATAAAACATATAGGGCAAGCTTGTTTATAGGTAACAAAATGCAACTATATGCAGTACTGGCCAATAATGTATCACCTTTGTGTTTTTTCATATGAGCATGTACAGATAGAGTAAACAATATAGGTCAGTTTGTAAATTGCATAATTTAATAATCATTTTATACAAATACACTACTGTCAAAAAGATTAAGATCAAACACAATTTATTAGTTTCATATTCAAGAACATGTTTGATGGGTAACCCATTTGTTTTGCAAGAAGACAACAATCTGAAGCATTTGGTAAAGATCTGTAGAGGCTACACAGCCAATAAAGAACAGCAAGGTGTGTTAAAAAACATGATTTGTCCTCCACAATCACCGGACCTTAATCTGATTGAGCTTTCATGGGATGAACTCGTCTGTAGGGTCCGAAAACAATGTCAGACATCAGCAAAAACTATGGGAGATACTGCAATATGAGTGGAAATCCATAAGCCAAGAAACGCTACTACACAAACTTGTAGAAAGAATGTCAAGGTTACTCTATAGTGGAAAACCGTCAAAGATTTTTCGATGAGAAACTGTGAAAAAAACTTATATGCCTTTTTTAATAAATTCTGATTAATAAATTGTTTAACGCTTTATTTTTCGGATCTACTGCAAAGTAGTATTTTCGTTAAAAAATCATTATAATGTTGATTATTAGGCGAGTCCACAAAGAGCGAACCTACGCGCGAGGCAATCTCCTCGCGCACAAAACGGCCAATGCAGACGTGCCTCGACAAAGCAAAGGCGCGCGCCGCCTATTTGCATATTCTGTTTGGTCTTAAACTTGTTGACGGTAGTCTATATGATGAATACTGCAATGAAATACAGTGAATTACAATAGGAGACTCAGCATATTACTAAAAAAGTTCTAATAAAAAAAATTAATTTGTCTAAATATTTCAAAAAACCTCTATAGCCGGGTCCACACAGCGAGCATACGCGCGAGGCAATTTCCTCACGCACAATACGGCCAGAATAGACGCGCCTCGGCCGAGGCGGCGTGCTCGGACGAGGAAAACGCACGCGCCGCCTCGGCCGAGGAACGTCTACGCTGGCCGTTTTGTGCGTGAGGAAATTGCCTCGCGCTTATGCTCGTTCTGTGTGGACCCGGGTTATGATAAAACTATTACATGAGACCAATTTTTCTCATTGCTCACACAAAGGACTACTACTAGACTACCTTAAGTAGAGGTGGAAATCACTTAAAATTAAAAAAAAATACTTCTACCATAAAAACATGGATGTGATATTATATTTGCAGGTAATGTTTAGGTACATATGCGCTAATGATGCACAAATCGCTTTTTATTGCTGTTGTATAAACAGACAACTAACTGAAGAAAAAAATACCTTGTTTCACTTTGAAGGTCAATTCTTGTTAATTATTACAGCATCCTTACAATAAGAATAGGAAAAAAACATGCCAATTGTGTAAGTAATGAGCATTCTTCATACATTTGAACTCATGTTATGCTTTTATTGGAGATTTCCAGAAACCACCTAATGAGCATGTTCTTGATGTTCATATTTATGTTTGACCTATGGACGCCTGCTACTCTAATAGATATTTAAAAAATAATACTTTATTGTGGTGAAATCTACTATTACTCTGTAGACCTCTCAAACCCCCATTGCTCCGCCTTTTTAAATACTTCCAATACCTGAATTGATAAAAAAATTGCGATGTACCGACTATTGATTTGGCCGACTAAACAACTAGCCGACTAATCGGCGCTCGGATGGTCGATTTGACGGCCGGCCGAATAGTCGGCCAAATGCATAAATCATTATTTCTCTTTAAAGTTTACAATCGGGTGCTCTCTTTATCGCATAAAATGGACAGAGATGTGAAAAATTGTTTATAAAAGGTACTTATTTGAATACAAAATCGAAATACTTCCTTATGGCATTAGTCATTTTTAGGGTTCCGTAGCCAAATGGCAAAAAACGGAACCCTTATAGATTCGTCATGTCTGTCCGATTCTGTCACAGCCACTTTTTTCCGAAACTATAAAAGCTATACTATTCAAACTTGGTAAGTAGATGTATTCTATGAACCGCATTATGATGTTCACACAAAAATAGAAAAAAAAACAATAAATTTTGGGGGTTCCCCATACTTAGAACTGAAACTCAAAAAATCTTTTTTCATCAAACTCATACGTGTGGGGTATCTATGGATAGGTCTTTAAAAATGATATTGAGGTTTCTAATATCATTTTTTTCTAAACTGAAAAGTTTGCGCGAGAGACACTTCCAAAGTGGTAAAAAGTGTGTCCCCCCCCCCGTAACTTCTAAAATAACAGAATGAAAAATCTAAAAAAAATATATGATATACATTGCCATGCAAACTTCCACCGAAAATTGGTTCGAACGAGATCTAGTAAGTAGTTTTTTTTTAATACGTCATAAAAATTAAAAAAAAAAATTTTTTTCATCAAACCCATACGTGTGGGGTATCTATGGATAGGTCTTCAAAAATGATATTTAGGTTTCTAATATCATTTTTTTCTAAACTGAATAGTTTGCGCGAGAGACACTTCCAAAGTGAAAAAATGTGTGTCCCCCCCCCCTGTAACTTCCAAAATAACAGAATGAAAAATCTAAAAAAAATATATGCTATACATTGCCATGCAAACTTCCACCGAAAATTGGTTCGAACGAGATCTAGTAAGTAGTTTTTTTTTAATACGTCATAAAAATTTAAAAAAAAAATTTTTTTCATCAAACCCATACGTGTGGGGTATCTATGGATAGGTCTTCAAAAATGATATTTAGGTTTCTAATATCATTTTTTTCTAAACTGAATAGTTTGCGCGAGAGACAGTTCCAAAGTGGTAAAATGTGTGTCCAAAGTGGTAAAATGTTGAACAAGATCTAGCAAGTAGATTTTTTTTTAATACGTCTTAAATGGTACGGAACCCTTCATGCGCGAATCCGACTCGCACTTGGCCGCTTTTTGTATATGGCCACAGAATATTGTTATCATCCATTGATTTAATGCTCAGTGAATGGGGTTTAGCACACAAACCACCCCATCCAGTTAACATTTCTTTTATTACATCGATACACCGTATTAAATCTAAATAAGATCAAATCGAACATAACATCGGTCGACGGCATTCCGCCAAAATGCCAATCGTGTTATGCCATATGATAATATGACAATACATTTTCAGAGATGTGACTTATTTGAAATACTTGTATTTAAAATAAATTACTTTTTGAAGAAAACTATATTGTATTTTATTTGAAATAGTTTTTGGGACATATATTCTATTTTTAAAATACAAAATACTTTTTATTAGGTAATGTAAATCTCTTCTGCCGTTACAATCTTTGCAACTCTCTCATTCTTTTATCATGGAACTGTTGAATCTGTTAGTAACGCCACACATGACAAGAGTAGCGAGTGGTTAGTGTGAAAGTGGAATCTTGAGCTTTGCGAGGATTCCAAGGCACGAGGGGTGAATAAACCTTTCTGCCCTGGTGAAACATAAATGAGACGTTTTCACCACACCTAAGATAGGCTTTATACTAGATGTAAAACATTACAAATCTAAATTAATGCTTTTAAAAATTTACTGTCAAAAACCGTCACTTAAAAGTGCATTCTACCGGTTAACATGGGAAAACAACTCGAAATTTGCACTTTACAGGACAACACTGTTTCCAAAAATACTAGTCGGCCGGCCGTCAAATCGGCCAAATACATAAATCATTATTTCTCTTTAAAGTTTACATCCGATTGCATCTAGGGATTGCAATCCGGTCCGGCGGATCCAGTAATCCGGCCGGTTCCGGCACTTTTTTAGGAGCTATCGGAATGTCTAAAAGAAAGCTTCGTTTTAGGGACATAGTCATATATCATTTTTGTGTGGAATTTAATCCGTTTTGCCATACACAATATTCACATTAACCTTTTGAACGCCACGCCTATCGTACGCGGCGGCGGCGCGTAATCGTGAACCTTGTCAGTACGCATGAAGGTGGGCTGTAGCCGCGCGCGCGCGTCATATGACGTCTTTGGCGGTCAAAAGGTTAAACTCTAGAAAAATAAAATAAAAAGACGTAAGTATACTTCTCACGAGGGCGCCTGATCCTCATGGTCCCCAAAGCTCGAATTTTAAGGAACGTTTACATGGATCCCAGAGTTTGTATGTGTCAAATTTGATTACCGTCACTATTGTTTGAACCCCATTTAATATTTAGCCCTAAACATTTTTCCTCCATTAATTTTAGTAAATTTTTATTGCATAGTACTTATGTACCAATTACGGATCTACTGATGTCTGTTTTATTGAAATCCACTCAATATGAATACTTTAGTCGCTTGAACAAAAATATGATTTAATATTCGGCGTCCTCTCAAGGCGGCTGTACTGAAAATGAAAAATTAAAATCGGTTGTAAAGGTCAAAAGGACTCTACTGATATGTAATTTTTTAAAATCAGGTCAGTATCCTAAACTTCAGGGTGTTCTGAATCATTAGTACTTAAACCCATAACCCTATTTTCTGGTGAAGTCGCAGTAGAGTAAAATGTTGATATTGGGGTAGATCATATACAAACGTATAGACAAAAGTGGAATTCATATTCTTCCGAGTTTCCTATTAAGAGAATGTCCCCTACTATCTTTTCTTTTATTTTAAATGCAAGTTCCTTCCTTTTCCCTTTACTATCTCTTAGTACATGCGACTCTATGTCTATCCAATTCTTTATTTAATCCAATGTAAGTATTATTTTTTCGGCATTCCCTTTCCGAGATTGTTTTCAATCCTATACGATAATTTTTCGCATGAGATCGTCGTGTCGTGTTTTGTTCCCTATATTTTGACCGATATACTTATTTGTAAGTACTTAATAAATAAAAAGTTTATTTAATTTTATATCATACAATCATAAAACTATTTTATCAGAAAAAAAAATGAAATCAAGATAATATTGGAGCGCAATCCACTTAATTTTGGTAAAAAGTAAAATACCTTTTTAGGGTTCCGTAGTCAACTAGGAACCCTTATAGTTTCGCCATGTCCGTCTGTCTGTCTGTCTGTCTGTCCGAGGCTTTGCTCCGTGGTCGTTAGTGCTAGAAAGCTGAAATTTGGCATGGATATATAAATGAATAAAGCCGACAAAGTCGTACAATAAAACCTAAAAAAATTATTTTTAGGGTACCTCCCCTACACGTAAATTGGGGGTGATTTTTTTTTTGCTTCAACCCTACAGTGTGGGGTATCGTTGGAAAGGTCTTTCAAAACTAATAGGGGTCTTCAACAAACATTTTTTGATAAAGTGAATATATTCGGAGATAATCGCTCCGAAAGAAGAAAAAAATGTGTGCGGGGGGCACTTTTGAACCATAGGTCCAAAAAATATGAAAAAAATCGTGGAAGTAGAGCTTAAGAAATACATTAAATGAAAACTATAGCGGACATGATCAGTTTAGCTGTTTTTGAGTTATCGCAAAAAGTTTCCCCTTCATAGTAAAAAGACTTACTTTAATTAGATAGGTACTGATTATGCAAATTTGCCTATTTGTTTAACTCGGGTGAAAGGTACCGTTTCATCCCTTGGTTAACAATTTACTATACTTTAGTTTAGCTTATTGTGACGGAAGAGTAACTACGGAACCCTATACACTGAGCGTGGCCCGACATGCTCTTGGCCGGTTTTATTGTTACTAGAAATTAGAATGGATGTCAGCGTTACAAAGAACAGTTCCGAAAACTTGTCCTTTTAAGGAATTCCCACCCCATATATGATATACCATCATCAGGCTTTGGAATCTAATCAAATGTAATAAAAATTGTAAACGTAATTTTGGGAAAATTAATAAATGACTTAGATTTCAAATTTTGTTTTTTTAAGTGAGATTGACATTATAACACTTTCTTACTATGTTTTATTTTAGAAATACCCTTTATTTCTCATAGTACGCAAATATAATAAATAATAATAAATAAATAAATATTAATGGACATTATTACACAAATTGACTAAGTCCCACATTAAGCTCAATAAGGCTTGTGTTGAGGGTACTTAGACAACGATATATATATAATATATAAATATTTATAAATACTTAAATACATAGAAAACACCCATGACTCAGGAACAAATATCCATGCTCATCACACGAATAAATGCCCTTACCAGGATTTGAACCCGGGACCATCGGCGTCGTAGGCAGGGTCACTACCCACTAGGCCAGACCGGTCGTAACCGGACGTCAAATATGTCATTATTCATTAAACAACTTTAATATCCTTATACCAATCCGAATCTGGCCGGATTGAAAATCAATCCGGTTTGCAATCCCTAATTGTATCGCGGCGGCAAGACCATCAGTTGATGACATGAATATGTACAAAAATTTTTTTTAGTCATCGCCTTCCGAATCTTCCGATTGATATTGTGTCAGATGATAGTTGAGATGATATTTAAATAAAAAAACCGCGACCAGCTGACGTTTTTCCCACCGCGATACAACCAGCTGATGATTTTTTTTTCACAATAGCATCTAAACTATCATCTGACAAAGTATCAAACGGGAGGTGACGACTAAATTTATTTACTTTTTTACGTATTTCGGTAGCTGCCATTCCTCAACCCACCAACGGAGCGGCAGCTGACGTCCACGAGGGTTCAACATACATAGCCGTTACCCACTACACGAGTTGTCGCCCGGGAGGAGATTGGTCATGGAAATCTGTTCCTATTAGTTCGCGGTCTAACACGACGTTCACCCGTTGACCCGCTAGCCGCGCGATAACACAACGAATTCAACGAATGAACGTTATGACCGCAGAGTGAAGTGGTGATGCTTCCTTCCTTTACTAGATGATAATGAGCGAGGACCTTAACGCTTCATGTTTTAAATCCATTCGACAATGCCTGCTACCAATGATCACTTGTAATGTGAATACGAACCTTCGTAATGTTCAGTGCCCTTACACAAGTTTCAATATCCTTATTAATCACTTAGCTGTTTAATAAAGTATCGCTATCAACGTAGTGTATTCACTTATCCCTATAAAAGGTCGGCCAATGTGACAGACCCTTTAAACAACTGACTGACAAACATTATACATATAAGAAAGATCTAAACTAATTTAAGAACTTCGCCGTCATATTCACTACATTTAGCTATGACGGACCATCTATAGATCCGTATTATTTTAAAGTAAGGATGCTAAGCACTAAGCATTTCGTACGTTGATCCGTTTGTTTTAATCCCTATCGCACGCGCATAAATTATATTGCTGTCTTGTCAATAATCCCGGTGGTCAATTCAATGCCACTGTGCCAGCGTAAGAATAAGAATTGTTTATTTAAAAGAAAAAACCTTATTAACATTTAAAAGATATCCTTCGGCGGTCGGCCCCACACTAGGCTATGCCTGTCACGTGGCAGCCAGATTCAGTTTGAAAAAAGTAGTTACATAAAGAAACTAGTTACTCCGGTAACATACCTACAGCCAAAGATAAGGTTAATTAAGAACTAGGTAACATAAGTCAGAGAAAAGTATGTTTCTCAACATGTAATCTAATAATGAAAGAATACACAAAAAAGTTTGTCAGTGTGTATGTGTGCGTGTGAGTATATATGTGTGTGTGTGTGTGTTTGTTTGTGTATGGGCATGGAGTCGCGTATGGAAGGCTACAGAGATTGTTAGCATGTAAGCGATAAGGTGATAACCTTTAGCAGCATCTCGGTTTGACTGGCAACAATATAATTATGCGCGTGCTATAGAGATAAGAACAAGCGGGTCAATGTACGAAATTCTTCTGTCTTAGCGTCCTTATACTTGATGTAGTTATTGAAATTCTAATGTACGCATTCAAATGCACTTCCCTCCAAGGCCAGTTTAGTGCAGTCAACCAAGACCTAAGACCTGGCGTATTGAATTATTAATTATGTAAATGATTCAATTCATGTACCTATACTACGTGACCTTAGCCTTTGGACACTAAAATCCCATGATGAATCACTTCTCAGGAAAGAGTTTGTAAAAGATAATTAGGTGAAAAGGAAATACTACATAACAGGCTTTTCAAAAACGCGACCCTCTTAGGAAGATCTTTAACCCATTCAGCGCTAACCACGCCACAGTGCGTGATTTTGAAACTCTTCTCACCCAATGGTCACGCCAATGTGGCGTTGCTTTTGTTTAGCTCCTATCTCTAAGATTTTTAATCTCTTTAACATTATTTTATTAATTTTATGTACCTAAAAGGTGGCGCTAAACTACCTAATACTTATGTTTGGAATATTAGAATAATTTTAATGAACACGAAACATAGAATAGAGATTACTAATGTCTTGTACGTGTTTTTTATTTATTTAAAATATGTAATGCAATGTACAATACATATGAAAGTGACAAATTATAGTTTCCAAAAAAAAAACTATTTGGGTTACTTTTAACAATCACGCCAATGTGCCACTTGCACCATCCCACTAACCCGGCGTTAAGGTGGTTCGACTAGGTTACCCAAAGCTTAAACCTCACTAGATGGCGCCACAATTGCAAAAATTGAGTTTTAATTTTTTTGTGGAGTAGTCTTGGTATTTCTATACTGTAAATTATGTTTAGCGCACTCTTTAAATAAATATTGAACTATTACAACAAACATTGAACACTTCATTGTACAAAAACTACCCCTTAATGTCGACAGAATGTTTCTTGACTCTATTTCTAAGTATCACTCACACATTCAAACAGTCTTACTGGGATCCTTGTAGTAGACAATTTGGCACAGCGTGAGTAGGCTTCAATAGCGTTGCGGTATGTACGTGGAAATACATGCAAGAGGATGTGGGTTCGAGACTCATTAATTTATTTTTGTTATCAGTATTATCAAGTACCTATTATTAATAAATTATTTTATGAGAAATATGAGCGTTTTCCATAAAAATATTAAAAATCTGATTCTCACACATCATGATATTTTTGGGTTCTTCCAACTCAGAATCACTAGCATAATCAATCCTCGTGCTAAAAAAACCCGAAAATTTGTATTGAAATTTTAGTTTTACACTGAAATTTCTTTCACACTAAAATGTGACGTAATGCTATGGATATTTTAGGATATCTTTTTTTAATGCTAGAGTGGAGAAGATTCTAAGTAGAATGAACCTAAGAAAGTCCAAATTTGTAAGTCAGATTTTCCGGTATTTTTTTCAAAAAAAAAACGCTGTTTTGTTATGAAATTAAAGCAATCACTTACTGCCCAGCCTTTAAAAAAGTAGGTACTATTTTACAGTAGAATTAAAACATTTTTTTACGATACATTTAATTAAATTACAGTGAGTTACAAAATTGCATGGCCTTCTATTTATAACCATTATAAAAAGAAATGAGATATTTACCATGTTTGTTTATATTATTGATTTCCCGATATTTTGACACAACTAGAAGTTTCACATAATGCCTAGAGATAGAAAATTATTTATTTATTTTATTTATTGTCAATTTCATTCAACGGATCACATCATATCCAATTTATGTGTTTATGTATTGCATTGTTTTCTACCTAGTTGGTTATTAAATTCTGCTACTGCAATAATCTTTATCTACATAAAATATACCAACGAAAGTTTAATAAAGTATATATTAAAATGAAGTACACAAAATCAGGAATTACATATGACAATATCATTCAAAATCGCCTCCTCTGGCTTTGACACAGGCCCTCAAACGACGAGGCCAGTCATCAATAGCGGCACGCACGATTGTCATGTCTAATTCCGTCACTGTCTTAACTATGGCCCGCTTGCGGGAGTTAAGATTTGTGTGGGGTTTAGCACAGGCTTTCTCCTCAATAACCTGCTATATGGCATAATCCAGGGGGTTAAGGTCCGGGCTGGAGGACGGCCAGTCTTCGTGGGTAATAAAGTCAATTTTGTTCCTTCGAAACCAGGCTTGAGTTGTTCTTGCCTTATGTGCAGGAGCTGAATCCTGTTCAAAGATCCATGGCTGGTTTTGAAATAGGGTGTGTCTTAAGGGCTTCACTATTGGTTCGAGAACGGTTTCCAGTTTCCGGTTTTCACACCTTTTTCACAGAAATGAATCTGTGTTAGCCCTGAGTATGACACACCCAAAATCATGTTTGGCGGGTGCCCACATTTGTGCATCGCAATAGGGTTGTTTCCATCTACAAATCTTAGGGCATAATTGTATCCCAATAAATTCTTTTGGATTATAAGAACATGTTAAACTACTTTTAGGGGACCTGTAATGACCATATTTTTGTAAATATTGAATTTAAAATATCTTTTGGCACACGTCACGTGACCAAACTCGAAACGTCTTTGAAGATTCTGATGACGTCACAACTCTCGGATTGACACTGTTGACAGTTAGGCGATTAACAACAAATGATAAATATCAGTTGACAGTTCGTATCTTCTACGTGTGTATGTAGTTATGTGTCAAACCATAAACTGTGACGTCACACAATTTTCAAAGAGCGTTTTGGGCGCGAAAGCATCTGTCAAAATATATTTTGTTAATTTAACATATTTAAAGCCGTTTTTAGTATAAAAGCTGAATTTTAAGGCAACTTTTAGTTAATATAGAAAGTAATACAAGCGTTTCAAAAAATTGGAATACGATTCTCTTTTAGGCCCCAATTTATTATAGATACGACGAGATAAGCGTTATGTGTGGTATATAACTATAGCTCACAAATCCACCACATTATGTCATTTTTTATTTTTTCGGTAGCATTTGTTTTAACGGAAATAAAGAGATTGCAAATCGAGTAACAGAACTTCAGAACAGATATCATTTGATATTTACCAGTCGCTTTTCGGTGAAGGAAAACATCGTGAGGAAACTGGACTAATCCCAACAAGGCTTAGTTTTACCGTCTGGGTTGGAAGGTCAGATGGCAGTGGCTTTCGTAAAAACTAGTGCCTACGCCAAATCTTGGGATTAGTTGTCAAAGCGGACCCCAAGCTCCATTGAGCCGTGGCAATATACTGGGACAACGCTAGGAAGAAAGAAAGAAATCGAGTAACAGAACTTAGTAACCAACTAGGTATAATAGTTATGATGTAAATGTCCATATCATGTTGGAGTCATATATGTATTAGCCAACTAATTATTCAAGATCAATACACTTAGCTCCCTTAGGTATTCGCCTAAGTACAATCTCGGGCAAAATTGAGTTTTATAAAAGTGAACTAGTTTCTAGGTCATATTTTCTATGAATTGGTCATTTTTGTAGACTCCAATTACAGTTACACTTTTCTTGGTTTTTCGCGGACCAGAATATCGATGATTTTTGTAACTTGATTTAGACGTTGCTATCATTTTCAAACCAAAAACACATAAAATCACAATTCAGAACATGCGGCAGCGTTGTTTTCTATCAAGTACCTCAAGCACCAGGGCGGCTACCGGGAAAATCGAAATTCGTCAATTTCGGGAATTTTTCTCTGTCACTCTAATTACGTCTTAGTGAGAATAAAAGAAAAAGATCCTCGCAATTTGCGAATTTCGGTTTTCGCGGTAGGCCCCAGGTCCTGTCAAGTTTCAGCAGTGTTGCCAGGTGAGCGGAAGAGAATTATCGTATTTGAGTGTCAATATTATTGTACCGTTGAAAAAAATATCGTACGCCAATCAAAAAGGCAGCCCCTAAAAATGTCTAGCAAAATAAGCTTAAATTTCGAAATAATAATAAATAAAATACAATTTTCGTCTAAATTGCGTAAAAAATCTGTTTATGTTTGTGTATTTTTGGGATAGACTCAAACGGTATACAGGAAATTGTGATATTTTAAACTTTAAACTTACACCAAGGAGCCGAACACCCAAAAGATTTTAGCCTATTTCTGACAGAAAGTGTCATATTTTGCTTCAAGTTACTAGACTTTTAAGGTGGCATCATCCAAGGGCTGAAATTATAGTACTTTAGTGTACGATAATGCTCTTTGGAACATTACGTCATACCGGGGCCCAAATTATCGTACATGTACGACAATTATCGTACGCCTGGCCACACTGAGTGTCAGTGTCGACAGAGTCAGCTAAAAACGCGTCAAACATCGCAACGTCGCGCCGATGGCCGCCCGAGGCATGGAGTGGCAACGTCGCAATGTATTTGTACACGACATTTGTCACACACACATGAGTAAAATTTATAAAAATATAACGTTGATTATTGCATGATTTCTGTATGAAACAAAGTTTTTCTATTAATTTAGCGCAAATGAATATTCGAAAGTAGATAGATGCGCAACTATTTATGTAATAATATTGTGTAATTAATTAATTAATAGCGATTGTTTTTTGTATGAAAATCGAACCACCTTAAACGGTTAAACTGTTAACCCAGTGTCAAATTATACTGGTATATAACCATGGTAATTCCGGGTATTCCAGGATTGGTGCAAGTGGCCCTTAGTTTATTTAAAATCGTTTAAAAATCTATTCCCTATAGCCGAGCGTTGATTATTTGCATTCTTATTCCAGATATTCCAAGCCCACGGAGACTGCGACCCAGTAGTCCCCTTCAAGTGGGGTCAAATGACCGCCTCCTTCCTCAAGACCTTCATGAAGAACATCGAGTTCACCACATATCAGGGACTGACACACTCGTCATCAGAGGCCGAGCTTAAAGACATGCGGGCATTCATTGAAAGGACGATACCTGCCTCTAAATAAACAATACTAAGTATACTATTTTCCGAAGCATTGGCTTCAAGAAAGTTAATTATTTTTGTCCTTATGAAATAAAATTTACCCACAAAAATGAAATAGCATGTAACCAGATGTATTAGCAGTCATAAATAAATCCAGTAATCGAGATCCAATTGGTCTAAACGAAGCCCGGCGATCTTCGACACGACTTACCAAATATATTATATCTATGAGTACTAGTAATTAGAAATCTTTAAGTTACGTGAAGTTAGTACAAAATAAAGTTCAAGGATTACATTCTACATGAAAGTTTTTTCTTTGAAATCTATTTAGTATTCAAATGTGCCCGCGACATTCAAAACGAAGGTCGCGGGTTCCAACCCTATACTCGAAACGTCAAAATCGTAAGACAAGACCAAAAAACTACGACAGATACATCACTGTCAAAACTCTCAATGTCACTGTCAAGTACACATTTCAGATTTCGCCAACCTTTTTCTAATATGCTTCTTTATATTGGCCAACATCATGGATAAAAAAGTTTTTGTCAAAAAAAATGCAACTTTTTCGCCGACTGCACTTTGTTTTCAACAGGCAACTGTTCTAACGAATGTTCTACCACGAGTATTCCTAGACTAGACTAGTCCTTTAAGTAGGGTTGCCAGATGGTGGGGATTTGGCGGGATTCTCCCGATTTTTAGCATGTGTTCCCGATTCCCGACGAAGTGAAGACTGTCCCGAAAAACAGCTTCACGTTATAATAAAACAATAATTTCAAGTTCCGAACTGTCGCCGAGCGAACGAGCGAGCGACCCGCGTCAAGGGCGTCTGACTGCGCGCGCGCGGGGCGCGCGTGGCGAGCTGGCGTGAGATTGTGCGGTGAGGGGTGCGGTGCGGGGCGGGAGCGCGTTTGCCTTACCTCTACACAAAAGAAAGAAATAGAATGGGAATGGATCTAATTAAAGCCGAATTAATGATTCGACTCAACTTTGACGAAAACTGCATGACTTTCAAGTTTAGCTTAAATAGCGAAAAAGGCCAAGAAATGGTAAAATCGGTCAAAAGTAATATAAAATACATGTGGCAAGCTAAGAAATAAATTATTTCAATAAATTTGGTTGATTATTGATACCTAATAAGTATAAGTATGATAGTATAGGTAGATAATGAGAAGACATTTTTTTTTATTTGTTCAAGATTTCAAAGAATTTATATTATTTTTATATAAAAACGTCTATGGGCAGAGCAGCTGACGTAGTGCCAATAATGTAAAATATCGTTGTTATTAATACAATTACTATAATTTAAACGTTTTTTTCCCGACTTCAGTCCCAAAATCCCGAAAAATTGATATCTTTTCCCGATAATAGCGCCTTTCGATCTGGCAACCCTACCTTTAAGTCGTACTCGAACAAAACTTGACAAAAAACAAAAACTCAACAAGGCACAACTCACCTCGGAGCAAATAGAACGTTCTAATCAAAGAGTAAAGTATATAGGAAGTTCTAATACTCACAACAGACGTCAGATGTCGAGTGACTGTGAGATTGACAAACCATGGTGTCACAAAACCCGATACAAAGCTATAAGTACACTATTATTCTGTGAATTTGTCGATTAGTAAGATGTATGTAATAGAATAAATTACGTCTGAGTCATTTTTTAACTTATTACTAAATTATTGCACCAAATAATAAGTTTTGAATGATTCACGGTAGTTTCACTACACTTAAATCGACCATTAAGTAAGTACAATTACGTCTTTAAATTATATAATAGGGTTGTTTCCATCTACAAATCTTAGGGCAGAATAGTATCCCAATAAATTCTTATGGATTATAAGAACATGTTAAACTACCTTTGGTGGACCTATAATGAGCATATTTTTGTAAATATTGAATTTAAAATATCTTTTAACACACGTCACGTGACCGAAGTCGAAACGACATTGTAGATTCTGATGACGTCACAACTCACGGTTTGACACTGGGTTATAACCGCGAAAATCGAAATTCGTCATTGCGGGCATTTTTCTCTGTCATTCTTATTACGTCCTAGTAGGAGTAAAAGTAAAAGATCCCCACAATATACGATTTTCGGTTTTTGCGGTAGGCCCCCCGTTGTCTGTTCCAAAGAATAAAGTAAGTATATAGGTCTGTTCTCGCACAAAATTTAATACTCAAGCCGTAGCCATTTTGGTGGTGGACAATTAATTGAAGTTTCGATATCTGCACTAAAAATTTACATTATAGAAATACTAATGGATAATAAATATTTTATGATATATAATAACTCATTATTACAGAAAACATATTTTATTAGCTGGTTAAAAACCCACACGCACGCATACACAGCTTGTCCACCACCTAAATGGCTACGGCTTGTGTCTCAAATTCTGTACTGAGAATAGACAACGGGAGGCCTTGGTGTTACGTGTGTATGTACCTATATAATTACTTTACTCTTTGGTATTTACAAACCGTAAACTGTGACGTCATATAATTTTCAAAGAGCGTTTTGGGCGCGAAAGCATGGGTCAAAATATATTTTGTTAATTTAACATATTTAAAGCCGCTTTTAGGGTAAAAGATAAATTTTAGGGCAACGTTTGGTTAATATAGAACGTATTACAAGCGTTTCAAAAAATTAGAAAGAACTCTATTATAATTACCAATAAATAAATTATCTTAGCGTGTTTTTTTTAAAGGAATATACTATTGTACAAACATTTTATTGCAGTGGCAACATTGTCGTAGTTTTTTTGGTCTTGAATTACTAAACCGAAACCGTAAGGTTTCTAGTATAACTCGGTCCAAACCAAAGAATTTCTTCAAGACTAGTTCCAAAAAGGCCTAGTTTCCTCTCTAGGTTGGAAGGTCAGGTGGCAGTCGCTTTCTTGAAAACTAATGCCGATATTCATTCTTGGGGTTAGGTTGCGGACCGGATATCAAGTTAAACAGCCTACTGCAAGATAGACCATAAAGCAGTCTAGGTAGTCCTGGATTGAGCTTAAAATATCGTGCACTTTAATCATATTAGTTCATTCACTACCTTTTTTTTATACCACTGGGAAACTAGCGTGCGGACCAGCTGAAGCTGAAGTCTAGTGGAGTTACAGGCGCGTTGCAGACCCTACAAGCTTACAAGAATTTCTCCTTGGGAGCACTTGGAAACCTTATTCACCATCAGGAACACAACACTACATACTTACAAAGTAAATAGCAGTGCTATTTTAAGGCTGTTGTCTTCTGTAAGGTGAAGGTACTTTTCCAGACTGGGGACCCCAGTTGAGCAGCTCTTGGATCGTGTGTAAGCTGGGGCTATAACCGCGAAAATCGAAGTTCGTCAATTGCGGGGATTTTTCTCTGTCATTCTAATGACGTCTTAGTGAGAGTAAAAGAGAAGGATCCCCCCAATTTGCGAAAATCGGTTTTCGCGATAGGCCCCCTGGTCCGCTGTACGTCCGTTAAGGACGCAGCTATGAGTGAGAGCGAAAAAGATTTGCGTCCGATTCATAGTGGTATTGTACGTCTATTATAATGAACCTCGACCTAGATGCGGGACGATAAGCTTAGTGCGAGAGAGATATATTGCTTTGTTCGACGAACTACTGCGCTAACGAACTTGCTATGGAAAGTCTAAATGGCCAATTACATCCACACTTCCCGATATCGGGCCCGTAGTCAGTCCCGATGTTAGGCCTGATATTCGTTTCATTCAAATCAAATAGTGTTAACGATATGCTGATATTCCGTGAAACGGAAAAATAACTCTTATCGGGTCTGGGCTATAACCGCGAAAATCGAAGTTCGTAAATTGCGGGCATTTTTCAAATTCAAATTACATCTTAATGAGAGTATAAGAGAAAGATCCCCTCAATTTGCGAATTTCGGTTTTCGCGGTAGGCCGCCTGACTTCGGGATTTAACCGCAAAAGAAAAAGTTAAGTAAAAGAGAAAGTAAGTAAGTAAGTAAATTTTCTTTATTGCACCAACAATTATACATTAATAGAGAAAGATCAGACATCAGGCCTAGTGTGGATGTAATTGGCCCATAATTCGTAATTAATCATACTTTGTATCAGGTCTTTTGGCGCAGTAATAACTGAACAACAGAGGGCCTACCGCGCAAAACCGAAAATCGTAATTTCTTTATCCACCTCTCTGTCGCTCATAGGGTTGGCCCTATGATCCGTGTGGATGGAATTTCTTACATTCACACTTCCCGATATCGGGCCTGATATTAATTTTCCGTTTCGTGGAATATCAGCACATCGTTAACAATAAATTGAAACGATATCGGGAAGTGTAGATGTTATTGGCGCTTTAGCGGTATATGTAGTCTGTGGTATGCTGACATGACAGTGACAGTTGTCATAGTTGACAGTGTCAACTTGACACTGACACTACAACCCGAGCGCGTGTTCTCTTGCTCTGAATGTTTACGATATTTACAAATTAGTATAAAATAACACTTTTTTCTTAAAAAATGGTAGACTGTCCAACACCAAAAAAACGACGTAAAGGCAACGTTAATAGCCAACGTAAGTAGTCACAGGCTGTATGAATTTGTTAAGAAATTTGTAAATGTTCTAAAATTATTTTTCGAACCTTTCAGAGCAAGATGCTTTAAGAAAAGAAACTCAAAATGGAACCGTTGACTCCGCCGTAGACGTAAATGAGAACAAACGGGCCCGTCCAAAGCATATGCCTAAGTTTAGGCTAAAAACCTCAGGTGAGACCTCTTCGTTGTCTACTCCTAGTAGCGAAAGAATCCCGTTGACCCTGACTGATATACAGTACGTATTACTGCACTCATTGCTGGGGAATCTAAACTTAGCGCAACCACCCCGGTGGTATGTGCTTGACAAATGCAATAATATCAAACAAACTACATGTCTCATCCTGGAAGGCATTTCTATACAGCATTGGGATAAATTACAAGATAAATTCCCTAAAACTAAAAAAATCTTTGAAGATTATGTGGAAGTCTTAACACCTTCGGTGTATGGAGGCTCTCTGGTGCAAGAACTAGCATTAGTTCCTATATCAGAAAATGAAAAAGAAATTCTGATTCAAAAGTATGGAAGTATGAACTTGGCTCTAGAAGCAAGAAAAGACTTGATGATCATGATGAGGGCAGTGTTTCCCATCACAGGGGAAGTCAATGAGCCACTTGAAATCAGTTCAGAAGATAAATTCCCAAGAACACAACTAATGCTATCAGCATGGCAACTGATAGAGGAATCTTACCCAGTCCCTTTAAAAGGCAAGCTGGAGAGTGCTTACTCAGATTATGTCATGACAAAAGATCAATATATGCCAGTTACAGATAAATCACCCATGTTTGGTCTAGATTGTGAAATGTGCATTACCAATGCAGGCTCTGAGCTGACTCGAGTGTCCTTGGTCGATGAAAAGCACAATATGATCTATGATACTCTTGTAAAGCCATATAATGATATTACAGACTATTTAACAAGATACTCTGGGATAACAAAGAGCCTATTAAGTGATGTTACCAAGCGGCTGGAAGATGTCCAAAAGGACATCAGAGAACTGTTGCCGGCAGACGCAATATTAGTAGGACAGTCTTTAAACTTAGATTTACATGCTTTGAGGATGATGCATCCGTATGTAATAGACACTAGTGTAATCTTTAATTTTACTGGAGAAAGAACGCGCAAACCGAAGCTCAAAGCATTAGCGAGAGAATTTTTGAAACTAGATATCCAAACAGGTAAGAATGGGCATTGTTCTGTAGAAGACTCACTGGCATCACTCAAACTAGTGCAGCTTAAACTTAGTAAAAGCATAGAATTTGGAGATGCTGTGCATACCAACAGGGAAAAATACAAAGAGAATTTTAAATTGGCAATTGCAAAAGAATATGCTTTATCAATATTCAACCATATGATAGAACAAAAGAAAACTTCTTTAGTTGTTGGCTGTGACAACATAACAGGTGATTATTACACATATCTGATGCAAGCTAAGGAAAGTTTCAGTTCTCAATTTAAAAAAGTTAAACCAAAAAGGGTCAAACTGAAAACTGTTGATGGGGTTGACGAAGTGATTTCATCATTAGCAGAATCTGTAAAGGAATATAACTTTTCTATGGCGCATTTGAAACTAGACATAGATAGTGAAAATGAGAGTAAACAAATAGAGCAAATAGATAACTGGATACAAACCGTGTGGAGCAGTCTGCCACATGCTGCACTATGTGCCGTTGTGTTTGGTGGAACCACTGATGATAATGGACTGGCTATGATAAAGATCAAAAGTAGTTTGTAGCTTTCCTAATATGGTAGTTAGATTAAGCCTAATGAACACATTTGATTTTTATATCAATGAAACATGTATTTATGTACCAAAATACGATATTTGGTATTAAAACATTTGAAGCAATTCATTCTTTAAAATTCTCTTCTAGTATATATACCTTTTATGGACACATTGCTTTAAGGAGCTAATTTTAGAGTTTATTTCTTCTTCTACTGAGTGAGAGAAAGAGAGATTCTTTATTTGTGAAAACACAGGTACAATTTTTGGTCTGGTCTTATACATAGGTATAGGTTACGTAGTCTCACTATGCTCTGCCGAAAGTAGCATACAAATATATGTTTTTTACTAGTATATATGCAACACTTTTACAGTACATTTTTTTTTCTCAAAATGTACAATGTGTAAATAAAAAATTTGTCAGTAGGCGGGTCCACACAGAACTCTGTGTGGCTCTGTGTGGACCCACCTATTAAAACATAGTCAAACAAATATAACATGACAACTTCTAACAACTGGAGGTCCATAATTTTTTTTCCCAAAATAGGTATGTAATTTTTATGTGCTTGTTTTCTGCCTGGATGGTTTTCGGGCTTGATATTTAATTACATTAGTAATAGTAATAAATTCATAAAATGTTTATTAAATTGTCTATTTCTAGATGGCGCTGTTTCGTACACCAGTAGTAAAAATCCTAAATCGCGCAACTAAGATTTTGCTTATGACAATGGCCCTTCATTTTTCAACGGCTAGTCAGAATAATAAGAAAAAAATGGGAAAATATATTATTATAAAAAACATTTATTGTTGACCCGCGGTTGATGATACATGATAGGGAAAAACACGTTCAATAGCTTTTTCTTGTCAGTCGGAAATCAAACGTTACCCTCGACGAGTAGACCAGTAATATCGACAACTAAAAATCAATGTACTTACGACCAGTATCAGAACTCGAAGTTAAAAATATAATAAAAAACAAACGAAGCTATGGATACGATGAAATGCCACCTTATTTAATTAGACAATTGGCAGATATACTGTCAGGACTCTTAGCGCTACTAATTACTTAATCAATCCTTCGCGGAAGGTATTGTTCCGGACGCGTTAAAAATATCAGTAATAAAACCCGTCAAAAAAAGGGTAATAAAAGCGACTGCGATAATTATTGATCAATAGCGCTCTTATCGACCTTTTTAAAAATATTTGAAACCGCGATGTCGAGGCGACTCTGCTCCTTTTGCGAAAAATTTGGCATCTTTATCGATGCCCAATACGGCTTCCGAGAGAAGAGATCCACAACCCTAGCAGTGTAGAAGTTTGTTGGAGAAGTACTAAACATAATTAATGAAAGTTAATACGCTATAGGTGTTTTACTAGATATGAGCAAGGCTTACGACCGAGTTAGGTATAATAAACTATAAAAAAAAAAACTAAAAGATATAGGTATAAGAGGAAATGCTCATGACTGGTTTTGTTCATACCTCACAAACCGCGTCCAGTATGTCGAAATAGAACATCACAATTACAACACTGATACAATACAAAATGTCCAATCACAAATAACAAAAGTCAACCAATCGATACCCCAGGGAAGTGTCCTTGGATATATTTTATTTCTATATTTATAAATGATTTACCCAATATAATAAATAGCCCATGTACCTTGTTTGCTGACGATATTTCTTTTGTTATATCGTGCGAAAACGAACAAACCCTGAACAGCGATTAAAACTTTACATTAGAAGATGTTGTAACATGGCTTAGTGACCACAACTTACAAGTAAACTTCGCAAAAACGAAAATTATACAATTTAAACCTTTCCAAAAGCGAACATTAAACATCAATTACAACAATAATAAAATAGAATCAATAAGTTCAACTGTATTTTTGGGTATTAACATTGACTCAGCCCTTAACTGGAAAGATCACAAATAAAATAAGTGGCAAATGAAGTAGCTTCATTTATGCACTATATCATCTAAAAAAGTGTACTGACATAAAAAAATAGCCACAAATGCATACTACGCCTATGCTCACTCTTGGTTACAATATGGAATTATACTGTGGGGAAATAGTCAAAGTGTGAACAATCTTTTTATATTACAAAAACACCGTATTAGAATCCTTGTAAATGTTCATCAACTGGAAAGCTGCAAACCATACTTAAAACTAAGAATCCTGACCCTAATCTCCATGTATATAATCCCTAAGTGTGTCTATTCGTAAAGAATAATGGAAATCTCTTTCCTCAACACTCGCGACCGGTCCACCTACGACTTAAAACAAGACTAGCCACACCAAACTCTACGCTACAGATGATCCACAAAGGCCCTTTTAGCATGGCCATAAAAATATATAATAAAATCCCAAATGAAATTAAAGAAATAAATAATTTTAGTAGCTTTAATTTTTTTTTAACGATAATATGGACGAATAACGTTACCGGCACAAATAAGACAGATTTAAAATCTTTATAGTTTTGGAACACTAAGTAGGTAATACTTAATTTCCTGGTTAGATTAGCACATATTTTCATAACGGGATTTTGCTAGCTTTGCGTAGACTGTTATCTTTATGTCGCAACGCAACTCACTTCGTGGTTCTGTATTGTGTTGCATTTCAGGGAAGCAACCCACTTGCGTTATTCGTTTGACATATTTAGGAAAGTTTGTCAGATCAGCCTTAATTACCTTAATACGATAGTGGACGACCGCTTCTCCATACAAACGACGTCCCCATTTTCCTCCCTGAATATTGACTTTTTTATTATAAGAGTTAGAAGCAAAAAACAAATTCCATACAAATTTTCAAGAGCTCTTAACTCTTATAACAATAAAAAAAAACACTCACTAGATCTCGTTCAAACCAATTTTCGTTAGAAGTTTGCATCGTAATGTATATCATATATTTTTTTTAGATTTTTCATTCTGTTATTTTAGAAGTTACAGGGGGGGGGGACACACTTTTTTTCACTTTGGGAGGTTCTCTCGCGCAAACTATTCAGTTTAGAAAAAAATGATATTAGAAACCTTAATATCATTTTTGAAGACCTATCCATAGATACCCCACATGTATGGGTATGTTGAAAAAAAATTTTTTTTTTTAATTTCATGACGTATTAAAAAAAAAACTACTTACTAGATCTCGTTGAAACCAATTTTCGGTGGAAGTTTACATGGCAATGTATATCATATATTTTTTTTAGATTTTTCATTCTGTCATTTTAGAAGTTACGGGGGGGGGGGGGGACACACATTTTACCACTTTGGAAGTGTCTCTCGCGCAAACTATTCATTTTAGAAAAAAATGATATTAGAAACCTCAATATCATTTTTGAAGACCTATCTATAGATACTCCACACGTATGGGTTTGATGAAAAAAGATTTTTTGAGTTTCAGTTCTAAAAGTATGGGGAACCCCCAAAATTTATTGTTTTTTTTTCTATTTTTGTGTGAAAATCTTAATGCGGTTCATAGAATACATCCACTTACTAAGTTTGAACAGTACAGCTCTTATAGTTTCGGAAAAAAGTGGCTGTGACAGAATCGGACAGACAGACGGACATGACGAATCTATAAGGGTTCCGTTTTTTGCCATTTGGCTACGGAACCCTAACAACGGGTTGCACTCCGGGAGTGCCGGCAGAAGTGAAAACTTGAATATTAACGTTGTGCTTTTTTGATATTTTGGAGAAATTGAGTAGCAGTTTTATAAAAAGAGATAATTCTCTATTATACCTACGTAAATAAATTTGAGTGTGGAAGATATTTTGAAATGCGATTTTTAGTGTTACTGTATAACATACACAGAGTAATTCATGAGACGTGAGCAGGCCTAATGCCTACACAATCAGTAAATGTTAATGAATCGTTCACCATCATATTAAGTAAAACAATCACGCTTCTTTTCTGTTATTTAACTTTTTGGTAAGGAAACATTTGAGTATCTGCAATCATGGAAACCTAAAAACACAAAGATACAATACAACACAATTAACAAAGATTAAACCTCTTTAACCGTTATGACAGCACTTTGATTATGAATATGGAAGGTAGAGGCAAGATTCTGTTAATCTCCATATATCAAAAAGTGTCCGACAAAAAACCATAAATAGGTGGCGGTGGCGCTACAATACCTAGAATACTTGAGAAAAAAATCTAATCATAGACAGTGCACTTCACTCCGTCAATAACGCCTAGGTTCTTAGCTACTCTAGCGCTACTCTGGAGAGATTTGTAACTATTATTTATAGCTGACAGCTGGAAACTTTTGCAACATTTCTGCCTAAGGAGATTCTGTTCCTTGCCTCTACCTTCCATAATTATGAAGAAAATAAAATGTCACACTTGAATGAGACTATACGATTTTTCCAAAGTAACGAGGCTTCGATGACATTCAATTTGCACGTCACCATGATGTCACGTGTCCGTCTTAGGTCTCTTTCAATCTGTCGGTTACGTGACCCCTGACACGAATTTAATATTTTTTCCCCATCACAAAAAGTGCACAGCGCCGCTAAAGAAGTTTTCACTTCAAAAATTGAAAATAAAAACAAATGTAGGGACGTATAGCGGTGGTTATTATACATCAAATTGTATAAACGTCATTTCTATAATATTAATAATATGGAAGGTAGAGGCAAGGAACAAAATCTCCATATGCCAAAAAGCGTCCGACATAAAACCATAAATAGGTGGCGCTACAATACCTAGGATACTTGTGAAAAAAATCTAATCATAGACAGCGCACTTCACTCCGTCAATAACGCCGAGGTTCTTAGCTACTCTAGCGCTACTCTGAAAAGATGTGGAACTATTATTTATAGCTGACAGCTGGACACTTTTGCAACAGTTCTGCCTAAGGAGATTCTGTTCCTTGCCTCTACCTTCCATAATTAATAATATCCAGAAAGGGAAATGTGGCCTACGTTTTTATGGAATCCCCCCCCCCCCCCATCGTCCCCTTTCCTCTTAAGTCCACAAATTCCATAACAAACGGAACTATAAAAAACCACGAAGTGATTTTCGGAACATCATAGACGTTTAAAGGTACACAGATAAATCATTCTTGAACTATCTGTGATTTGATTGTGTATTGTAGCTTGAGACCGAGATCCAGTGCTTGTGTGATTGTGCCTAATTGAAAATGTACGCACAACTTCACGGCAATTTCGCAGTTTGGTTCGCGGCAAGATGGCGCCGAAGCGTCAGCTGATCGGATTTAGTTTGTGGCAAGGCACTGATTCAAACTGGGAACTGTCAAATTGATTTTTGGTTGATCAGGTTCGCACCCAATATAACCAAGTAGCCGCCATAGAAGGTTATGACAGTTTCACAGATTAACCGACTCGTGAGCGAATCGCGGCGCGAAGCGATCGCGAGTCTTGCAAGTTCGCGCTTCGCATCTCCTTTGACGCGGGCCAAATACCGACAAAAAACGGGGAATAAGGCGCGAAGGCGTGAACAATCTGCGAAATCGACGCGAGGGCCCTCTACACTCGCATTCGCGGCTTCGCGCCTCGATTCGCGCACGAGTGTGGAGTGCCCTTTACGGTACGTTCGTTTACAGTAAGAGATAGTTTAGAGCTGGTACCTACTAACTTTTAGTATGTTGTACCTACCTATGTATGTAAACATCACTTTAGTGCCTAAAAGAGATTAAGACGAAAGCGGAGGACCCGCGCGAAATAGCCTTTTCATACAAACGTAGTACTCATTTTTCTCTCTGGATATTAACATTATTGACAATATATTGACACAATTTGATGTATATCAATAACAGCTATTAATTTTTAAAGTTAGGAGTATTTAAAAAAAGTAATGAAATCTATTTTTCGTAGGGGCATAGTTATGGTTAATAAACATCAAATTATAAATATTATTAAAAATATTTTCTATAATGGATCCAGAGAGGAAAAAGGGGGGGAAAGCGGCCGTCCTCTTTCCTCTTAAAGCCCATCACAGACGGAGCGAGAATATACCAAAACATATCTTATAATAAGGCATCTTACGATATATTACGTATCATTTCACAGAGTCCACACACGAAGATATATAATATATATTTTGGTATATTACAATACCTTATAGGGTTATTCCTTCAAGCGCCATCGACAATAAGGTCCGTTTTAATAAATTACGTGACAATTATACGAACGAACAAACAAATCAGACAAAGACTGACTACTTTTGATCACTTTTAAGGTAGTTTACTGAAACAGTAATCGACTTATAATTAAACTAATAACGAATTAACTTATAATTAATTTGACTTTCAATTAATTATTGATTAAAGCCCTCTATATTTAGACTGTTTTTATTAGTATTGAACACCAACCAAATTTTGGTGGTAACTACTGCGAAAAAAAAAATCCCACCTTTTACACTAGTAAAAGTAGTTACCAGTGGTAAAAGGTGGGAAAAAATTCCCAGTAGTTACCACTGGTAACAACTTGGTGGTAACTAGTGGGAATAACCCTATCTTATATAGCAAGGCATCTTAAGATCCTAGATAAGGGATCTCTTCCAGTCAACCATTGAGCAATTGAGAGTTAAAAGTAAACATTACGTGATTGATGACGTGATTACGTTGAATTAGAACTCTGTAACTATATCACTTGGATATAGTATAGGTAGATTGAATTAGATTTTTAGTGAGGTTGCCAGCGTTAGTTAGTCCTTGAAGTCAACCGGCGCCTGAGCATCGTTCACTTTAAGGTGTAGATTTGTCCGGTAAGAGGGTCGACGGCAAGTGACGGCGGCAGTTCTGCCGCGATGTCCGCTAGCGCTTCCCAGCGAGTTGCCCGACTGCTCTCCGACAGACTCGGGCTGACCATTTCTTCTAAATGCTCGCAACTGGAAAAAGGTTGGTATCTATGTTAAATTTGTTTAGGACAATAATATTTCCGACCTCTAAAATGCCACGTATTGTCGGACAGGCGAAGAAAATGTAAGAGTTCCTTGTCGACTACATAATTATATTAACACCAATTGTATAAACCGTACATATGTTTTTATTAGATTATTGACTTCTTGATCTTGAGGTATTTATACCGGAAAGGCTCATAATAGAAGAAAAAAGTTTCAACGTAGGTATACTTGTAATTGTAATAAATCCGTAAGATAAAGAAGAAATATATTGTATATTCTTACTTTTTGTTTAGTTCTTCTGCAGTGTCCACAGCGTTGACTTCTTCGCTAACCTCCGCGACTTCGGGGGCAGCTTCAGGCTCCTCAGGAGTATTCCTCGCACTCTCTCTGTGTGTGTTATCTGAATGCAACATCTCCACCACTTGCTCGACCACTTCTTCTAATTTTGGAGTATTGTGTTCTTTTTCTTCCTGCATTATTCTAAAACTTTCATCCCAGGCGTTTTCGTTATCTATCCTAAAACTATCCGTCTGTACATCTAAAACAGAAAAAAAAAATGTCAAAAATGGTTAAATAATATATGCTCATTTTTAGGGTTCCGTAGTCAACTAGGAACCCTTATAGTTTCGCCATGTCCGTCTGTCTGTCTGTCTGTCCGAGGTTTTGCTCCGTGGTCGTTAGTGCTAGAAAGCTGAAATTTGGCATGGATATATAAATCAATAAAGCCGACAATGTCGTACAATAAAATCTAAAAATTTTTTTTTTTTGGGGTACCTCCCCTACACGTATAGTGGGGGTGAATTTTCTTTTTCGCTTCAACCCTAGAGTTTGGGGTATCGTTGGAAAGGTCTTTCAAAACTAATAGGGGTTTTCAAGAAACATTTTTTGATAAAGTGAATATATTCGGAGATAATTGCTCCGAAAGAAAAAAAATGTGTCCCCCCCCCCTCTAACTTTTGAACCACAAGTCCAAAAAATATGAAAAAAATCGTGGAAGTAGAGCTTAAGAAAGACATTAAATGAAAACTATAGCGGACATGATCAGTTTAGCTGTTTTTGAGTTATCGCAAAAAGTTTTCCCTTCGTAGTAAAAAGACTTACTTTAATTAGGTACTGATTATGCAAATTTGCCTATTTGTTCAACTCGGGTGAAAGGTACCGTTTCATCCCTTGGTTAACAATTTACTATACTTTAAGCTCCAGATTAGCTTATTGTGTGACGGAAGAGTAACTACGGAACCCTGCACTGAGCGTGGCCCGACATGCTCTTGGCCGGTTATTAATAAATACATTGTAATTGTGTTCCACCACTAAGACTACTGTAAGTCCCATACCCATACTCGAGGAGGTAGGTTGAGTTTACTTTATTAATTATTTATTAGAGAGATCTGAATCCATATAAGATGGCTCTACCCTTAGGCTTTTATCAAATCATCAGAGCAATTCTTGATTAATTTTCAGTCACCTACAATAATATCTTGCACATAGAAGAGCCCACAAATATTAGCGCTTCAATGTCTGTGACTGCAGAACCTTTGCGATACTACAGTTCAGCCGAACACTGGGGGAAATGTGCAAAATTAAACTTTTAATTATAAACGGACTTCGTGACAAGGGGGAAACTAAAGTACAGCGAAAGAAAAAATGTAGAGTAAAAGCAGATACCATAAGTCGACTTGGTTCGCAAGCGTTAGGCAAATTTGCATATAATTGTTCAGCTCTTTCTCTGCTGTGTTTACGGTGGCTTAGTTTAAAAATATACCGTCACGTCATACCGAAATAAAATTAATGAAATAAAACAAGTGCGAAGGCTAGACGTAGTCAAGTTAACGAGGTCGTGAAAATATTTAAGAGTCATGTGATATGCACAAGAAAATGTATTCAATGTAACCTTTTTAAAACTTGGTTGATTGTCTACGGTGACTGATAACGAGGGTCGTACATTGCCATATATACAAGGACCGGCCTTACGGGCACTAAGAATGGTGCTAGTTCAGTCGTGTCACACATGAATTCGAACCAATCGTGCAGCCTAACGCAATTAGTTGCGTCCAATCGCGCGCGTCATGCGAACTCATGAACCAATCGCGTAGTGGCTTCATTGCCCGTATAAGGCCCGTCCTTAGATATATGTCTCTTATTTGAACTACATGGGTACATATTGGTCGCAATTTTCCATTTCCGCACTTTAGCAAGTACTTACAAGTACTTCAATGGGAATGTAAATTATTTTCCCATTAGGCAAACATTTCATAGGGAAAGAAGTTCGTATGAGTACATTACCCTTAAATATAGGTGTCGAATAAATAAACGATATCGCATTACGATCAGCAACGCGACATGAAGGTAATACTCGTCATTCAATGAACTTGGTTTGGTTTATGCCTATCTACATAGGTACTATCTGGTATACTATGTCAGGCAAAGCATTCAAGAATAATGTACTTAGATATTGTAGTTACAAGCTAAGTTTATACCGCGTGTAGCGTGCCAATGTGCCTAAATACACCCATAAATAATTTGACCTAATGCTTAATGGAGAAGAGGGCCAGCTATCGCGAAAGATCGCTGTTCGTAGTGTTCGTGCCTCTTGCAATATTAAATGCCTGTAATATTTTAACAAGTAGCGATAGTTCCTATACCTACGAACGGATTTCGTGCTCGTTGTGTAGTAAGGAATTTATAGGAAGAATGTTGGCACCAATTAGTTCTCATCGTCATCGTCACCTCGAACACCGATCGGGCGTTATTCCGTTGGTACTGGAATTAGATTAGAATCGTATTGGTGAGTTTTGCGACGTTTTTCAATTATGTTGATATTTTAAATAAGTAAATAATTAAGAAGATGTATACGGTTCCTTTTATATTTAAAAATACATTGGAACGGTCCGATCGAAAATGAATATGATTGTTACTTTCGTATTTTCTCTAAAGTATCTGTCACAATGACTAATTGTTATTTATACATGGACTTGTATCTTTTTATGTAGCTATTAGAAAATGGTAGATACTTTTGACGCGTGATCCGTTACTTTTGATGCTGACTGTACAACGCAAATAGTACCTGTAGCCTTTTACCACGACTGCCTTAGCAGTGTCAAACTGACATTATATACGCTAACGTCTGCGTAACTTACTTTCCATCTTTGTTTCTATACATCCCGCTTGCACTTTGCACTAATATGCGAGTACGAGATGCATAAGAAGTAAGTTACGCACACGCTATCGAATATGTCAGTGTCAAACTGGTGGTAGCCATACAACTTTCATAAAAGGACGAGATTAAGAGGAAAGACCACGTGATCGTCCATAGGAAAGGAGAAAACGTTTTCCACTTAAAAACTTTTTCCATTCTCCATGATTTTTGAATATGTTATTGACACAATGAAAAATTAGATTTATAAAAAATAAAATAAAATAAAATAGGTATTCCTTTTTTTTCAAAATTTGCAAAACAAAAAAATTAAATCAAAACCTTTTGTAGGTTTTATTATAAATATTTTATGCTGAAGTGATCGACATCAAAATCAAAGTGATTTCTTAAGATTTAGTTACTTAGTGTAAAAAGTTTTCTTCCGAAATTGAATTTTATAGAAAAATTACCGTTACCTACTTCGTTAGATTCAAAAAGCTATTCTTCCCTCTTAATAACACATCTTTAAAATTTTATTGTTCGAACTTCTCAAACTTTTTAGTTTGTGTAAATTCATAATTAGTTATTATTTTAAGTTTTTGCAGTAGAGGCAAAGTTTCGGTAATCAATTACCTAAATACCTAAATTTTCTTATTGTCCAGCCAGTGGCAACTTAGATAGCGCCTAATTACTAACTCACCTTTATCTATTCGCTGACTTGTATCTAATATAGATTTGCCTGTTTGAGATAACAGAATTGATTCACCTAAATTATCACACATATTAGGAAGCACCTTATTTTCAATAATGGCTTGTGTTTGGGTTTCCATTTTCTTTAATTCCTCCGTTGGCTTTTCTTCTTCGTCTGCAAATGATATATTTCTTTCTGAAAAACGGAATGATTAGTAATTAATATAAATATCTCTTACGTCTACGCTACGTTACGGCTACGTGTTACGCATTTGCTACAAAGCGGGTTATAGGTAGTAGGTACCTGCTACGACGTAGCGCTACGAGATTAGCTATGATGATAGGTACCTAATATGTAGTATTAAGTATAGTAGTAGTAAAAGAACCTTGGCTACCGACTTATATAATGTTATAATTTATTTACGCGCAATCAAGGGCAAGCTCTTAAAGAAATTAAGGTAGCTAATTAAGTACCTAATCAGATATTAGATATGTAAATATAAAACTACAGGACGTAATTAAAGAGGCGGAAAGGGCCAACTTTATTTAATATTGCTACAATTAGCAACTCGAGAGCGACAAAACACATTGATTACCAAAACAAACAAAGAATACCAATTCAGGGCTTATTAGGTACTACTGCGTTCACGTACTTGTATTTTATTTAAAAGTAGGTAAATTAAATTAAAGAACCTGTAGTCTACAAGATATAGTAAAACACTGATTATCTAACCGAGAAAAGTAATTTAACAAATATGTATTACTATTATTACTAATTTAATAAAAAGTATTTCTGTTTATGAAAAAGAAGTAATAGTTATTTGTTTTACAAGGGGGCAAAGTTGTTGTTTAGCCGGTCGTGCTAATATTGATACTCGAGCAAGCGAATGAACCCCAAAAATGTAACCTCAAAGTTGAGCGTAGCGAGTGGTTCGAGAAATCTTAAGGGTTTCAAGGCACGAGGGATAAACAAACTTTGCCTCCGAGTGAAACACAAAAATTTTCACCACACCAACGCGAGGAAAATACTACATATGAAATACGAAAAAACTCAAACCAAATTAAATCCAAATGAACTTGATAAAAACTTATTCAAGCTCATCATTTAAAAGTCAATACTAACATAAGGAAACAATTCGAAATTTGAATCAGATTAATTTGCCCCTCATGTGGATAAAATGCAAATTTCTCATTAGTTTTTGAACAATCAAGAGGGCCTTTACCATTTGTTGTGCTGAAAAATAATTACTAAAATTGTTTGAATTTCTTTTTTGCTACTGTAAACCCTTATTTAGCCTTGGATATTCGATACAAAGGGATTGAGACTTTATTCTCAAAGGTCAACACCAAAAAAAAACAAACAAAAATATAACTTCCAAATGCAAACCTGTGGCATTCGCTGGAGCCATACTTGGAGCGCTGCTCGTGCAGCCCATGTTTCATGGGTCTAATATTAGCCGGCATCCATACGTAAAGTTTTTTCTGTATTTTACACTCGAAAATTGCCAATGTTTGGTGACAATCGGCGAACCGGTGGTTGGCGACCGCTGGGGCGAGTGGCGCGGCACTGCCGAGCACCGAGCACCCAGCTCGACTGCTCGCCCTGAGATCGTATCGTAACTGCCTATTATGGGAGGAGGGAGCCCACTCAACTGACCTCGCACCCCCATCGCGTTTTTCCAATTAAACCAACGTAATACATTCCTTTACTTTGACGCGCATATTTAGCGAGACCTTTGCTTCCACGGGCGGAATTTCAATGTGAAGGCTTTGTGCTACTCTAGATGATGAACTTATTCATAAATAAGTGACGTCGAATTGCTATTGTCCACGCTTCTATGAAAGTTTAACACCCCAACGGCCTAAAAATATTTCTACACCACCAATTATAGGTAGGTACCTACTTACTTTTAGGCTAATACACATTTCAAGCAGAGCGCATTAGCATACCCCGTTATACCTAAAGATACAAAGCGTCTATTTGAGTTTGATTCAGGCTGAGCCTCCCCAAAATGAATACTGAATAGAGTCAGACCAAGATAAGTTGCCAGCAATTTTGACAGCTCAGACAGTGCAAGTGTTATTTTAAACGTCAATCTTCTATGAAATTATGATGTTTACTTAACACTTGCACAGGCTGGGCTATCAAAATCGATGCCAAGTTAGCTTGGTCTGACTTAGCGTGACAAATATTTTCTCATTTTGTACCCTTTGCCCTTGCCTTTTGTACCACTGAGGGACTAGTTTGGGACTCTTTGTAATCCTAGTCATAGTCTATGACCATGTTACGCGATTTAGCATATTACGATAATAACCATCAGCTATTAATACTAATAGCATATTTTTTACATCATTATATACTTCGTTTTTTAGGGCTTAAAAGGAACATGGAACCCTTATAGGATCACTTTGTTGTCCATCCGTCAGGCCGTCTGTTTGTCTGTCAAGATCCTTTATCTCGGGAAGGCGTGTAGGTATAAAACCATATACTCAGGTCTACAGTGCCTTGAAGCAGTAAAAAATGAAGTAAAGTCTCAATTTTTTTTATTTTTTCTACTCGTCGACTGTAATGGTTAATAGTACATTACATTACATATGGTGCTACTTTACCGCACTAGTGCGAAAATTAGCATATTACGTTACTGTATCGAACATTTAAAGGGCCATATGTACTGTAAATCGTTGTACGATACATGTGCGAATAAGTAATTCGCAACTCGTGTCGATTTAAAACACTCCCTTCGGTCGTGTTTTAATTTATCGCCACTCGTTTCGAATTTCCTACTTTTCGCACTTGTATCGTAATGTATTATTATGATAATATAAAAAAAATATCGTTATTTATGGAATGGGGAATTATTATCAGGATGAAAAATGTACACAAATCCATTTAAAGCCAAAATTTTAATTGCTTATCGTTCAAAAAAAAGAAAATAAACGTACTTGGAAGGTACAGATTGCTCTAGAGCAGAAACGTATCATTTCTGCACACTTTTTACAATTGTTATAGAACAACAACGACCCGCTTTATGACCATGATAAATTTATAAGGTACTTCCCGTTGACCTAGAACTATGAAATTTGACAAGTAATATCGTCTTACACTACAACAAGTAAGTACAGGGAAAAGTCAAAAAACTATCTATTAGTAAAAAAAAAAAATTTTGTACGGATCCGTTGGTGGACGAGTCCGTCTCGCACATGTCCGGTTTTTAGAAACTTTACAAAGATTTTCGTAGAAGTAAGCTTGTGGTTCAAAATCGGGCTTTTTGCGGTAAAATATTGAAGTAATAATTAGTACTATTAGTAGGTATCGACCGCATGGTCCATACATAAGATTATTTCATTATTAATACCAGTTAAAGATCCTGACAAAAACTGCACGATTACTTCTGTAGAGTTCTTTCTAATGCTAAAACATGTTAAACAAACGAAGTAGTGTAAAACTAAATGGCACATTAATAAGTACAAAAAAAGCGTTTTGATTAATAGATCAGCAGATTATTTATGATCGCACAAACCGAGGTGTAATTAAAGGCTGGTCAACTGAAAGCTCTTTGTTCCCAAACTATGTACAAAACGGGTGCAAGTCGAGTACACGCAACGGTTACCTCGAGTTGATAAATGCCGCTCCCGCCCGTACGACCGCCCTAAACTCCAATTGTTTGCAGGAGCTTTCGACTCGGAAGACCAGCGTACATGTAATCATACATTTGTTGCGGGTCTAGATACCTCTCTCGATCTGGTTCCGCTGAATGGTGCGCTCAAAGATGATAGGGAACAACTTCTCTTTTCACGGCCATAATGTTGCTATTCTAAATCCGTTTTTAAATAGCAAAATACCCCTTCTGGATTAAACTTTTGTTATTTTAACGCGACTCTGATGTGACCATGGCACGCGTCCGGAAATGCAACATTGTTATTTTGAAAGCAAACATGAACTAAATAGCCTGCACAGCGCGAGGCTACCGTTTAATCTGCATACTATTAAAACTATTAAGCATTTCTTTGCGAATGTGTGCCTAAGAAGGAGTAATTTACTTTCGCAGTTAATTAATGTAACATACTAATACAATTTAGCCTGACTTTGCATAACGAGCGCGATTGTAGGCTACTTTAGCATAAAGTGTTCTTATCTAGAAGCAGGTCTTGTGTTGGGTATGGACATAGGAATGTTAAAAGCCACCGCGAGAACCTTGACCTCTGTCAACTAATTGAACGTTCAACTGGGCATTAAGTTTTAGTGTACCATATATACGTAAGTGATTTCAAACATTACCAAATAGCAAAGTAAGACTACAATTTGTGACGAATCTTTGAATAACGATCTTATAAAGGCATTGTTGTAGACTCTTTTACTAATAACAGCATTAGACAAGCTATGTAACATACTCAAGAATATTAATTTTTATATTGCAGTCACGGTGCACTCTTATATAGTTTGCTACAAGACAAGCGCACAGAACGGTTGTGATACTCTCTCAAGATCATGTTTAGCTAGCTACAAAATTATCTTATAAGACAATATCTTATATTGTAAGTACTTATCCTATTATTGTATGCAGAAATACTAAATAGTCCTGAATAAATATTTGATCATATAGATATTTTCCGAAGACAAGATAAATATACACTTTAAAAAGATGTAAGTAGAATTTGGAGAAAATGCTGGCGATATCATCCGAAGATCGACTTTCGCACATCACATGTCTCCATCACCAAAGAACTCCCGTATCAAGCAGCGTTCTCCCTTAAGCATTCACTGAAAAAAAAAACATTTCAACAATTGAAATTGCATTAACGTATAGCTAATGCTTTAAACAGTTCCATATGAGCCTATCGAACAAAACAGTCAATTTTACTGCTCGGAAAAGACAGTAAACTTTACTGTTTTGAGTAGCTAAAATGTAGTCACTGTTCGTTTATTTTTATCGTTTTTTTCAATACTTAGAAATGTTCAAACATTTAACTTTACTATTCTGTATTTTACTGTCTTTCAAACATTTGTTCCTTTCTTCTTCCTAGCGTTATCCCGGCATATTGCCACGGCTCATAGGAGCCTGATGGGGTCCACTTGACAACTTATCTAAGGGACGCAGCTATGCGGTGGAATGATATAGCAATATCACTTACTCCCTCTAACGCATAAATGCGTCCCTTGGACTGGCCTGCGCTGGGCCATCGTGTAGAGGAGTCATAATGTGTGCTCGATAGATCATATTATTTTCAGTGTTGAGCAAGATTATCAGAATTGCCTACAATCACGAAAAATGGCGAGAAATAAGTGCCCGTCGCTGGCTCTAACAATTATATAACGACAGGGAAGAATATGGAAATTCTAAGGTAGGTAATAAAAGTGTCTGTATCTACGAGGGCAACATCTGAACTAAATGGCTACCTATCTGATTGACTGACATTATTGTGTTCAGTATTGCAATTTCGACGGTTAAAATTTATTAAATAAATAGTAGTTGCCAAATGGATTATTCAGATTTTATGAGACACATTATCATTAAAATTATAATTATAACTTAACTTCAGTTTCGAAGCTCCAAAAAACTTCATCTTTAGGGGATCTTATCTTATCTTATATATGATGTAATGTGACTATCAGGATTTCGTCGCACAAAATTAAAAAAAAAAACCTACATATATTTTTATAATACATCGGTGACAAACAAGCATACGGCCCGTCTGATGGTAAGCAGTATCCGTAGCCTATGTACGCCTGCAACTCCAGAGGAGTTACATGCGCGTTGCCGACCCTAACACTCCGCACCCTCGTTGAGCTCTGGCTACCTTACTCACCAGCAGGAACACAACACTATGGTAGGGTCAAGTGTTATTTGGCTGCGATTTCTGTAAGGTGGAGGTACGTCCCCAGTTGGGCTCTGCTCTAGATCTGGAATGACATCTGCTGTGCTGTGCCCAATAAATGTGTAAATAATATTAATTAATACATCAGCTATCAAGATCTCTAAGCCCTACTTTTCCTTATCATAAACAAACAAAAGAGTAGAGACGGTATAAATTTATTCTAAGTTACCGGCAATTAATATGTAGGCAGGCACCTAATCAAAGTTCACGCACATTCGCGGTTGGGTCTACAACCTAGAGAGGGTTAGTGGCATCGACGTTAATTGAAAGTTTGCTATCGAAAGTCTGAAATACCTACCGCAGAGGTAGAAGGGAAAAAGCAACTTACGGCTTAAGGTATATGTGTCATTCTCAATCAAAAGGTAACTTATTGTCGGTATTGAGTTATAGCTACCAGCATATATTTTAGAACATGCTCTTTTATATGCAAAAAGAATCAGGCCTCTAAGTTTAGTACTTATTTTTCTTGATCTTTTGAAAATTAATCATGTTAAATATACAGTTTTGAGATATTCGATTTTAAAGTTAAAAAATATTTATATATCAAACCTCTATCTTTTATTTGATTAGGTATTAAAAAGTTTAAAAGACTATGTTCTAGTGCGCAGTTATGGAGATAGCGGTTTTAAATATACCTTGATCATTATATTCATTATATTCCTAAGCAAATCACATTTAATCTCTATTACGAGTATTTAACATATAATTGAGATATTATAAAATAAAGCACGCAGGGCATCGAAACGTGAAATATAAATAAAATATTGTTATGCTTAAAATGGACAAGTTCTCAGCTAACTTATATTGCCCTTGCACGTCTATAATGTAGGAATAATAATAAAGAAGGTAATACAGCTACAATAAACTTTTTTTAAACAAAATAAAAACCAACATCGTTCTTATCGTAGAGATTAACATAAAATCAACGTAATAGTTCTCAACAAGCATTTTGTACACGTTAGTAGTTTATGCTTAAAATTAACCAAAAAATGTAAAAATGTTTTGTATTAAAAACGTGGCTTCGAAGTTCAGTACTTTGAATACAATTTTTGTATGAAAAATTATTGAAGGTACTTACCACATTGTCGCTATACGTAACTATTCTCAAAATGAAAGCTATAATTGCTTATTTCTGCTATAAATAATATAATGTAACAAAAAAATCTAATTGGATAGAAGAAACGATTCTCTTCGTCAGTTACTAAGTAATAATTTTGAGTTAAAGTTTAACTAAATCTTAGGGCACCACATTGTCGCGTTATGAGATCAAGAAAAAATCTATTAAAATCAATTTAGGATAAAAGAATACTTACATAATAAAATATTAATATACAATTTAAAACAAGCCTTCATGGCATCATTGCAGGGGCACGATAGTGCTGACGCCAAGACACAAAAAGGAAATGATTTTTATAGATATACTTATGCATTTTTTAAAATAAATATTGGTTCAGTTATGTGTGTTTTCATTTCATTGTTACTTTTTTATATGTTTGTTCTTTTTCTGTATGTCGCTTGCGTACGTGTCGCCCATAATCAGTAGTTTTAGGTCAGTTTAAAAAAGGTCCCTTTTTTTAGTTTTTCGTAAATATCTAAGATCGTAATTTACATGATGTGGTAGTACGAGTATAACACCGGGCACGTTCAGGACCACGAATACCACGACGGATTTTACTATTGCGATAAAAAAAGTTTTTCTGTCCAAACTGCGAATAAACCGCCATATCAGGTTAATGGTTCACTTCTTTTAATAATAACTGTATATCCTAACTCTCTCATATCTATGTGCTTATTTGGTTTTTACTAAGTACGAATGGGACCACTCGAAGAGTAGCGTGGTTATAAATTGTAATAAGACTTAGGTATGATGTAACCAGCTTTTATGTTCAGATTTTTGACATTCTTTACCTAGATTTTACATTTTAATGACTTAATATGAGGTGGGCCGGGCCGGGCCTATATGTTTGTCCAATTTTCATTTGCATTTTTTACCGAGTGAAGAATAGTAACTACCAAGTTGGAACTTAAACTAGCGGCTTAAATCATATAATAATAAGGTGAAACGCAAGCTAGATATCATAATCATATCGCTCTTAGACTATGTAAGTCTTTCTCTCAAGCATCATCAGTTCATATGACAAATAGCAACTTTATTCGTAACAACATTTTTTCTATCTCTGAGATTTGCCAAGAGGTGCCACTGAGATCACCTTCAGCGGATTCTTTACGACTAACGAGGGAAGACAAGCGAGAGTTCCTTTTGGTTGGTTGTATTGTAGTAGACGTATGATCAATTAATCATAGGGATCATCCTAATTAGGTATATTTTATCGTCACGCTCCACATCTTAGCGTTTATCCAAGTTGCATTCTCCACGACTGATGCTTCGGAGCCCAGGGTCCGCCCTCCAGCTTTTTCTATCTAGATAAAAGTAGAGTGTTAATTTAACTCGGATGAAAGGCATAATTTCAGGCCTTGGTTAACAATCTACTATTGCACAAATGAGTAAGTAAATATCGTACAAAAGTAGACTTTATAAAGGCAGCAGAAAAAAAAGAATATCTGAAGACCGTGCGAAGTGGAACACTCTACTTTTCATTTCGAATAGGAGGAAATTAAAATACACGTGTTTAAAAAACCGGACAAGTGCGAATTGGACACGCCCACCGAGGGTTCCGTACTTTTTTAGTACCTACTTACTTATTGTTATAGCGGCAACTGAAATACATCATCTGTGAAAATTTCAACTGTCTATCACGGTTCATGAGATACAGCCTGGGACAAACGGACGGATAGCTGTGTCTCAGTAATAGGGTTCCGTTTTACCCTTTGGGTACGGGACCCTAAAAGACATAAGTAAGTATACAATTTTATACCTAGTATTTCTTGATGGTACTTTCAATTAACAATTTAGGTATTTATGGAATGGAGAGTTAAATAAGTATAGAAGAAAAAATGGAAATTGTACAACCAAACTTTAATTGCTTGTCGCAAAAATAAATAAAAACGTACTTGGAAAGTAAAATGTTCTAGAGCTGAAACGTACCTATCACTTTCTGCACACTTCACAGAACAACAATGACCCACTTTCTGAGCATGGAAAATGAAAAAAATAATACAAAACCTCAGTATTAAAACTCGTATATTCACGTGAGAATAGGGTGGAATTTTATATTTTGGATGCAATTTTGTGGTCTCCGGCTAGTCATTCCTTCGAGCACGGGCACGGGCCCGCCTCGGCGACGACGAGGTCGCCGCTGAGCGCGATGGCCTCGATCTCGACGGCCGCTCCCGCCGGCAGCTTGGCCACCTGGTACGTCGCACGCGCTGGGCAGTCTTTAGGGAAAACTGAAACAATATACACCAACTATTCAAGGCGTCGGCTATTGCTACCTACTGTACTCAATATTTAGTTTATGACCTGAGACCGGAATTATTGTGGCATTTATTAAGAGGGTCCCTAACGCCAATGACGTTCGACCTGAATCCCTTAGTTTTCTAATGTTTTTGTAGGTTATCATATTAACAGCAACGGTTGTAAGCAATATAGTATACCATATTTACTGTCTTCGAGATATTTGACATCAAAGTTGGACAATTTTAGGCCAAAAACTCGTTTACTGGCCATAACTTTTGTGTTAATTAGTTTAAAATTAAAATCTCTGACCAGTTTTTAGGGACGTCAAAGACGAACCCAAATGTGAAATGAGTAGATTTCGTACATATAAAATCCTTCACAGCAATCAAGTAACGAAAAAAGTGTTTTTCTAGACAATGTTTAAAATAATAAACTGCCAAAAGAGATTTAAAAAATTAATGATTTAAAGAAATTTAAAAAAATGTTGTATGATTTCTTAATAACTAAAGCGTACTACTTAATACAAGATTTTTTGTCAGACTCAGGAAATTTTATTACCCTTTAATATGTAGTGTATACTTCATTATTTACCATAGATATAATTTGTAAATGCATGCTACATGTCCTCTGTAGCTATTTGTATGCCATGTGGCGAAGCATAGTGATACTTTATTATAAATTTAAGACCTACTGTTGTACATACCTATGTTTAACAAATAAATAATTTGGATTGTGGAATTCATTTCTTTCAATTCCGTTTGTCTTATAATTCTATATATAGTGAAAATGTAGCAGTAACGACTCAAAACTAGTAAAAAATCGATGAAAACCGCGGGGCCCCTTAACTGTCATAGGGAGTTCTCATTTTTCAACTACCGATACATATATATCGGTAAAATGTAGAACACAAAATATTGGAACACATAATTATTTAATATTATAAAAATTGTAATACTTAGCTAATGGATATTTGACATTAAAAGAAGTAATTTAAAACAGATAATATGAAAAATATACTACTTATTTATTTTATAAATAAACTAATCGAATATTAACACTAAGCACAGAAACAGACTTTGAACGTGAAATTGAAAAAAAAAAAACGCAACTGAAGTAATTAAATGTGAAACTATTAACTATTAAGTTTTCATTGTTTTTATTAAGTACTCATATCTATTTCGCATTTTCAACGACTCAAAAGTTATCTAGAAGAAATCACTCCTTGGCGATATGATCGCTTGTTATTTACCTCTACTTTTAATGTTTTTAAATATGTTTTATTCTACATTGTATCGATATAGGTATATCGAAAGTCGATAAATAAGTCCCTAGTGACAACACAAACTGCCACGAGAATTCCGACCTCTCTTTATGACCCCTGCAGAAATCCACCAACCAAGTGTCAAATTGGAAAAAATATACCTAGTAGGTTCAGGTATACGATACCTTCAAGGAGTAGGGAAAGTTTTGAACTTAACGGCCATTAAGTACGAAATAGGCTCTATTCCAAATGCAACTTGTGGAACAACCAGACTAACTGCGACAGCTCGCATGTTTATTCTCTGTCGGATTCAGTAGGCATAATGCAATGCAGTTCGTCTTGGTAGATTATTTCTATAGGTATTAGCTTAATTTAATAAACATTTTTTATTATACCTAACCTAACTATACAATTCTTCACATTTTTTTAACAAACGGCAAAACATTACCGTTGAAATAAACAGCTGTTTCTTTCTTAACAAGTAAACAATCGTTAATATTAAGCTCGCCCGTTTAATAAGCAGTTAACACGGAACGCGGAAACAAATCTATGTCACGTAGATCCTAAACGCTGGCAATGAAATAGTGTTAATTGCCGCAATTGGGGACAACATCACGACAAGAAATAAAGCTCGGCAAGGTAAAACGTGTATTTGGAAAATAGCTTCTGGACAAATCTACCTATAGTAAACACCCCTATAATGGAACAGGCACCAGTACGACCGGTGATACGATTCAAAGACGTAGGTGATAATAAATCGACGTTTTTATGATTGATTTATATCGATTCTTTTATCGAATATAAATCGAGTTAATGGACAAAAAATGCGAAGCGATTCCAGTACAGTCGGTGCTCCAGATTTGAGAAATACTAGAATATGAAGAATAACAATATTATATAATCTCTCACTTTATACTTAAGCTTAAACTTCATAAAGATCTTCGTAACACGAAACCGTCACAAAAATCGATTATAAATCGAATTGCACAGCGATACTGCATGAAACATCGCAGTGAACAACACTAGTGGCTTAAAATCGACAGAATATGAGAAAATCCCTTCTACCATGCAACTAAACGATGTACGAAAGTATCGTTTGTTTGCTGTCCATTGCGATCTACAAATAAAATGCCTTTAGTGGTGCATCAAATTAAATAAAAGCCGGATGGCGTACTTCGTAAAGACACTATCTTTTGACTATCTTGGTAGAAACGTCACGATATCAGAAATCAGAAATCATTTATTGCGAGCCATGGTACATAGTTATTACATTTAAATTATAAAAACACATGGCACCCTGAAAAGGGTATTGCAAGTATTGTTGTAGCTAGCTAGGACTAAAGTTATTTAATATAGTAGTACCCATTTATGAACATTATTTTTAAATACATATAAGTATAATATATTATAATTATTATTTTACTTAACCTATGGAGGAGATCAAAGTTAGTTTGTTTTGATATTTATGTTTTTTTTTTTTTTTTTTAAGGTTTTGTAGTGTCGATTGAAGACACAGGGCCCTCGCTAATGATACGGGCGACCCTGTGTCCGCGGTGACATTTGCGAAGGGCTTTCATGACTTATGCGATGCCGGGTCCGGCATCACCATCAGACAAAACAATGGCGATGCTCAGTCTTTAGAGACCCGGCGTTGTTTCCGTGTTTGAGCTTTGATGGACCCATGGTCCCCGCATTGAGTACGGGCGGCCATGGGCCCTGGTGTTGGTGGTTGAGATTTGTTTTTTTTGTGTTGCGAAATATTTAGTTTTGATATTTTAGGTTTGGTTGTGCGAGTTGGGACCGCAGTAGATGTTGATAACACTACTCGACGAACGCTGCTGCCCATACGTCGGTATTCCCTTAGTCGCCTTTTACGACACCCACGGGACGAGATGGGGTGGTGCTATTCTAAGACGCCGGCACCACACGGCGAGAATGATATTTATGTTATATATACCTACTAAGTACTACTTATATTATAATTAATATTTCTTATTGTGTAAAATTATCTCCCATAAATTCTTGGGTAGAGTAATATGCTTTCTCTATTAAAAAGAATTGTTGTTTTGATATGAACGGGTTTAATTATTCTATGTTTCTTATTGTGTTGGGCAATTTGTTGTACACCTGTATTGCCCTGAAATACGGGCCTTTTTTTGTACATTTCTAAGATTGGTTCCGGGGGGATGAGTTTATTATTTCTGCATGCGCTTTTACAGTATTTAAATAGTTTGGTATTTTTCCTGACAAAAATTGAGATTTCTAATATGTATAGGCCGGGTAGAGTTAAGATTTTAAGGCTTGTGAAATATGGTTTGCAGCTGTCTATGTATTGTATGTTTGTTAATATACGGACACTTTTTTTTGAGCGATAAGTAGGTCGTGTGTATCAGTGCTATGGCCCCATAAGATAATGCCATAGCGTAACCAGGCTTGAGCGTAGGAATGGTATGTAGACAAGGCGCACTCAGTATAGGTGTTCGATTTTAAAAGGTACAATGCAAAAAGGAAGGAAGAAAATTTGGATTTTATTTTGGATATATGTTTTTTCCTGTCAAGGTGGCAGTCTATTAGTGATTCCTAATAGGGTGCATTCAGACTCTTCTTGTATGCTTAGATCACGCAAAAGTGGTGTCAAATCGGTAGTTCGTTTTTACAAATTCATTACAAATCATTACCAAATTGAAAATAAATGATTTTTAATTAAATAAGGCGATTATTTAATACCAAAATTACTTACTTATGAAAAGAAGTGTCACCTTTCACACGACTAACCACTCTCGTCGTATTCGCACAGTTAATTATGCTACAATGAGGTATTTTGTTGCGTGGCAATAAACGTCTGACACTTGGGATGTTATGAGCACCACTGAGCGAGAAGTAGTGCACTTTACTACTTAAAAACACGCGCAAGTCTTGTACTGGCTGTATCTAAGGTCCGACCGAGAACGCTTTTTTTGTCTCGGCCGAGACCGAGACCGAGATTCAATGGGATTCTCGGCCGAGACCGAGACCGAGACCGAGTCCGAGAATTTATAAAATAGCAAAAAAGACGATTTTTACAATCGAAATTCGACGATTTATCAGAAAAAAGTTATCATAATCAATTCGTAGCGCTATTAAATAGTATTTTTAGGGTTCCGTAGCTAAAATGGCAAAAATGGAACCCTTATAGTTTCGTCATGTCCTTACTTATGTCTGTCGGTCTGTGCGTATGTCACAGACATTTTACTCAAAAACTATAGCATATATTTTATAACCAAATTTGGAACGTAGGTGTAGATGTATTATGTAAGTCGCTTCTTAGTTTCGAAAAAAAATTGTAAAATATATTCTCCATATAAATGTAACTAAAAGTAAAAAAAAAACATGTAGCTCATCATTAGATAGGTCTTTAAAAATACATAAAGGTTGCTGAAAACGTTTTTTTGATCAAGTAAATACTTTTGGATATAATCGCTCCAAAAAAAATAGTGTGATCCCCTCTAACTGTTGAACCGGGAGAGCAAAACCATTTAAAATATCTTCATAAGCAAATATTTTTTCAGGAAAATTATTTTGAATATGGTCTGTTAAGCCATTTAAGAGTTATAAAAAAAATCAAACTTCTTATTAAAACGACGAAAAGTGTCACTACTCACTAACATACGCTCTTTTACTTGTACGGCTTTTTTGTATTATGTGAAGGTACGGAACCTTCCATTATGCGTGGTCCGACACGCACTTGGCCGTTTTTTTTTCAGTTCGGGTGAGCACAAAAAGAGGTACAATAACAATAATAATCATAACACAAATATATTTAATATCAAAATATCCAGTGTCATCTTCCACTCACAACAAGTTAATCTAAGTTACATCTCGATAACAATATACACTCATTTATTCATCAATAACAACAACCACAAAACGAAATGACCCAAATGAACAAGTCATTACTTGCAACCGCGCCTATCCGATCCCAACACTTAGTATTTGGTAAGTAATTGGCTTAAAATGTGGGTACTAAACCAATCAAAATCACAAAAAACGTCACACAAATCGGGCGATGCAACCAACGGGTGGCTTAGATCTCGGTGCTCGTGCGCGGAAAATTCAAATTCACCAATGATAATTCATTGCCTAGTCTCGGTCTCGGCAAAAATCTCGGCCCATTTTGGCCGAGAGCCGAGACCGAGATCTCGGCTCGATTTTTGGCCGAGAATGCCGAGACCGAGACCGAGATCTCGGTCGGACCTTAGCTGTATCTAGATCTAGTTAATCCTAAATCTGTGACTGGAGCAAAAAACCACAATTTTAATTGGTTAATAATATTGAAACCGATTGCAGTAGCTTTCATTAAACATAGAAAACGTAAAGGACGAATTGGACATTCAACTTTTATAGCGTAAAGCGGTAGAAATTTTACAGGTGTCGGTGAAATATCAAAAACACTTCAAATTTTCTCTTAAATGTTCCATGATTGGTGCCGTTAACATACATGAGGATTGAACATGAGATGAGCAGGTATTAGGTATTAGTTTTATGAATAACTTAAATGAGAATAAGTAGATGTCCCCGGTGTCTTATTCAGCAGTTGCTGCTGACCCTTAGACCACCCGGCTCCGGGAGCACCATCTGAATTTCTGAGTGCTTTTTGTGTTGTCACTATTAATGCAGTCTGATAAGATAAAATGCGCGCATCGCGCATCTTATAATAAATGGTTACCTTCACTACTTACATTCTGAGTAAACCTGATTGACGGCCTGGAAATCCGCCATGTCCTGCAGTAGGATGGTGGTCTTAATGACGGAGTCCAACGAAGCGCCGCCGGCCTCCAGCACGTGCTTCATGTTGGTGAGCGCCTGCCTCGTCTGGGCCTCAGCGCCGCCGCAGACCAGCTGTGCCTGGGCATCCAGGCCCAGCGTGCCTGACACGTACAGTGTCTTGTTGTCCACGAGGATGGCCTGGCTGAAATCAGCAATTTATAATGTAAGTATATAGAACCTAATTAAGAAACACAAATTTTTCATCTCAATTCAGCCGCGAAACAGATCATCTCATGTTAATGATAAGTACATTGTTGACCTCCTTTGCAAGCAAAATTCTATGCAGCATGCGGCAAAATTCTATCCATCTCGCCAGTAAATCTGGGGGGTCCATTATATAGCTGACTGTCCAAGGTACTCACGGTAGTTTAAGGCCCAGTAAGTTCGTGTTCTTCTCTCTCTCACTGAGCGTAAGCGTGCTGAGCGAGATGGATGTGCGCGCCCCGGATCGCGGATATCATATTTTTGAATTTAATTTTTTGTACGTATAATAAATAAAAAACGAATCGATAACTTGAGGGCAAACATGATGCCGATTATGAGAAGCAATTTTTAGCTTTTGTGCAAAATTTGTTGCATATATTTAAAGCTATGTTCGTCATTTTTTTCCATCGGGCAAAGTCAAAAACTCAGGATTCGAATCGATAGTCCCTCGAGACAGGCCTCAAGATTGGTAATTCAATTTTTGCCAGGCGTATTGTGATCTAAAAAAGCGCTACCTACAACTTTTCAAAAACTCCGCTCTCTGAACTTACTGCACCTTACATGCACATTCGTACACTTCGTCATTTTATGTGATTAATAGTTATGTTTGAGTTATATGTGATTAATAGTTTAGTGCTAATACCTACTAACTTTGGGAAGATATACTAAACCTATATAATAATAATAAACACGTCCCTTAACAGATTTCACCCGACTACTATTTAACTGAACTGCGAAATAATATTTGTTTATGAACTTTTATTATCTATCAGTTTATAGATGCAATAAGCTGCTTCAGTGGGTATAAACGTTTGATTTTATTTTATTCAATTTGAGCGCATCTGCAGCTAAGTGGAAGATCCATGCAAGTTCAAACTGAAGTCCAAGTTTTTAAGCACCTGTACCTAAACACGATGTCACCCCGTATTAAATGATTTTAGTTAATAATGAACGCGTAAGGTCTACGCCCTGCCCCTGCCCTGAATACGCCAAGTGACTGTGTTCAAGCTGCTTACAAAGTAAGATGTTAGACCTTTATAAACGTAGCGATCAAAACCATCAATCAACACCCTTGCCTTTGACTTGGCACGCGATAAAGCGAAATCCGATTCTAATTGCGAACGGAACGTACCACCATCGTACTAACTGTACTTAATATTGAACTTGGCTCTCTTCACATTTGTGTTTTTGATGAGATTCAATAAAAAGACACGTCAACGCGTAGCTTTCTTATAATGCTAAACAAAACGAAGTATGGAACTTAAAAAAAATTACAAGTTACACTTTTACATAATTTCATTTAAAATTAGAACAAAGTTACTGAAGTTATTCCGTAACAAACTAACTATCCTCTGATCGTTCATCCAAAAAACATCGAAACGTCGGAGCGTGTGCCTAGCCAGACGTATGTTCCAAGTTGAATATAAGAAATTCGCTTCGCTTCACTAGCTCGTTTGACTAGATTTGAAAACTATATGTTACCTTCCACTAAAAAAACGTCCACGCAATTACTTTACTATATACGAGCAGCCGCCTCACTTAAGTGTTAGACCCATCAGAACTGGAGTAAGTAGGTACTTTCCTGTTTTTTTATTAAGTATACCTAATCTAATATTATATATGATGGTCGTTTGTCCAAATACCATGAATTTTCCATGAATGCCGTGAGTAGGTACGCAATAAATAATTTATCAATTGTATTCCAATACAACTAACCTGTAAGGTCCAACGGGCTTGTATATGTGCGGTGAAGACACTATGGTCTTCGTCACCTTGTTGTGGACGTGGACCTTCTCTTGACTTTGACTCATTTCAAATACTAGTACTACTAGTAGTACTACTAAACTGTCTCAGGCAAGAAGTTCCACGACACCTTTATAACTTTCGACTTCGTAATGATGTTGGTATAACCAAGGTTAAAAGTTCAACGTCGGCGCGATAACGATATATTCAAGAGTATTATCAATCAATTTTTCGTGTTATGGCTCCACGACTAAGCAAATAAGAATACAATGAAAAACATTAACAACAGATGTCAAAGAAACATTAAATTGGCTTTTGAGCGGCTTAGCTCTTATTTTTTATAGAATACAAAACCAATCCCAGAAGGTCTTAACATGTTCTTGAATATTTATGGTGACAGTTATTTCGTGGTTACTTCCAAGTTACTTCTTCAATAAATATTTGTTTTACAAGAAGGCAAAGGTATTGTTTAATCACTCGTGCTAATATTGGTAACCGAGAAAGTGAAAGAGTACAAAATTGAACCACGAGTGGTTCGACCGTTTAGTATGTGCTGGCCTTACTACGCCAGTCCGGACGGGGACAATTTTCGCCCAATCTTAAATAAAATTTAGTTCATATTTACTTAATCAAATTGGGCGAAAACTGTCGAGCAAGAATGCCAACATAACCTAGAGCCCAGCTAGAGGCTAGTACGCATGTTTAGGGACAGCAGTTATGCGTTAGAGGAAGCAAGCGATATTGTTATCACATGCCACACATGTAAATCAGGCTCAAGGAAACTGGCTCCCGGATCCAAGATGCAATTGACGCTAATTTAATTTATGATGTAATTGGCAATTAAATTGTCCCGTCTGGATTGGCCTCTACATTTTAATAATTAGAACCAATATGAATCCCCCTCCAGACTATGCGCGTGAATCGCGGCGCGACTTTGCGGAGCGAACATACAGCGACGTTGACGTAGACTCCACACTCGCACAACTTCACGGCGATTTCGCTGTTTGGTTCGCGGCAAAATGGCGCCGAAGCGTCAGCTGATCGGATTTATTTGCGGCAAGGCACTGATTTAAACTGATAACTGTCAAATTGATTTTAGGTTGATCAAGTTCGCACCCAATAACCAAGTAGCCGCCATTGAAGGTTATGACAATTTACAGATTAACCGACTCGTGAGCGAATCGCAGCGAGAAGCGATCACGAGTGTGGAGTCATGCAAGATCGCGCTTCGCGTCTCCTTTGACGCGGGCCAAATACAAAAAACGGGGAATAAGGCGCGAAGGCGTGAACAATCTGCGAAATCGATGCGAGGGCCCTCCACACTTGCGTTCGCGGCTTCGCGCCTCGATTCGCGCACGAGTGTGGAGGGCCCTTTAGAACGTTGGTCCAATAGATAGATACTCGGCATAGTTTGCATGTCAAACGTCGCGCATATGTTGCAGCAGTATTTGCAGTAATACTGTTTTGCATTTATTTTCTCCATTCTGTAGTAGAAAATGAGATGCTGCACGAATAAAATGTCAAATAGGGCGAAGTGAGTTCTCACCATGGAGATATAAAATCAAGCACGCTCTTACTTTTTTTGTTATAGTAAATTTAACCTTATCACGGAGGCAGAAAGGTGTTCTTACCAGACTAGAGAAAACGGTCCACTTGAGATAGCAAATGTGAGGCGCGGTTTCTCACTCGCACATGTTGCCAATGTTAAAAACATACCATTGTGGTAGTATTTATATCAATATACTACTGAAATTATATACTTTCTTATACAATTTTAGTGTTATATACAGAGTGCGGTTCTCAAATTTTTTAAGTAATTTGTAAATAATTATGATGTCAATATTATTAACTGATTGAACCAAGCATGTGCGTAACAAAAAAAAACATATTTTTAATATGGTAGATATTGTAGAAACTTTGAATATTAATTGGTATCCCCAACTTGATGACATATTTTCGAGATATTTCCAAAGCCCCCTCCAGACTATGCGCGTGAATCGCAGCGCGACTTCGCGGAGCGAACATACCGCGACGCTGACGTAGACTCCACACTCGCACAACTTCACGGCGATTTCGCAGTTTGGTTCGCGGCAAGATGGCGCCAAAGCGTCAGCTGGTCGGATTTAGTTTGCGGCAAGGCACTGATTCAAACTGGGAACTGTTAAATTGATTTTTGGTTGATCAAGTTCGCACCCAATATAACCAAGTAGCCGCCATAGAAGGTTATAACAGTTCAGATTAACCGACTCGTGAGCGAATCGCGGCGCGAAGCGATCGCAAGTGTGGAGTCTTGCAAGTTCGCGTTTCGCATCTCCTTTGACGCGGGCCAAATACCGACAAAAAACGAGGAATAAGGCGCGAAGGCGTGAACAATCTGCGAAATCGACGCGAGGGCCCTCCACACTCGCGTTCACGGCTTCGCGCCTCGATTCGCGCACGAGTGTGGAGGGCCCTTTAAGTATTTTAATTAGAAAATATTAATCTCATCCACATGGAATCCAGGGCTATAACTGCGAAAATCGAAGTTCATCAATTGTGGGCGTTTTTCTCTGTCACTCTTATTACGTCTTAGTGAGAGTAAAAAAGCAAAATCCCCGCAATTAGCGAATTTCGGTTTTTACGGTAGGCCCCCAGTTATTAGTATGTGTAAGCGAGAACGAAGATCCAGAGAAGTTACGGCGGACCACCTTCCTCACGATCGATTATGGTGGCGGTCCGGTACGCCTATCAGCTATCAGTAACAGCTTCTAAGACGACCAAATTATCCATCCCTTTTCAGGGGCCATAACACTGTTATGCAGAGCCCGGTCTCGGGGTCACGCTGCAGAAGGGAGTGGTGCGATGGTGAACAAAAAAAACCACGTCGTCTTTTAGACACTGTTGTATATTATATACACATATGTTAGAGGTCGTCAATGAGCACAATCACTTATAATATTAATTAAATTAATCTAAAGCCCCTCCAGACTATGCGCATGAATGTGAATCGCGGCGCGACTTCGCGGAGCGAACATACCGCGACGTTGACGTAGACTCCACACTCGCACAACTTCACGGCGATTTCGCGGTAAGATAGCGCCGACGCGTCAGCTGATCGGATTTAGTTTGCGGCAAGACACTGATTCAAACTGGGAACTGTCAAATTGATTTTTGGTTGATCAAGTTCGCACCCAATAACCAAGTAGGCGCCATAGAAGAAGGTTATGACGGTTATGAAGGTTTACAGATTAACCGACTCGTGAGCGAATCGTGGCGCAAAGCGATCGCGAGTGTGGAGTCTTGCAAGTTCGCGCTTCGCGTCTCCTTTGACGCGGGCCAAATACCGACAAAAAACGGGGTATAAGGTGCGAAGGCGTGAACATTCTGCGAAATCGACGCGAGGGACCTTCACACTCGCGTTCGCGGCTTCGTGTCCCGATTCGCGCACGAGTGTGGAGGGCCCTTAAGGTTGTACATCGAACTGTCTATGTTATCGAAAAGAGGATTATGACAAGCAACAAGTTGCCAGAGTCAAAAATCAAAGTAAAGAAGCCCATGTCTGAGCATGTCACTATAAAGGTGTGCCATTGACTTTCCAACAAATACTAGCACAGCAAAATGACAGTAAGATTCTCTCTGACTATGCACAAATGAGAAAAGATCTTATCCTGTTATCCTAATATCCCAGATACATATAACTCATGGTCACCCTAATTAGAAAGAGATGCAACGGCCCACCTTGACTTCTCATGTGGACACACTTTTTGGCCAATGTACCCTATCCGGTTAATCTTATAAGTCCGTGGTTCTCACATGATCGGAAATTTCAAAACGCACCCGGACGAAATCTACAATTGACACTGACAGTTCCGGACTAATATTTTGAAGTAGATTAAATATAACCTCAAGTATTATTAGGTCTCTGGCGTCTCTGCCCAAAGAGCATATGATTACTACGCTCTGCCCTCCGTAATTACGAATAACAGTATACTAAACAAGTGAGTTATATTATTGTCATAATGAAATTGAACATTTACATATTTTTTTTACTTATTTTATCTGAATCTATCGTCGTATCTCGCTCAGTTGATCTATTTTTCAGGTACAATGCAGAGACTGATATCATTAGCAAAAATGGTATCAAATGTGAAACCAAGTATATCTAATGGGACTATTAACTTTATACCGTCTTTCTTCAGTACATTTCGAAGCCATGTTCTCCAAGAAAAGCTATTACCGACCTCTTCGCCGATATTTAATCAAGTCTGTTCGTTCAAAGTGAAAGGTCGCGTTCGAAGGCGTTGCAAAGACTGCTATATCGTGGTGCGAGACCAGAGATCGTATGTTATATGCCCAAAGTTCCCTCGTCACAAACAAATGGCAATGAAACCCAAACCTCACAACACATGGATTTTGACACATGCAACCCAAAGCCCTGTGCGCGCTTGGTGAATTTTGATCAATAATATAATATACATTTATAGAATATTTAGCATAAAATATCCTCATGTAATTAGGTATGAAAATGTGAATAAAAGATAATAGTAAAAATCTACATAGAAGTATATTTATTTAACCTTTACATCTTAAATATAAAACAATGAACAAAGTTGGTTTAAATAACCTAATTACAACAACATAAAATAACAATTGCCTTTAACTATGAGTTACACTACATAAATTTTGCAGCTTAAAAGAAAACTGAGCTTTATTTTTCTTAGTTTGATACATGTAAATATGAAAAGAAATTTACTAAGTCTTCTGCTGTGTCACATGTTAGTATTCATTCTGTGGAGGCCTGGAGGTATAATATATAAGTAGTTTACACAACTACTTATATATTATACCACTCATTACCATACCACCATTATATATGCTAGCACTCTAAACCAGAGATCTCCAAACCAAGCTATGGTCTGCATACAAAGTCCAACCTGCAGAAAGTAAGCGGGAGAACCAAACAAGAGTCTAGCCTGGGACAGCAACAGCAGACACGAAAGTCTTTAGGTCAAATTTATTTAAAATGACAAAATCCCTCCCTTGAGTCAAAATTTGGAGACTCCTATAATAATTAATAACAGTACAACCCACTTAAGATGATAAAGGGACCAGATGAAAAAAAATCATATTATAGGCAGAAAAATATATAGTGGGGAAAAAAATACATACATACATATAATCACTCCTATTTCCTGGAGGGGTAGGCACAGGCCACGGATTTCCACTTGCTACAAAATAAATAGTACATACAGATTGCTCAAGTTACAGGGACTGGCATATTATGCTGAAGATCATTTTAAACATGATCATATTAAGTGGAGACTACTGTATTATTTAGGATTGCTCCTTAAAAAGTTATGAACCAAAGGCATGTCCAAAATCATGTGTCCTCATTTGCATACCTGGTGGGATCGAACAAGTTGATGGCACTGTAAAAAGAAATGACATTATTTACCAAAGGTAATTTTGGTTATTCCCACCAGTTACCACAAGTTACCATTAGTAACAACAACAACCACCAAATTTTTCTCAGTAGTTACCATTCAAGAGTAATAAAAATACTAATATAAACAGTGCTTTAAAGAATAATTATATTTTGTTGATTAGTAAGTATTTCAGTTAACTGATCAAATATATAGAAACAGTTTTACCGGTACAAATTTAAAATTAAAATAGTTAAGACGAAATTAATGTTTGTATTGTATGAAATTCTATAATATTAGCTGGGTCCACACATAGCGAGCACACGCGCGAGGCAATTTCCTAACGCACAATACGGCCAGTGTAGACGTACCTCGGCCGAGGCGGGGAGCTCGGGCGAGGAAAACGCGCGCCACGCCTCGGCCAAGGCACGTCTACACTTAGCACACTCGGATTAGGACCAACCTCGAAATCTCTGGAACAGTCATGAAATTTGGTATGTATATAAATTTTCATGCCCACACCATTTGACATTTTTGGGGACCTCGAGGAATCGCAGCCATCTTGGAAAATGTGTACCATCCAGGATAAATTCGCGTTTTACTCAAAATCTACGTTTCTTACAAAAATATTGTGTAAGGCAACTTATTAAATTCTACACAAATTAGTCCTTGACATCTTTGCGCAGAAATACATCTTGCTATAAAAAAATACTTGTAGAACCCAGATTTAGCGCTTATACCCTTTCAGGGGATATTTTCTTAATAGTAAACTTGGAAGAATATGAATTCCACTTTTAATTATACATTTGTACATGATCTATCCCTATCAATATTTCACTTGACTGCGACTTAACCAGAAAGTAGGATATAGGTTTAAGTACTGCTGATTCAGTACATCCTGAGCTTAGGATACTGGACCGATTTTTTAATATGATGTATCGGTAGATTCCTCTTGCCCTTCACAACCAATTTTCACTTATTCTATTAAAGAAAAATCAATATAGCCGTCTTGAAAGGACTCCGAATATTAAATCATATTTTTTCTTCTAGCGCCTAAACTATTAGGCGGATTTCAATAAAATTGACATCAGTAGATCCATAATTAGTACACGAGTGCTGTGCAGTACAAAGTTACTAAAATTAACGGAAGAAAAAAGTTTAAGGCTATATAATGTGATTGCAAAAACAGATTATAATACTTAAATGGAGTTAAAAAAATAGTGACAGTAATCAAATTTGACACCTACAATTTCTGGGATCCCTGTTTACGTGTCTTAAAATTTGAGCTTCGGGGACCACGGGGATCAAACGGTACAGGAAAAGGTATGGGACTTTATTTATTTATTTATTTATTTAATCTTTATTGCACATAAGAAAACACACTGTACAATAGGCGAACTTAATGCCGTAAGGCATTCTCTACCAGTCAACCTTTAGGCAAAGCAGATAACTTTATCGTTTTTTCTTTTATCTCTGTAGCTGATTTAATATTAATATTGTGTAAGGCGAAGTGAAAGCTTATTAAATTTCACACAATAAATGTTTACAACACTATGTCCCTAAAATGAAGCCATCTCATAGAAATATAGCTTAGAAGTAAAAAAGTTGGACTATTGACGTTTTATTCAAATAAAACTCGGTAAAAATATATATTTGTACTTTTTATTGACGTGACGTGAGGTGCTCAGAGGACCTACCGCGAACCACGTTCGATGTGTTGCCACCCTGTCACGCTTACGTACGAATTTTCAAGTGCGACAGAGAGGCAACACGTCGAACGTGGTTCGCGGTAGGCCCTCAGCCCTCAGGCGAGGAAAACGCGCGCGCCACCTCGGCCGAGGCACGTCTACACAGGCCGTTTTGTGCGCGAGGGAATTGCCTCGCGCGTATGCTCGCTCTGTGTGGATGTGGACCCGGCTATTGTTTTTGGAAGTATATTGTTACACTTTTAGTTTTCAAATGATGTTTAATTTCTCCTTATAATATTTGCAATTTTGAAAGTTTGTATCAAATAAAAGAATCTGGGCGGCTACCGGGAAAATCGAAATTCGTCAATTGCGGGCATTTTTCTGTCACTCTGATTACGTCTTACGAAGAGTAAAAGAGAAATATCCCCGCAATTTGCGAATTTCGATTTTCGCGGTAGGCCCCCAGATTTATACTGTCATTACAACCAATTCTTATAGCACCATTTACATCTCTACTACAATCAACAACTCTTTGTCACTTGGAGCAAAAAACCTCAGTTACCATCAAAAGTAATTAGTGGTAACAAGTTTTTTTCTTTCTGCAATAAGTAAAAAGCGGCCAAGTGCGAGTCGGACTCGCCCATGAAGGGTTCCGTACCATTTATGACGTATTAAAAAAAACTACTTACTAGATCTCATTCAAACCAATTTTCGGTGGAAGTTTGCATTGTAATGTATATATCACATATTTTTTTTAGTTTTATCATTCTGTTATTTAACCAGTGTCCCCAGTTGCAGTGTGTCCCCCCCCCCCCCCCCCCCTTCACACACATTTTACCACTTTGGAAGTCTCTCTCGCGCAAACTATTCAGTTTAGAAAAAAATGATGTTAGAAACCTCAATATGATTTTTGAAGACCTATCCATAGATACCCCACACGTATGGGTTTGATGAAAAAAAATTATTTTTTATTTTTTTATGACGTATTAAAGCAAAACTACTTACTAGATCTCGTTCAAACCAATTTTCGGTGAAAGTTTGCATGGTAATGTAGATCATATATTTTTTTTAGGTTTATCATTGTCTTATTTTAGAAGTTGCAGGGGGCGGACACACATTTTACCACTTTGGAAGTGTCTCTCGCGCAAACTATTCAGTTTAGCAAAAAATTATATTAGAAACCTCAATATCATTTTTGAAGACCTATCCATAGATATCCCACACATATGGGTTTGATGAAAAAAGATTTTTGTTTTTCAAAATTTATTGTTTTTTTTTTCTATTTTTGTGTGAAAATCTTAATGCGGTTCGTAGAATACATCTACTTACCAAGTTTGAACAGTATAGCTCTTATAGTTTCGGAAAAAGTAGCTGTGACATAAACGGACAGACAGACGGACATACGAATCTATAAGGGTTCCTTTTTTTGCCATTTGGCTACGGAACCCTAAAAATGGATTTAATTGTTCCTGGTAAGCATTACCTTCATCACCTGCATTACCTGGTTCTGTGAACTAATTCATTGACCTCATTATCTTGTGAAGTGATCTCACTGACTTCACCATCATCACTATCTCCTATCTCCACTGGCTCAGCATCATTACTGTTGTCATTACTGGTTAGATCAATAGTGTTTGAAGTGTCAGATTCATTCTTAGTTTCGTTACTGGGTGTATCAATTTTGATCCCAGCAATGCCTGAAAGATAAATAGGCTGTCACAGTAATAATTGAGATAAAAATATTGTTAAATAGAAGCAGCCCTTTTTTTTTAAAAGGCCATCACTGATTTCAAAGAAATGTTTGGAAATGAACAATACTGAAACAGTAATACTTATTTGTCAAGCTTACTGTCACTGTTTACTTGGACAAGTAAAATATAAATAAAGTCTTTTTTTATCCTAGTTTCATGTGATTACTCCAACACTGGACCATTGTGTAGAGTATAAATTGTTTTGGACAGAAACAATAATTTAATCAAACTATACTTATTAGGAAAAAATTACCTTTCGCTGGCAGTGTAGGGGTGTCTCTCTGAACTCTGCGTCTTCTGGTCCTATCATTCTGTCTCATTTGTACCATATTTTGAAAGTTTATTCTGTACACAGCCCCAGCTAGTAGTAATGTACACTCAGGGCTTCCAGCATTATAAGCATTTTCTAATTCAATATTACTTCTTTCATCATATTTCCACCAACCTGGTAAAGATACTTATAAGTAACCATTGATGTGCCATCAGAAAGTTTCCAAAATTTCAAAGAATTCTCATATTTTTGTACAGGAATCTAAGATTCCATTTCTAAGATGAAAGTTTCCTTTGATTCGTGATATTTCTTCCTGAAATTTCCAAGAATTTATCCAACTTTTTAGAAACTTTCCACAACTTTGCACACCTATACTTATAACAGACACATTAAAGTTTACTTTATAAAATGTAAAACATTGCATTTAGGCCTATACTATTATTAAACATAATACATACCATTTCTCCCCTCATAATACCATTGGTAGCCTTCATTCGCTTCCTCAGAACTAGCTTGAGGTGAAGTTTTCTCTAAAAGTACTGGATGGTCCAAATAATCTGGTGGGATTTCTGCTCTGCACATAGCACACTTTTTACTTTGAATTGCAACTCCCTGTACATCATAAAAATGAGAATGAATAATAAAAAAAATATTAAAAATTGTAAGTAATAAACTTGTAATTTCCTTAAGCTCACCTTCACACAAAGAAAACAAAAGATGTGTCCACAAGGAAGCTGGGTAGGATGATGGCATTTTTGTAAGCAAACTGCGCAATCTTGCTCTGCAACTATAAAATGTTTATAATTTACAACCCAAATTTTGTTTGCATGGTGTCTAATGTTCTTATAACCATAATAAGTCTACCTTGCGGATCATTACTCATAGCGTTAATTTACGACACATTCAAATAAAAACAGTAGTCAATTTAATAACACATCACGCGTTATAAAAGTTTTCCTTTGAAATCACACTAATGAGGCAAATATTTAATTGATAGAAACCTTCTTCAAAGCTGGGTCAACCTGCCAAAAACCAAATAATATTATTACGTCAAAAAATAAATGGAAGAAACTGTCACACGCCATCAACGACGTTCAAAAACATCTGTGAAGGCCATAACAGACGGGCCAACCGGACGTGATTTTGGTTCGGCTAGTATAGTCAAACCAAAACACATATCCTCGTCAAACTTCCTTCTATGATTTTTTTTTTTTTAACTGACTCTTTCTCGCTTTCATTTATATGCGTCCTTAACGGACAAGGAGTACCACATTTCACAAATGATCGAACAAGCCTCGCGTCGAACCAAGGATGGAGGTTGAAGCGCTAATTACTAATTACATCCACATTTCCGAATATCGGGCCCGAAATCAGTCCCGCTGTCGGGCCTGATAATCGTTTTCCGTTTCATGGATTTTCAGCATTTCGTTCACATGAAGATATAAAGTAGAGGACGCTTTAACTTTTTTTGTTATACTTAATTGAACCAAATCTAACGCGTTTAAAACCGTTGACCATGATTCTCCTTGCCTTGCTCAAACATATGAGTGTCTCTGAAATAGCCCTTAAGAGCCCTTAATCCTTGGAGCGTTCTCCGATTTCACGAAATAACGCTCGATAGATGGCGTTGGCGCTCGGTACGCGAGCGCCGGCAACGCGACGCGCGTTTCAATGCAGACTAGAATAATCTTGATAGTTTTCAATATAATTTCAAGCAACATTAATTTTAGTGTCATATGATATCATATGGGCACTCTTTATTTTATTGTATATGCACAGTAGTTTTTTTTTTTTATGTACACTACTACTAAGTGTACAGACTACAGAGTGTACTATAACCCTTGCTCTTTATTCTGTCTCTTTCACACCAATGGAAAATGAAGAAGTTACTAAATGACTGCAGGTATAAATAAAGTATATTAGTGCGATAGAGAGACAGATAGTGTTTCGTTGTCGTATCGTAAACGATTGGCATGTTGGCCACACACTTGCTTAGTGCCTAGCCAAAATACCAATCGTTTGCGTATATTAGTGCGATAGAGAGAGAGTAGTGTTTCGTTGTCGTATCGTAAACGATTGGCATGTTGGCTACGCACCCATGATACCTAGCGAAGAAGCCAATCGATTGCGCATATTAGTGCGATAGAGAGACAGATAGTGTTTCCTTGTCGTATCGTAAACGTTTGGCATGTTGGCTACGCACCCATGCTGCGTAGTCAAGATGCCAATCGTTTGCGCACATTAGTGCTATAGAGTTTCAGTGTTATTTGAAATCACGTTAGGGTTTGTATTATTATTTTTGACTCGAATGAAGTCCATCCAGGTTCTTATGATGGAGTCAAGAGTTGGTCACCAGAACTCCTAATCTACTCATTATAATTCCATCGTGCTTGGGCTCAAAAGATTTGCCCTGACGAACACCATCGATCTAGATGAGGTCCAGGGTCTCATGACGGAGTCAGGAGTTGGTCACCAGAACTCCCCAAAACTCCTAATCTACTCATCATAACTCCATCGAGTTTGGGCTCAATAGATTTACCCTGATGGGCACCATCAATCTAGATGAAGTCCAGGGTCTCATGATGGAGTCAGGAGTAGGTCACTAGAACTCCTAATCTACTCATTATAATTCCATCGTATTCGAGCTCAATAGATTTGCCCTGACGAGTACCATCGATCTAAATGAAGTCCAGGGTCTCATGATGGAGTCAGGAGTTGGTCACCAGAACTCCTAATCTACTCATTATAATTCCATCGTGTTTGGGCTCAAAAGATTTGCCCTGACGAGTACCATCGATCTAGATGATGTTCAGGGTCTCATAATGGAGTCAGGAGTTGGTCACTAGAACTCCTAATCTACTCATTATAATTCCATCGTGTTTGGGCTCAAAAGATTTGCCCTGACGAGTACCATCGATCTAGATGAAGTCCAGGGTCGCATGATGGAGTCAGGAGTTGGTCACCATAATTCCTAATCTACTCATCATAACTCCATCGTGTTTGGGCTCAATAGATTTGCCCTCACGAGCACCATCAATCTAGATGATGTTCAGGGTCTCATGATGGAGTCCGGAGTTGGTCACTAGAACTCCTAATCTACTCATTATAATTCCATCGTGTTTGGGCTCAAAGGATTTGCCCTGACGAGTACCATCGATCTAGATGAAGTCCAGAGTCTCATGATGGAGTCAGGAGTTGGTCACCAGAACTCGTAATCTATTTATCATAACTCCATCGTGTTTGGGCTCAATAGATTTACTCCGACAAGCACCATCAAATTACCATTATGATGAATAGATTAGGAGTTCTGGTGACCAACTACTGAGTCCATCATGAGACCCTTGACTTAATCTAGATCGATGGTACTCGTCAGGGCAAATCTTTTGAGCCCAAACACGATGGAGTTATGATGAATAGACTAGGAGTTCTGGTGATCAACTCCTGAGTCCATCATGAGACCCTGGACCTGATCTAGATTGATGGTGCTCGTCAGGGCAACTCTATTGAGCCCATACACGATGGAGTTATGATGAGTAGATTAGGAGTTCTGGTGACCAACTCCTGACTCCATCATGAGACCCTGGACCTTATCTAGATCGATGGTGCTCGTCAGGGCAAATCATTTGAGCCCAAACACGTTGGAATTATAATGAGTAGATTAGGAGTTCTAGTGACCAACTCCTGACTCCATCATGAGACCCTGGACTTTATCTAGATTGATGATGCTCGTCAGGGCAAATCTATTGCGCCCGAACACGATGAGGTTATGATGAGTAGTTTAGGAGTTCTGGTGACCAACTCCTGACTCCATCATGAGACCCTGGGCCTCATCTAGATCGATGGTGTTCATCAGGGCAAATCTATTGAGCCCAAACACGATGGAGTTATGATGAGTAGATTAGGAGTTCTGGTGACCTGCTCCTGACTCCATCATGAGACCCTGGACCTCATCTAGATTGATGGTGCTCGTCAGGGCAACTCTATTGAGCCCAAACACGATGGAGTTATGATGAGTAGAGTAGGAGTTCTGGTGACCAACTCCTGACTCCATCATGAGACCCTGGACCTCATCTAGATCGATGGTGCTCATCAGGGCAAATCTTTTGAGCCCAAACACGTTGGAATTATAATGAGTAGATTAGGAGTTCTAGTGACCAACTCCTGACTCCATCATGAGACCCTGGACTTTATCTAGATTGATGATGCTCGTCAGGGCAAATCTATTGAGCCCGAACACGATGAGGTTATGATGAGTAGTTTAGGAGTTCTGGTGACCAACTCCTGACTCCATCATGAGACCCTGGGCCTCATCTAGATCGATGGTGTTCATCAGGGCAAATATATTGAGCCCAAACACGATGGAGTTATGATGAGTAGATTAGGAGTTCTGGTGACCAGCTCCTGACTCCATCATGAGACCCTGGACCTCATCTAGATTGATGGTGCTCGTCAGGGCAACTCTATTGAACCCAAACACGATGGAGTTATGATGAGTAGATTAGGAGTTCTGGTGACCAGCTCCTGACTCCATCATGAGACCCTGGACCTCATCTAGATTGAAGGTGCTCATCAGGGCAACTCTGTTGAGCCCAAACACGATGGAATTATAATGAGTAGATTAGGAGTTCTAGTGACCAACTCCTGACTCCATCATGAGACCCTGGACCTCATCTAGATCGATGGTGTTCGTCAGGGCAAATCTTTTGAGCCCAAACACGATGGGATTATAATTAGTAGATTAGGAGTTCTGGTGACCAACTCCTGACTCCATCATGAGAACTTGGACTTCATCCGGGTCAAAAATAATAATGCAAACCCTAACGTAATTTCAAGTGAAAATGCGTTTTTCAGAAAATCGCAGCCAAATAACACTAGACCTTACTCATAGTGTTGTGTTCCTGCCGGTGAGTAAGGTTGCCAGAGCTCAACGAGGGGCGGGAGGGGGTTAGGGTCGGCAACGCGCATGTAACTCCTCTGGAGTTGCAGGCGTACATATGCGGGCCGTATGCTTGTTTGCCACCGACTTAGTATTAAAAAAAAAGTAACACTGAAAATCCATCAATAAGCGAGTCTGTTAGGCATACTGTAAAAAATGAACTTTTATTAAGATTTTCTAATCGCAGTATATAGCACTTCTCGGAACTCCGTAGCTGATTACGATCGCAACGAATGCCTGACAATCGAGCACAGGTCCGTCCTCTAAGCGCGCTCCGCGCGGACTGAGAGCGGGGCGTCGCTGCTGCGTGATTTATACGTGTTTTAAAAAAATATAAATTTACGGCAATGTAGGTCCCATAGTTACGATTTTTTTTTTATAGGTTAACATAAAGTTACAGTTTGCTATAATATTATTTTTAAAGCAAAATATGCGTACAATTTGCGGAAATAAAATATAATAAAACCCTGTTTTCGCCAAAAAAATGAAGAAAACTCGGAAGGTATTTTATCAGTTTTTTCAAATGAATCTTCGATTGTTAATCATTCCAGCCCCTCGTACGAGATATGTTGAATCAAATTGTAGTCATTCATGTACCAAATGATTCTTGTTTATAGCAAAATTGAGAACCGAAACGCCACATCTCACTGCAAAATTTGGAAAAGACTCCCAAAAAACCTCATTAAAAAAGAGGTTTAAAAGAGAAAATGAAAATTTGAACTGTTGGAGCCCCTAGTTTAGGAAACGATTATTTAAGTACGTTATCAGTTTTTGAATAAATACTAATAGTTACGTCGTAATCTTGAATGAAAAAGGAAGCATTTTACAAAATACGCTCGTCTGTAGGAATAAGGACTCTTAAGAGGCTGTCAATACCTAAAGCGCGCACACTGTCTATTTCTATCGGAGTAAATGATGAAAAATATTTAAATAAAAAAAAATGGATTATTAGTGTAATATTTTACTCAACCACGGTTTAGATATAAATGTTTTGAAATTGTGATTATAATTGCAGATCCATAAGTCAAAACAATAAAGACATAAAACCGTTTAATTGTGATTTTAAGACCAATCTTTGCAATTATTTTCTATCGAGCCGATTTCGTTCAATCATGTATCGAGTACAACCACGGTCTTTGAAATATAATTAATATGAACGTATATTTTTCTTACTTGACTAAAACAAATAGTCTTTCTTAAAAAACTGTTTAAGTAACATCAATTTCAAGGACATTGGGTGTTGACAGCCTCTTAACTGGTTTGCTGCCTACTTGCGAGGCCGCCAGCAGGCAGTCCGAGTTGACCGGTCTTTGTCTGACTGGTGTGATCTGGCGACTGGCGTGCCTCAAGGAGGTATCTTATCTCCACTTCTTTTTTCTACCTTTATTAATTTTATCACACCTGACCTTCGCTGTTCCTACCATCTGTATGCTGATGACTTGCAACTCTACGACCAGTGCTCCGTGACTGACGTTCCAACTTGCATTGGTAAACTAAACCTGGACCTTTTACATATCCAGCAGTGGTCCGAGAGGTTTGGCCTCTTTGTAAATCCGTCTGTGCCAAGCTATTGTTATAGGTAGTTCCAAACAGCTTACTAAACTAGACTTGGACGCACTTGCACCAGTAAACTTTAACGGCTCCCCAATAATATTTAGTCAAAGTGTTAAAGACCTGGGTGTTCTTTTAGACAGTACCTTGAGTTGGAGAGCACAGGTTACTGAAATCAGCCGTAAGGTCATGGGCTCACTTCATTCTCTCAACAAAATGAAGCACTTCTTACCGATCAAAACTAAAGTTTCACTAATTAACACCCTTATACTGCCCATTATTGATTATGGTGATGTGTGTTACCCGGACATAAACGAAGAGCTTCTCGATAAATTGGACCGCCTGCTTAATAACTGCATTCGCTTCGTTTTTTACCTCCGCAAATATGATCACGTTTCTTCTTTTCGAGCACAACTTGGATGGCTTCCCATTCGTCAACGACGCAATATTCGCTTGCTTTCCACTCTTTTTCTGTGTTTCAATATTATGGGTTACCCTCGACCGTCAACTTCGCTCTTCTGGCAATATGTCTCTGTCCATCCCTCTTCACCGGATCGGGTTCATGTCAAATTCGTTCACCGTGCAGGTGGCGCGTCTTTGGAATGGACTTCCTTTTTAGGGTTCCGTAGCCAAATGGCAAAAAACGGAACCCTTATAGATTCGTCATGTCCGTCTGTCTGTCCGATTATGTCACAGCCACTTTTTTCCGAGACTATATGAGCTATACTGTTCAAACTTAGTAAGTAGATGTATTCTATGAACCGCATTAAGATGTTCACACAAAAATAGAAAAAAAAAACAATAAATTTTGGGGGTTCTCCATACTTAGAACTGAACCTAAAAAAATCTTTTTTCATCAAACCCATACGTGTGGGTTATCTATGGATAGGTCTTCAAAAATGATAATTAGGTTCCTAATATTATTTTTTTCTAAACTGAATAGTTTGCGCGAGAGACACTTCCAAAGTGAAAAATGTGTGTCCAAAGTGGTAAAATGTTGAACAAGATCTAGTAAGTAGATTTTTTTTAATACGTCATAAATGGCACGGAACCCTTCATGCGCGAGTCCGACTCGCATTTGGCCGCTTTTACATCAAAAATGCGCCAAATAAGTTCGCTTTCTAAAAATCATTACGTGCTTTCTTTGCTAGCAGAATGAAAGATTCTTAATGTATTTATTTATTAGCTTCATATGTGTCGTCTTTTCATTTATATATATATAATAATAAATAAATAAATATTATACGACATTATTACACAAATTGACTAAGTCCCACAGTAAGCACAATAAGGCTTGTGTTGAGGGTACTTAGACAACGATATATATAATATATAAATATTTATAAATACTTAAATACATAGAAAACACCCATGACTCAGGAACAAATTATCCATGCTCATCATACGAATAAATGTCCTTACCAGGATTTGAACCCGGGACCATCAGCTTCGTAGGCAGGGTCACTACCCACTAGGCCAAACCGGTCGTCAAACTGCATATATATATATGTATTGGTGTATTATATTTGTATGTATATGTTATTTTATGTATTTTTGTATGATTAAATAAATAAATAAATATTATAGGACATTATTACACAAATTGACTAAGTCCCACAGTAAGCTCAATAAGGCTTGTGTTGAGGGTACTTAGACAACGATATATATAATATATAAATATTTATTAATACTTAAATATATACATAGAAAACACCCATGACTCAGGAACAAATATCCATGCTCGTCACACGAATAATAGCCCTTACCAGGATTTGAACCCGGGACCATCAGCTTCGTAGGCAGGGTCACTACCCACTAGGCCAAACCGGTCGTCAAATGATTGTCAATGATTTGTTTTGCTATTGTAATTGTAGCACCGCTCACAATCTCTCTGCTTAGCCTTTAGGTTGACTGGTAGAGAATGCCTCGTGGCATTAAGTCCGCCTTTTGTACTATAAGATTGTTTTTCTTTTGTGCACTAAAGATTAAATAAATAAATAAATCAAAAAAAAATCCTTTAAATAAATTTAGGTAAATCTAGGGCCCTCCACACTCGTGCGCGAATCGAAGCGAAGTGCGAAGCCGCGAACGCGAGTGTGGATGGCCCTCGCGTCGATTTCGCAGATTGTTCACGCCTTCGCGCCTTATTCCCCGTTTTTTGTCGGTATTTGGCCCGAATCAAAGGAGACGCGAAGCGCGAACTTGCAAGACTCCACACTCGCAATCGCTTGGCACCGCGATTCGCTCACGAGTCGGTTAATCTGACTGTCATAACCTTCTATGGCGGCTACTTGGTTATATTCGGTGCAAATAGGTGCAAACTTGATCAACCAAAAATCAATTTGAACGTTCCCAGTTTGAATCAGTGCCTTGCCGCAAACTAAATCCGATCCTGACGCTTCGGCGCCATCTTGCCGCGAACCAAACTGCGAAATCGCCGTGAAGTTGTGCGAGTGTGGAGTCTACGTCAACGTCACGGTAATCGGTATGTTCGCTCCGCGAAGTCGCGCCGCGATTCACGCGCATAGTCTGGAGGGGGCTTAGGGTTAGTATGACATGACATTAATACAAATTCTTACATAGAGGGGCATGTAGCTGCACCCAGTCCTTCAGCCACGGTGAGTCCCACCGATCGGCCAATGTGCACAGGATGGTATTCGAGCTGGCGCGCCACCGTCTCAACAGCGCCACAGGGGGCCTACCGCGAAAACCGAAATTCGCAAATTGCGGGGATCTTTCTCTTTTACTCTCACTAAGACGTAATTAGAGTGACAGAGAAAAATGCCCGCAAGTGACGAATTTCGAGTTTCCCGGTAGCCGCCCTGATCACGGAGGCAGAAAAGTGTTCGTACCAGACTAGAGAAAACGGTCCACATGAGATAACAAAAGTGGGGCGCAGTTTCTCACTCACTCGCACATGTTGCCAATGTTAAAAAGACATGGAGATATAAAGCGGAGCACACTATAACTTTTTTTGTCATAGTAAATTGCACCTTATCACTGAGTCAAAAAGGTGTTCTTATCAGACTAGAGAAAACGGTCCACTTGAGATAGCAAAGTTGGGTCGTGTTCAAGTCGTGTTCCACTTTATAAAGTGTCGTCGTGTAACACATTATCGTTTAGCTTGTGTGTAAGTGTAAGAGAATATTTGGCTGGACCGATAATGATGGCTATAGTTTTCATTGAAAGTATTTGTTAAGCTCTAGTTTCACGATTTTTTTATATTTTTTGGACCCATGGTTCAAAAGTTAAAGGGTGGGGGGGACACTTTTTTTTCGGATCGATTATTTCCAAAAATGTTAACTTTATCAAAAATGGTTATTGGAGACTCTTATTCGTTTTGAAAGACCTATCCAACGATACAACACACCATTGGGTAAATTACGGAGAAAAGTCCTCGGGACGGACAGACGGACATGGCGAAACTATAAGGGTTTCTAGGTGACCACGAAACCCTAAAATGAAATTGAATGCTTGCCAATGATGCGTATGGAGCGTATCATTTTAGGTGTTTAAAGAACTGATCGCAGCGATGGACTAAATTTAGTATGTGTAATTTATTATTATTTTAAATTTCGCTGTACACATCGCAAATACTAGAAATATATTTAACGTTCATACGTCTATAGTTTTTAAAATGATGAAGTAAGACTGACAAGATTACCGCAATTTATAAATGCTTTACGTCAAGTAGAATTTTGCTTTAGAGCGACATCTAGCATTGAGTAGAAAAGTTGAGCGTAATTAACATGAATTAACTCATTAAATGGTTTTAGTTCGATTCCTGCAACCTCAGCTATATTATACGAAAAATAGCTTAAACAAATACTTTTCACATGATATACATGGCCTTTTTGTATAGTATTTTTAAGAATGACGATTTTTTTAAACTGTAAATTGTGTCCCTTTAAATACTTTGTCATTGGGGTTGATACAAGAAACATAAAGCATTTTTTATATTCTTTCTATCAAAATACATTAAAACTGATTATATCCCGCGTTTAAGGAAATATAACTGCTTATATGCGCAACTTCTTTTTTTGTATAGCTCGGTCCCTGCAAGTTATCTAAAGTTGATGCCATACTATAAAATAATACTACGATTAAGAGCTTTTAAACGACATATGTCTGAACAGTATACAACCATGGGACACTGCCTATTGTCCTTTATATGTATTTTAGTCTATACGGTATTTATAATATGGGCCTTAATTTAGCTGTCAAATAATGAGCTCAACAAAATAAAGATTATTCCTTAAAACTGTTTACAGTTACCAATGTGCAGAATCTTTTCGTTTTTAATGTTAAATACACTTGACTTTTGATTTCCTGAAAATAGTCAGTCAAATTATCAGTGTATTTTATATTATTCGGTTAATTTTCTTCGTCGTTGTTTCGATACAAATTCAATGAAAAAATGTATGTTTCATTATGTTTTGATGGCCCACTTCGTGATCCTCTTCCTGGGGATACGTATGATCGGTATGATGCTTTCAAGTATAAAAGTTTTGCCCTTCTTCACAGGTTTTAATCAACTCATTTTATGTTAAAACATAATTATGTTCTTTCGCTTATCATAACGTTTTTTGTGGCAGACGACAGCCAACTCTGCGTGCCAAAAGTATGTTTCTGACGGGCTTTCAGTAACTGTCATTATATATATTATAGTTTCTATTTTCCTCCGTGAGCTTCTACGGATTATCGTCTTATCTATTGTTTAAAAACCGCAAAGGCGCGTGCCACTATGAAAAAATGGTCAAGCCGCATAGGTAGCGTTTATTGAATTACTACTCTATTGAGCACGGAATAAGATTCATTATGAACTAATACAGAATTCTAACAGAATAGCTGTCTGATATCTATTGGTGCGTCTAAGGTAGGCGACTAAACGCTCTCAAACCAGCTTAACTTGTGACACTCCGATCCGAAACAAAGATACGTATTCGAAGACCTCGCTTGCACTGGTAATGCGAGCGCACGGCTAGCTAGCGTCAAGGAAGCAATGTTATGTTTCTCGAGGAGCAGGTAAAAAACAGGGCCGGATTTTCACACAAATATATTTGGGTGGTTATACGTTGTTTAATTTAAAGAGATAAAACATAACACTATTTAAATAGTAGGTACACATCTAACAGAATGGGTTTGTGTAATTACAATAATAACGAGATATACTCATTTTTATAATCAACTGTTTAAACAGTTGTTTGCTAATTTTAAACTTTAAACAGGCTAATTTTAAATAAACAATAAAACAATGGTAAAATAGTAATAAATATGTATATCCATTTAACAATCCCGTACTACTAATGTTAAAATAGACCTATATGTTATAATTATGTACACTAAAATAAAGATATTATTTACAATAGAGTACACATTTAGTAAAACATTTATACAAATTTATATTATGAGTCAACAAAAAAATAAGTAACATATACATAATAGTGTATGCATAAAATAAATAAATATAAAACAAAATATGCATATCGTTTAGAGTCAAATCACGCTAACTCTTTCAAGCAAACCATACAAACAGTGTCAGTTTGTTAGAAGTCTGAAGAGTTAGCGTTATTTCGTAAAACCACCCAAATATATTTGTGTGAAAATCCGGCCCTGTTTTTTACCTGCTCCTCGAGAAACATAACATTGCTTCCTTGGCGCTAGCTAGCCGTGCGCTCGCATTACCAGTGCAAGCGAGGTCTTCGAATACGTATCTTTGTTTCGGATCGCAGTGTCACAAGTTAAGCTGGTTTTAGAGCGTTTAGTCGCCTGCCTTAGACGCACCAATAGAGATCAGACAGCTATTCTGTTAGAATTCTGTATTAGTTCATAATGAATCTTATTCCGTGCTCAATAGAGTAGTAATTCAATAAACGCTACCTATGCGGCTTGACCATTTTTTCATAGTGGCACGCGCCTTTGCGGTTTTTAAACAATAGATAAGACGATAATCCGTAGAAGCTCACGGAGGAAAATAGAAACTATAACTAACACGTTCCCTGTGCATGCATCATATGTGTAGCATTTTAGGGTACATATGATACGTGCATGCACCACTAATGATGCACGACCCCATATAAACTTAAACCATTGCCAAAATTTACACGTATGAGCTAGGTCTTTTTTATTTGTATGCACATACTGGCTATGAACCCTTTGACAAAAAACACGTGCGTCCGGATGACATTTATGTAATGTTGCCAGGTTATGAGAGTTACAAATAAAACAAAAAAATATTGTCATTTTTTATTTGAAATAAAAAAAATAAAACAAGTTATTTGCACTTATTGCACATGATAATTAAAATAAAGAAATAATCAAACAAATTTGCAAAAAAAAAACTAATAACAAAGGGGTTGTTATTTATAATGGCAGGCATTGAAGCATCTAAGACACAATGCTTTCTTGCACATCGAACACTCAGTGTCCGTTTGTTTCGCCCTTTTGCGAGCTTCTGTAGGCGTCCTACCCTGTTCAGTAATTAATTTGTAGCACCCAATGCAACGTTTTCGAAAAAATTTATTGTTACGGCGTGGAATTTTGGTCAGTTCATGGCGGCGGGGTAAGGTAGACTGAATCGATGGCCCAGCCGAAGGTTCGGAATATTTAATACCAAGAAGATGACTAATAATTTCCTCGTGGCCTGACAAAAGAGGCATTTTTTTGTTAGCATTGATGTCCTTGTAGATTAAAATTGCATTAACAACTGCAAGGGATATTAGATCAGTCGCAATTTTTTTATACCAGAAACAAGTCTTGCGTACAGGCGAATTGTAGCTTGCCAGCTGATCAGCTATATCAATGCCTTTCTTGCCGCGATTGTAATCTAATACAATCTTGGGTTTCATGACTGGCCTTAATCCAGTGGACATTGCCATTTGATGATCATGGCGTGTTGATAAAACCAAAACATCAATCGAGAGAAACGTCAAATTGCCTTGAAGCGTGCATGAATGACATGTAGTGCACTGAGCAGTGAGCTAGCACGTGCATGCATCACATTTTGGGCACCAGTTTAGAAGCTCATACGTGTATGCATCGCATGTGGGGCACTCGGAAAAATGGGGAAAATAGGAAAAACGGTCTTCATGACTATCTTTTTTATGCCTAAATATCAACATACATACTGTATAAAAGGTATTTACAAAAACACAAAATTGCACGTGAGGACTCAATTTCTGGTTCCTAGGTACACAGGGAACGTGCTAATATTACAATTACCTAATGTTGGTACACTGTATTAGCCATAGTATTTTATTAACATCCAAGAAATACTCTGCGTTGACATAGACTATATAAAATGTTTAGCCGTTACGTTGGTAAGCCTGGAATAATACTATATGATATAAAAGCCTAATTTCTAGCTCGATGTTGGAAATATACATATAAAGTTTATTATTACTGTTCCATCCAGTATTATTGCAGTTTACCATTTATCAACTATCGTGACCTATTTTTATCGTAAATATGATTTAAAAGCAAAAAACGTGAACAAACTAACGGAATAGTATGGGAATTGACAAAAACACACGTAGCTTTTTTGCCATATTTGGCCACATCAAGCGCTGTGATCGTTACGGCTTCCCCCACCACCCGCTTTGCACGCTTCCAAATACTAATGTATTTATGGTATGTTTTTAACATTGGCAACATATGCCAGTGAGATACGGCGCCCCACCTTTGCTATCTCTAGTGGACCGTTTTCTCTAGTCTGGTAATAACACCTTTCTGACTCAATGGTAAGGTTCAATTTAGTATGACAAAAAAAAATTAGGAGCCAGCTCCACTTTATATCTCAATGGGGAAGAGTCATAGAATGTATGGGCTCTCCGACTTCGGTGTTCGCAGTAGGCCCTCTGACTCTACTACCTTGTTTCTGGTGAATCGGGTCATGTAGACTATTTCACTGACATAAATGTATTACGTTTATTTAGGCCTTTAGTTTAAAAAACAATGTCTGTTTTTTTATAGTTCTGCAGGGTCCCCGTCACAAAACTCACATTTAAAAAATTCTTAACAATGTAAATCAACGCCATCTAGTAAGTTACAAGTCTAACTAGAATCCATCACATCACTGCTGTATCATGTAACCGACCGAAAACCTCAACCAAACCGGCCAAGCCGTATTTTAGAAAAATAGGAACATTATGTAATTTGTTTGCGCTACACACTCGTATTTACCGTCACCGTTCCGCTGAGATTAAATTGACAAAAACGGAGCAATTAATCATTAACAATTAATCTAAATACACACACACACACTGGATGCGTTCTGCGGTCAGGTCATTACATACATTTCAATTTGACCTGACCTGACCGCAGACCGCATCCAGTGCGGCAAATCCTTTAAGGTTCACATGATTCCTTTCAACTACGCTATAGGTATATGCGTCCTTCTACTTTGGCGGCCTGCAGCTGCAGCTAATTATCAGGTGAAAGCTTCCCCAATCTGCCCAAGCTGAAAGTACACCTGTAGGGCTGATGGTCGGCTCTTTATCATTTGTCACCATGCTTGTCACTTTCTAACAAGTATGTAAGCGCGAAAGTGACAAGTGATAAAAATTGAACCATGCTGCCACCGCTGATACTTATTAGCTGCACTAAATATATGTTTCTTCTACTTTGGGGGCCTGCAATGCAAAACTGCAGTTATCAGGTGAAATAGCCTTTAAAACTTTTGACTGGCAAAGCTAATTTAAATAACAGCAAATAGTAAATTTAATTGAAATGCTTGAAAGTTCAACTCTGTCGCTTAACTTCAAACTCTGATAAAACCAATCGAACCTCTTAGGAAATATAATATCTACCCTATTGGCTACGTCAGCTACGTGCGAACTGCACGGTGGGGGTAAGTAAAGCGATCCCAGCGCATAAGGTGGCAAAAATTTTAACTAACTGCGGACAGCGTCTAACATTTCGTACAAGTTATAGGGCTCGAAATGAAACTTAAATTTACGATTAGTAACTAAATTATTAATACTGTATCCATGTAAATAGCTTTGCAAATGGCGGCAAATGCCACATATGTGATCTTTTTCTAGAAGTTAAGAATGGGTATTAGTAAGTTATCCTTAAAATAATAGACATTCAACATCGCGGACTTTTTTGTAGACCCATGAAAGAGAGACAGCCCCACCATACATAGTTTTTTTATAGCTCAAACGGATTAGGCAGCGTTTTCGATTAAAGCTCCTAGCCAGCGTGATATTTCCAACAACATTGTTATATTTCAACCAATTTACACTAAACCTTTACAAGTTATATACCTAAACCTTCCTCAAGAATAGGCGGGTCCACACACACCTCCTAGTGAGTATTGTATTCTCTGGTCCACACTGAGCGAGCATACGCGCGAGGCAATTTTCTCACGCACAAAGCGACCAATGTAGATTGTAGACGTGCCTCGGCCGAGGCGGCGCGCGAGTTTTCCTCGCCTGAGCGCACCCGCCTAATCCACTCTTGTGATAGATGAAAGTAGTTTGAAAATCCGTTCAGTAGTTTTTAGTTTTGGAGTAATTTTATAAGATGTAGTGAATTGACGTTTTCCCCTAGATTTGCGCGACAGTCGTGTACATAGCGAATATCTTCCCAGACAGGTTTTGTGGCAAAATACAGTAAATAAATATTATAGGACATTATTACACAAATTGACTAAGTCCCACAGTAAGCTCAATAAGGCTTGTGTTGAGGGTACTTAGACAACGATATATATAAATACTTAAATACATAGAAAACACCCATGACTCAGGAACAAATACCCATGCTCATCACACAAATAAATGCCCTTACCAGGATTTGAACCCGGGACCATCAGCTTCGTAGGCAGGGTCACTACCCACTAGGCCAAACCGGTCGTCAAACAGTGATTGACAAAATCAAATATCGACGTCTCTATTATCGATGTTACCTTAGCGTTATAGATATTTTTAACATCAAAGATAGCTACCGCGAAATACACAACACCGACAACACATTCGATATCTTCTTTGATACACCCATTGGTAGTTAGCTTATTTTTTGACACTGTATTCTACACATAACGTTTTTATTTTTAAATACTTAATATATGTAATAAAGAAATGATGGTCGGAGTTGTAATTATTTTAATTCTTGAAATTTCCCGGTAAATTACAGCAAGTAGAATTTACATCTTTTAATTATTAATCTATGAATGACTTATCGATAACATATTTGTCGATGTTTCATTTTCTCAAGCACTCTTTTTTGCCACATAAACTTCTGTCTGTACCTACCAAAATCGCACAATCTGACAGTTGAATTTAACCAAGTTTGAAGACTGAACTTGACACATTCACTGCCAAAAACAAGCAAAATGTTTTAAGTAATGAGGAAATCACTGTAACATAAGCTGTTGACAGATGGAAATAAGAGGCCAATTTTAAGATTTACTTTATTGAACATTCATTTTAATCCCCATTTGTTATAAAATGTTTGAATTACACAAAAGTAAACTGGAATGAAGTGCCAAAGAATCCTTATCTCTTATTAATTTATTTCCTCTTATCTAGTTAGTTGAATTAAGTAAAAAAACACCAGGAATCTACTTGTCTCGAACCTTGATAAGATCATTTAGATCTAAAGCTACACATATTTCCTTAGAATCAGTGCGTGGATTCCTGTCCAATATTTCGGTAATAGGGTAGTAATTGTCACGGTTGTCCACATTCCATCCCGAATACTGAAAAATAAGACACATATAAACAACCATACTAAATAATTAAACGCACAAATCATATTTGATAGCAACAATATATATTTTATAAAAAAAACACTTACTACACAAGTACACTTGTGCAAAATCTTCCCACTTGACTCCATAGGGATAAATTTCTGTAGAAGTGCTTTTCCATCAATTTTCCACAAATTCAACTCATCCAATTTTGATGTTACTGTATCTCCGTCCCACTTGACATCAGATTTCAACAGTACAAAGTTTCCAGACTGAAAAAGCAAGAAGGATAAAAATATTGATATACTTCATAAAATATTACCCACTCAACATGCAGAATTCATGTAAAAACAAAAAACTTACATGGAAGTGCTTTGGTACATCCTTAGATTGACTGGAATCGGACTTATTTCCATCAGATCCATTCTTCTCGTCTTCTGAGCCCTCCTCCTCATCAAGTTCTCCCTCGTCCTCCTCTCCTTCTCCTTCTTCATCTTCTTCACCCTCGCCTTCACTTTCTTCTGAGGAATCGTCCTTGCGTTTCTTTTTCGAATTGTTCAGTGATGGCCCTTTTGATGATCGCTTGCGACCAGGACGCCCGCCGGGCTGTTCATTCTATGTTAAAACGGACCGAAATTTAATTTAAACTATTGTTGTCTTTACAACAATGAACACAAATGGTGCTATGTATACATAGGGTGTAGGGGATCTATACATAATTAGCCACTCTAAACAATAAAACTTCTATTTGCCTTATTTATTTCTGGCTTAGTATGGAGAGGCCAATAACTATAGCAGTCACCCTACAAGAAAACAAAAGACACCACCGGTAATATTGTCCTAAATATTTATTATGCAGAAAAAGAAAATTAGGAATTCAGAGCCATAGAAATTAACTGCTCGGTTCCAACATGAGCAGTTGGCGCAATTTGGAGAGAATCGTCTAACAAGTATACTAACTAAACATAAAATTCAGCGTAACTATTTAATATCGCTTACAGCAAGAATAAAACCTAACCTAAGCAGTTACTGTTTGTAGCATCATATACAAAAATAAAATATTCGTTGTCATTAAAGGCACATGAAATTAGATGCGCGAAATTTCATAATCCATAATCACAATATTATAAGAAATATATTTAAATAATGAATACAATATTTCATGTTACATTTCAACTTACTGAGTCGGCATCCGGCGTCCAATCTTCTCCCGAGTCTTGAAATTCTTCAGGCTCGCCTGCGGGCTCAGAGCCCTCGGAATCTTCGTCTTTCTTTAGGGATTTACGTTTACGCATATTTAAAGTGATTCAATGTAATATAAGATTTAAATGCCCTATAAAGCTAAACCCACGCCGTTTTTGATAAAACCAAGGCAGAGAAGCAAAGCAACGCTTTAGCAAATCGACAAGGCTTGCCCGTTGCCCGTTTGCTTGCTAAGTTGCCATAGACAAAAGTTGTGGTTTTCTTATTTAGTAAGGTACGAACACATATGCAGTTGTAAATTCTAAATATTTTCTTAACTACTTAAAATATACAAAACGAATTATATGTGTGTAAACAATATAACAATCAGTATTTTTATTGAATCTGCTTGTATTCAGGCCCCTTAAGACTAAGTAACTTTTTAGTTATGAAAGTAACTCAAGTCTACCAATATAATAAGCTTTCACACAAACATAGACATACAATATAACAAAGAATATATTATATTCTGTGGCACCAATTACAGTGTTGCAAGGTTTCACGCATTTCCTCGAAATTGAAGCAAAGCACTTTCAAAAGGCCAAATTCATCGCATAAAAAAATAACCTAAATTAATTAAATATATAACTACTGTAAATGTTGTTTAGTAAATTTGAACTAAGTGATATCTAATACATGTCCGAATTGATTGTCAATAAGTCAATAACACTATTATAGACATGAAAGCTAAGTGAGAAGGAACCTGTGACTCGTATTTTTTCTACGGTAAATATCTTGTTTTATCTGGCAAACTTCGTGATAGATCGAACGAATCGAATCGAAGCGAGCTAGCGTAGCGTCGTAGTCGCGTCGTTGTCATATCAGCTGATTGCGTCATTGCCTGTAAAGACAAAAAAACAAAAAACAAGTCGCAATATCGAATTTGGCTTTGTTGTGATTATTTTGGAAATTATAGTGTTAATATTCCAAAATGAAATTCCAATACAAGGAGGAGCATTCTTTCGAGAAGAGGAAGACCGAGGGTGAGAAAATACGCAGAAAATATCCGGATCGTGTGCCTGTCATCGTCGAGAAAGCCCCGAAGGCACGTTTGGGAGACCTCGACAAGAAGAAGTATTTGGTGCCCTCTGATTTGACCGTCGGCCAGTTCTACTTCCTGATCAGGAAACGCATTCACCTTCGGCCGGAGGACGCGCTGTTTTTCTTTGTCAACAATGTTATCCCTCCCACCTCTGCGACCATGGGCTCACTTTACCAAGAGCACCACGATGAAGACTTCTTCCTGTACATAGCATTCTCTGATGAAAACGTTTATGGCAAATATGCTTAATTTCATAATATCTCCTATTCTTAAATGTATACCTAATTATTAAAATATTATGTGTAGAATTATTTGACCATATGGTGAAACATAGTTTTAAGGCTTAGTTAATATTCTTGTATTATGTGTTAAAGGTGATATTGATTTATTTGCTAATTCCAGACACAAGTTTGCAATTTACACTGTTATATTTATAGAATTACACAAAATATGGGTAAAATATAATGATGCATTGTTTCAATCTCTTTGTTTGGTTTAGTTATTTGTAATTACTTCTCTATAATAATAAAAAACCAAAAAAAAAACTAATATTGCTTCTCAATCTAAAATAGAAATATCCTTCCCTATTATCCCTTGTACCTACATGATATTAAATTTAAATTTAAGGTATCTATTTAACATAGAAACAAGAAAATAAAAATACAGATTTTTGTATATAGAACCTCTGTCTTTATGAATGTTAATTAAAAAATTGTGATTCCTAGTCCATATTGATGAATCATTTGACAACTTGTTTATCAAAATCAACCTAGTCATTTTAATGCTGAAGTAGGACACAAAACTCATTTAGATTGCTAGAATCATAATTTGAATTGTGAATAAATTTTTAGTTTTACTTTGCATGTTCGATAACAGCCTGTCTGGCCCAGTGTGTAGTGACTAGTGACTGCTTCAAATCCCCAGGTTCAAATCCTGGTATCCTGGTTAGGGCATTTATTTGTGTGATGAGCATGGATATTTGTTCCTGAGTCGTGGATTTTTCACTGTTTTCTATGTACTTATCTATTAATTCTATACCTACCTAGGAGAAAATGTCATCTTTTTCACCACACCAGCTCGAAAATGCTCTCAATACTCTTTGAAACAGCACTTAGCATTTTATATACAAGAGTGCCAAGTGCATAATGAAAATTTTAGTTGTTTTCTACTTTAGCTGGTATTTATAGCATGACAATATGGTTTTAACGGTGATTTTGAATGATAAATATTTAAAAGCATTAATTTGGACTCTAATACCAATGGTGTGGTGAAAAATGTTGTGTTACGCTCATGGTTCAATTTGGAATTCTTTGCTTGCTCAGGTCTCAATACTCTCAATACAAGCACGATACAACAACTATGCTTCTTTGATAACTTTCCACGTCTAATCTCAAATTCACGTTTCCTGGAAACTGCTAAAAAGGCAAAAAGCAAATGTAACATGTAACTAAGGCCGCGGACTGGACGCAAGCGAAGTTCCTACATTTGGTCCAGTGCAGTGTATAAATGGCCTTAGATTTTCCGCTCAGCACCGCTTGCGTCCAGTCGAAAAGTGGAATCTTGAGCCTTGCGAGGGTTAAAAACTTTGCTACTGAGTAAAAAACACAAAAAAAACGTCACCACACACCAACGCGAGGAAAATACAAAAAAAGTTAATTCCACAAGCCAAAATGAGGATACGACTCGAAATTTGCATTACTAAAATAGTGGATGAAATGCAATTTTCTCATCAGTTTTTGATAAAGGTTCTTTACGAGCTGGTGAAAATTTGTTTCACTCAGTAGCAAAGTTTGTTCACTGTCGTGCCTTGAAACTTTCGCAACGCTCAAGATTCCGCTTTAAGAACTACGAGAGTAGCGAGGCAATTTTCAATTTTTTG